>NW_027363504.1:0-728258 GCF_046119375.1 Phyllobates terribilis
AATGAATATTGTAAATGCACAAACAGTAATTTCTCCGCATTGCAAGGTGCAATTCTGAAATTTTTTGCTTTTTCCTGCTCCTCTTAGCATGATAAAGAAGATTCAAGAGAGTGAGATGCCAGCTCCTTTCATTCAGTCAGCAGCTTCAATCATTTCTGGACATTTTTCAATGGCAAAAATCAATGAATTATTGTAAATGCACAAACAGTAATTTCTCCGCATTGCAAGGTGCAATTCTGAAATTTTTTGCTTTTTCCTGCTCCTCTTAGCATGATAAAGAAGATTTAAAGAGAGTGAGATGCCAGCTCCTTTCATTCAGTCAGTAGCTTCAAACATTTCTGGTATATGAATAACATGATGTTTTTCAATGGCAAAAATCATGAATATTGTAAAGCACAAACAGTAATTTCTCCGCATTGCAAGGTGCAATTCTGAAATTTTTTGCTTTTTCCTGCTCCTCTTAGCATGATAAAGAAGATTCAAAGAGAGTGAGATGCCAGCTCCTTTCATTCAGTCAGTAGCTTCAATCATTTTCTTATATTGAATAATGACGTTTTTCAATGGAAAAAATCAATGAATATTGTAAATGCACAAACAGTAATTTCTCCGCATTGCAAGGTGCAATTCTGAAATTTTTTGCTTTTTCCTGCTCCTCTTAGCATGATAAAGAAGATTCAAAGAGAGTGAGATGCCAGCTCCTTTCATTCAGTCAGTAGCTTCAATCATTTCTGGTATATGAATAACATGATGTTTTTCAATGGCAAAAATCAATGAATATTGTAAATGCACAAACAGTAATTTCTTCGCATTGCAAGTTGCAATTCTGAAATTTTTTGCTTTTTCCTGCTCCTCTTAGCATGATAAAGAGATTCAAAGAGAGTGAGATGCCAGCTCCTTCATTCAGTCAGTAGCTTCAATATTTCTGGACGTTTTTCAATGGCAAAAATCAATGAATATTGTAAATGCACAAACAGTAATTTCTCCGCATTGCAAGGTGCAATTCTGAAATTTTTTGCTTTTTCCTGCTCCTCTTAGCATGATAAAGAAGATTCAAAGAGAGTGAGATGCCAGCTCCTTTCATTCAGTCAGTTGCTTCAATCATTTCTGGACGTTTTTCAATGGCAAAAATCAATGAATATTGTAAATGCACAAAACAGTAATTTCTCCGCATTGCAAGGTGCAATTCTGAAATTTTTTGCTTTTTCCTGCTCCTCTTAGCATGATAAAGAAGATTCAAAGAGAGTGAGATGCCAGCTCCTTTCATTCAGTCAGTAGCTTCAATCATTTCTGGACGTTTTCAATGGCAAAAATCAATGAATATTGTAAATGCACAAACAGTAATTTCTCCGCATTGCAAGGTGCAATTCTGAAATTTTTTGCTTTTTCTGCTCCTCTTTGCATGATAAAGAAGATTCAAAGAGAGTGAGATGCCAGCTCCTTTCATTCAGTCAGTAGCTTCAATCATTTCTGGTATATGAATAACATGATGTTTTTCAATGGCAAAAATCAATGAATATTGTAAATGCACAAAGAGTAATTTCTCCGCATTGCAAGGTGCAATTCTGAAATTTTTGGCTTTTTCCTGCTCCTCTTAGCATGATAAAGAAGATTCAAAGAGAGTGAGATGCCAGCTCCTTTCATTCAGTCAGTAGCTTCAATCATTTCTGGATGCAGTTTTTCAATGGCAAAAATCATCAATGAATATTGTAAATGCACAAACAGTAATTTCTCCGCATTGCAAGGTGCAATTCTGAAATTTCTTGCATTTTCCTGCTCCTCTTAGCATGATAAAGAAGATTCAAAGAGAGTGAGATGCCAGCTCCTTTCATTCAGTCAGTAGCTTCAATCATTTCTGGACGTTTTTCAATGGCAAAATCAATGAATATTGTAAATGCACAAACAGTAATTTCTCCGCATTGCAAGGTGCAATTCTGAAATTTTTTGCTTTTTCCTGCTCCTCTTAGCATGATAAAGAAGATTCAAAGAGAGTGAGATGCCAGCTCCTTTCATTCAGTCAGTAGCTTCAAACATTTCTGGTATATGAATAACATGATGTTTTTCAATGGCAAAAATCAATGAATATTGTAAATGCACAAACAGTAATTTCTCCGCATTGCAAGGTGCAATTCTGAAATTTTTGCTTTTTCCTGCTCCTCTTAGCATGATAAAGAAGATTCAAAGAGAGTGAGATGCCAGCTCCTTTCATTCAGTCAGTAGCTTCAATCATTTCTGGACGTTTTTCAATGGCAAAAATCAATGAATATTGTAAATGCACAAACAGTAATTTCTCCGCATTGCAAGATGCAATTCTGAAATTTTTTGCTTTTTCCTGCTCCTCTTAGCATGATAAAGAAGATTCAAAGAGAGTGAGATGCCAGCTTCTTTCATTCAGTCAGTAGCTTCAAACATTTCTGGGATATGAATAACATGATGTTTTTCAATGGCAAAAATTAATGAATATTGTAAATGCACAAACAGTAATTTCTCCGCATTGCAAGGTGCAATTCTGAAATTTTTTGCTTTTTCCTGCTCCTCTTAGCATGATAAAGAAGATTCAAAGAGAGTGAGATGCCAGCTCCTTTCATTCAGTCAGTAGCTTCAATCATTTCTGGACGTTTTTCAATGGCAAAAATCAATGAATATTGTAAATGCACAAACAGTAATTTCTCCGCATTGCAAGGTGCAATTCTGAAATTTTTTGCTTTTTCCTGCTCCTCTTAGCATGATAAAGAAGATTCAAAGAGAGTGAGATGCCAGCTCCTTTCATTCAGTCAGTAGCTTCAATCATTTCTGGACGTTTTTCAATGGCAAAAATCAATGAATATTGTAAATGCACAAACAGTAATTTCTCCGCATTGCAAGGTGCAATTCTGAAATTTTTTGCTTTTTCCTGCTCCTCTTTGCATGATAAAGAAGATTCAAAGAGAGTGAGATGCCAGCTCCTTTCATTCAGTCAGTAGCTTCAATCATTTCTGGTATATGAATAACATGATGTTTTTCAATGGCAAAAATCAATGAATATTGTAAATGCACAAACAGTAATTTCTCCGCATTGCAAGGTGCAATTCTGAAATTTTTGGCTTTTTCCTGCTCCTCTTAGCATGATAAAGAAGATTCAAAGAGAGTGAGATGCCAGCTCCTTTCATTCAGTCAGTAGCTTCAATCATTTCTGGACGTTTTTCAATGGCAAAAATCAATGAATATTGTAAATGCACAAACAGTAATTTCTCCGCATTGCAAGGTGCAATTCTGAAATTTTTTGCTTTTTCCTGCTCCTCTTAGCATGATAAAGAAGATTCAAAGAGAGTGAGATGCCAGCTCCTTTCATTCAGTCAGTAGCTTCAAACATTTCTGGTATATGAATAACATGATGTTTTTCAATGGCAAAAATCAATGAATATTGTAAAAGCACAAACAGTAATTTCTCCGCATTGCAAGGTGCAATTCTGAAATTTTTTGCTTTTTCCTGCTCCTCTTAGCATGATAAAGAAGATTCAAAGAGAGTGAGATGCCAGCTCCTTTCATTCAGTCAGTAGCTTCAATCATTTCTGGACGTTTTTCAATGGAAAAAATCAATGAATATTGTAAATGCACAAACAGTAATTTCTCCGCATTGCAAGGTGCAATTCTGAAATTTTTTGCTTTTTCCTGCTCCTCTTAGCATGATAAAGAAGATTCAAAGAGAGTGAGATGCCAGCTCCTTTCATTCAGTCAGTAGCTTCAATCATTTCTGGTATATGAATAACATAATGTTTTTCAATGGCAAAAATCAATGAATATTGTAAATGCACAAACAGTAATTTCTCCGCATTGCAAGTTGCAATTCTGAAATTTTTTGCTTTTTCCTGCTCCTCTTAGCATGATAAAGAGGATTCAAAGAGAGTGAGATGCCAGCTCCTTTCATTCAGTCAGTAGCTTCAATTATTTCTGGATATATGAATACGTTTTTCATGATAAAGAGGATTCAAAGAGAGTGAGATGCCAGCTCCTTTCATTCAGTCAGTAGCTTCAATTATTTCTGGACGTTTTGCTTTTTCCTGCTCCTCTTAGCATGATAAAGAAGATTCAAAGAGAGTGAGATGCCAGCTCCTTTCATTCAGTCAGTTGCTTCAATCATTTCTGGACGTTTTTCAATGGCAAAAATCAATGAATATTGTAAATGCACAAACAGTAATTTCTCCGCATTGCAAGGTGCAATTCTGAAATTTTTTGCTTTTTCCTGCTCCTCTTAGCATGATAAAGAAGATTCAAAGAGAGTGAGATGCCAGCTCCTTTCATTCAGTCAGTAGCTTCAATCATTTCTGGACGTTTTTCAATGGCAAAAATCAATGAATATTGTAAATGCACAAACAGTAATTTCTCCGCATTGCAAGGTGCAATTCTGAAATTTTTTGCTTTTTCCTGCTCCTCTTTGCATGATAAAGAAGATTCAAAGAGAGTGAGATGCCAGCTCCTTTCATTCAGTCAGTAGCTTCAATCATTTCTGGTATATGAATAACATGATGTTTTTCAATGGCAAAAATCAATGAATATTGTAAATGCACAAAGAGTAATTTCTCCGCATTGCAAGGTGCAATTCTGAAATTTTTGGCTTTTTCCTGCTCCTCTTAGCATGATAAAGAAGATTCAAAGAGAGTGAGATGCCAGCTCCTTTCATTCAGTCAGTAGCTTCAATCATTTCTGGATGTTTTTCAATGGCAAAAATCAATGAATATTGTAAATGCACAAACAGTAATTTCTCCGCATTGCAAGGTGCAATTCTGAAATTTCTTGCATTTTCCTGCTCCTCTTAGCATGATAAAGAAGATTCAAAGAGAGTGAGATGCCAGCTCCTTTCATTCAGTCAGTAGCTTCAATCATTTCTGGACGTTTTTCAATGGCAAAAATCAATGAATATTGTAAATGCACAAACAGTAATTTCTCCGCATTGCAAGGTGCAATTCTGAAATTTTTTGCTTTTTCCTGCTCCTCTTAGCATGATAAAGAAGATTCAAAGAGAGTGAGATGCCAGCTCCTTTCATTCAGTCAGTAGCTTCAAACATTTCTGGTATATGAATAACATGATGTTTTTCAATGGCAAAAATCAATGAATATTGTAAATGCACAAACAGTAATTTCTCCGCATTGCAAGGTGCAATTCTGAAATTTTTTGCTTTTTCCTGCTCCTCTTAGCATGATAAAGAAGATTCAAAGAGAGTGAGATGCCAGCTCCTTTCATTCAGTCAGTAGCTTCAATCATTTCTGGACGTTTTTCAATGGCAAAAATCAATGAATATTGTAAATGCACAAACAGTAATTTCTCCGCATTGCAAGATGCAATTCTGAAATTTTTTGCTTTTTCCTGCTCCTCTTAGCATGATAAAGAAGATTCAAAGAGAGTGAGATGCCAGCTTCTTTCATTCAGTCAGTAGCTTCAAACATTTCTGGGATATGAATAACATGATGTTTTTCAATGGCAAAAATTAATGAATATTGTAAATGCACAAACAGTAATTTCTCCGCATTGCAAGGTGCAATTCTGAAATTTTTTGCTTTTTCCTGCTCCTCTTAGCATGATAAAGAAGATTCAAAGAGAGTGAGATGCCAGCTCCTTTCATTCAGTCAGTAGCTTCAATCATTTCTGGACGTTTTTCAATGGCAAAAATCAATGAATATTGTAAATGCACAAACAGTAATTTCTCCGCATTGCAAGGTGCAATTCTGAAATTTTTTGCTTTTTCCTGCTCCTCTTAGCATGATAAAGAAGATTCAAAGAGAGTGAGATGCCAGCTCCTTTCATTCAGTCAGTAGCTTCAATCATTTCTGGACGTTTTTCAATGGCAAAAATCAATGAATATTGTAAATGCACAAACAGTAATTTCTCCGCATTGCAAGGTGCAATTCTGAAATTTTTTGCTTTTTCCTGCTCCTCTTTGCATGATAAAGAAGATTCAAAGAGAGTGAGATGCCAGCTCCTTTCATTCAGTCAGTAGCTTCAATCATTTCTGGTATATGAATAACATGATGTTTTTCAATGGCAAAAATCAATGAATATTGTAAATGCACAAACAGTAATTTCTCCGCATTGCAAGGTGCAATTCTGAAATTTTTGGCTTTTTCCTGCTCCTCTTAGCATGATAAAGAAGATTCAAAGAGAGTGAGATGCCAGCTCCTTTCATTCAGTCAGTAGCTTCAATCATTTCTGGATGTTTTTCAATGGCAAAAATCAATGAATATTGTAAATGCACAAACAGTAATTTCTCCGCATTGCAAGGTGCAATTCTGAAATTTCTTGCATTTTCCTGCTCCTCTTAGCATGATAAAGAAGATTCAAAGAGAGTGAGATGCCAGCTCCTTTCATTCAGTCAGTAGCTTCAATCATTTCTGGACGTTTTTCAATGGCAAAAATCAATGAATATTGTAAATGCACAAACAGTAATTTCTCCGCATTGCAAGGTGCAATTCTGAAATTTTTTGCTTTATCCTGCTCCTCTTAGCATGATAAAGAAGATTCAAAGAGAGTGAGATGCCAGCTCCTTTCATTCAGTCAGTAGCTTCAAACATTTCTGGTATATGAATAACATGATGTTTTTCAATGGCAAAAATCAATGAATATTGTAAATGCACAAACAGTAATTTCTCCGCATTGCAAGGTGCAATTCTGAAATTTTTTGCTTTTTCCTGCTCCTCTTAGCATGATAAAGAAGATTCAAAGAGAGTGAGATGCCAGCTCCTTTCATTCAGTCAGTAGCTTCAATCATTTCTGGACATTTTTCAATGGCAAAAATCAATGAATATTGTAAATGCACAAACAGTAATTTCTCCGCATTGCAAGGTGCAATTCTGAAATTTTTTGCTTTTTCCTGCTCCTCTTAGCATGATAAAGAAGATTCAAAGAGAGTGAGATGCCAGCTCCTTTCATTCAGTCAGTAGCTTCAATCATTTCTGGACGTTTTTCAATGGCAAAAATCAATGAATATTGTAAATGCACAAACAGTAATTTCTCCGCATTGCAAGGTGCAATTCTGAAATTTTTTGCTTTTTCCTGCTCCTCTTAGCATGATAAAGAAGATTCAAAGAGAGTGAGATGCCAGCTCCTTTCATTCAGTCAGTAGCTTCAATCATTTCTGGACGTTTTTCAATGGCAAAAATCAATGAATATTGTAAATGCACAAACAGTAATTTCTCCGCATTGCAAGGTGCAATTCTGAAATTTTTTGCTTTTTCCTGCTCCTCTTAGCATGATAAAGAAGATTCAAAGAGAGTGAGATGCCAGCTCCTTTCATTCAGTCAGTAGCTTCAATCATTTCTGGTATATGAATAACATGATGTTTTTCAATGGCAAAAATCAATGAATATTGTAAATGCACAAACAGTAATTTCTCCGCATTGCAAGTTGCAATTCTGAAATTTTTTGCTTTTTCCTGCTCCTCTTAGCATGATAAAGAAGATTCAAAGAGAGTGAGATGCCAGCTCCTTTCATTCAGTCAGTAGCTTCAATCATTTCTGGACGTTTTTCAATGGCAAAAATCAATGAATATTGTAAATGCACAAACAGTAATTTCTCCGCATTGCAAGGTGCAATTCTGAAATTTTTTGCTTTTTCCTGCTCCTCTTAGCATGATAAAGAAGATTCAAAGAGAGTGAGATGCCAGCTGCTTTCATTCAGTCAGTAGCTTCAATCATTTCTGGACGTTTTTCAATGGCAAAAATCAATGAATATTGTAAATGCACAAACAGTAATTTCTCCGCATTGCAAGGTGCAATTCTGAAATTTTTTGCTTTTTCCTGCTCCTCTTAGCATGATAAAGAAGATTCAAAGAGAGTGAGATGCCAGCTCCTTTCATTCAGTCAGTAGCTTCAAACATTTCTGGTATATGAATAACATGATGTTTTTCAATGGCAAAAATCAATGAATATTGTAAAAGCACAAACAGTAATTTCTCCGCATTGCAAGTTGCAATTCTGAAATTTTTTGCTTTTTCCTGCTCCTCTTAGCATGATAAAGAAGATTCAAAGAGAGTGAGATGCCAGCTCCTTTCATTCAGTCAGTAGCTTCAATCATTTCTGGACGTTTTTCAATGGCAAAAATCAATGAATATTGTAAATGCACAAACAGTAATTTCTCCGCATTGCAAGGTGCAATTCTGAAATTTTTTGCTTTTTCCTGCTCCTCTTAGCATGATAAAGAAGATTCAAAGAGAGCGAGATGCCAGCTCCTTTCATTCAGTCAGTAGCTTCAATCATTTCTGGTATATGAATAACATGATGTTTTTCAATGGCAAAAATCAATGAATATTGTAAATGCACAAACAGTAATTTCTCCGCATTGCAAGGTGCAATTCTGAAATTTTTTGCTTTTTCCTGCTCCTCTTAGCATGATAAAGAAGATTCAAAGAGAGTGAGATGCCAGCTCCTTTCATTCAGTCAGTAGCTTCAATCATTTCTGGACGTTTTTCAATGGCAAAAATCAATGAATATTGTAAATGCACAAACAGTAATTTCTCCGCATTGCAAGGTGCAATTCTGAAATTTTTTGCTTTTTCCTGCTCCTCTTAGCATGATAAAGAAGATTCAAAGAGAGTGAGATGCCAGCTCCTTTCATTCAGTCAGTAGCTTCAAACATTTCTGGTATATGAATAACATGATGTTTTTCAATGGCAAAAATCAATGAATATTGTAAATGCACAAACAGTAATTTCTCCGCATTGCAAGGTGCAATTCTGAAATTTTTTGCTTTTTCCTGCTCCTCTTAGCATGATAAAGAAGATTCAAAGAGAGTGAGATGCCAGCTCCTTTCATTCAGTCAGTAGCTTCAATCATTTCTGGACGTTTTTCAATGGCAAAAATCAATGAATATTGTAAATGCACAAACAGTAATTTATCCGCATTGCAAGGTGCAATTCTGAAATTTTTTGCTTTTTCCTGCTCCTCTTAGCATGATAAAGAAGATTCAAAGAGAGTGAGATGCCAGCTCCTTTCATTCAGTCAGTAGCTTCAATCATTTCTGGACGTTTTTCAATGGCAAAAATCAATGAATATTGTAAATGCACAAACAGTAATTTCTCCGCATTGCAAGGTGCAATTCTGAAATTTTTTGCTTTTTCCTGCTCCTCTTAGCATGATAAAGAAGATTCAAAGAGAGTGAGATGCCAGCTCCTTTCATTCAGTCAGTAGCTTCAATCATTTCTGGTATATGAATAACATGATGTTTTTCAATGGCAAAAATCAATGAATATTGTAAATGCACAAACAGTAATTTCTCCGCATTGCAAGGTGCAATTCTGAAATTTTTTGCTTTTTCCTGCTCCTCTTAGCATGATAAAGAAGATTCAAAGAGAGTGAGATGCCAGCTCCTTTCATTCAGTCAGCAGCTTCAATCATTTCTGGACATTTTTCAATGGCAAAAATCAATGAATATTGTAAATGCACAAACAGTAATTTCTCCGCATTGCAAGGTGCAATTCTGAAATGTTTTGCTTTTTCCTGCTCCTCTTAGCATGATAAAGAAGATTCAAAGAGAGTGAGATGCCAGCTCCTTTCATTCAGTCAGTAGCTTCAAACATTTCTGGTATATGAATAACATGATGTGTTTCAATGGCAAAAATCAATGAATATTGTAAAAGCACAAACAGTAATTTCTCCGCATTGCAAGGTGCAATTCTGAAATTTTTTGCTTTTTCCTGCTCCTCTTAGCATGATAAAGAAGATTCAAAGAGAGTGAGATGCCAGCTCCTTTCATTCAGTCAGTAGCTTCAATCATTTCTGGACGTTTTTCAATGGCAAAAATCAATGAATATTGTAAATGCACAAACAGTAATTTCTCCGCATTGCAAGGTGCCATTCTGAAATTTTTTGCTTTTTCCTGCTCCTCTTAGCATGATAAAGAAGATTCAAAGAGAGTGAGATTCCAGCTCCTTTCATTCAGTCAGTAGCTTCAATCATTTCTGGTATATGAATAACATGATGTTTTTCAATGGCAAAAATCAATGAATATTGTAAATGCACAAACAGTAATTTCTCCGCATTGCAAGTTGCAATTCTGAAATTTTTTGCTTTTTCCTGCTCCACTTAGCATGATAAAGAAGATTCAAAGAGAGTGAGATGCCAGCTCCTTTCATTCAGTCAGTAGCTTCAATTATTTCTGGACGTTTTTCAATGGCAAAAATCAATGAATATTGTAAATGCACAAACAGTAATTTCTCCGCATTGCAAGGTGCAATTCTGAAATTTTTTGCTTTTTCCTGCTCCTCTTAGCATGATAAAGAAGATTCAAAGAGAGTGAGATGCCAGCTCCTTTCATTCAGTCAGTAGCTTCAATCATTTCTGGACGTTTTTCAATGGCAAAAATCAATGAATATTGTAAATGCACAAACAGTAATTTCTCCGCATTGCAAGGTGCAATTCTGAAATTTTTTGCTTTTTCCTGCTCCTCTTAGCATGATAAAGAAGATTCAAAGAGAGTGAGATGCCAGCTCCTTTCATTCAGTCAGTAGCTTCAAACATTTCTGGTATATGAATAACATGATGTTTTTCAATGGCAAAAATCAATGAATATTGTAAAAGCACAAACAGTAATTTCTCCGCATTGCAAGGTGCAATTCTGAAATTTTTTGCTTTTTCCTGCTCCTCTTAGCATGATAAAGAAGATTCAAAGAGAGTGAGATGCCAGCTCCTTTCATTCAGTCAGTAGCTTCAATCATTTCTGGACGTTTTTCAATGGCAAAAATCAATGAATATTGTAAATGCACAAACAGTAATTTCTCCGCATTGCAAGGTGCAATTCTGAAATTTTTTGCTTTTTCCTGCTCCTCTTAGCATGATAAAGAAGATTCAAAGAGAGTGAGATGCCAGCTCCTTTCATTCAGTCAGTAGCTTCAATCATTTCTGGACGTTTTTCAATGGCAAAAATCAATGAATATTGTAAATGCACAAACAGTAATTTCTCCGCATTGCAAGGTGCAATTCTGAAATTTTTTGCTTTTTCCTGCTCCTCTTAGCATGATAAAGAAGATTCAAAGAGAGTGAGATGCCAGCTCCTTTCATTCAGTCAGTAGCTTCAATCATTTCTGGTATATGAATAACATGATGTTTTTCAATGGCAAAAATCAATGAATATTGTAAATGCACAAACAGTAATTTCTCCGCATTGCAAGTTGCAATTCTGAAATTTTTTGCTTTTTCCTGCTCCTCTTAGCATGATAAAGAAGATTCAAAGAGAGTGAGATGCCAGCTCCTTTCATTCAGTCAGTAGCTTCAATCATTTCTGGACGTTTTTCAATGGCAAAAATCAATGAATATTGTAAATGCACAAACAGTAATTTCTCCGCATTGCAAGGTGCAATTCTGAAATTTTTTGCTTTTTCCTGCTCCTCTTAGCATGATAAAGAAGATTCAAAGAGAGTGAGATGCCAGCTGCTTTCATTCAGTCAGTAGCTTCAATCATTTCTGGACGTTTTTCAATGGCAAAAATCAATGAATATTGTAAATGCACAAACAGTAATTTCTCCGCATTGCAAGGTGCAATTCTGAAATTTTTTGCTTTTTCCTGCTCCTCTTAGCATGATAAAGAAGATTCAAAGAGAGTGAGATGCCAGCTCCTTTCATTCAGTCAGTAGCTTCAAACATTTCTGGTATATGAATAACATGATGTTTTTCAATGGCAAAAATCAATGAATATTGTAAAAGCACAAACAGTAATTTCTCCGCATTGCAAGTTGCAATTCTGAAATTTTTTGCTTTTTCCTGCTCCTCTTAGCATGATAAAGAAGATTCAAAGAGAGTGAGATGCCAGCTCCTTTCATTCAGTCAGTAGCTTCAATCATTTCTGGACGTTTTTCAATGGCAAAAATCAATGAATATTGTAAATGCACAAACAGTAATTTCTCCGCATTGCAAGGTGCAATTCTGAAATTTTTTGCTTTTTCCTGCTCCTCTTAGCATGATAAAGAAGATTCAAAGAGAGCGAGATGCCAGCTCCTTTCATTCAGTCAGTAGCTTCAATCATTTCTGGTATATGAATAACATGATGTTTTTCAATGGCAAAAATCAATGAATATTGTAAATGCACAAACAGTAATTTCTCCGCATTGCAAGGTGCAATTCTGAAATTTTTTGCTTTTTCCTGCTCCTCTTAGCATGATAAAGAAGATTCAAAGAGAGTGAGATGCCAGCTCCTTTCATTCAGTCAGTAGCTTCAATCATTTCTGGACGTTTTTCAATGGCAAAAATCAATGAATATTGTAAATGCACAAACAGTAATTTCTCCGCATTGCAAGGTGCAATTCTGAAATTTTTTGCTTTTTCCTGCTCCTCTTAGCATGATAAAGAAGATTCAAAGAGAGTGAGATGCCAGCTCCTTTCATTCAGTCAGTAGCTTCAAACATTTCTGGTATATGAATAACATGATGTTTTTCAATGGCAAAAATCAATGAATATTGTAAATGCACAAACAGTAATTTCTCCGCATTGCAAGGTGCAATTCTGAAATTTTTTGCTTTTTCCTGCTCCTCTTAGCATGATAAAGAAGATTCAAAGAGAGTGAGATGCCAGCTCCTTTCATTCAGTCAGTAGCTTCAATCATTTCTGGACGTTTTTCAATGGCAAAAATCAATGAATATTGTAAATGCACAAACAGTAATTTATCCGCATTGCAAGGTGCAATTCTGAAATTTTTTGCTTTTTCCTGCTCCTCTTAGCATGATAAAGAAGATTCAAAGAGAGTGAGATGCCAGCTCCTTTCATTCAGTCAGTAGCTTCAATCATTTCTGGACGTTTTTCAATGGCAAAAATCAATGAATATTGTAAATGCACAAACAGTAATTTCTCCGCATTGCAAGGTGCAATTCTGAAATTTTTTGCTTTTTCCTGCTCCTCTTAGCATGATAAAGAAGATTCAAAGAGAGTGAGATGCCAGCTCCTTTCATTCAGTCAGTAGCTTCAATCATTTCTGGTATATGAATAACATGATGTTTTTCAATGGCAAAAATCAATGAATATTGTAAATGCACAAACAGTAATTTCTCCGCATTGCAAGGTGCAATTCTGAAATTTTTTGCTTTTTCCTGCTCCTCTTAGCATGATAAAGAAGATTCAAAGAGAGTGAGATGCCAGCTCCTTTCATTCAGTCAGCAGCTTCAATCATTTCTGGACATTTTTCAATGGCAAAAATCAATGAATATTGTAAATGCACAAACAGTAATTTCTCCGCATTGCAAGGTGCAATTCTGAAATGTTTTGCTTTTTCCTGCTCCTCTTAGCATGATAAAGAAGATTCAAAGAGAGTGAGATGCCAGCTCCTTTCATTCAGTCAGTAGCTTCAAACATTTCTGGTATATGAATAACATGATGTGTTTCAATGGCAAAAATCAATGAATATTGTAAAAGCACAAACAGTAATTTCTCCGCATTGCAAGGTGCAATTCTGAAATTTTTTGCTTTTTCCTGCTCCTCTTAGCATGATAAAGAAGATTCAAAGAGAGTGAGATGCCAGCTCCTTTCATTCAGTCAGTAGCTTCAATCATTTCTGGACGTTTTTCAATGGCAAAAATCAATGAATATTGTAAATGCACAAACAGTAATTTCTCCGCATTGCAAGGTGCCATTCTGAAATTTTTTGCTTTTTCCTGCTCCTCTTAGCATGATAAAGAAGATTCAAAGAGAGTGAGATTCCAGCTCCTTTCATTCAGTCAGTAGCTTCAATCATTTCTGGTATATGAATAACATGATGTTTTTCAATGGCAAAAATCAATGAATATTGTAAATGCACAAACAGTAATTTCTCCGCATTGCAAGTTGCAATTCTGAAATTTTTTGCTTTTTCCTGCTCCACTTAGCATGATAAAGAAGATTCAAAGAGAGTGAGATGCCAGCTCCTTTCATTCAGTCAGTAGCTTCAATTATTTCTGGACGTTTTTCAATGGCAAAAATCAATGAATATTGTAAATGCACAAACAGTAATTTCTCCGCATTGCAAGGTGCAATTCTGAAATTTTTTGCTTTTTCCTGCTCCTCTTAGCATGATAAAGAAGATTCAAAGAGAGTGAGATGCCAGCTCCTTTCATTCAGTCAGTAGCTTCAATCATTTCTGGACGTTTTTCAATGGCAAAAATCAATGAATATTGTAAATGCACAAACAGTAATTTCTCCGCATTGCAAGGTGCAATTCTGAAATTTTTTGCTTTTTCCTGCTCCTCTTAGCATGATAAAGAAGATTCAAAGAGAGTGAGATGCCAGCTCCTTTCATTCAGTCAGTAGCTTCAAACATTTCTGGTATATGAATAACATGATGTTTTTCAATGGCAAAAATCAATGAATATTGTAAAAGCACAAACAGTAATTTCTCCGCATTGCAAGGTGCAATTCTGAAATTTTTTGCTTTTTCCTGCTCCTCTTAGCATGATAAAGAAGATTCAAAGAGAGTGAGATGCCAGCTCCTTTCATTCAGTCAGTAGCTTCAATCATTTCTGGACGTTTTTCAATGGCAAAAATCAATGAATATTGTAAATGCACAAACAGTAATTTCTCCGCATTGCAAGGTGCAATTCTGAAATTTTTTGCTTTTTCCTGCTCCTCTTAGCATGATAAAGAAGATTCAAAGAGAGCGAGATGCCAGCTCCTTTCATTCAGTCAGTAGCTTCAATCATTTCTGGTATATGAATAACATGATGTTTTTCAATGGCAAAAATCAATGAATATTGCAAATGCACAAACAGTAATTTCTCCGCATTGCAAGGTGCAATTCTGAAATTTTTTGCTTTTTCCTGCTCCTCTTAGCATGATAAAGAAGATTCAAAGAGAGTGAGATGCCAGCTCCTTTCATTCAGTCAGTAGCTTCAATCATTTCTGGACGTTTTTCAATGGCAAAAATCAATGAATATTGTAAATGCACAAACAGTAATTTCTCCGCATTGCAAGGTGCAATTCTGAAATTTTTTGCTTTTTCCTGCTCCTCTTAGCATGATAAAGAAGATTCAAAGAGAGTGAGATGCCAGCTCCTTTCATTCAGTCAGTAGCTTCAAACATTTCTGGTATATGAATAACATGATGTTTTTCAATGGCAAAAATCAATGAATATTGTAAATGCACAAACAGTAATTTCTCCGCATTGCAAGGTGCAATTCTGAAATTTTTTGCTTTTTCCTGCTCCTCTTAGCATGATAAAGAAGATTCAAAGAGAGTGAGATGCCAGCTCCTTTCATTCAGTCAGTAGCTTCAATCATTTCTGGACGTTTTTCAATGGCAAAAATCAATGAATATTGTAAATGCACAAACAGTAATTTATCCGCATTGCAAGGTGCAATTCTGAAATTTTTTGCTTTTTCCTGCTCCTCTTAGCATGATAAAGAAGATTCAAAGAGAGTGAGATGCCAGCTCCTTTCATTCAGTCAGTAGCTTCAATCATTTCTGGACGTTTTTCAATGGCAAAAATCAATGAATATTGTAAATGCACAAACAGTAATTTCTCCGCATTGCAAGGTGCAATTCTGAAATTTTTTGCTTTTTCCTGCTCCTCTTAGCATGATAAAGAAGATTCAAAGAGAGTGAGATGCCAGCTCCTTTCATTCAGTCAGTAGCTTCAATCATTTCTGGTATATGAATAACATGATGTTTTTCAATGGCAAAAATCAATGAATATTGTAAATGCACAAACAGTAATTTCTCCGCATTGCAAGGTGCAATTCTGAAATTTTTTGCTTTTTCCTGCTCCTCTTAGCATGATAAAGAAGATTCAAAGAGAGTGAGATGCCAGCTCCTTTCATTCAGTCAGCAGCTTCAATCATTTCTGGACATTTTTCAATGGCAAAAATCAATGAATATTGTAAATGCACAAACAGTAATTTCTCCGCATTGCAAGGTGCAATTCTGAAATGTTTTGCTTTTTCCTGCTCCTCTTAGCATGATAAAGAAGATTCAAAGAGAGTGAGATGCCAGCTCCTTTCATTCAGTCAGTAGCTTCAAACATTTCTGGTATATGAATAACATGATGTGTTTCAATGGCAAAAATCAATGAATATTGTAAAAGCACAAACAGTAATTTCTCCGCATTGCAAGGTGCAATTCTGAAATTTTTTGCTTTTTCCTGCTCCTCTTAGCATGATAAAGAAGATTCAAAGAGAGTGAGATGCCAGCTCCTTTCATTCAGTCAGTAGCTTCAATCATTTCTGGACGTTTTTCAATGGCAAAAATCAATGAATATTGTAAATGCACAAACAGTAATTTCTCCGCATTGCAAGGTGCCATTCTGAAATTTTTTGCTTTTTCCTGCTCCTCTTAGCATGATAAAGAAGATTCAAAGAGAGTGAGATTCCAGCTCCTTTCATTCAGTCAGTAGCTTCAATCATTTCTGGTATATGAATAACATGATGTTTTTCAATGGCAAAAATCAATGAATATTGTAAATGCACAAACAGTAATTTCTCCGCATTGCAAGTTGCAATTCTGAAATTTTTTGCTTTTTCCTGCTCCTCTTAGCATGATAAAGAAGATTCAAAGAGAGTGAGATGCCAGCTCCTTTCATTCAGTCAGTAGCTTCAATTATTTCTGGACGTTTTTCAATGGCAAAAATCAATGAATATTGTAAATGCACAAACAGTAATTTCTCCGCATTGCAAGGTGCAATTCTGAAATTTTTTGCTTTTTCCTGCTCCTCTTAGCATGATAAAGAAGATTCAAAGAGAGTGAGATGCCAGCTCCTTTCATTCAGTCAGTAGCTTCAATCATTTCTGGACGTTTTTCAATGGCAAAAATCAATGAATATTGTAAATGCACAAACAGTAATTTCTCCGCATTGCAAGGTGCAATTCTGAAATTTTTTGCTTTTTCCTGCTCCTCTTAGCATGATAAAGAAGATTCAAAGAGAGTGAGATGCCAGCTCCTTTCATTCAGTCAGTAGCTTCAAACATTTCTGGTATATGAATAACATGATGTTTTTCAATGGCAAAAATCAATGAATATTGTAAAAGCACAAACAGTAATTTCTCCGCATTGCAAGGTGCAATTCTGAAATATTTTGCTTTTTCCTGCTCCTCTTAGCATGATAAAGAAGATTCAAAGAGAGTGAGATGCCAGCTCCTTTCATTCAGTCAGTAGCTTCAATCATTTCTGGACGTTTTTCAATGGCAAAAATCAATGAATATTGTAAATGCACAAACAGTAATTTCTCCGCATTGCAAGGTGCAATTCTGAAATTTTTTGCTTTTTCCTGCTCCTCTTAGCATGATAAAGAAGATTCAAAGAGAGTGAGATGCCAGCTCCTTTCATTCAGTCAGTAGCTTCAATCATTTCTGGTATATGAATAACATGATGTTTTTCAATGGCAAAAATCAATGAATATTGTAAATGCACAAACAGTCATTTCTCCACATTGCAAGGTGCAATTCTGAAATTTTTTGCTTTTTCCTGCTCCTCTTAGCATGATAAAGAAGATTCAAAGAGAGTGAGATGCCAGCTCCTTTCATTCAGTCAGTAGCTTCAATCATTTCTGGACGTTTTTCAATGGCAAAAATCAATGAATATTGTAAATGCACAAACAGTAATTTCTCCGCATTGCAAGGTGCAATTCTGAAATTTTTTGCTTTTTCCTGCTCCTCTTAGCATGATAAAGAAGATTCAAAGAGAGCGAGATGCCAGCTCCTTTCATTCAGTCAGTAGCTTCAATCATTTCTGGTATATGAATAACATGATGTTTTTCAATGGCAAAAATCAATGAATATTGTAAATGCACAAACAGTAATTTCTCCGCATTGCAAGGTGCAATTCTGAAATTTTTTGCTTTTTCCTGCTCCTCTTAGCATGATAAAGAAGATTCAAAGAGAGTGAGATGCCAGCTCCTTTCATTCAGTCAGTAGCTTCAATCATTTCTGGACGTTTTTCAATGGCAAAAATCAATGAATATTGTAAATGCACAAACAGTAATTTCTCCGCATTGCAAGGTGCAATTCTGAAATTTTTTGCTTTTTCCTGCTCCTCTTAGCATGATAAAGAAGATTCAAAGAGAGTGAGATGCCAGCTCCTTTCATTCAGTCAGTAGCTTCAATCAATTCTGGACGTTTTTCAATGGCAAAAATCAATGAATATTGTAAATGCACAAACAGTAATTTCTCCGCATTGCAAGGTGCAATTCTGAAATTTTTTGCTTTTTCCTGCTCCTCTTAGCATGATAAAGAAGATTCAAAGAGAGTGAGATGCCAGCTCCTTTCATTCAGTCAGTAGCTTCAATCATTTCTGGACGTTTTTCAATGGCAAAAATCAATGAATATTGTAAATGCACAAACAGTAATTTCTCCGCATTGCAAGGTGCAATTCTGAAATTTTTTGCTTTTTCCTGCTCCTCTTAGCATGATAAGGAAGATTCAAAGAGAGTGAGATGCCAGCTCCTTTCATTCAGTCAGTAGCTTCAATCATTTCTGGTATATGAATAACATGATGTTTTTCAATGGCAAAAATCAATGAATATTGTAAATGCACAAACAGTAATTTCTCCGCATTGCAAGGTGCAATTCGGAAATTTTTTGCTTTTTCCTGCTCCTCTTAGCATGATAAAGAAGATTCAAAGAGAGTGAGATGCCAGCTCCTTTCATTCAGTCAGCAGCTTCAATCATTTCTGGACATTTTTCAATGGCAAAAATCAATGAATATTGTAAATGCAAAAACAGTAATTTCTCCGCATTGCAAGGTGCAATTCTGAAATTTTTTGCTTTTTCCTGCTCCTCTAAGCATGATAAAGAAGATTCAAAGAGAGTGAGATGCCAGCTCCTTTCATTCAGTCAGTAGCTTCAAACATTTCTGGTATATGAATAACATAATGTTTTTCAATGGCAAAAATCAATGAATATTGTAAAAGCACAAACAGTAATTTCTCCGCATTGCAAGGTGCAATTCTGAAATTTTTTGCTTTTTCCTGCTCCTCTTAGCATGATAAAGAAGATTCAAAGAGAGTGAGATGCCAGCTCCTTTCATTCAGTCAGTAGCTTCAATCATTTCTGGACGTTTTTCAATGGCAAAAATCAATGAATATTGTAAATGCACAAACAGTAATTTCTCCGCATTGCAAGGTGCAATTCTGAAATTTTTTGCTTTTTCCTGCTCCTCTTAGCATGATAAAGAAGATTCAAAGAGAGTGAGATGCCAGCTCCTTTCATTCAGTCAGTAGCTTCAATCATTTCTGGTATATGAATAACATGATGTTTTTCAATGGCAAAAATCAATGAATATTGTAAATGCACAAACAGTAATTTCTCCGCATTGCAAGTTGCAATTCTGAAATTTTTTGCTTTTTCCTGCTCCTCTTAGCATGATAAAGAAGATTCAAAGAGAGTGAGATGCCAGCTCCTTTCATTCAGTCAGTAGCTTCAATTATTTCTGGACGTTTTTCAATGGCAAAAATCAATGAATATTGTAAATGCACAAACAGTAATTTCTCCGCATTGCAAGGTGCAATTCTGAAATTTTTTGCTTTTTCCTGCTCCTCTTAGCATGATAAAGAAGATTCAAAGAGAGTGAGATGCCAGCTCCTTTCATTCAGTCAGTAGCTTCAATCATTTCTGGTATATGAATAACATGATGTTTTTCAATGGCAAAAATCAATGAATATTGTAAATGCACAAACAGTAATTTCTCCGCATTGCAAGATGCAATTCTGAAATTTTTTGCTTTTTCCTGCTCCTCTTAGCATGATAAAGAAGATTCAAAGAGAGTGAGATGCCAGCTCCTTTCATTCAGTCAGCAGCTTCAATCATTTCTGGACATTTTTCAATGGCAAAAATCAATGAATATTGTAAATGCACAAACAGTAATTTCTCCGCATTGCAAGGTGCAATTCTGAAATGTTTTGCTTTTTCCTGCTCCTCTTAGCATGATAAAGAAGATTCAAAGAGAGTGAGATGCCAGCTCCTTTCATTCAGTCAGTAGCTTCAAACATTTCTGGTATATGAATAACATGATGTGTTTCAATGGCAAAAATCAATGAATATTGTAAAAGCACAAACAGTAATTTCTCCGCATTGCAAGGTGCAATTCTGAAATTTTTTGCTTTTTCCTGCTCCTCTTAGCATGATAAAGAAGATTCAAAGAGAGTGAGATGCCAGCTCCTTTCATTCAGTCAGTAGCTTCAATCATTTCTGGACGTTTTTCAATGGCAAAAATCAATGAATATTGTAAATGCACAAACAGTAATTTCTCCGCATTGCAAGGTGCCATTCTGAAATTTTTTGCTTTTTCCTGCTCCTCTTAGCATGATAAAGAAGATTCAAAGAGAGTGAGATTCCAGCTCCTTTCATTCAGTCAGTAGCTTCAATCATTTCTGGTATATGAATAACATGATGTTTTTCAATGGCAAAAATCAATGAATATTGTAAATGCACAAACAGTAATTTCTCCGCATTGCAAGTTGCAATTCTGAAATTTTTTGCTTTTTCCTGCTCCTCTTAGCATGATAAAGAAGATTCAAAGAGAGTGAGATGCCAGCTCCTTTCATTCAGTCAGTAGCTTCAATTATTTCTGGACGTTTTTCAATGGCAAAAATCAATGAATATTGTAAATGCACAAACAGTAATTTCTCCGCATTGCAAGGTGCAATTCTGAAATTTTTTGCTTTTTCCTGCTCCTCTTAGCATGATAAAGAAGATTCAAAGAGAGTGAGATGCCAGCTCCTTTCATTCAGTCAGTTGCTTCAATCATTTCTGGACGTTTTTCAATGGCAAAAATCAGTGAATATTCTAAATGCACAAACAGTAATTTCTCCGCATTGCAAGGTGCAATTCTGAAATTTTTTGCTTTTTCCTGCTCCTCTTAGCATGATAAAGAAGATTCAAAGAGAGTGAGATGCCAGCTCCTTTCATTCAGTCAGTAGCTTCAATCATTTCTGGACGTTTTTCAATGGCAAAAATCAATGAATATTGTAAATGCACAAACAGTAATTTCTCCGCATTGCAAGGTGCAATTCTGAAATTTTTTGCTTTTTCCTGCTCCTCTTTGCATGATAAAGAAGATTCAAAGAGAGTGAGATGCCAGCTCCTGTCATTCAGTCAGTAGCTTCAATCATTTCTGGTATATGAATAACATGATGTTTTTCAATGGCAAAAATCAATGAATATTGTAAATGCACAAACAGTAATTTCTCCGCATTGCAAGGTGCAATTCTGAAATTTTTGGCTTTTTCCTGCTCCTCTTAGCATGATAAAGAAGATTCAAAGAGAGTGAGATGCCAGCTCCTTTCATTCAGTCAGTAGCTTCAATCATTTCTGGATGTTTTTCAATGGCAAAAATCAATGAATATTGTAAATGCACAAACAGTAATTTCTCCGCATTGCAAGGTGCAATTCTGAAATTTCTTGCATTTTCCTGCTCCTCTTAGCATGATAAAGAAGATTCAAAGAGAGTGAGATGCCAGCTCCTTTCATTCAGTCAGTAGCTTCAATCATTTCTGGACGTTTTTCAATGGCAAAAATCAATGAATATTGTAAATGCACAAACAGTAATTTCTCCGCATTGCAAGGTGCAATTCTGAAATTTTTTGCTTTTTCCTGCTCCTCTTAGCATGCTAAAGAAGATTCAAAGAGAGTGCGATGCCAGCTCCTTTCATTCAGTCAGTAGCTTCAAACATTTCTGGTATATGAATAACATGATGTTTTTCAATGGCAAAAATCAATGAATATTGTAAATGCACAAACAGTAATTTCTCCGCATTGCAAGGTGCAATTCTGAAATTTTTTGCTTTTTCCTGCTCCTCTTAGCATGATAAAGAAGATTCAAAGAGAGTGAGATGCCAGCTCCTTTCATTCAGTCAGTAGCTTCAATCATTTCTGGTATATGAATAACATGATGTTTTTCAATGGCAAAAATCAATGAATATTGTAAATGCACAAACAGTAATTTCTCCGCATTGCAAGTTGCAATTCTGAAATTTTTTGCTTTTTCCTGCTCCTCTTAGCATGATAAAGAAGATTCAAAGAGAGTGAGATGCCAGCTCCTTTCATTCAGTCAGTAGCTTCAATCATTTCTGGACGTTTTTCAATGGCAAAAATCAATGAATATTGTAAATGCACAAACAGTAATTTCTCCGCATTGCAAGGTGCAATTCTGAAATTTTTTGCTTTTTCCTGCTCCTCTTAGCATGATAAAGAAGATTCAAAGAGAGTGAGATGCCAGCTCCTTTCATTCAGTCAGTAGCTTCAATCATTTCTGGTATATGAATAACATGATGTTTTTCAATGGCAAAAATCAATGAATATTGTAAATGCACAAACAGTAATTTCTCCGCATTGCAAGGTGCAATTCTGAAATTTTTTGCTTTTTCCTGCTCCTCTTAGCATGATAAAGAAGATTCAAAGAGAGTGAGATGCCAGCTCCTTTCATTCAGTCAGCAGCTTCAATCATTTCTGGACATTTTTCAATGGCAAAAATCAATGAATATTGTAAATGCACAAACAGTAATTTCTCCGCATTGCAAGGTGCAATTCTGAAATGTTTTGCTTTTTCCTGCTCCTCTTAGCATGATAAAGAAGATTCAAAGAGAGTGAGATGCCAGCTCCTTTCATTCAGTCAGTAGCTTCAAACATTTCTGGTATATGAATAACATGATGTGTTTCAATGGCAAAAATCAATGAATATTGTAAAAGCACAAACAGTAATTTCTCCGCATTGCAAGGTGCAATTCTGAAATTTTTTGCTTTTTCCTGCTCCTCTTAGCATGATAAAGAAGATTCAAAGAGAGTGAGATGCCAGCTCCTTTCATTCAGTCAGTAGCTTCAATCATTTCTGGACGTTTTTCAATGGCAAAAATCAATGAATATTGTAAATGCACAAACAGTAATTTCTCCGCATTGCAAGGTGCCATTCTGAAATTTTTTGCTTTTTCCTGCTCCTCTTAGCATGATAAAGAAGATTCAAAGAGAGTGAGATTCCAGCTCCTTTCATTCAGTCAGTAGCTTCAATCATTTCTGGTATATGAATAACATGATGTTTTTCAATGGCAAAAATCAATGAATATTGTAAATGCACAAACAGTAATTTCTCCGCATTGCAAGTTGCAATTCTGAAATTTTTTGCTTTTTCCTGCTCCTCTTAGCATGATAAAGAAGATTCAAAGAGAGTGAGATGCCAGCTCCTTTCATTCAGTCAGTAGCTTCAATTATTTCTGGACGTTTTTCAATGGCAAAAATCAATGAATATTGTAAATGCACAAACAGTAATTTCTCCGCATTGCAAGGTGCAATTCTGAAATTTTTTGCTTTTTCCTGCTCCTCTTAGCATGATAAAGAAGATTCAAAGAGAGTGAGATGCCAGCTCCTTTCATTCAGTCAGTAGCTTCAATCATTTCTGGACGTTTTTCAATGGCAAAAATCAATGAATATTGTAAATGCACAAACAGTAATTTCTCCGCATTGCAAGGTGCAATTCTGAAATTTTTTGCTTTTTCCTGCTCCTCTTAGCATGATAAAGAAGATTCAAAGAGAGTGAGATGCCAGCTCCTTTCATTCAGTCAGTAGCTTCAATCATTTCTGGTATATGAATAACATGATGTTTTTCAATGGCAAAAATCAATGAATATTGTAAATGCACAAACAGTCATTTCTCCACATTGCAAGGTGCAATTCTGAAATTTTTTGCTTTTTCCTGCTCCTCTTAGCATGATAAAGAAGATTCAAAGAGAGTGAGATGCCAGCTCCTTTCATTCAGTCAGTAGCTTCAATCATTTCTGGACGTTTTTCAATGGCAAAAATCAATGAATATTGTAAATGCACAAACAGTAATTTCTCCGCATTGCAAGGTGCAATTCTGAAATTTTTTGCTTTTTCCTGCTCCTCTTAGCATGATAAAGAAGATTCAAAGAGAGCGAGATGCCAGCTCCTTTCATTCAGTCAGTAGCTTCAATCATTTCTGGTATATGAATAACATGATGTTTTTCAATGGCAAAAATCAATGAATATTGTAAATGCACAAACAGTAATTTCTCCGCATTGCAAGGTGCAATTCTGAAATTTTTTGCTTTTTCCTGCTCCTCTTAGCATGATAAAGAAGATTCAAAGAGAGTGAGATGCCAGCTCCTTTCATTCAGTCAGTAGCTTCAATCATTTCTGGACGTTTTTCAATGGCAAAAATCAATGAATATTGTAAATGCACAAACAGTAATTTCTCCGCATTGCAAGGTGCAATTCTGAAATTTTTTGCTTTTTCCTGCTCCTCTTAGCATGATAAAGAAGATTCAAAGAGAGTGAGATGCCAGCTCCTTTCATTCAGTCAGTAGCTTCAATCATTTCTGGACGTTTTTCAATGGCAAAAATCAATGAATATTGTAAATGCACAAACAGTAATTTCTCCGCATTGCAAGGTGCAATTCTGAAATTTTTTGCTTTTTCCTGCTCCTCTTAGCATGATAAAGAAGATTCAAAGAGAGTGCGATGCCAGCTCCTTTCATTCAGTCAGTAGCTTCAAACATTTCTGGTATATGAATAACATGATGTTTTTCAATGGCAAAAATCAATGAATATTGTAAATGCACAAACAGTAATTTCTCCGCATTGCAAGGTGCAATTCTGAAATTTTTTGCTTTTTCCTGCTCCTCTTAGCATGATAAAGAAGATTCAAAGAGAGTGAGATGCCAGCTCCTTTCATTCAGTCAGTAGCTTCAATCATTTCTGGTATATGAATAACATGATGTTTTTCAATGGCAAAAATCAATGAATATTGTAAATGCACAAACAGTAATTTCTCCGCATTGCAAGTTGCAATTCTGAAATTTTTTGCTTTTTCCTGCTCCTCTTAGCATGATAAAGAAGATTCAAAGAGAGTGAGATGCCAGCTCCTTTCATTCAGTCAGTAGCTTCAATCATTTCTGGACGTTTTTCAATGGCAAAAATCAATGAATATTGTAAATGCACAAACAGTAATTTCTCCGCATTGCAAGGTGCAATTCTGAAATTTTTTGCTTTTTCCTGCTCCTCTTAGCATGATAAAGAAGATTCAAAGAGAGTGAGATGCCAGCTCCTTTCATTCAGTCAGTAGCTTCAATCATTTCTGGTATATGAATAACATGATGTTTTTCAATGGCAAAAATCAATGAATATTGTAAATGCACAAACAGTAATTTCTCCGCATTGCAAGGTGCAATTCTGAAATTTTTTGCTTTTTCCTGCTCCTCTTAGCATGATAAAGAAGATTCAAAGAGAGTGAGATGCCAGCTCCTTTCATTCAGTCAGCAGCTTCAATCATTTCTGGACATTTTTCAATGGCAAAAATCAATGAATATTGTAAATGCACAAACAGTAATTTCTCCGCATTGCAAGGTGCAATTCTGAAATGTTTTGCTTTTTCCTGCTCCTCTTAGCATGATAAAGAAGATTCAAAGAGAGTGAGATGCCAGCTCCTTTCATTCAGTCAGTAGCTTCAAACATTTCTGGTATATGAATAACATGATGTGTTTCAATGGCAAAAATCAATGAATATTGTAAAAGCACAAACAGTAATTTCTCCGCATTGCAAGGTGCAATTCTGAAATTTTTTGCTTTTTCCTGCTCCTCTTAGCATGATAAAGAAGATTCAAAGAGAGTGAGATGCCAGCTCCTTTCATTCAGTCAGTAGCTTCAATCATTTCTGGACGTTTTTCAATGGCAAAAATCAATGAATATTGTAAATGCACAAACAGTAATTTCTCCGCATTGCAAGGTGCCATTCTGAAATTTTTTGCTTTTTCCTGCTCCTCTTAGCATGATAAAGAAGATTCAAAGAGAGTGAGATTCCAGCTCCTTTCATTCAGTCAGTAGCTTCAATCATTTCTGGTATATGAATAACATGATGTTTTTCAATGGCAAAAATCAATGAATATTGTAAATGCACAAACAGTAATTTCTCCGCATTGCAAGTTGCAATTCTGAAATTTTTTGCTTTTTCCTGCTCCTCTTAGCATGATAAAGAAGATTCAAAGAGAGTGAGATGCCAGCTCCTTTCATTCAGTCAGTAGCTTCAATTATTTCTGGACGTTTTTCAATGGCAAAAATCAATGAATATTGTAAATGCACAAACAGTAATTTCTCCGCATTGCAAGGTGCAATTCTGAAATTTTTTGCTTTTTCCTGCTCCTCTTAGCATGATAAAGAAGATTCAAAGAGAGTGAGATGCCAGCTCCTTTCATTCAGTCAGTAGCTTCAATCATTTCTGGACGTTTTTCAATGGCAAAAATCAATGAATATTGTAAATGCACAAACAGTAATTTCTCCGCATTGCAAGGTGCAATTCTGAAATTTTTTGCTTTTTCCTGCTCCTCTTAGCATGATAAAGAAGATTCAAAGAGAGTGAGATGCCAGCTCCTTTCATTCAGTCAGTAGCTTCAAACATTTCTGGTATATGAATAACATGACGTTTTTCAATGGCAAAAATCAATGAATATTGTAAAAGCACAAACAGTAATTTCTCCGCATTGCAAGGTGCAATTCTGAAATTTTTTGCTTTTTCCTGCTCCTCTTAGCATGATAAAGAAGATTCAAAGAGAGTGAGATGCCAGCTCCTTTCATTCAGTCAGTAGCTTCAATCATTTCTGGACGTTTTTCAATGGCAAAAATCAATGAATATTGTAAATGCACAAACAGTAATTTCTCCGCATTGCAAGGTGCAATTCTGAAATTTTTTGCTTTTTCCTGCTCCTCTTAGCATGATAAAGAAGATTCAAAGAGAGTGAGATGCCAGCTCCTTTCATTCAGTCAGTAGCTTCAATCATTTCTGGTATATGAATAACATGATGTTTTTCAATGGCAAAAATCAATGAATATTGTAAATGCACAAACAGTCATTTCTCCACATTGCAAGGTGCAATTCTGAAATTTTTTGCTTTTTCCTGCTCCTCTTAGCATGATAAAGAAGATTCAAAGAGAGTGAGATGCCAGCTCCTTTCATTCAGTCAGTAGCTTCAATCATTTCTGGACGTTTTTCAATGGCAAAAATCAATGAATATTGTAAATGCACAAACAGTAATTTCTCCGCATTGCAAGGTGCAATTCTGAAATTTTTTGCTTTTTCCTGCTCCTCTTAGCATGATAAAGAAGATTCAAAGAGAGCGAGATGCCAGCTCCTTTCATTCAGTCAGTAGCTTCAATCATTTCTGGTATATGAATAACATGATGTTTTTCAATGGCAAAAATCAATGAATATTGTAAATGCACAAACAGTAATTTCTCCGCATTGCAAGGTGCAATTCTGAAATTTTTTGCTTTTTCCTGCTCCTCTTAGCATGATAAAGAAGATTCAAAGAGAGTGAGATGCCAGCTCCTTTCATTCAGTCAGTAGCTTCAATCATTTCTGGACGTTTTTCAATGGCAAAAATCAATGAATATTGTAAATGCACAAACAGTAATTTCTCCGCATTGCAAGGTGCAATTCTGAAATTTTTTGCTTTTTCCTGCTCCTCTTAGCATGATAAAGAAGATTCAAAGAGAGTGAGATGCCAGCTCCTTTCATTCAGTCAGTAGCTTCAATCATTTCTGGACGTTTTTCAATGGCAAAAATCAATGAATATTGTAAATGCACAAACAGTAATTTCTCCGCATTGCAAGGTGCAATTCTGAAATTTTTTGCTTTTTCCTGCTCCTCTTAGCATGATAAAGAAGATTCAAAGAGAGTGAGATGCCAGCTCCTTTCATTCAGTCAGTAGCTTCAATCATTTCTGGACGTTTTTCAATGGCAAAAATCAATGAATATTGTAAATGCACAAACAGTAATTTCTCCGCATTGCAAGGTGCAATTCTGAAATTTTTTGCTTTTTCCTGCTCCTCTTAGCATGATAAGGAAGATTCAAAGAGAGTGAGATGCCAGCTCCTTTCATTCAGTCAGTAGCTTCAATCATTTCTGGTATATGAATAACATGATGTTTTTCAATGGCAAAAATCAATGAATATTGTAAATGCACAAACAGTAATTTCTCCGCATTGCAAGGTGCAATTCGGAAATTTTTTGCTTTTTCCTGCTCCTCTTAGCATGATAAAGAAGATTCAAAGAGAGTGAGATGCCAGCTCCTTTCATTCAGTCAGCAGCTTCAATCATTTCTGGACATTTTTCAATGGAAAAAATCAATGAATATTGTAAATGCAAAAACAGTAATTTCTCCGCATTGCAAGGTGCAATTCTGAAATTTTTTGCTTTTTCCTGCTCCTCTAAGCATGATAAAGAAGATTCAAAGAGAGTGAGATGCCAGCTCCTTTCATTCAGTCAGTAGCTTCAAACATTTCTGGTATATGAATAACATAATGTTTTTCAATGGCAAAAATCAATGAATATTGTAAAAGCACAAACAGTAATTTCTCCGCATTGCAAGGTGCAATTCTGAAATTTTTTGCTTTTTCCTGCTCCTCTTAGCATGATAAAGAAGATTCAAAGAGAGTGAGATGCCAGCTCCTTTCATTCAGTCAGTAGCTTCAATCATTTCTGGACGTTTTTCAATGGCAAAAATCAATGAATATTGTAAATGCACAAACAGTAATTTCTCCGCATTGCAAGGTGCAATTCTGAAATTTTTTGCTTTTTCCTGCTCCTCTTAGCATGATAAAGAAGATTCAAAGAGAGTGAGATGCCAGCTCCTTTCATTCAGTCAGTAGCTTCAATCATTTCTGGTATATGAATAACATGATGTTTTTCAATGGCAAAAATCAATGAATATTGTAAATGCACAAACAGTAATTTCTCCGCATTGCAAGTTGCAATTCTGAAATTTTTTGCTTTTTCCTGCTCCTCTTAGCATGATAAAGAAGATTCAAAGAGAGTGAGATGCCAGCTCCTTTCATTCAGTCAGTAGCTTCAATTATTTCTGGACGTTTTTCAATGGCAAAAATCAATGAATATTGTAAATGCACAAACAGTAATTTCTCCGCATTGCAAGGTGCAATTCTGAAATTTTTTGCTTTTTCCTGCTCCTCTTAGCATGATAAAGAAGATTCAAAGAGAGTGAGATGCCAGCTCCTTTCATTCAGTCAGTAGCTTCAATCATTTCTGGTATATGAATAACATGATGTTTTTCAATGGCAAAAATCAATGAATATTGTAAATGCACAAACAGTAATTTCTCCGCATTGCAAGATGCAATTCTGAAATTTTTTGCTTTTTCCTGCTCCTCTTAGCATGATAAAGAAGATTCAAAGAGAGTGAGATGCCAGCTCCTTTCATTCAGTCAGCAGCTTCAATCATTTCTGGACATTTTTCAATGGCAAAAATCAATGAATATTGTAAATGCACAAACAGTAATTTCTCCGCATTGCAAGGTGCAATTCTGAAATGTTTTGCTTTTTCCTGCTCCTCTTAGCATGATAAAGAAGATTCAAAGAGAGTGAGATGCCAGCTCCTTTCATTCAGTCAGTAGCTTCAAACATTTCTGGTATATGAATAACATGATGTGTTTCAATGGCAAAAATCAATGAATATTGTAAAAGCACAAACAGTAATTTCTCCGCATTGCAAGGTGCAGTTCTGAAATTTTTTGCTTTTTCCTGCTCCTCTTAGCATGATAAAGAAGATTCAAAGAGAGTGAGATGCCAGCTCCTTTCATTCAGTCAGTAGCTTCAATCATTTCTGGACGTTTTTCAATGGCAAAAATCAATGAATATTGTAAATGCACAAACAGTAATTTCTCCGCATTGCAAGGTGCCATTCTGAAATTTTTTGCTTTTTCCTGCTCCTCTTAGCATGATAAAGAAGATTCAAAGAGAGTGAGATTCCAGCTCCTTTCATTCAGTCAGTAGCTTCAATCATTTCTGGTATATGAATAACATGATGTTTTTCAATGGCAAAAATCAATGAATATTGTAAATGCACAAACAGTAATTTCTCCGCATTGCAAGTTGCAATTCTGAAATTTTTTGCTTTTTCCTGCTCCTCTTAGCATGATAAAGAAGATTCAAAGAGAGTGAGATGCCAGCTCCTTTCATTCAGTCAGTAGCTTCAATTATTTCTGGACGTTTTTCAATGGCAAAAATCAATGAATATTGTAAATGCACAAACAGTAATTTCTCCGCATTGCAAGGTGCAATTCTGAAATTTTTTGCTTTTTCCTGCTCCTCTTAGCATGATAAAGAAGATTCAAAGAGAGTGAGATGCCAGCTCCTTTCATTCAGTCAGTTGCTTCAATCATTTCTGGACGTTTTTCAATGGCAAAAATCAGTGAATATTCTAAATGCACAAACAGTAATTTCTCCGCATTGCAAGGTGCAATTCTGAAATTTTTTGCTTTTTCCTGCTCCTCTTAGCATGATAAAGAAGATTCAAAGAGAGTGAGATGCCAGCTCCTTTCATTCAGTCAGTAGCTTCAATCATTTCTGGACGTTTTTCAATGGCAAAAATCAATGAATATTGTAAATGCACAAACAGTAATTTCTCCGCATTGCAAGGTGCAATTCTGAAATTTTTTGCTTTTTCCTGCTCCTCTTTGCATGATAAAGAAGATTCAAAGAGAGTGAGATGCCAGCTCCTGTCATTCAGTCAGTAGCTTCAATCATTTCTGGTATATGAATAACATGATGTTTTTCAATGGCAAAAATCAATGAATATTGTAAATGCACAAACAGTAATTTCTCCGCATTGCAAGGTGCAATTCTGAAATTTTTGGCTTTTTCCTGCTCCTCTTAGCATGATAAAGAAGATTCAAAGAGAGTGAGATGCCAGCTCCTTTCATTCAGTCAGTAGCTTCAATCATTTCTGGATGTTTTTCAATGGCAAAAATCAATGAATATTGTAAATGCACAAACAGTAATTTCTCCGCATTGCAAGGTGCAATTCTGAAATTTCTTGCATTTTCCTGCTCCTCTTAGCATGATAAAGAAGATTCAAAGAGAGTGAGATGCCAGCTCCTTTCATTCAGTCAGTAGCTTCAATCATTTCTGGACGTTTTTCAATGGCAAAAATCAATGAATATTGTAAATGCACAAACAGTAATTTCTCCGCATTGCAAGGTGCAATTCTGAAATTTTTTGCTTTTTCCTGCTCCTCTTAGCATGATAAAGAAGATTCAAAGAGAGTGCGATGCCAGCTCCTTTCATTCAGTCAGTAGCTTCAAACATTTCTGGTATATGAATAACATGATGTTTTTCAATGGCAAAAATCAATGAATATTGTAAATGCACAAACAGTAATTTCTCCGCATTGCAAGGTGCAATTCTGAAATTTTTTGCTTTTTCCTGCTCCTCTTAGCATGATAAAGAAGATTCAAAGAGAGTGAGATGCCAGCTCCTTTCATTCAGTCAGTAGCTTCAATCATTTCTGGTATATGAATAACATGATGTTTTTCAATGGCAAAAATCAATGAATATTGTAAATGCACAAACAGTAATTTCTCCGCATTGCAAGTTGCAATTCTGAAATTTTTTGCTTTTTCCTGCTCCTCTTAGCATGATAAAGAAGATTCAAAGAGAGTGAGATGCCAGCTCCTTTCATTCAGTCAGTAGCTTCAATCATTTCTGGACGTTTTTCAATGGCAAAAATCAATGAATATTGTAAATGCACAAACAGTAATTTCTCCGCATTGCAAGGTGCAATTCTGAAATTTTTTGCTTTTTCCTGCTCCTCTTAGCATGATAAAGAAGATTCAAAGAGAGTGAGATGCCAGCTCCTTTCATTCAGTCAGTAGCTTCAATCATTTCTGGACGTTTTTCAATGGCAAAAATCAATGAATATTGTAAATGCACAAACAGTAATTTCTCCGCATTGCAAGGTGCAATTCTGAAATTTTTTGCTTTTTCCTGCTCCTCTTAGCATGATAAAGAAGATTCAAAGAGAGTGAGATGCCAGCTCCTTTCATTCAGTCAGTAGCTTCAAACATTTCTGGTATATGAATAACATGATGTTTTTCAATGGCAAAAATCAATGAATATTGTAAAAGCACAAACAGTAATTTCTCCGCATTGCAAGGTGCAATTCTGAAATTTTTTGCTTTTTCCTGCTCCTCTTAGCATGATAAAGAAGATTCAAAGAGAGTGAGATGCCAGCTCCTTTCATTCAGTCAGTAGCTTCAATCATTTCTGGACGTTTTTCAATGGCAAAAATCAATGAATATTGTAAATGCACAAACAGTAATTTCTCCGCATTGCAAGGTGCAATTCTGAAATTTTTTGCTTTTTCCTGCTCCTCTTAGCATGATAAAGAAGATTCAAAGAGAGTGAGATGCCAGCTCCTTTCATTCAGTCAGTAGCTTCAATCATTTCTGGTATATGAATAACATGATGTTTTTCAATGGCAAAAATCAATGAATATTGTAAATGCACAAACAGTCATTTCTCCACATTGCAAGGTGCAATTCTGAAATTTTTTGCTTTTTCCTGCTCCTCTTAGCATGATAAAGAAGATTCAAAGAGAGTGAGATGCCAGCTCCTTTCATTCAGTCAGTAGCTTCAATCATTTCTGGACGTTTTTCAATGGCAAAAATCAATGAATATTGTAAATGCACAAACAGTAATTTCTCCGCATTGCAAGGTGCAATTCTGAATTTTTTTGCTTTTTCCTGCTCCTCTTAGCATGATAAAGAAGATTCAAAGAGAGCGAGATGCCAGCTCCTTTCATTCAGTCAGTAGCTTCAATCATTTCTGGTATATGAATAACATGATGTTTTTCAATGGCAAAAATCAATGAATATTGTAAATGCACAAACAGTAATTTCTCCGCATTGCAAGGTGCAATTCTGAAATTTTTTGCTTTTTCCTGCTCCTCTTAGCATGATAAAGAAGATTCAAAGAGAGTGAGATGCCAGCTCCTTTCATTCAGTCAGTAGCTTCAATCATTTCTGGACGTTTTTCAATGGCAAAAATCAATGAATATTGTAAATGCACAAACAGTAATTTCTCCGCATTGCAAGGTGCAATTCTGAAATTTTTTGCTTTTTCCTGCTCCTCTTAGCATGATAAAGAAGATTCAAAGAGAGTGAGATGCCAGCTCCTTTCATTCAGTCAGTAGCTTCAAACATTTCTGGTATATGAATAACATGATGTTTTTCAATGGCAAAAATCAATGAATATTGTAAATGCACAAACATTAATTTCTCCGCATTGCAAGGTGCAATTCTGAAATTTTTTGCTTTTTCCTGCTCCTCTTAGCATGATAAAGAAGATTCAAAGAGAGTGAGATGCCAGCTCCTTTCATTCAGTCAGTAGCTTCAATCATTTCTGGACGTTTTTCAATGGCAAAAATCAATGAATATTGTAAATGCACAAACAGTAATTTCTCCGCATTGCAAGGTGCAATTCTGAAATTTTTTGCTTTTTCCTGCTCCTCTTAGCATGATAAAGAAGATTCAAAGAGAGTGAGATGCCAGCTCCTTTCATTCAGTCAGTAGCTTCAATCATTTCTGGACGTTTTTCAATGGCAAAAATCAATGAATATTGTAAATGCACAAACAGTAATTTCTCCGCATTGCAAGGTGCAATTCTGAAATTTTTTGCTTTTTCCTGCTCCTCTTAGCATGATAAGGAAGATTCAAAGAGAGTGAGATGCCAGCTCCTTTCATTCAGTCAGTAGCTTCAATCATTTCTGGTATATGAATAACATGATGTTTTTCAATGGCAAAAATCAATGAATATTGTAAATGCACAAACAGTAATTTCTCCGCATTGCAAGGTGCAATTCGGAAATTTTTTGCTTTTTCCTGCTCCTCTTAGCATGATAAAGAAGATTCAAAGAGAGTGAGATGCCAGCTCCTTTCATTCAGTCAGCAGCTTCAATCATTTCTGGACATTTTTCAATGGCAAAAATCAATAAATATTGTAAATGCACAAACAGTAATTTCTCCGCATTGCAAGGTGCAATTCTGAAATTTTTTGCTTTTTCCTGCTCCTCTTAGCATGATAAAGAAGATTCAAAGAGAGTGAGATGCCAGCTCCTTTCATTCAGTCAGTAGCTTCAAACATTTCTGGTATATGAATAACATGATGTTTTTCAATGGCAAAAATCAATGAATATTGTAAAAGCACAAACAGTAATTTCTCCGCATTGCAAGGTGCAATTCTGAAATTTTTTGCTTTTTCCTGCTCCTCTTAGCATGATAAAGAAGATTCAAAGAGAGTGAGATGCCAGCTCCTTTCATTCAGTCAGTAGCTTCAATCATTTCTGGACGTTTTTCAATGGCAAAAATCAATGAATATTGTAAATGCACAAACAGTAATTTCTCCGCATTGCAAGGTGCAATTCTGAAATTTTTTGCTTTTTCCTGCTCCTCTTAGCATGATAAAGAAGATTCAAAGAGAGTGAGATGCCAGCTCCTTTCATTCAGTCAGTAGCTTCAATCATTTCTGGTATATGAATAACATGATGTTTTTCAATGGCAAAAATCAATGAATATTGTAAATGCACAAACAGTAATTTCTCCGCATTGCAAGTTGCAATTCTGAAATTTTTTGCTTTTTCCTGCTCCTCTTAGCATGATAAAGAAGATTCAAAGAGAGTGAGATGCCAGCTCCTTTCATTCAGTCAGTAGCTTCAATTATTTCTGGACGTTTTTCAATGGCAAAAATCAATGAATATTGTAAATGCACAAACAGTAATTTCTCCGCATTGCAAGGTGCAATTCTGAAATTTTTTGCTTTTTCCTGCTCCTCTTAGCATGATAAAGAAGATTCAAAGAGAGTGAGATGCCAGCTCCTTTCATTCAGTCAGTTGCTTCAATCATTTCTGGACGTTTTTCAATGGCAAAAATCAGTGAATATTGTAAATGCACAAACAGTAATTTCTCCGCATTGCAAGGTGCAATTCTGAAATTTTTTGCTTTTTCCTGCTCCTCTTAGCATGATAAAGAAGATTCAAAGAGAGTGAGATGCCAGCTCCTTTCATTCAGTCAGTAGCTTCAATCATTTCTGGACGTTTTTCAATGGCAAAAATCAATGAATATTGTAAATGCACAAACAGTAATTTCTCCGCATTGCAAGGTGCAATTCTGAAATTTTTTGCTTTTTCCTGCTCCTCTTTGCATGATAAAGAAGATTCAAAGAGAGTGAGATGCCAGCTCCTTTCATTCAGTCAGTAGCTTCAATCATTTCTGGTATATGAATAACATGATGTTTTTCAACGGCAAAAATCAATGAATATTGTAAATGCACAAACAGTAATTTCTCCGCATTGCAAGGTGCAATTCTGAAATTTTTGGCTTTTTCCTGCTCCTCTTAGCATGATAAAGAAGATTCAAAGAGAGTGAGATGCCAGCTCCTTTCATTCAGTCAGTAGCTTCAATCATTTCTGGACGTTTTTCAATGGCAAAAATCAATGAATATTGTAAATGCACAAACAGTAATTTCTCCGCATTGCAAGGTGCAATTCTGAAATTTTTTGCTTTTTCCTGCTCCTCTTAGCATGATAAAGAAGATTCAAAGAGAGTGAGATGCCAGCTTCTTTCATTCAGTCAGTAGCTTCAAACATTTCTGGGATATGAATAACATGATGTTTTTCAATGGCAAAAATTAATGAATATTGTAAATGCACAAACAGTAATTTCTCCGCATTGCAAGGTGCAATTCTGAAATTTTTTGCTTTTTCCTGCTCCTCTTAGCATGATAAAGAAGATTCAAAGAGAGTGAGATGCCAGCTCCTTTCATTCAGTCAGTAGCTTCAATCATTTCTGGACGTTTTTCAATGGCAAAAATCAATGAATATTGTAAATGCACAAACAGTAATTTCTCCGCATTGCAAGGTGCAATTCTGAAATTTTTTGCTTTTTCCTGCTCCTCTTAGCATGATAAAGAAGATTCAAAGAGAGTGAGATGCCAGCTCCTTTCATTCAGTCAGTAGCTTCAATCATTTCTGGACGTTTTTCAATGGCAAAAATCAATGAATATTGTAAATGCACAAACAGTAATTTCTCCGCATTGCAAGGTGCAATTCTGAAATTTTTTGCTTTTTCCTGCTCCTCTTAGCATGATAAAGAAGATTCAAAGAGAGTGAGATGCCAGCTCCTTTCATTCAGTCAGTAGCTTCAATCATTTCTGGTATATGAATAACATGATGTTTTTCAATGGCAAAAATCAATGAATATTGTAAATGCACAAACAGTAATTTCTCCGCATTGCAAGTTGCAATTCTGAAATTTTTTGCTTTTTCCTGCTCCTCTTAGCATGATAAAGAAGATTCAAAGAGAGTGAGATTCCAGCTCCTTTCATTCAGTCAGTAGCTTCAATCATTTCTGGACGTTTTTCAATGGCAAAAATCAATGAATATTGTAAATGCACAAACAGTAATTTCTCCGCATTGCAAGGTGCAATTCTGAAATTTTTTGCTTTTTCCTGCTCCTCTTAGCATGATAAAGAAGATTCAAAGAGAGTGAGATGCCAGCTCCTTTCATTCAGTCAGTAGCTTCAATCATTTCTGGACGTTTTTCAATGGCAAAAATCAATGAATATTGTAAATGCACAAACAGTAATTTCTCCGCATTGCAAGATGCAATTCTGAAATTTTTTGCTTTTTCCTGCTCCTCTTAGCATGATAAAAAAGATTCAAAGAGAGTGAGATGCCAGCTCCTTTCATTCAGTCAGTAGCTTCAATCATTTCTGGACGTTTTTCAATGGCAAAAATCAATGAATATTGTAAATGCACAAACAGTAATATCTCCACATTGCAAGGTGCAATTCTGAAATTTTTTGCTTTTTCCTGCTAATCCTAGCATGATAAAGAAGATTCAAATAGAGTGAGATGCCAGCTCCTTTCATTCAGTCAGTAGCTTCAAACATTTCTGGACGTTTTTCAATGGCAAAATTCAATGAATATTGTAAATGCACAAACAGTAATATCTCCACATTGCCAGGTGCAATTCTGAAATTTTTTGCTTTTTCCTGCTAATCCTAGCATGATAAAGAAGATTCAAAGAGAGTGAGATGCCAGCTCCTTTCATTCAGTCAGTAGCTTCAATCATTTCTGGACGTTTTTCAATGGCAAAAATCAATGAATATTGTAAATGCACAAACAGTAATTTCTCCGCATTGCAAGGTGCAATTCTGAAATTTTTTGCTTTTTCCTGCTCCTCTTAGCATGATAAAGAAGATTCAAAGAGAGTGAGATGCCAGCTCCTTTCATTCAGTCAGTAGCTTCAATCATTTCTGGACGTTTTTCAATGGCAAAAATCAATGAATATTGTAAATGCACAAACAGTAATTTCTCCGCATTGCAAGGTGCAATTCTGAAATTTTTTGCTTTTTCCTGCTCCTCTTAGCATGATAAAGAAGATTCAAAGAGAGTGAGATGCCAGCTCCTTTCATTCAGTCAGTAGCTTCAATCATTTCTGGTATATGAATAACATGATGTTTTTCAATGGCAAAAATCAATGAATATTGTAAATGCACAAACAGTAATTTCTCCGCATTGCAAGGTGCAATTCTGAAATTTTTTGCTTTTTCCTGCTCCTCTTAGCATGATAAAGAAGATTCAAAGAGAGTGAGATGCCAGCTCCTTTCATTCAGTCAGTAGCTTCAATCATTTCTGGACGTTTTTCAATGGCAAAAATCAATGAATATTGTAAATGCACAAACAGTAATTTCTCCGCATTGCAAGATGCAATTCTGAAATTTTTTGCTTTTTCCTGCTCCTCTTAGCATGATAAAGAAGATTCAAAGAGAGTGAGATGCCAGCTCCTTTCATTCAGTCAGTAGCTTCAGTCATTTCTGGACGTTTTTCAATGCAAAAATCAATGAATATTGTAAATGCACAAACAGTAATTTCTCCGCATTGCAAGGTGCAATTCTGAAATTTTTTGCTTTTTCCTGCTCCTCAGCATGATAAAGAAGATTCAAAGAGAGTGAGATGCCAGCTCCTTTCATTCAGTCAGTAGCTTCAATCATTTCTGGTATATGAATAACATGATGTTTTTCAATGGCAAAAATCAATGAATATTGTAAATGCACAAACAGTAATTTCTCCGCATTGCAAGGTGCAATTCTGAAATTTTTTGCTTTTTCCTGCTCCTCTTAGCATGATAAAGAAGATTCAAAGAGAGTGAGATGCCAGCTCCTTTCATTCAGTCAGTAGCTTCAATCATTTCTGGATGTTTTTCAATGGCAAAAATCAATGAATATTGTAAATGCACAAACAGTAATTTCTCCGCATTGCAAGGTGCAATTCTGAAATTTCTTGCATTTTCCTGCTCCTCTTAGCATGATAAAGAAGATTCAAAGAGAATGAGATGCCAGCTCCTTTCATTCAGTCAGTAGCTTCAATCATTTCTGGACGTTTTTCAATGGCAAAAATCAATGAATATTGTAAATGCACAAACAGTAATTTCTCCGCATTGCAAGGTGCAATTCTGAAATTTTTTGCTTTTTCCTGCTCCTCTTAGCATGATAAAGAAGATTCAAAGAGAGTGAGATGCCAGCTCCTTTCATTCAGTCAGTAGCTTCAAACATTTCTGGTATATGAATAACATGATGTTTTTCAATGGCAAAAATCAATGAATATTGTAAATGCACAAACAGTAATTTCTCCGCATTGCAAGGTGCAATTCTGAAATTTTTTGCTTTTTCCTGCTCCTCTTAGCATGATAAAGAAGATTCAAAGAGAGTGAGATGCCAGCTAATTTCATTCAGTCAGTAGCTTCAATCATTTCTGGACATTTTTCAATGGCAAAAATCAATGAATATTGTAAATGCACAAACAGTAATTTCTCCGCATTGCAAGGTGCAATTCTGAAATTTTTTGCTTTTTCCTGCTCCTCTTAGCATGATAAAGAAGATTCAAAGAGAGTGAGATGCCAGCTTCTTTCATTCAGTCAGTAGCTTCAAACATTTCTGGGATATGAATAACATGATGTTTTTCAATGGCAAAAATTAATGAATATTGTAAATGCACAAACAGTAATTTCTCCGCATTGCAAGGTGCAATTCTGAAATTTTTTGCTTTTTCCTGCTCCTCTTAGCATGATAAAGAAGATTCAAAGAGAGTGAGATGCCAGCTCCTTTCATTCAGTCAGTAGCTTCAATCATTTCTGGACGTTTTTCAATGGCAAAAATCAATGAATATTGTAAATGCACAAACAGTAATTTCTCCGCATTGCAAGGTGCAATTCTGAAATTTTTTGCTTTTTCCTGCTCCTCTTAGCATGATAAAGAAGATTCAAAGAGAGTGAGATGCCAGCTCCTTTCATTCAGTCAGTAGCTTCAATCATTTCTGGACGTTTTTCAATGGCAAAAATCAATGAATATTGTAAATGCACAAACAGTAATTTCTCCGCATTGCAAGGTGCAATTCTGAAATTTTTTGCTTTTTCCTGCTCCTCTTAGCATGATAAAGAAGATTCAAAGAGAGTGAGATGCCAGCTCCTTTCATTCAGTCAGTAGCTTCAATCATTTCTGGTATATGAATAACATGATGTTTTTCAATGGCAAAAATCAATGAATATTGTAAATGCACAAACAGTAATTTCTCCGCATTGCAAGTTGCAATTCTGAAATTTTTTGCTTTTTCCTGCTCCTCTTAGCATGATAAAGAAGATTCAAAGAGAGTGAGATTCCAGCTCCTTTCATTCAGTCAGTAGCTTCAATCATTTCTGGACGTTTTTCAATGGCAAAAATCAATGAATATTGTAAATGCACAAACAGTAATTTCTCCGCATTGCAAGGTGCAATTCTGAAATTTTTTGCTTTTTCCTGCTCCTCTTAGCATGATAAAGAAGATTCAAAGAGAGTGAGATGCCAGCTCCTTTCATTCAGTCAGTAGCTTCAATCATTTCTGGACGTTTTTCAATGGCAAAAATCAATGAATATTGTAAATGCACAAACAGTAATTTCTCCGCATTGCAAGATGCAATTCTGAAATTTTTTGCTTTTTCCTGCTCCTCTTAGCATGATAAAGAAGATTCAAAGAGAGTGAGATGCCAGCTCCTTTCATTCAGTCAGTAGCTTCAATCATTTCTGGACGTTTTTCAATGGCAAAAATCAATGAATATTGTAAATGCACAAACAGTAATTTCTCCGCATTGCAAGGTGCAATTCTGAAATTTTTTGCTTTTTCCTGCTCCTCTTAGCATGATAAAGAAGATTCAAAGAGAGTGAGATGCCAGCTCCTTTCATTCAGTCAGTAGCTTCAATCATTTCTGGTATATGAATAACATGATGTTTTTCAATGGCAAAAATCAATGAATATTGTAAATGCACAAACAGTAATTTCTCCGCATTGCAAGGTGCAATTCTGAAATTTTTTGCTTTTTCCTGCTCCTCTTAGCATGATAAAGAAGATTCAAAGAGAGTGAGATGCCAGCTCCTTTCATTCAGTCAGTAGCTTCAATCATTTCTGGACGTTTTTCAATGGCAAAAATCAATGAATATTGTAAATGCACAAACTGTAATTTCTCCGCATTGCAAGGTGCAATTCTGAAATTTTTTGCTTTTTCCTGCTCCTCTTAGCATGATAAAGAAGATTCAAAGAGAGTGAGATGCCAGCTCCTTTCATTCAGTCAGTAGCTTCAGTCATTTCTGGACGTTTTTCAATGGCAAAAATCAATGAATATTGTAAATGCACAAACAGTAATTTCTCCGCATTGCAAGGTGCAATTCTGAAATTTTTTGCTTTTTCCTGCTCCTCTTAGCATGATAAAGAAGATTCAAAGAGAGTGAGATGCCAGCTCCTTTCATTCAGTCAGTAGCTTCAATCATTTCTGGTATATGAATAACATGATGTTTTTCAATGGCAAAAATCAATGAATATTGTAAATGCACAAACAGTAATTTCTCCGCATTGCAAGGTGCAATTCTGAAATTTTTTGCTTTTTCCTGCTCCTCTTAGCATGATAAAGAAGATTCAAAGAGAGTGAGATGCCAGCTCCTTTCATTCAGTCAGTAGCTTCAATCATTTCTGGACGTTTTTCAATGGCAAAAATCAATGAATATTGTAAATGCACAAACAGTAATTTCTCCGCATTGCAAGGTGCAATTCTGAAATTTTTTGCTTTTTCCTGCTCCTCTTAGCATGATAAAGAAGATTCAAAGAGAGTGAGATGCCAGCTCCTTTCATTCAGTCAGTAGCTTCAATCATTTCTGGTATATGAATAACATGATGTTTTTCAATGGCAAAAATCAATGAATATTGTAAATGCACAAACAGTAATTTCTCCGCATTGCAAGTTGCAATTCTGAAATTTTTTGCTTTTTCCTGCTCCTCTTAGCATGATAAAGAAGATTCAAAGAGAGTGAGATTCCAGCTCCTTTCATTCAGTCAGTAGCTTCAATCATTTCTGGACGTTTTTCAATGGCAAAAATCAATGAATATTGTAAATGCACAAACAGTAATTTCTCCGCATTGCAAGGTGCAATTCTGAAATTTTTTGCTTTTTCCTGCTCCTCTTAGCATGATAAAGAAGATTCAAAGAGAGTGAGATGCCAGCTCCTTTCATTCAGTCAGTAGCTTCAATCATTTCTGGACGTTTTTCAATGGCAAAAATCAATGAATATTGTAAATGCACAAACAGTAATTTCTCCGCATTGCAAGATGCAATTCTGAAATTTTTTGCTTTTTCCTGCTCCTCTTAGCATGATAAAGAAGATTCAAAGAGAGTGAGATGCCAGCTCCTTTCATTCAGTCAGTAGCTTCAATCATTTCTGGACGTTTTTCAATGGCAAAAATCAATGAATATTGTAAATGCACAAACAGTAATTTCTCCGCATTGCAAGGTGCAATTCTGAAATTTTTTGCTTTTTCCTGCTCCTCTTAGCATGATAAAGAAGATTCAAAGAGAGTGAGATGCCAGCTCCTTTCATTCAGTCAGTAGCTTCAATCATTTCTGGTATATGAATAACATGATGTTTTTCAATGGCAAAAATCAATGAATATTGTAAATGCACAAACAGTAATTTCTCCGCATTGCAAGGTGCAATTCTGAAATTTTTTGCTTTTTCCTGCTCCTCTTAGCATGATAAAGAAGATTCAAAGAGAGTGAGATGCCAGCTCCTTTCATTCAGTCAGTAGCTTCAATCATTTCCGGACGTTTTTCAATGGCAAAAATCAATGAATATTGTAAATGCACAAACTGTAATTTCTCCGCATTGCAAGGTGCAATTCTGAAATTTTTTGCTTTTTCCTGCTCCTCTTAGCATGATAAAGAAGATTCAAAGAGAGTGAGATGCCAGCTCCTTTCATTCAGTCAGTAGCTTCAGTCATTTCTGGACGTTTTTCAATGGCAAAAATCAATGAATATTGTAAATGCACAAACAGTAATTTCTCCGCATTGCAAGGTGCAATTCTGAAATTTTTTGCTTTTTCCTGCTCCTCTTAGCATGATAAAGAAGATTCAAAGAGAGTGAGATGCCAGCTCCTTTCATTCAGTCAGTAGCTTCAAACATTTCTGGTATAAACATTTCTGGACGTTTTTCAATGGCAAAAATCAATGAATATTGTAAATGCACAAACAGTAATATCTCCACATTGCAAGGTGCAATTCTGAAATTTTTTGCTTTTTCCTGCTAATCCTAGCATGATAAAGAAGATTCAAATAGAGTGAGATGCCAGCTCCTTTCATTCAGTCAGTAGCTTCAAACATTTCTGGACGTTTTTCAATGGCAAAATTCAATGAATATTGTAAATGCACAAACAGTAATATCTCCACATTGCCAGGTGCAATTCTGAAATTTTTTGCTTTTTCCTGCTAATCCTAGCATGATAAAGAAGATTCAAAGAGAGTGAGATGCCAGCTCCTTTCATTCAGTCAGTAGCTTCAATCATTTCTGGACGTTTTTCAATGGCAAAAATCAATGAATATTGTAAATGCACAAACAGTAATTTCTCCGCATTGCAAGGTGCAATTCTGAAATTTTTTGCTTTTTCCTGCTCCTCTTAGCATGATAAAGAAGATTCAAAGAGAGTGAGATGCCAGCTCCTTTCATTCAGTCAGTAGCTTCAATCATTTCTGGACGTTTTTCAATGGCAAAAATCAATGAATATTGTAAATGCACAAACAGTAATTTCTCCGCATTGCAAGGTGCAATTCTGAAATTTTTTGCTTTTTCCTGCTCCTCTTAGCATGATAAAGAAGATTCAAAGAGAGTGAGATGCCAGCTCCTTTCATTCAGTCAGTAGCTTCAATCATTTCTGGTATATGAATAACATGATGTTTTTCAATGGCAAAAATCAATGAATATTGTAAATGCACAAACAGTAATTTCTCCGCATTGCAAGGTGCAATTCTGAAATTTTTTGCTTTTTCCTGCTCCTCTTAGCATGATAAAGAAGATTCAAAGAGAGTGAGATGCCAGCTCCTTTCATTCAGTCAGTAGCTTCAATCATTTCTGGACGTTTTTCAATGGCAAAAATCAATGAATATTGTAAATGCACAAACAGTAATTTCTCCGCATTGCAAGATGCAATTCTGAAATTTTTTGGTTTTTCCTGCTCCTCTTAGCATGATAAAGAAGATTCAAAGAGAGTGAGATGCCAGCTCCTTTCATTCAGTCAGTAGCTTCAGTCATTTCTGGACGTTTTTCAATGGCAAAAATCAATGAATATTGTAAATGCACAAACAGTAATTTCTCCGCATTGCAAGGTGCAATTCTGAAATTTTTTGCTTTTTCCTGCTCCTCTTAGCATGATAAAGAAGATTCAAAGAGAGTGAGATGCCAGCTCCTTTCTTTCAGTCAGTAGCTTCAAACATTTCTGGTATAAACATTTCTGGACGTTTTTCAATGGCAAAAATCAATGAATATTGTAAATGCACAAACAGTAATATCTCCACATTGCAAGGTGCAATGCTGAAATTTTTTGCTTTTTCCTGCTAATCCTAGCATGATAAAGAAGATTCAAATAGAGTGAGATGCCAGCTCCTTTCATTCAGTCAGTAGCTTCAAACATTTCTGGACGTTTTTCATTGGCAAAAATCAATGAATATTGTAAATGCACAAACAGTAATATCTCCACATTGCAAGGTGCAATTCTGAAATTTTTTGCTTTTTCCTTCTAATCCTAGCATGATAAAGAAGATTCAAAGAGAGTGAGATGTCAGCTCCTTTCATTCAGTCAGTAGCTTCAAACATTTCTGGTATATGAATAACATGATGTTTTTCAATGGCAAAAATCAATGAATATTGTAAATGCACAAACAGTAATATCTCCACATTGCAAGGTGCAATTCTGAAATTTTTTGCTTTTTCCTGCTAATCCTAGCATGATAATGAAGATTCAAAGAGAGTGAGTTGCCAGCTCCTTTCATTCAGTCAGTAGCTTCAAACATTTCTGGACGTTTTTCAATGGCAAAAATCAATGAATTTTGTAAATGCACAAACAGTAATATCTCCACATTGCAAGGTGCAATTCTGAAATTTTTTGCTTTTTCCTGCTACTCCTAGCATGATAAAGAAGATTCAAAGAGAGTGAGATGCCAGCTCCTTTCATTCAGTCAGTAGCTTCAATCATTTCTGGACGTTTTTCAATGGCAAAAATCAATGAATATTGTAAATGCACAAACAGTAATTTCTCCGCATTGCAAGGTGCAATTCTGAATTTTTTTGCTTTTTCCTGCTCCTCTTAGCATGGTAAAGAAGATTCAAAGAGAGTGAGATGCCAGCTCCTTTCAATCAGTCAGTAGCTTCAGTCATTTCTGGACGTTTTTCAATGGCAAAAATCAATGAATATTGTAAATGCACAAAAAGTAATTTCTCCGCATTGCAAGGTGCAATTCTGAAATTTTTTGCTTTTTCCTGCTCCTCTTAGCATGATAAAGAAGATTCAAAGAGAGTGAGATGCCAGCTCCTTTCATTCAGTCAGTAGCTTCAAACATTTCTGGTATAAACATTTCTGGACGTTTTTCAATGGCAAAAATCAATGAATATTGTAAATGCACAAACAGTAATATCTCCACATTGCAAGGTGCAATTCTGAAATTTTTTGCTTTTTCCTGCTAATCCTAGCATGATAGAGAAGATTCAAATAGAGTGAGATGCCAGCTCCTTTCATTCAGTCAGTAGCTTCAAACATTTCTGGACGTTTTTCAATGGCAAAATTCAATGAATATTGTAAATGCACAAACAGTAATATCTCCACATTGCAAGGTGCAATTCTGAAATTTTTTGCTTTTTCCTGCTAATCCTAGCATGATAAAGAAGATTCAAAGAGAGTGAGATGCCAGCTCCTTTCATTCATTCAGTAGCTTCAATCATTTCTGGACGTTTTTCAATGGCAAAAATCAATGAATATTGTAAATGCACAAACAGTATTTTCTCCGCATTGCAAGGTGCAATTCTGAAATTTTTTGCTTTTTCCTGCTCCTCTTAGCATGATAAAGAAGATTCAAAGAGAGTGAGATGCCAGCTCCTTTCATTCAGTCAGTAGCTTCAATTATTTCTGGTATATGAATAACATGATGTTTTTCAATGGCAAAAATCAATGAATATTGTAAATGCACAAACAGTAATTTCTCCGCATTGCAAGGTGCAATTCTGAAATTTTTTGCTTTTTCCTGCTCCTCTTAGCATGATAAAGAAGATTCAAAGAGAGTGAGATGCCAGCTCCTTTCATTCAGTCAGTAGCTTCAATCATTTCTGGACGTTTTTCAATGGCAAAAATCAATGAATATTGTAAATGCACAAACAGTAATTTCTCCGCATTGCAAGATGCAATTCTGAAATTTTTTGCTTTTTCCTGCTCCTCTTAGCATGATAAAGAAGATTCAAAGAGAGTGAGATGCCAGCTCCTTTCATTCAGTCAGTAGCTTCAGTCATTTCTGGACGTTTTTCAATGGCAAAAATCAATGAATATTGTAAATGCACAAACAGTAATTTCTCCGCATTGCAAAGTGCAATTCTGAAATTTTTTGCTTTTTCCTGCTCCTCTTAGCATGATAAAGAAGATTCAAAGAGAGTGAGATGCCAGCTCCTTTCATTCAGTCAGTAGCTTCAATCATTTCTGGTATATGAATAACATGATGTTTTTCAATGGCAAAAATCAATGAATATTGTAAATGCACAAACAGTAATTTCTCCGCATTGCAAGGTGCAATTCTGAAATTTTTTGCTTTTTCCTGCTCCTCTTAGCATGATAAAGAAGATTCAAAGAGAGTGAGATGCCAGCTCCTTTCATTCAGTCAGTAGCTTCAATCATTTCTGGACGTTTTTCAATGGCAAAAATCAATGAATATTGTAAATGCACAAACAGTAATTTCTCCGCATTGCAAGGTGCAATTCTGAAATTTTTTGCTTTTTCCTGCTCCTCTTAGCATGATAAAGAAGATTCAAAGAGAGTGAGATGCCAGCTCCTTTCATTCAGTCAGTAGCTTCAATCATTTCTGGTATATGAATAACATGATGTTTTTCAATGGCAAAAATCAATGAATATTGTAAATGCACAAACAGTAATTTCTCCGCATTGCAAGTTGCAATTCTGAAATTTTTTGCTTTTTCCTGCTCCTCTTAGCATGATAAAGAAGATTCAAAGAGAGTGAGATTCCAGCTCCTTTCATTCAGTCAGTAGCTTCAATCATTTCTGGACGTTTTTCAATGGCAAAAATCAATGAATATTGTAAATGCACAAACAGTAATTTCTCCGCATTGCAAGGTGCAATTCTGAAATTTTTTGCTTTTTCCTGCTCCTCTTAGCATGATAAAGAAGATTCAAAGAGAGTGAGATGCCAGCTCCTTTCATTCAGTCAGTAGCTTCAATCATTTCTGGACGTTTTTCAATGGCAAAAATCAATGAATATTGTAAATGCACAAACAGTAATTTCTCCGCATTGCAAGATGCAATTCTGAAATTTTTTGCTTTTTCCTGCTCCTCTTAGCATGATAAAGAAGATTCAAAGAGAGTGAGATGCCAGCTCCTTTCATTCAGTCAGTAGCTTCAATCATTTCTGGACGTTTTTCAATGGCAAAAATCAATGAATATTGTAAATGCACAAACAGTAATTTCTCCGCATTGCAAGGTGCAATTCTGAAATTTTTTGCTTTTTCCTGCTCCTCTTAGCATGATAAAGAAGATTCAAAGAGAGTGAGATGCCAGCTCCTTTCATTCAGTCAGTAGCTTCAATCATTTCTGGTATATGAATAACATGATGTTTTTCAATGGCAAAAATCAATGAATATTGTAAATGCACAAACAGTAATTTCTCCGCATTGCAAGGTGCAATTCTGAAATTTTTTGCTTTTTCCTGCTCCTCTTAGCATGATAAAGAAGATTCAAAGAGAGTGAGATGCCAGCTCCTTTCATTCAGTCAGTAGCTTCAATCATTTCCGGACGTTTTTCAATGGCAAAAATCAATGAATATTGTAAATGCACAAACTGTAATTTCTCCGCATTGCAAGGTGCAATTCTGAAATTTTTTGCTTTTTCCTGCTCCTCTTAGCATGATAAAGAAGATTCAAAGAGAGTGAGATGCCAGCTCCTTTCATTCAGTCAGTAGCTTCAGTCATTTCTGGACGTTTTTCAATGGCAAAAATCAATGAATATTGTAAATGCACAAACAGTAATTTCTCCGCATTGCAAGGTGCAATTCTGAAATTTTTTGCTTTTTCCTGCTCCTCTTAGCATGATAAAGAAGATTCAAAGAGAGTGAGATGCCAGCTCCTTTCATTCAGTCAGTAGCTTCAAACATTTCTGGTATAAACATTTCTGGACGTTTTTCAATGGCAAAAATCAATGAATATTGTAAATGCACAAACAGTAATATCTCCACATTGCAAGGTGCAATTCTGAAATTTTTTGCTTTTTCCTGCTAATCCTAGCATGATAAAGAAGATTCAAATAGAGTGAGATGCCAGCTCCTTTCATTCAGTCAGTAGCTTCAAACATTTCTGGACGTTTTTCAATGGCAAAATTCAATGAATATTGTAAATGCACAAACAGTAATATCTCCACATTGCCAGGTGCAATTCTGAAATTTTTTGCTTTTTCCTGCTAATCCTAGCATGATAAAGAAGATTCAAAGAGAGTGAGATGCCAGCTCCTTTCATTCAGTCAGTAGCTTCAATCATTTCTGGACGTTTTTCAATGGCAAAAATCAATGAATATTGTAAATGCACAAACAGTAATTTCTCCGCATTGCAAGGTGCAATTCTGAAATTTTTTGCTTTTTCCTGCTCCTCTTAGCATGATAAAGAAGATTCAAAGAGAGTGAGATGCCAGCTCCTTTCATTCAGTCAGTAGCTTCAATCATTTCTGGACGTTTTTCAATGGCAAAAATCAATGAATATTGTAAATGCACAAACAGTAATTTCTCCGCATTGCAAGGTGCAATTCTGAAATTTTTTGCTTTTTCCTGCTCCTCTTAGCATGATAAAGAAGATTCAAAGAGAGTGAGATGCCAGCTCCTTTCATTCAGTCAGTAGCTTCAATCATTTCTGGTATATGAATAACATGATGTTTTTCAATGGCAAAAATCAATGAATATTGTAAATGCACAAACAGTAATTTCTCCGCATTGCAAGGTGCAATTCTGAAATTTTTTGCTTTTTCCTGCTCCTCTTAGCATGATAAAGAAGATTCAAAGAGAGTGAGATGCCAGCTCCTTTCATTCAGTCAGTAGCTTCAATCATTTCTGGACGTTTTTCAATGGCAAAAATCAATGAATATTGTAAATGCACAAACAGTAATTTCTCCGCATTGCAAGATGCAATTCTGAAATTTTTTGGTTTTTCCTGCTCCTCTTAGCATGATAAAGAAGATTCAAAGAGAGTGAGATGCCAGCTCCTTTCATTCAGTCAGTAGCTTCAGTCATTTCTGGACGTTTTTCAATGGCAAAAATCAATGAATATTGTAAATGCACAAACAGTAATTTCTCCGCATTGCAAGGTGCAATTCTGAAATTTTTTGCTTTTTCCTGCTCCTCTTAGCATGATAAAGAAGATTCAAAGAGAGTGAGATGCCAGCTCCTTTCTTTCAGTCAGTAGCTTCAAACATTTCTGGTATAAACATTTCTGGACGTTTTTCAATGGCAAAAATCAATGAATATTGTAAATGCACAAACAGTAATATCTCCACATTGCAAGGTGCAATGCTGAAATTTTTTGCTTTTTCCTGCTAATCCTAGCATGATAAAGAAGATTCAAATAGAGTGAGATGCCAGCTCCTTTCATTCAGTCAGTAGCTTCAAACATTTCTGGACGTTTTTCATTGGCAAAAATCAATGAATATTGTAAATGCACAAACAGTAATATCTCCACATTGCAAGGTGCAATTCTGAAATTTTTTGCTTTTTCCTTCTAATCCTAGCATGATAAAGAAGATTCAAAGAGAGTGAGATGTCAGCTCCTTTCATTCAGTCAGTAGCTTCAAACATTTCTGGTATATGAATAACATGATGTTTTTCAATGGCAAAAATCAATGAATATTGTAAATGCACAAACAGTAATATCTCCACATTGCAAGGTGCAATTCTGAAATTTTTTGCTTTTTCCTGCTAATCCTAGCATGATAAAGAAGATTCAAAGAGAGTGAGTTGCCAGCTCCTTTCATTCAGTCAGTAGCTTCAAACATTTCTGGACGTTTTTCAATGGCAAAAATCAATGAATTTTTGTAAATGCACAAACAGTAATATCTCCACATTGCAAGGTGCAATTCTGAAATTTTTTGCTTTTTCCTGCTACTCCTAGCATGATAAAGAAGATTCAAAGAGAGTGAGATGCCAGCTCCTTTCATTCAGTCAGTAGCTTCAATCATTTCTGGACGTTTTTCAATGGCAAAAATCAATGAATATTGTAAATGCACAAACAGTAATTTCTCCGCATTGCAAGGTGCAATTCTGAATTTTTTTGCTTTTTCCTGCTCCTCTTAGCATGGTAAAGAAGATTCAAAGAGAGTGAGATGCCAGCTCCTTTCAATCAGTCAGTAGCTTCAGTCATTTCTGGACGTTTTTCAATGGCAAAAATCAATGAATATTGTAAATGCACAAAAAGTAATTTCTCCGCATTGCAAGGTGCAATTCTGAAATTTTTTGCTTTTTCCTGCTCCTCTTAGCATGATAAAGAAGATTCAAAGAGAGTGAGATGCCAGCTCCTTTCATTCAGTCAGTAGCTTCAAACATTTCTGGTATAAACATTTCTGGACGTTTTTCAATGGCAAAAATCAATGAATATTGTAAATGCACAAACAGTAATATCTCCACATTGCAAGGTGCAATTCTGAAATTTTTTGCTTTTTCCTGCTAATCCTAGCATGATAGAGAAGATTCAAATAGAGTGAGATGCCAGCTCCTTTCATTCAGTCAGTAGCTTCAAACATTTCTGGACGTTTTTCAATGGCAAAATTCAATGAATATTGTAAATGCACAAACAGTAATATCTCCACATTGCAAGGTGCAATTCTGAAATTTTTTGCTTTTTCCTGCTAATCCTAGCATGATAAAGAAGATTCAAAGAGAGTGAGATGCCAGCTCCTTTCATTCATTCAGTAGCTTCAATCATTTCTGGACGTTTTTCAATGGCAAAAATCAATGAATATTGTAAATGCACAAACAGTAATTTCTCCGCATTGCAAGGTGCAATTCTGAAATTTTTTGCTTTTTCCTGCTCCTCTTAGCATGATAAAGAAGATTCAAAGAGAGTGAGATGCCAGCTCCTTTCATTCAGTCAGTAGCTTCAATTATTTCTGGTATATGAATAACATGATGTTTTTCAATGGCAAAAATCAATGAATATTGTAAATGCACAAACAGTAATTTCTCCGCATTGCAAGGTGCAATTCTGAAATTTTTTGCTTTTTCCTGCTCCTCTTAGCATGATAAAGAAGATTCAAAGAGAGTGAGATGCCAGCTCCTTTCATTCAGTCAGTAGCTTCAATCATTTCTGGACGTTTTTCAATGGCAAAAATCAATGAATATTGTAAATGCACAAACAGTAATTTCTCCGCATTGCAAGATGCAATTCTGAAATTTTTTGCTTTTTCCTGCTCCTCTTAGCATGATAAAGAAGATTCAAAGAGAGTGAGATGCCAGCTCCTTTCATTCAGTCAGTAGCTTCAGTCATTTCTGGACGTTTTTCAATGGCAAAAATCAATGAATATTGTAAATGCACAAACAGTAATTTCTCCGCATTGCAAAGTGCAATTCTGAAATTTTTTGCTTTTTCCTGCTCCTCTTAGCATGATAAAGAAGATTCAAAGAGAGTGAGATGCCAGCTCCTTTCATTCAGTCAGTAGCTTCAAACATTTCTGGTATAAACATTTCTGGATGTTTTTCAATGGCAAAAATCAATGAATATTGTAAATGCACAAACAGTAATATCTCCACATTGCAAGGTGCAATGCTGAAATTTTTTGCTTTTTCCTGCTAATCCTAGGATGATAAAGAAGATTCAAATAGAGTGAGATGCCAGCTCCTTTCATTCAGTCAGTAGCTTCAAACATTTCTGGACGTTTTTCAATGGCAAAAATCAATGAATATTGTAAATGCACAAACAGTAATATCTCCACATTGCAAGGTGCAATTCTGAAATTTTTTGCTTTTTCCTGCTAATCCTAGCATGATAAAGAAGATTCAAAGAGAGTGAGATGTCAGCTCCTTTCATTCAGTCAGTAGCTTCAAACATTTCTGGTATATGAATAACATGATGTTTTTCAATGGCAAAAATCAATGAATATTGTAAATGAACAAACAGTAATATCTCCACATTGCAAGGTGCAATTCTGAAATTTTTTGCTTTTTCCTGCTAATCCTAGCATGATAAAGAAGATTCAAAGAGAGTGAGATGCCAGCTCCTTTCATTCAGTCAGTAGCTTCAAACATTTCTGGACGTTTTTCAATGGCAAAAATCAATGAATATTGTAAATGCACAAACAGTAATATCTCCACATTGCAAGGTGCAATTCTGAAATTTTTTGCTTTTTCCTGCTACTCCTAGCATGATAAAGATGATTCAAAGAGAGTGAGATGCCAGCTCCTTTCATTCAGTCAGTAGCTTCAAACATTTCTGGACGTTTTTCAATGGCAAAAATCAATGAATATTGTAAATGCACAAACAGTAATATCTCCACATTGCAAGGTGCAATTCTGAAATTTTTTGCTTTTTCCTGCTAATCCTAGCATGATAAAGAAGATTCAAAGAGAGTGAGATGCCAGCTCCTTTCATTCAGTCAGTAGCTTCAAACATTTCTGGACGTTTTTCAATGGCAAAAATCAATGAATATTGTAAATGCACAAACAGTAATTTCTCCGCATTGCAAGGTGCAATTCTGAAATTTTTTGCTTTTTCCTGCTCCTCTTAGCATGATAAAGAAGATTCAAAGAGAGTGAGATGCCAGCTCCTTTCATTCAGTCAGTAGCTTCAATCATTTCTGGTATATGAATAACATGATGTTTTTCAATGGCAAAAATCAATGAATATTGTAAATGCACAAACAGTAATTTCTCCGCATTGCAAGGTGCAATTCTGAAATTTTTTGCTTTTTCCTGCTCCTCTTAGCATGATAAAGAAGATTCAAAGAGAGTGAGATGCCAGCTCCTTTCATTCAGTCAGTAGCTTCAATCATTTCTGGACGTTTTTCAATGGCAAAAATCAATGAATATTGTAAATGCACAAACAGTAATTTCTCCGCATTGCAAGGTGCAATTCTGAAATTTTTTGCTTTTTCCTGCTCCTCTTAGCATGATAAGCAAGATTCAAAGAGAGTGAGATGCCAGCTCCTTTCATTCAGTCAGTAGCTTCAATCATTTCTGGACGTTTTTCAATGGCAAAAATCAATGAATATTGTAAATGCACAAACAGTAATTTCTCCGCATTGCAAGGTGCAATTCTGAAATTTTTTGCTTTTTCCTGCTCCTCTTAGCATGATAAAGAAGATTCAAAGAGAGTGAGATGCCAGCTCCTTTCATTCAGTCAGTAGCTTCAAACATTTCTGGTATATGAATAACATGATGTTTTTCAATGGCAAAAATCAATGAATATTGTAAATGCACAAACAGTAATTTCTCCGCATTGCAAGGTGCAAGTCTGAAATTTTTTGCTTTTTCCTGCTCCTCTTAGCATGATAAAGAAGATTCAAAGAGAGTGAGATGCCAGCTACTTTCATTCAGTCAGTAGCTTCAATCATTTCTGGACGTTTTTCAATGGTAAAAATCAATGAATATTGTAAATGCACAAACAGTAATTTCTCCACATTGCAAGGTGCAATTCTGAAATTTTTTGCTTTTTCCTGCTCCTCTTAGCATGATAAAGAAGATTCAAAGAGAGTGAGATGCCAGCTCCTTTCATTCAGTCAGTAGCTTCAAACATTTCTGGTATATGAATAACATGATGTTTTTCAATGGCAAAAATCAATGAATATTGTAAATGCACAAACAGTAATTTCTCTGGATTGCAAGGTGCAATTCTGAAATTTTTTGCTTTTTCCTGCTCCTCTTAGCATGATAAAGAAGATTCAAAGAGAGTGAGATGCCAGCTACTTTCATTCAGTCAGTAGCTTCAATCATTTCTGGACGTTTTTCAATGGTAAAAATCAATGAATATTGTAAATGCACAAACAGTAATTTCTCCACATTGCAAGGTGCAATTCTGAAATTTTTTGCTTTTTCCTGCTCCTCTTAGCATGATAAAGAAGATTCAAAGAGAGTGAGATGCCAGCTCCTTTCATTCAGTCAGTAGCTTCAAACATTTCTGGTATATGAATAACATGATGTTTTTCAATGGCAAAAATCAATGAATATTGTAAATGCACAAACAGTAATTTCTCCGCATTGCAAGGTGCAATTCTGAAATTTTTTGCTTTTTCCTGCTCCACTTAGCATGATAAAGAAGATTCAAAGAGAGTGAGATGCCAGCTCCTTTCATTCAGTCAGTAGCTTCAATCATTTCTGGACGTTTTTCAATGGCAAAAATCAATGAATATTGTAAATGCACAAACAGTAATTTCTCCGCATTGCAAGGTGCAATTCTGAAATTTTTTGCTTTTTCCTGCTCCTCTTAGCATGACAAAGAAGATTCAAAGAGAGTAAGATGCCAGCTCCTTTCATTCTGTCAGTAGCTTCTATCATTTCTGGTATATGAATAACATGATGTTTTTCAATGGCAAAAATCAATGAATATTGTAAATGCACAAACAGTAATTTCTCCGCATTGCAAGGTGCAATTCTGAAATTTTTTGCTTTTTCCTGCTCCTCTTAGCATGATAAAGAAGATTCAAAGAGAGTGAGATGCCAGCTCCTTTCATTCAGTCAGTAGCTTCAATCATTTCTGGACGTTTTTCAATGGCAAAAATCAATGAATATTGTAAATGCACAAACAGTAATTTCTCCGCATTGCAAGGTGCAATTCTGAAATTTTTTGCTTTTTCCTGCTCCTCTTAGCATGATAAAGAAGATTCAAAGAGAGTGAGATGCCAGCTCCTTTCATTCAGTCAGTAGCTTCAATCATTTCTGGATGTTTTTCAATGGCAAAAATCAATGAATATTGTAAATGCACAAACTGTAATTTCTCCGCATTGCAAGGTGCAATTCTGAAATTTTTTGCTTTTTCCTGCTCCTCTTAGCATGATAAAGAAGATTCAAAGAGAGTGAGATGCCAGCTCCTTTCATTCAGTCAGTAGCTTCAATCATTTCTGGACGTTTTTCAATGGCAAAAATCAATGAATATTGTAAATGCACAAACAGTAATTTCTCCGCATTGCAAGGTGCAATTCTGAAATTTTTTGCTTTTTCCTGCTCCTCTTAGCATGATAAAGAAGATTCAAAGAGAGTGAGATGCCAGCTCCTTTCATTCAGTCAGTACCTTCAATCATTTCTGGATGTTTTTCAATGGCAAAAATCAATGAATATTGTAAATGCACAAACAGTAATTTCTCCGCATTGCAAGGTGCAATTCTGAAATTTTTTGCTTTTTCCCGCTCCTCTTAGCATGATAAAGAAGATTCAAAGAGAGTGAGGTGCCAGCTCCTTTCATTCAGTCAGTAGCTTCAAACATTTCTGGTATATGAATAACATGTTTTTCAATGGCAAAAATCATTGAATATTGTAAATGCACAAACAGTAATTTCTCCGCATTGCAAGGTGCAATTCTGAAATTTTTTGATTTTTCCTGCTCCTCTTAGCATGATAAAGAAGATTCAAAGAGAGTGAGATGCCAGCTCCTTTCATTCAGTCAGTAGCTTCACTCATTTCTGGACGTTTTTCAATGGCAAAAATCAATGAATATTGTAAATGCACAAACAGTAATTTCTCCGCATTGCAAGGTGCAATTCTGAAATTTTTTGCTTTTTCCTGCTCCTCTTAGCATGATAAAGAAGATTCAAAGAGAGTGAGATGCCAGCTCCTTTCATTCAGTCAGTAGCTTCAATCATTTCTGGACGTTTTTCAATGGCAAAAATCAATGAATATTGTAAATGCACAAACAGTAATTTCTCCGCATTGCAAGGTGCAATTCTGAAATTTTTTGCTTTTTCCTGCTCCTCTTAGCATGATAAAGAAGATTCAAAGAGAGTGAGATGCCAGCTCCTTTCATTCAGTCAGTAGCTTCAAACATTTCTGGTATATGAATAACATGATGTTTTTCAATGGCAAAAATCAATGAATATTGTAAATGCACAAACAGTAATTTCTCCGCATTGCAAGGTGCAAGTCTGAAATTTTTTGCTTTTTCCTGCTCCTCTTAGCACGATAAAGAAGATTCAAAGAGAGTGAGATGCCAGCTACTTTCATTCAGTCAGTAGCTTCAATCATTTCTGGACGTTTTTCAATGGTAAAAATCAATGAATATTGTAAATGCACAAACAGTAATTTCTCCACATTGCAAGGTGCAATTCTGAAATTTTTTGCTTTTTCCTGCTCCTCTTAGCATGATAAAGAAGATTCAAAGAGAGTGAGATGCCAGCTCCTTTCATTCAGTCAGTAGCTTCAAACATTTCTGGTATATGAATAACATGATGTTTTTCAATGGCAAAAATCAATGAATATTGTAAATGCACAAACAGTAATTTCTCCGCATTGCAAGGTGCAATTCTGAAATTTTTTGCTTTTTCCTGCTCCTCTTAGCATGATAAAGAAGATTCAAAGAGAGTGAGATGCCAGCTCCTTTCATTCAGTCAGTAGCTTCAAACATTTCTGGTATATGAATAACATGATGTTTTTCAATGGCAAAAATCAATGAATATTGTAAATGCACAAAGAGTAATTTCTCCGCATTGCAAGGTGCAATTCTGAAATTTTTTGCTTTTTCCTGCTCCTCTTAGCATGATAAAGAAGATTCAAAGAGAGTGAGATGCCAGCTCCTTTCATTCAGTCAGTAGCTTTAATCATTTCTGGACGTTTTTCAATGGCAAAAATCAATGAATATTGTAAATGCACAAACAGTAATTTCTCCGCATTGCAAGGTGCAATTCTGAAATTTTTTGCTTTTTCCTGCTCCTCTTAGCATGATAAAGAAGATTCAAAGAGAGTGAGATGCCAGCTCCTTTCATTCAGTCAGTAGCTTCAATCATTTCTGGACGTTTTTCAATGGCAAAAATCAATGAATATTGTAAATGCACAAACAGTAATTTCTCCGCATTGCAAGGTGCAATTCTGAAATTTTTTGCTTTTTCCTGCTCCTCTTAGCATGATAAAGAAGATTCAAAGAGAGTGAGATGCCAGCTCCTTTCATTCAGTCAGTAGCTTCAATCATTTCTGGATGTTTTTCAATGGCAAAAATCAATGAATATTGTAAATGCACAAACTGTAATTTCTCCGCATTGCAAGGTGCAATTCTGAAATTTTTTGCTTTTTCCTGCTCCTCTTAGCATGATAAAGAAGATTCAAAGAGAGTGAGATGCCAGCTCCTTTCATTCAGTCAGTAGCTTCAATCATTTCTGGACGTTTTTCAATGGCAAAAATCAATGAATATTGTAAATGCACAAACAGTAATTTCTCCGCATTGCAAGGTGCAATTCTGAAATTTTTTGCTTTTTCCTGCTTCTCTTAGCATGATAAAGAAGATTCAAAGAGAGTGAGATGCCAGCTCCTTTCATTCAGTCAGTACCTTCAATCATTTCTGGATGTTTTTCAATGGCAAAAATCAATGAATATTGTAAATGCACAAACAGTAATTTCTCCGCATTGCAAGGTGCAATTCTGAAATTTTTTGCTTTTTCCCGCTCCTCTTAGCATGATAAAGAAGATTCAAAGAGAGTGAGGTGCCAGCTCCTTTCATTCAGTCAGTAGCTTCAAACATTTCTGGTATATGAATAACATGTTTTTCAATGGCAAAAATCATTGAATATTGTAAATGCACAAACAGTAATTTCTCCGCATTGCAAGGTGCAATTCTGAAATTTTTTGATTTTTCCTGCTCCTCTTAGCATGATAAAGAAGATTCAAAGAGAGTGAGATGCCAGCTCCTTTCATTCAGTCAGTAGCTTCACTCATTTCTGGACGTTTTTCAATGGCAAAAATCAATGAATATTGTAAATGCACAAACAGTAATTTCTCCGCATTGCAAGGTGCAATTCTGAAATTTTTTGCTTTTTCCTGCTCCTCTTAGCATGATAAAGAAGATTCAAAGAGAGTGAGATGCCAGCTCCTTTCATTCAGTCAGTAGCTTCAATCATTTCTGGACGTTTTTCAATGGCAAAAATCAATGAATATTGTAAATGCACAAACAGTAATTTCTCCGCATTGCAAGGTGCAATTCTGAAATTTTTTGCTTTTTCCTGCTCCTCTTAGCATGATAAAGAAGATTCAAAGAGAGTGAGATGCCAGCTCCTTTCATTCAGTCAGTAGCTTCAAACATTTCTGGTATATGAATAACATGATGTTTTTCAATGGCAAAAATCAATGAATATTGTAAATGCACAAACAGTAATTTCTCCGCATTGCAAGGTGCAAGTCTGAAATTTATTGCTTTTTCCTGCTCCTCTTAGCACGATAAAGAAGATTCAAAGAGAGTGAGATGCCAGCTACTTTCATTCAGTCAGTAGCTTCAATCATTTCTGGACGTTTTTCAATGGTAAAAATCAATGAATATTGTAAATGCACAAACAGTAATTTCTCCACATTGCAAGGTGCAATTCTGAAATTTTTTGCTTTTTCCTGCTCCTCTTAGCATGATAAAGAAGATTCAAAGAGAGTGAGATGCCAGCTCCTTTCATTCAGTCAGTAGCTTCAAACATTTCTGGTATATGAATAACATGATGTTTTTCAATGGCAAAAATCAATGAATATTGTAAATGCACAAACAGTAATTTCTCCGCATTGCAAGGTGCAATTCTGAAATTTTTTGCTTTTTCCTGCTCCTCTTAGCATGATAAAGAAGATTCAAAGAGAGTGAGATGCCAGCTCCTTTCATTCAGTCAGTAGCTTCAAACATTTCTGGTATATGAATAACATGATGTTTTTCAATGGCAAAAATCAATGAATATTGTAAATGCACAAAGAGTAATTTCTCCGCATTGCAAGGTGCAATTCTGAAATTTTTTGCTTTTTCCTGCTCCTCTTAGCATGATAAAGAAGATTCAAAGAGAGTGAGATGCCAGCTCCTTTCATTCAGTCAGTAGCTTTAATCATTTCTGGACGTTTTTCAATGGCAAAAATCAATGAATATTGTAAATGCACAAACAGTAATTTCTCCGCATTGCAAGGTGCAATTCTGAAATTTTTTGCTTTTTCCTGCTCCTCTTAGCATGATAAAGAAGATTCAAAGAGAGTGAGATGCCAGCTCCTTTCATTCAGTCAGTAGCTTCAATCATTTCTGGACGTTTTTCAATGGCAAAAATCAATGAATATTGTAAATGCACAAACAGTAATTTCTCCGCATTGCAAGGTGCAATTCTGAAATTTTTTGCTTTTTCCTGCTCCTCTTAGCATGATAAAGAAGATTCAAAGAGAGTGAGATGCCAGCTCCTTTCATTCAGTCAGTAGCTTCAAACATTTCTGGTATATGAATAACATGATGTTTTTCAATGGCAAAAATCAATGAATATTGTAAATGCACAAACAGTAATTTCTCCGCATTGCAAGGTGCAATTCTGAAATTTTTTGCTTTTTCCTGCTCCTCTTAGCATGATAAAGAAGATTCAAAGAGAGTGAGATGCCAGCTCCTTTCATTCAGTCAGTAGCTTCAATCATTTCTGGACGTTTTTCAATGGCAAAAATCAATGAATATTGTAAATGCACAAACAGTAATTTCTCCGCATTGCAAGGTGCAATTCTGAAATTTTTTGCTTTTTCCTGCTCCTCTTAGCATGATAAAGAAGATTCAAAGAGAGTGAGATGCCAGCTCCTTTCATTCAGTCAGTAGCTTCAATCATTTCTGGACGTTTTTCAATGGCAAAAATCAATGAATATTGTAAATGCACAAACAGTAATTTCTCCGCATTGCAAGGTGCAATTCTGAAATTTTTTGCTTTTTCCTGCTCCTCTTAGCATGACAAAGAAGATTCAAAGAGAGTAAGATGCCAGCTCCTTTCATTCAGTCAGTAGCTTCAATCATTTCTGGTATATGAATAACATGATGTTTTTCAATGGCAAAAATCAATGAATATTGTAAATGCACAAACAGTAATTTCTCCGCATTGCAAGGTGCAATTCTGAAATTTTTTGCTTTTTCCTGCTCCTCTTAGCATGATAAAGAAGATTCAAAGAGAGTGAGATGCCAGCTCCTTTCATTCAGTCAGTAGCTTCAATCATTTCTGGACGTTTTTCAATGGCAAAAATCAATGAATATTGTAAATGCACAAACAGTAATTTCTCCGCATTGCAAGGTGCAATTCTGAAATTTTTTGCTTTTTCCTGCTCCTCTTAGCATGATAAAGAAGATTCAAAGAGAGTGAGATGCCAGCTCCTTTCATTCAGTCAGTAGCTTCAAACATTTCTGGTATATGAATAACATGATGTTTTTCAATGGCAAAAATCAATGAATATTGTAAAAGCACAAACAGTAATTTCTCCGCATTGCAAGGTGCAATTCTGAAATTTTTTGCTTTTTCCTGCTCCTCTTAGCATGATAAAGAAGATTCAAAGAGAGTGAGATGCCAGCTCCTTTCATTCAGTCAGTAGCTTCAATCATTTCTGGACGTTTTTCAATGGCAAAAATCAATGAATATTGTAAATGCACAAACAGTAATTTCTCCGCATTGCAAGGTGCAATTCTGAAATTTTTTGCTTTTTCCTGCTCCTCTTAGCATGATAAAGAAGATTCAAAGAGAGTGAGATGCCAGCTCCTTTCATTCAGTCAGTAGCTTCAATCATTTCTGGTATATGAATAACATGATGTTTTTCAATGGCAAAAATCAATGAATATTGTAAATGCACAAACAGTAATTTCTCCGCATTGCAAGTTGCAATTCTGAAATTTTTTGCTTTTTCCTGCTCCTCTTAGCATGATAAAGAAGATTCAAAGAGAGTGAGATGCCAGCTCCTTTCATTCAGTCAGTAGCTTCAATCATTTCTGGACGTTTTTCAATGGCAAAAATCAATGAATATTGTAAATGCACAAACAGTAATTTCTCCGCATTGCAAGGTGCAATTCTGAAATTTTTTGCTTTTTCCTGCTCCTCTTAGCATGATAAAGAAGATTCAAAGAGAGTGAGATGCCAGCTCCTTTCATTCAGTCAGTAGCTTCAATCATTTCTGGACGTTTTTCAATGGCAAAAATCAATGAATATTGTAAATGCACAAACAGTAATTTCTCCGCATTGCAAGGTGCAATTCTGAAATTTTTTGCTTTTTCCTGCTCCTCTTAGCATGATAAAGAAGATTCAAAGAGAGTGAGATGCCAGCTCCTTTCATTCAGTCAGTAGCTTCAAACATTTCTGGTATATGAATAACATGATGTTTTTCAATGGCAAAAATCAATGAATATTGTAAAAGCACAAACAGTAATTTCTCCGCATTGCAAGGTGCAATTCTGAAATTTTTTGCTTTTTCCTGCTCCTCTTAGCATGATAAAGAAGATTCAAAGAGAGTGAGATGCCAGCTCCTTTCATTCAGTCAGTAGCTTCAATCATTTCTGGACGTTTTTCAATGGCAAAAATCAATGAATATTGTAAATGCACAAACAGTAATTTCTCCGCATTGCAAGGTGCAATTCTGAAATTTTTTGCTTTTTCCTGCTCCTCTTAGCATGATAAAGAAGATTCAAAGAGAGTGAGATGCCAGCTCCTTTCATTCAGTCAGTAGCTTCAATCATTTCTGGACGTTTTTCAATGGCAAAAATCAATGAATATTGTAAATGCACAAACAGTAATTTCTCCGCATTGCAAGGTGCAATTCTGAAATTTTTTGCTTTTTCCTGCTCCTCTTAGCATGATAAAGAAGATTCAAAGAGAGTGAGATGCCAGCTCCTTTCATTCAGTCAGTAGCTTCAAACATTTCTGGTATATGAATAACATGATGTTTTTCAATGGCAAAAATCAATGAATATTGTAAAAGCACAAACAGTAATTTCTCCGCATTGCAAGGTGCAATTCTGAAATTTTTTGCTTTTTCCTGCTCCTCTTAGCATGATAAAGAAGATTCAAAGAGAGTGAGATGCCAGCTCCTTTCATTCAGTCAGTAGCTTCAATCATTTCTGGACGTTTTTCAATGGCAAAAATCAATGAATATTGTAAATGCACAAACAGTAATTTCTCCGCATTGCAAGGTGCAATTCTGAAATTTTTTGCTTTTTCCTGCTCCTCTTAGCATGATAAAGAAGATTCAAAGAGAGTGAGATGCCAGCTCCTTTCATTCAGTCAGTAGCTTCAATCATTTCTGGTATATGAATAACATGATGTTTTTCAATGGCAAAAATCAATGAATATTGTAAATGCACAAACAGTAATTTCTCCGCATTGCAAGTTGCAATTCTGAAATTTTTTGCTTTTTCCTGCTCCTCTTAGCATGATAAAGAAGATTCAAAGAGAGTGAGATGCCAGCTCCTTTCATTCAGTCAGTAGCTTCAATCATTTCTGGACGTTTTTCAATGGCAAAAATCAATGAATATTGTAAATGCACAAACAGTAATTTCTCCGCATTGCAAGGTGCAATTCTGAAATTTTTTGCTTTTTCCTGCTCCTCTTAGCATGATAAAGAAGATTCAAAGAGAGTGAGATGCCAGCTCCATTCATTCAGTCAGTAGCTTCAATCATTTCTGGACGTTTTTCAATGGCAAAAATCAATGAATATTGTAAATGCACAAACAGTAATTTCTCCGCATTGCAAGGTGCAATTCTGAAATTTTTTGCTTTTTCCTGCTCCTCTTAGCATGATAAAGAAGATTCAAAGAGAGTGAGATGCCAGCTCCTTTCATTCAGTCAGTAGCTTCAAACATTTCTGGTATATGAATAACATGATGTTTTTCAATGGCAAAAATCAATGAATATTGTAAAAGCACAAACAGTAATTTCTCCGCATTGCAAGGTGCAATTCTGAAATTTTTTGCTTTTTCCTGCTCCTCTTAGCATGATAAAGAAGATTCAAAGAGAGTGAGATGCCAGCTCCTTTCATTCAGTCAGTAGCTTCAATCATTTCTGGACGTTTTTCAATGGCAAAAATCAATGAATATTGTAAATGCACAAACAGTAATTTCTCCGCATTGCAAGGTGCAATTCTGAAATTTTTTGCTTTTTCCTGCTCCTCTTAGCATGATAAAGAAGATTCAAAGAGAGTGAGATGCCAGCTCCTTTCATTCAGTCAGTAGCTTCAATCATTTCTGGTATATGAATAACATGATGTTTTTCAATGGCAAAAATCAATGAATATTGTAAATGCACAAACAGTAATTTCTCCACATTGCAAGGTGCAATTCTGAAATTTTTTGCTTTTTCCTGCTCCTCTTAGCATGATAAAGAAGATTCAAAGAGAGTGAGATGCCAGCTCCTTTCATTCAGTCAGTAGCTTCAATCATTTCTGGACGTTTTTCAATGGCAAAAATCAATGAATATTGTAAATGCACAAACAGTAATTTCTCCGCATTGCAAGGTGCAATTCTGAAATTTTTTGCTTTTTCCTGCTCCTCTTAGCATGATAAAGAAGATTCAAAGAGAGCGAGATGCCAGCTCCTTTCATTCAGTCAGTAGCTTCAATCATTTCTGGTATATGAATAACATGATGTTTTTCAATGGCAAAAATCAATGAATATTGTAAATGCACAAACAGTAATTTCTCCGCATTGCAAGGTGCAATTCTGAAATTTTTTGCTTTTTCCTGCTCCTCTTAGCATGATAAAGAAGATTCAAAGAGAGTGAGATGCCAGCTCCTTTCATTCAGTCAGTAGCTTCAATCATTTCTGGACGTTTTTCAATGGCAAAAATCAATGAATATTGTAAATGCACAAACAGTAATTTCTCCGCATTGCAAGGTGCAATTCTGAAATTTTTTGCTTTTTCCTGCTCCTCTTAGCATGATAAAGAAGATTCAAAGAGAGTGAGATGCCAGCTCCTTTCATTCAGTCAGTAGCTTCAATCATTTCTGGACGTTTTTCAATGGCAAAAATCAATGAATATTGTAAATGCACAAACAGTAATTTCTCCGCATTGCAAGGTGCAATTCTGAAATTTTTTGCTTTTTCCTGCTCCTCTTAGCATGATAAAGAAGATTCAAAGAGAGTGAGATGCCAGCTCCTTTCATTCAGTCAGTAGCTTCAATCATTTCTGGTATATGAATAACATGATGTTTTTCAATGGCAAAAATCATTGAATATTGTAAATGCACAAACAGTAATTTCTCCGCATTGCAAGGTGCAATTCTGAAATTTTTTGCTTTTTCCTGCTCCTCTTAGCATGATAAAGAAGATTCAAAGAGAGTGAGATGCCAGCTCCTTTCATTCAGTCAGCAGCTTCAATCATTTCTGGACATTTTTCAATGGCAAAAATCAATGAATATTGTAAATGCACAAACAGTAATTTCTCCGCATTGCAAGGTGCAATTCTGAAATTTTTTGCTTTTTCCTGCTCCTCTTAGCATGATAAAGAAGATTCAAAGAGAGTGAGATGCCAGCTCCTTTCATTCAGTCAGTAGCTTCAAACATTTCTGGTATATGAATAACATGATGTTTTTCAATGGCAAAAATCAATGAATATTGTAAAAGCACAAACAGTAATTTCTCCGCATTGCAACGTGCAATTCTGAAATTTTTTGCTTTTTCCTGCTCCTCTTAGCATGATAAAGAAGATTCAAAGAGAGTGAGATGCCAGCTCCTTTCATTCAGTCAGTAGCTTCAATCATTTCTGGACGTTTTTCAATGGCAAAAATCAATGAATATTGTAAATGCACAAACAGTAATTTCTCCGCATTGCAAGGTGCAATTCTGAAATTTTTTGCTTTTTCCTGCTCCTCTTAGCATGATAAAGAAGATTCAAAGAGAGTGAGATGCCAGCTCCTTTCATTCAGTCAGTAGCTTCAATCATTTCTGGTATATAAATAACATGATGTTTTTCAATGGCAAAAATCAATGAATATTGTAAATGCACAAACAGTAATTTCTCCGCATTGCAAGTTGCAATTCTGAAATTTTTTGCTTTTTCCTGCTCCTCTTAGCATGATAAAGAAGATTCAAAGAGAGTGAGATGCCAGCTCCTTTCATTCAGTCAGTAGCTTCAATTATTTCTGGACGTTTTTCAATGGCAAAAATCAATGAATATTGTAAATGCACAAACAGTAATTTCTCCGCATTGCAAGGTGCAATTCTGAAATTTTTTGCTTTTTCCTGCTCCTCTTAGCATGATAAAGAAGATTCAAAGAGAGTGAGATGCCAGCTCCTTTCATTCAGTCAGTTGCTTCAATCATTTCTGGACGTTTTTCAATGGCAAAAATCAATGAATATTGTAAATGCACAAACAGTAATTTCTCCGCATTGCAAGGTGCAATTCTGAAATTTTTTGCTTTTTCCTGCTCCTCTTAGCATGATAAAGAAGATTCAAAGAGAGTGAGATGCCAGCTCCTTTCATTCAGTCAGTAGCTTCAATCATTTCTGGACGTTTTTCAATGGCAAAAATCAATGAATATTGTAAATGCACAAACAGTAATTTCTCCGCATTGCAAGGTGCAATTCTGAAATTTTTTGCTTTTTCCTGCTCCTCTTTGCATGATAAAGAAGATTCAAAGAGAGTGAGATGCCAGCTCCTTTCATTCAGTCAGTAGCTTCAATCATTTCTGGTATATGAATAACATGATGTTTTTCAATGGCAAAAATCAATGAATATTGTAAATGCACAAACAGTAATTTCTCCGCATTGCAAGGTGCAATTCTGAAATTTTTGGCTTTTTCCTGCTCCTCTTAGCATGATAAAGAAGATTCAAAGAGAGTGAGATGCCAGCTCCTTTCATTCAGTCAGTAGCTTCAATCATTTCTGGATGTTTTTCAATGGCAAAAATCAATGAATATTGTAAATGCACAAACAGTAATTTCTCCGCATTGCAAGGTGCAATTCTTAAATTTCTTGCATTTTCCTGCTCCTCTTAGCATGATAAAGAAGATTCAAAGAGAGTGAGATGCCAGCTCCTTTCATTCAGTCAGTAGCTTCAATCATTTCTGGACGTTTTTCAATGGCAAAAATCAATGAATATTGTAAATGCACAAACAGTAATTTCTCCGCATTGCAAGGTGCAATTCTGAAATTTTTTGCTTTTTCCTGCTCCTCTTAGCATGATAAAGAAGATTCAAAGAGAGTGAGATGCCAGCTCCTTTCATTCAGTCAGTAGCTTCAAACATTTCTGGTATATGAATAACATGATGTTTTTCAATGGCAAAAATCAATGAATATTGTAAATGCACAAACAGTAATTTCTCCGCATTGCAAGGTGCAATTCTGAAATTTTTTGCTTTTTCCTGCTCCTCTTAGCATGATAAAGAAGATTCAAAGAGAGTGAGATGCCAGCTCCTTTCATTCAGTCAGTAGCTTCAATCATTTCTGGACGTTTTTCAATGGCAAAAATCAATGAATATTGTAAATGCACAAACAGTAATTTCTCCGCATTGCAAGGTGCAATTCTGAAATTTTTTGCTTTTTCCTGCTCCTCTTAGCATGATAAAGAAGATTAAAAGAGAGTGAGATGCCAGCTTCTTTCATTCAGTTAGTAGCTTCAAACATTTCTGGGATATGAATAACATGATGTTTTTCAATGGCAAAAATTAATGAATATTGTAAATGCACAAACAGTAATTTCTCCGCATTGCAAGGTGCAATTCTGAAATTTTTTGCTTTTTCCTGCTCCTCTTAGCATGATAAAGAAGATTCAAAGAGAGTGAGATGCCAGCTCCTTTCATTCAGTCAGTAGCTTCAATCATTTCTGGACGTTTTTCAATGGCAAAAATCAATGAATATTGTAAATGCACAAACAGTAATTTCTCCGCATTGCAAGGTGCAATTCTGAAATTTTTTGCTTTTTCCTGCTCCTCTTAGCATGATAAAGAAGATTCAAAGAGAGTGAGATGCCAGCTCCTTTCATTCAGTCAGTAGCTTCAATCATTTCTGGACGTTTTTCAATGGCAAAAATCAATGAATATTGTAAATGCACAAACAGTAATTTCTCCGCATTGCAAGGTGCAATTCTGAAATTTTTTGCTTTTTCCTGCTCCTCTTAGCATGATAAAGAAGATTCAAAGAGAGTGAGATGCCAGCTCCTTTCATTCAGTCAGTAGCTTCAATCATTTCTGGTATATGAATAACATGATGTTTTTCAATGGCAAAAATCAATGAATATTGTAAATGCACAAACAGTAATTTCTCCGCATTGCAAGTTGCAATTCTGAAATTTTTTGCTTTTTCCTGCTCCTCTTAGCATGATAAAGAAGATTCAAAGAGAGTGAGATGCCAGCTCCTTTCATTCAGTCAGTAGCTTCAATCATTTCTGGACGTTTTTCAATGGCAAAAATCAATGAATATTGTAAATGCACAAACAGTAATTTCTCCGCATTGCAAGGTGCAATTCTGAAATTTTTTGCTTTTTCCTGCTCCTCTTAGCATGATAAAGAAGATTCAAAGAGAGTGAGATGCCAGCTCCTTTCATTCAGTCAGTAGCTTCAATCATTTCTGGACGTTTTTCAATGGCAAAAATCAATGAATATTGTGAATGCACAAACAGTAATTTCTCCGCATTGCAAGGTGCAATTCTGAAATTTTTTGCTTTTTCCTGCTCCTCTTAGCATGATAAAGAAGATTCAAAGAGAGTGAGATGCCAGCTCCTTTCATTCAGTCAGTAGCTTCAAACATTTCTGGTATATGAATAACATGATGTTTTTCAATGGCAAAAATCAATGAATATTGTAAATGCACAAACAGTAATTTCTCCGCATTGCAAGGTGCAATTCTGAAATTTTTTGCTTTTTCCTGCTCCTCTTAGCATGATAAAGAAGATTCAAAGAGAGTGAGATGCCAGCTCCTTTCATTCAGTCAGTAGCTTCAATCATTTCTGGTATATAAATAACATGATGTTTTTCAATGGCAAAAATCAATGAATATTGTAAATGCACAAACAGTAATTTCTCCGCATTGCAAGTTGCAATTCTGAAATTTTTTGCTTTTTCCTGCTCCTCTTAGCATGATAAAGAAGATTCAAAGAGAGTGAGATGCCAGCTCCTTTCATTCAGTCAGTAGCTTCAATTATTTCTGGACGTTTTTCAATGGCAAAAATCAATGAATATTGTAAATGCACAAACAGTAATTTCTCCGCATTGCAAGGTGCAATTCTGAAATTTTTTGCTTTTTCCTGCTCCTCTTAGCATGATAAAGAAGATTCAAAGAGAGTGAGATGCCAGCTCCTTTCATTCAGTCAGTTGCTTCAATCATTTCTGGACGTTTTTCAATGGCAAAAATCAATGAATATTGTAAATGCACAAACAGTAATTTCTCCGCATTGCAAGGTGCAATTCTGAAATTTTTTGCTTTTTCCTGCTCCTCTTAGCATGCTAAAGAAGATTCAAAGAGAGTGAGATGCCAGCTCCTTTCATTCAGTCAGTAGCTTCAATCATTTCTGGACGTTTTTCAATGGCAAAAATCAATGAATATTGTAAATGCACAAACAGTAATTTCTCCGCATTGCAAGGTGCAATTCTGAAATTTTTTGCTTTTTCCTGCTCCTCTTTGCATGATAAAGAAGATTCAAAGAGAGTGAGATGCCAGCTCCTTTCATTCAGTCAGTAGCTTCAATCATTTCTGGTATATGAATAACATGATGTTTTTCAATGGCAAAAATCAATGAATATTGTAAATGCACAAACAGTAATTTCTCCGCATTGCAAGGTGCAATTCTGAAATTTTTGGCTTTTTCCTGCTCCTCTTAGCATGATAAAGAAGATTCAAAGAGAGTGAGATGCCAGCTCCTTTCATTCAGTCAGTAGCTTCAATCATTTCTGGATGTTTTTCAATGGCAAAAATCAATGAATATTGTAAATGCACAAACAGTAATTTCTCCGCATTGCAAGGTGCAATTCTGAAATTTCTTGCATTTTCCTGCTCCTCTTAGCATGATAAAGAAGATTCAAAGAGAGTGAGATGCCAGCTCCTTTCATTCAGTCAGTAGCTTCAATCATTTCTGGACGTTTTTCAATGGCAAAAATCAATGAATATTGTAAATGCACAAACAGTAATTTCTCCGCATTGCAAGGTGCAATTCTGAAATTTTTTGCTTTTTCCTGCTCCTCTTAGCATGATAAAGAAGATTCAAAGAGAGTGAGATGCCAGCTCCTTTCATTCAGTCAGTAGCTTCAAACATTTCTGGTATATGAATAACATGATGTTTTTCAATGGCAAAAATCAATGAATATTGTAAATGCACAAACAGTAATTTCTCCACATTGCAAGGTGCAATTCTGAAATTTTTTGCTTTTTCCTGCTCCTCTTAGCATGATAAAGAAGATTCAAAGAGAGTGAGATGCCAGCTCCTTTCATTCAGTCAGTAGCTTCAATCATTTCTGGACGTTTTTCAATGGCAAAAATCAATGAATATTGTAAATGCACAAACAGTAATTTCTCCGCATTGCAAGGTGCAATTCTGAAATTTTTTGCTTTTTCCTGCTCCTCTTAGCATGATAAAGAAGATTAAAAGAGAGTGAGATGCCAGCTTCTTTCATTCAGTCAGTAGCTTCAAACATTTCTGGGATATGAATAACATGATGTTTTTCAATGGCAAAAATTAATGAATATTGTAAATGCACAAACAGTAATTTCTCCGCATTGCAAGGTGCAATTCTGAAATTTTTTGCTTTTTCCTGCTCCTCTTAGCATGATAAAGAAGATTCAAAGAGAGTGAGATGCCAGCTCCTTTCATTCAGTCAGTAGCTTCAATCATTTCTGGACGTTTTTCAATGGCAAAAATCAATGAATATTGTAAATGCACAAACAGTAATTTCTCCGCATTGCAAGGTGCAATTCTGAAATTTTTTGCTTTTTCCTGCTCCTCTTAGCATGATAAAGAAGATTCAAAGAGAGCTCCTTTCATTCAGTCAGTAGCTTCAATCATTTCTGGACGTTTTTCAATGGCAAAAATCAATGAATATTGTAAATGCACAAACAGTAATTTCTCCGCATTGCAAGGTGCAATTCTGAAATTTTTGCTTTTTCCTGCTCCTCTTAGCATGATAAAGAAGATAAAAAGAGAGTGAGATGCCAGCTCCTTTCATTCAGTCAGTAGCTTCAATCATTTCTGGTATATGAATAACATGATGTTTTTCAATGGCAAAAATCAATGAATATTGTAAATGCACAAACAGTAATTTCTCCGCATTGCAAGTTGCAATTCTGAAATTTTTTGCTTTTTCCTGCTCCTCTTAGCATGATAAAGAAGATTCAAAGAGAGTGAGATGCCAGCTCCTTTCATTCAGTCAGTAGCTTCAATCATTTCTGGACGTTTTTCAATGGCAAAAATCAATGAATATTGTAAATGCACAAACAGTAATTTCTCCGCATTGCAAGGTGCAATTCTGAAATTTTTTGCTTTTTCCTGCTCCTCTTAGCATGATAAAGAAGATTCAAAGAGAGTGAGATGCCAGCTCCTTTCATTCAGTCAGTAGCTTCAATCATTTCTGGACGTTTTTCAATGGCAAAAATCAATGAATATTGTAAATGCACAAACAGTAATTTCTCCGCATTGCAAGGTGCAATTCTGAAATTTTTTGCTTTTTCCTGCTCCTCTTAGCATGATAAAGAAGATTCAAAGAGAGTGAGATGCCAGCTCCTTTCATTCAGTCAGTAGCTTCAAACATTTCTGGTATATGAATAACATGATGTTTTTCAATGGCAAAAATCAATGAATATTGTAAATGCACAAACAGTAATTTCTCCGCATTGCAAGGTGCAATTCTGAAATTTTTTGCTTTTTCCTGCTCCTCTTAGCATGATAAAGAAGATTCAAAGAGAGTGAGATGCCAGCTCCTTTCATTCAGTCAGTAGCTTCAATCATTTCTGGACGTTTTTCAATGGCAAAAATCAATGAATATTGTAAATGCACAAACAGTAATTTCTCCGCATTGCAAGGTGCAATTCTGAAATTTTTTGCTTTTTCCTGCTCCTCTTAGCATGATAAAGAAGATTCAAGAGAGGGAGATGCCAGCTTCTTTCATTTAGTCAGTAGCTTCAAACATTTCTGGGATATGAATAACATGATGTTTTTCAATGGCAAAAATTAATGAATATTGTAAATGCACAAACAGTAATTTCTCCGCATTGCAAGGTGCAATTCAGAAATTTTTTGCTTTTTCCTGCTCCTCTTAGCATGATAAAGAAGATTCAAAGAGAGTGAGATGCCAGCTCCTTTCATTCAGTCAGTAGCTTCAATCATTTCTGGACGTTTTTCAATGGCAAAAATCAATGAATATTGTAAATGCACAAACAGTAATTTCTCCGCATTGCAAGGTGCAATTCTGAAATTTTTTGCTTTTTCCTGCTCCTCTTAGCATGATAAAGAAGATTCAAAGAGAGTGAGATGCCAGCTCCTTTCATTCAGTCAGTAGCTTCAATCATTTCTGGACGTTTTTCAATGGCAAAAATCAATGAATATTGTAAATGCACAAACAGTAATTTCTCCGCATTGCAAGGTGCAATTCTAAAATTTTTTGCTTTTTCCTGCTCCTCTTAGCATGATAAAGAAGATTCAAAGAGAGTGAGATGCCAGCTCCTTTCATTCAGTCAGTAGCTTCAATCATTTCTGGTATATGAATAACATGATGTTTTTCAATGGCAAAAATCAATGAATATTGTAAATGCACAAACAGTAATTTCTCCGCATTGCAAGTTGCAATTCTGAAATTTTTTGCTTTTTCCTGCTCCTCTTAGCATGATAAAGAAGATTCAAAGAGAGTGAGATGCCAGCTCCTTTCATTCAGTCAGTAGCTTCAATCATTTCTGGACGTTTTTCAATGGCAAAAATCAATGAATATTGTAAATGCACAAACAGTAATTTCTCCGCATTGCAAGGTGCAATTCTGAAATTTTTTGCTTTTTCCTGCTCCTCTTAGCATGATAAAGAAGATTCAAAGAGAGTGAGATGCCAGCTCCTTTCATTCAGTCAGTAGCTTCAATCATTTCTGGACGTTTTTCAATGGCAAAAATCAATGAATATTGTAAATGCACAAACAGTAATTTCTCCGCATTGCAAGGTGCAATTCTGAAATTTTTTGCTTTTTCCTGCTCCTCTTAGCATGATAAAGAAGATTCAAAGAGAGTGAGATGCCAGCTCCTTTCATTCAGTCAGTAGCTTCAAACATTTCTGGTATATGAATAACATGATGTTTTTCAATGGCAAAAATCAATGAATATTGTAAAAGCACAAACAGTAATTTCTCCGCATTGCAAGGTGCAATTCTGAAATTTTTTGCTTTTTCCTGCTCCTCTTAGCATGATAAAGAAGATTCAAAGAGAGTGAGATGCCAGCTCCTTTCATTCAGTCAGTAGCTTCAATCATTTCTGGAATTGAATAACAATGGTTTTTCAATGGCAAAAATCAATGAATATTGTAAATGCACAAACAGTAATTTCTCCGCATTGCAAGGTGCAATTCTGAAATTTTTTGCTTTTTCCTGCTCCTCTTAGCATGATAAAGAAGATTCAAAGAGAGTGAGATGCCAGCTCCTTTCATTCAGTCAGTAGCTTCAATCATTTCTGGTATATGAATAACATGATGTTTTTCAATGGCAAAAATCAATGAATATTGTAAATGCACAAACAGTAATTTCTCCACATTGCAAGGTGCAATTCTGAAATTTTTTGCTTTTTCCTGCTCCTCTTAGCATGATAAAGAAGATTCAAAGAGAGTGAGATGCCAGCTCCTTTCATTCAGTCAGTAGCTTCAATCATTTCTGGACGTTTTTCAATGGCAAAAATCAATGAATATTGTAAATGCACAAACAGTAATTTCTCCGCATTGCAAGGTGCAATTCTGAAATTTTTTGCTTTTTCCTGCTCCTCTTAGCATGATAAAGAAGATTCAAAGAGAGCGAGATGCCAGCTCCTTTCATTCAGTCAGTAGCTTCAATCATTTCTGGTATATGAATAACATGATGTTTTTCAATGGCAAAAATCAATGAATATTGTAAATGCACAAACAGTAATTTCTCCGCATTGCAAGGTGCAATTCTGAAATTTTTTGCTTTTTCCTGCTCCTCTTAGCATGATAAAGAAGATTCAAAGAGAGTGAGATGCCAGCTCCTTTCATTCAGTCAGTAGCTTCAATCATTTCTGGACGTTTTTCAATGGCAAAAATCAATGAATATTGTAAATGCACAAACAGTAATTTCTCCGCATTGCAAGGTGCAATTCTGAAATTTTTTGCTTTTTCCTGCTCCTCTTAGCATGATAAAGAAGATTCAAAGAGAGTGAGATGCCAGCTCCTTTCATTCAGTCAGTAGCTTCAATCATTTCTGGACGTTTTTCAATGGCAAAAATCAATGAATATTGTAAATGCACAAACAGTAATTTCTCCGCATTGCAAGGTGCAATTCTGAAATTTTTTGCTTTTTCCTGCTCCTCTTAGCATGATAAAGAAGATTCAAAGAGAGTGAGATGCCAGCTCCTTTCATTCAGTCAGTAGCTTCAATCATTTCTGGTATATGAATAACATGATGTTTTTCAATGGCAAAAATCAATGAATATTGTAAATGCACAAACAGTAATTTCTCCGCATTGCAAGGTGCAATTCTGAAATTTTTTGCTTTTTCCTGCTCCTCTTAGCATGATAAAGAAGATTCAAAGAGAGTGAGATGCCAGCTCCTTTCATTCAGTCAGCAGCTTCAATCATTTCTGGACATTTTTCAATGGCAAAAATCAATGAATATTGTAAATGCACAAACAGTAATTTCTCCGCATTGCAAGGTGCAATTCTGAAATTTTTTGCTTTTTCCTGCTCCTCTTAGCATGATAAAGAAGATTCAAAGAGAGTGAGATGCCAGCTCCTTTCATTCAGTCAGTAGCTTCAAACATTTCTGGTATATGAATAACATGATGTTTTTCAATGGCAAAAATCAATGAATATTGTAAAAGCACAAACAGTAATTTCTCCGCATTGCAAGGTGCAATTCTGAAATTTTTTGCTTTTTCCTGCTCCTCTTAGCATGATAAAGAAGATTCAAAGAGAGTGAGATGCCAGCTCCTTTCATTCAGTCAGTAGCTTCAATCATTTCTGGACGTTTTTCAATGGCAAAAATCAATGAATATTGTAAATGCACAAACAGTAATTTCTCCGCATTGCAAGGTGCAATTCTGAAATTTTTTGCTTTTTCCTGCTCCTCTTAGCATGATAAAGAAGATTCAAAGAGAGTGAGATGCCAGCTCCTTTCATTCAGTCACTAGCTTCAATCATTTCTGGTATATGAATAACATGATGTTTTTCAATGGCAAAAATCAATGAATATTGTAAATGCACAAACAGTAATTTCTCCGCATTGCAAGTTGCAATTCTGAAATTTTTTGCTTTTTCCTGCTCCTCTTAGCATGATAAAGAAGATTCAAAGAGAGTGAGATGCCAGCTCCTTTCATTCAGTCAGTAGCTTCAATTATTTCTGGACGTTTTTCAATGGCAAAAATCAATGAATATTGTAAATGCACAAACAGTAATTTCTCCGCATTGCAAGGTGCAATTCTGAAATTTTTTGCTTTTTCCTGCTCCTCTTAGCATGATAAAGAAGATTCAAAGAGAGTGAGATGCCAGCTCCTTTCATTCAGTCAGTTGCTTCAATCATTTCTGGACGTTTTTCAATGGCAAAAATCAGTGAATATTGCAAATGCACAAACAGTAATTTCTCCGCATTGCAAGGTGCAATTCTGAAATTTTTTGCTTTTTCCTGCTCCTCTTAGCATGATAAAGAAGATTCAAAGAGAGTGAGATGCCAGCTCCTTTCATTCAGTCAGTAGCTTCAATCATTTCTGGACGTTTTTCAATGGCAAAAATCAATGAATATTGTAAATGCACAAACAGTAATTTCTCCGCATTGCAAGGTGCAATTCTGAAATTTTTTGCTTTTTCCTGCTCCTCTTTGCATGATAAAGAAGATTCAAAGAGAGTGAGATGCCAGCTCCTTTCATTCAGTCAGTAGCTTCAATCATTTCTGGTATATGAATAACATGATGTTTTTCAATGGCAAAAATCAATGAATATTGTAAATGCACAAACAGTAATTTCTCCGCATTGCAAGGTGCAATTCTGAAATTTTTGGCTTTTTCCTGCTCCTCTTAGCATGATAAAGAAGATTCAAAGAGAGTGAGATGCCAGCTCCTTTCATTCAGTCAGTAGCTTCAATCATTTCTGGATGTTTTTCAATGGCAAAAATCAATGAATATTGTAAATGCACAAACAGTAATTTCTCCGCATTGCAAGGTGCAATTCTGAAATTTCTTGCATTTTCCTGCTCCTCTTAGCATGATAAAGAAGATTCAAAGAGAGTGAGATGCCAGCTCCTTTCATTCAGTCAGTAGCTTCAATCATTTCTGGACGTTTTTCAATGGCAAAAATCAATGAATATTGTAAATGCACAAACAGTAATTTCTCCGCATTGCAAGGTGCAATTCTGAAATTTTTTGCTTTTTCCTGCTCCTCTTAGCATGATAAAGAAGATTCAAAGAGAGTGAGATGCCAGCTCCTTTCATTCAGTCAGTAGCTTCAAACATTTCTGGTATATGAATAACATGATGTTTTTCAATGGCAAAAATCAATGAATATTGTAAATGCACAAACAGTAATTTCTCCGCATTGCAAGGTGCAATTCTGAAATTTTTTGCTTTTTCCTGCTCCTCTTAGCATGATAAAGAAGATTCAAAGAGAGTGAGATGCCAGCTCCTTTCATTCAGTCAGTAGCTTCAATCATTTCTGGTATATGAATAACATGATGTTTTTCAATGGCAAAAATCAATGAATATTGTAAATGCACAAACAGTAATTTCTCCGCATTGCAAGTTGCAATTCTGAAATTTTTTGCTTTTTCCTGCTCCACTTAGCATGATAAAGAAGATTCAAAGAGAGTGAGATGCCAGCTCCTTTCATTCAGTCAGTAGCTTCAATCATTTCTGGACGTTTTTCAATGGCAAAAATCAATGAATATTGTAAATGCACAAACAGTAATTTCTCCGCATTGCAAGGTGCAATTCTGAAATTTTTTGCTTTTTCCTGCTCCTCTTAGCATGATAAAGAAGATTCAAAGAGAGTGAGATGCCAGCTCCTTTCATTCAGTCAGTAGCTTCAATCATTTCTGGACGTTTTTCAATGGCAAAAATCAATGAATATTGTAAATGCACAAACAGTAATTTCTCCGCATGGCAAGGTGCAATTCTGAAATTTTTTGCTTTTTCCTGCTCCTCTTAGCATGATAAAGAAGATTCAAAGAGAGTGAGATGCCAGCTCCTTTCATTCAGTCAGTAGCTTCAAACATTTCTGGTATATGAATAACATGATGTTTTTCAATGGCAAAAATCAATGAATATTGTAAAAGCACAAACAGTAATTTCTCCGCATTGCAAGGTGCAATTCTGAAATTTTTTGCTTTTTCCTGCTCCTCTTAGCATGATAAAGAAGATTCAAAGAGAGTGAGATGCCAGCTCCTTTCATTCAGTCAGTAGCTTCAATCATTTCTGGACGTTTTTCAATGGCAAAAATCAATGAATATTGTAAATGCACAAACAGTAATTTCTCCGCATTGCAAGGTGCAATTCTGAAATTTTTTGCTTTTTCCTGCTCCTCTTAGCATGATAAAGAAGATTCAAAGAGAGTGAGATGCCAGCTCCTTTCATTCAGTCAGTAGCTTCAATCATTTCTGGTATATGAATAACATGATGTTTTTCAATGGCAAAAATCAATGAATATTGTAAATGCACAAACAGTAATTTCTCCACATTGCAAGGTGCAATTCTGAAATTTTTTGCTTTTTCCTGCTCCTCTTAGCATGATAAAGAAGATTCAAAGAGAGTGAGATGCCAGCTCCTTTCATTCAGTCAGTAGCTTCAATCATTTCTGGACGTTTTTCAATGGCAAAAATCAATGAATATTGTAAATGCACAAACAGTAATTTCTCCGCATTGCAAGGTGCAATTCTGAAATTTTTTGCTTTTTCCTGCTCCTCTTAGCATGATAAAGAAGATTCAAAGAGAGCGAGATGCCAGCTCCTTTCATTCAGTCAGTAGCTTCATTCATTTCTGGTATATGAATAACATGATGTTTTTCAATGGCAAAAATCAATGAATATTGTAAATGCACAAACAGTAATTTCTCCGCATTGCAAGGTGCAATTCTGAAATTTTTTGCTTTTTCCTGCTCCTCTTAGCATGATAAAGAAGATTCAAAGAGAGTGAGATGCCAGCTCCTTTCATTCAGTCAGTAGCTTCAATCATTTCTGGACGTTTTTCAATGGCAAAAATCAATGAATATTGTAAATGCACAAACAGTAATTTCTCCGCATTGCAAGGTGCAATTCTGAAATTTTTTGCTTTTTCCTGCTCCTCTTAGCATGATAAAGAAGATTCAAAGAGAGTGAGATGCCAGCTCCTTTCATTCAGTCAGTAGCTTCAAACATTTCTAGTATATGAATAACATGATGTTTTTCAATGGCAAAAATCAATGAATATTGTAAATGCACAAACAGTAATTTCTCCGCATTGCAAGGTGCAATTCTGAAATTTTTTGCTTTTTCCTGCTCCTCTTAGCATGATAAAGAAGATTCAAAGAGAGTGAGATGCCAGCTCCTTTCATTCAGTCAGTAGCTTCAATCATTTCTGGACGTTTTTCAATGGCAAAAATCAATGAATATTGTAAATGCACAAACAGTAATTTCTCCGCATTGCAAGGTGCAATTCTGAAATTTTTTGCTTTTTCCTGCTCCTCTTAGCATGATAAAGAAGATTCAAAGAGAGTGAGATGCCAGCTCCTTTCATTCAGTCAGTAGCTTCAATCATTTCTGGACGTTTTTCAATGGCAAAAATCAATGAATATTGTAAATGCACAAACAGTAATTTCTCCGCATTGCAAGGTGCAATTCTGAAATTTTTTGCTTTTTCCTGCTCCTCTTAGCATGATAAAGAAGATTCAAAGAGAGTGAGATGCCAGCTCCTTTCATTCAGTCAGTAGCTTCAATCATTTCTGGACGTTTTTCAATGGCAAAAATCAATGAATATTGTAAATGCACAAACAGTAATTTCTCCACATGGCAAGGTGCAATTCTGAAATTTTTTGCTTTTTCCTGCTCCTCTTAGCATGATAAAGAAGATTCAAAGAGAGTGAGATGCCAGCTCCTTTCATTCAGTCAGTAGCTTCAAACATTTCTGGTATATGAATAACATGATGTTTTTCAATGGCAAAAATCAATGAATATTGTAAAAGCACAAACAGTAATTTCTCCGCATTGCAAGGTGCAATTCTGAAATTTTTTGCTTTTTCCTGCTCCTCTTAGCATGATAAAGAAGATTCAAAGAGAGTGAGATGCCAGCTCCTTTCATTCAGTCAGTAGCTTCAATCATTTCTGGACGTTTTTCAATGGCAAAAATCAATGAATATTGTAAATGCACAAACAGTAATTTCTCCGCATTGCAAGGTGCAATTCTGAAATTTTTTGCTTTTTCCTGCTCCTCTTAGCATGATAAAGAAGATTCAAAGAGAGTGAGATGCCAGCTCCTTTCATTCAGTCAGTAGCTTCAATCATTTCTGGTATATGAATAACATGATGTTTTTCAATGGCAAAAATCAATGAATATTGTAAATGCACAAACAGTAATTTCTCCACATTGCAAGGTGCAATTCTGAAATTTTTTGCTTTTTCCTGCTCCTCTTAGCATGATAAAGAAGATTCAAAGAGAGTGAGATGCCAGCTCCTTTCATTCAGTCAGTAGCTTCAATCATTTCTGGACGTTTTTCAATGGCAAAAATCAATGAATATTGTAAATGCACAAACAGTAATTTCTCCGCATTGCAAGGTGCAATTCTGAAATTTTTTGCTTTTTCCTGCTCCTCTTAGCATGATAAAGAAGATTCAAAGAGAGCGAGATGCCAGCTCCTTTCATTCAGTCAGTAGCTTCATTCATTTCTGGTATATGAATAACATGATGTTTTTCAATGGCAAAAATCAATGAATATTGTAAATGCACAAACAGTAATTTCTCCGCATTGCAAGGTGCAATTCTGAAATTTTTTGCTTTTTCCTGCTCCTCTTAGCATGATAAAGAAGATTCAAAGAGAGTGAGATGCCAGCTCCTTTCATTCAGTCAGTAGCTTCAATCATTTCTGGACGTTTTTCAATGGCAAAAATCAATGAATATTGTAAATGCACAAACAGTAATTTCTCCGCATTGCAAGGTGCAATTCTGAAATTTTTTGCTTTTTCCTGCTCCTCTTAGCATGATAAAGAAGATTCAAAGAGAGTGAGATGCCAGCTCCTTTCATTCAGTCAGTAGCTTCAAACATTTCTAGTATATGAATAACATGATGTTTTTCAATGGCAAAAATCAATGAATATTGTAAATGCACAAACAGTAATTTCTCCGCATTGCAAGGTGCAATTCTGAAATTTTTTGCTTTTTCCTGCTCCTCTTAGCATGATAAAGAAGATTCAAAGAGAGTGAGATGCCAGCTCCTTTCATTCAGTCAGTAGCTTCAATCATTTCTGGACGTTTTTCAATGGCAAAAATCAATGAATATTGTAAATGCACAAACAGTAATTTCTCCGCATTGCAAGGTGCAATTCTGAAATTTTTTGCTTTTTCCTGCTCCTCTTAGCATGATAAAGAAGATTCAAAGAGAGTGAGATGCCAGCTCCTTTCATTCAGTCAGTAGCTTCAATCATTTCTGGACGTTTTTCAATGGCAAAAATCAATGAATATTGTAAATGCACAAACAGTAATTTCTCCGCATTGCAAGGTGCAATTCTGAAATTTTTTGCTTTTTCCTGCTCCTCTTAGCATGATAAAGAAGATTCAAAGAGAGTGAGATGCCAGCTCCTTTCATTCAGTCAGTAGCTTCAATCATTTCTGGTATATGAATAACATGATGTTTTTCAATGGCAAAAATCAATGAATATTGTAAATGCACAAACAGTAATTTCTCCGCATTGCAAGGTGCAATTCTGAAATTTTTTGCTTTTTCCTGCTCCTCTTAGCATGAAAAAGAAGATTCAAAGAGAGTGAGATGCCAGCTCCTTTCATTCAGTCAGCAGCTTCAATCATTTCTGGACATTTTTCAATGGCAAAAATCAATGAATATTGTAAATGCACAAACAGTAATTTCTCCGCATTGCAAGGTGCAATTCTGAAATTTTTTGCTTTTTCCTGCTCCTCTTAGCATGATAAAGAAGATTCAAAGAGAGTGAGATGCCAGCTCCTTTCATTCAGTCAGTAGCTTCAAACATTTCTGGTATATGAATAACATGATGTTTTTCAATGGCAAAAATCAATGAATATTGTAAAAGCACAAACAGTAATTTCTCCGCATTGCAAGGTGCAATTCTGAAATTTTTTGCTTTTTCCTGCTCCTCTTAGCATGATAAAGAAGATTCAAAGAGAGTGAGATGCCAGCTCCTTTCATTCAGTCAGTAGCTTCAATCATTTCTGGACGTTTTTCAATGGCAAAAATCAATGAATATTGTAAATGCACAAACAGTAATTTCTCCGCATTGCAAGGTGCAATTCTGAAATTTTTTGCTTTTTCCTGCTCCTCTTAGCATGATAAAGAAGATTCAAAGAGAGTGAGATGCCAGCTCCTTTCATTCAGTCAGTCGCTTCAATCATTTCTGGTATATGAATAACATGATGTTTTTCAATGGCAAAAATCAATGAATATTGTAAATGCACAAACAGTAATTTCTCCGCATTGCAAGTTGCAATTCTGAAATTTTTTGCTTTTTCCTGCTCCTCTTAGCATGATAAAGAAGATTCAAAGAGAGTGAGATGCCAGCTCCTTTCATTCAGTCAGTAGCTTCAATTATTTCTGGACGTTTTTCAATGGCAAAAATCAATGAATATTGTAAATGCACAAACAGTAATTTCTCCGCATTGCAAGGTGCAATTCTGAAATTTTTTGCTTTTTCCTGCTCCTCTTAGCATGATAAAGAAGATTCAAAGAGAGTGAGATGCCAGCTCCTTTCATTCAGTCAGTTGCTTCAATCATTTCTGGACGTTTTTCAATGGCAAAAATCAGTGAATATTGTAAATGCACAAACAGTAATTTCTCCGCATTGCAAGGTGCAATTCTGAAATTTTTTGCTTTTTCCTGCTCCTCTTAGCATGATAAAGAAGATTCAAAGAGAGTGAGATGCCAGCTCCTTTCATTCAGTCAGTAGCTTCAATCATTTCTGGACGTTTTTCAATGGCAAAAATCAATGAATATTGTAAATGCACAAACAGTAATTTCTCCGCATTGCAAGGTGCAATTCTGAAATTTTTTGCTTTTTCCTGCTCCTCTTAGCATGATAAAGAAGATTCAAAGAGAGTGAGATGCCAGCTCCTTTCATTCAGTCAGTAGCTTCAATCATTTCTGGTATATGAATAACATGATGTTTTTCAATGGCAAAAATCAATGAATATTGTAAATGCACAAACAGTAATTTCTCCGCATTGCAAGGTGCAATTCTGAAATTTTTTGCTTTTTCCTGCTCCTCTTAGCATGATAAAGAAGATTCAAAGAGAGTGAGATGCCAGCTCCTTTCATTCAGTCAGTAGCTTCAATCATTTCTGGACGTTTTTCAATGGCAAAAATCAATGAATATTGTAAATGCACAAACAGTAATTTCTCCGCATTGCAAGGTGCAATTCTGAAATTTTTTGCTTTTTCCTGCTCCTCTTAGCATGATAAAGAAGATTCAAAGAGAGTGAGATGCCAGCTCCTTTCATTCAGTCAGTAGCTTCAAACATTTCTGGTATATGAATAACATGATGTTTTTCAATGGCAAAAATCAATGAATATTGTAAAAGCACAAACAGTAATTTCTCCGCATTGCAAGGTGCAATTCTGAAATTTTTTGCTTTTTCCTGCTCCTCTTAGCATGATAAAGAAGATTCAAAGAGAGTGAGATGCCAGCTCCTTTCATTCAGTCAGTAGCTTCAATCATTTCGGGACGTTTTTCAATGGCAAAAATCAATGAATATTGTAAATGCACAAACAGTAATTTCTCCGCATTGCAAGGTGCAATTCTGAAATTTTTTGCTTTTTCCTGCTCCTCTTAGCATGATAAAGAAGATTCAAAGAGAGTGAGATGCCAGCTCCTTTCATTCAGTCAGTAGCTTCAATCATTTCTGCTATATGAATAACATGATGTTTTTCAATGGCAAAAATCAATGAATATTGTAAATGCACAAACAGTAATTTCTCCACATTGCAAGGTGCAATTCTGAAATTTTTTGCTTTTTCCTGCTCCTCTTAGCATGATAAAGAAGATTCAAAGAGAGTGAGATGCCAGCTCCTTTCATTCAGTCAGTCGCTTCAATCATTTCTGGTATATGAATAACATGATGTTTTTCAATGGCAAAAATCAATGAATATTGTAAATGCACAAACAGTAATTTCTCCGCATTGCAAGTTGCAATTCTGAAATTTTTTGCTTTTTCCTGCTCCTCTTAGCATGATAAAGAAGATTCAAAGAGAGTGAGATGCCAGCTCCTTTCATTCAGTCAGTAGCTTCAATTATTTCTGGACGTTTTTCAATGGCAAAAATCAATGAATATTGTAAATGCACAAACAGTAATTTCTCCGCATTGCAAGGTGCAATTCTGAAATTTTTTGCTTTTTCCTGCTCCTCTTAGCATGATAAAGAAGATTCAAAGAGAGTGAGATGCCAGCTCCTTTCATTCAGTCAGTTGCTTCAATCATTTCTGGACGTTTTTCAATGGCAAAAATCAGTGAATATTGTAAATGCACAAACAGTAATTTCTCCGCATTGCAAGGTGCAATTCTGAAATTTTTTGCTTTTTCCTGCTCCTCTTAGCATGATAAAGAAGATTCAAAGAGAGTGAGATGCCAGCTCCTTTCATTCAGTCAGTAGCTTCAATCATTTCTGGACGTTTTTCAATGGCAAAAATCAATGAATATTGTAAATGCACAAACAGTAATTTCTCCGCATTGCAAGGTGCAATTCTGAAATTTTTTGCTTTTTCCTGCTCCTCTTAGCATGATAAAGAAGATTCAAAGAGAGTGAGATGCCAGCTCCTTTCATTCAGTCAGTAGCTTCAATCATTTCTGGTATATGAATAACATGATGTTTTTCAATGGCAAAAATCAATGAATATTGTAAATGCACAAACAGTAATTTCTCCGCATTGCAAGGTGCAATTCTGAAATTTTTTGCTTTTTCCTGCTCCTCTTAGCATGATAAAGAAGATTCAAAGAGAGTGAGATGCCAGCTCCTTTCATTCAGTCAGTAGCTTCAATCATTTCTGGACGTTTTTCAATGGCAAAAATCAATGAATATTGTAAATGCACAAACAGTAATTTCTCCGCATTGCAAGGTGCAATTCTGAAATTTTTTGCTTTTTCCTGCTCCTCTTAGCATGATAAAGAAGATTCAAAGAGAGTGAGATGCCAGCTCCTTTCATTCAGTCAGTAGCTTCAAACATTTCTGGTATATGAATAACATGATGTTTTTCAATGGCAAAAATCAATGAATATTGTAAAAGCACAAACAGTAATTTCTCCGCATTGCAAGGTGCAATTCTGAAATTTTTTGCTTTTTCCTGCTCCTCTTAGCATGATAAAGAAGATTCAAAGAGAGTGAGATGCCAGCTCCTTTCATTCAGTCAGTAGCTTCAATCATTTCGGGACGTTTTTCAATGGCAAAAATCAATGAATATTGTAAATGCACAAACAGTAATTTCTCCGCATTGCAAGGTGCAATTCTGAAATTTTTTGCTTTTTCCTGCTCCTCTTAGCATGATAAAGAAGATTCAAAGAGAGTGAGATGCCAGCTCCTTTCATTCAGTCAGTAGCTTCAATCATTTCTGCTATATGAATAACATGATGTTTTTCAATGGCAAAAATCAATGAATATTGTAAATGCACAAACAGTAATTTCTCCACATTGCAAGGTGCAATTCTGAAATTTTTTGCTTTTTCCTGCTCCTCTTAGCATGATAAAGAAGATTCAAAGAGAGTGAGATGCCAGCTCCTTTCATTCAGTCAGTAGCTTCAATCATTTCTGGACGTTTTTCAATGGCAAAAATCAATGAATATTGTAAATGCACAAACAGTAATTTCTCCGCATTGCAAGGTGCAATTCTGAAATTTTTTGCTTTTTCCTGCTCCTCTTAGCATGATAAAGAAGATTCAAAGAGAGCGAGATGCCAGCTCCTTTCATTCAGTCAGTAGCTTCAATCATTTCTGGTATATGAATAACATGATGTTTTTCAATGGCAAAAATCAATGAATATTGTAAATGCACAAACAGTAATTTCTCCGCATTGCAAGGTGAAATTCTGAAATTTTTTGCTTTTTCCTGCTCCTCTTAGCATGATAAAGAAGATTCAAAGAGAGTGAGATGCCAGCTCCTTTCATTCAGTCAGTAGCTTCAATCATTTCTGGACGTTTTTCAATGGCAAAAATCAATGAATATTGTAAATGCACAAACAGTAATTTCTCCGCATTGCAAGGTGCAATTCTGAAATTTTTTGCTTTTTCCTGCTCCTCTTAGCATGATAAAGAAGATTCAAAGAGAGTGAGATGCCAGCTCCTTTCATTCAGTCAGTAGCTTCAATCATTTCTGGACGTTTTTCAATGGCAAAAATCAATGAATATTGTAAATGCACAAACAGTAATTTCTCCGCATTGCAAGGTGCAATTCTGAAATTTTTTGCTTTTTCCTGCTCCTCTTAGCATGATAAAGAAGATTCAAAGAGAGTGAGATGCCAGTTCCTTTCATTCAGTCAGTAGCTTCAATCATTTCTGGTATATGAATAACATGATGTTTTTCAATGGCAAAAATCAATGAATATTGTAAATGCACAAACAGTAATTTCTCCGCATTGCAAGGTGCAATTCTGAAATTTTTTGCTTTTTCCTGCTCCTCTTAGCATGATAAAGAAGATTCAAAGAGAGTGAGATGCCAGCTCCTTTCATTCAGTCAGCAGCTTCAATCATTTCTGGACATTTTTCAATGGCAAAAATCAATGAATATTGTAAATGCACAAACAGTAATTTCTCCGCATTGCAAGGTGCAATTCTGAAATTTTTTGCTTTTTCCTGCTCCTCTTAGCATGATAAAGAAGATTCAAAGAGAGTGAGATGCCAGCTCCTTTCATTCAGTCAGTAGCTTCAAACATTTCTGGTATATGAATAACATGATGTTTTTCAATGGCAAAAATCAATGAATATTGTAAAAGCACAAACAGTAATTTCTCCGCATTGCAAGGTGCAATTCTGAAATTTTTTGCTTTTTCCTGCTCCTCTTAGCATGATAAAGAAGATTCAAAGAGAGTGAGATGCCAGCTCCTTTCATTCAGTCAGTAGCTTCAATCATTTCTGGACGTTTTTCAATGGCAAAAATCAATGAATATTGTAAATGCACAAACAGTAATTTCTCCGCATTGCAAGGTGCAATTCTGAAATTTTTTGCTTTTTCCTGCTCCTCTTAGCATGATAAAGAAGATTCAAAGAGAGTGAGATGCCAGCTCCTTTCATTCAGTCAGTAGCTTCAATCATTTCTGGTATATGAATAACATGATGTTTTTCAATGGCAAAAATCAATGAATATTGTAAATGCACAAACAGTAATTTCTCCGCATTGCAAGTTGCAATTCTGAAATTTTTTGCTTTTTCCTGCTCCTCTTAGCATGATAAAGAAGATTCAAAGAGAGTGAGATGCCAGCTCCTTTCATTCAGTCAGTAGCTTCAATTATTTCTGGACGTTTTTCAATGGCAAAAATCAATGAATATTGTAAATGCACAAACAGTAATTTCTCCGCATTGCAAGGTGCAATTCTGAAATTTTTTGCTTTTTCCTGCTCCTCTTAGCATGATAAAGAAGATTCAAAGAGAGTGAGATGCCAGCTCCTTTCATTCAGTCAGTTGCTTCAATCATTTCTGGACGTTTTTCAATGGCAAAAATCAGTGAATATTGTAAATGCACAAACAGTAATTTCTCCGCATTGCAAGGTGCAATTCTGAAATTTTTTGCTTTTTCCTGCTCCTCTTTGCATGATAAAGAAGATTCAAAGAGAGTGAGATGCCAGCTCCTTTCATTCAGTCAGTAGCTTCAATCATTTCTGGTATATGAATAACATGATGTTTTTCAATGGCAAAAATCAATGAATATTGAAAATGCACAAACAGTAATTTCTCCGCATTGCAAGGTGCAATTCTGAAATTTTTGGCTTTTTCCTGCTCCTCTTAGCATGATAAAGAAGATTCAAAGAGAGTGAGATGCCAGCTCCTTTCATTCAGTCAGTAGCTTCAATCATTTCTGGATGTTTTTCAATGGCAAAAATCAATGAATATTGTAAATGCACAAACAGTAATTTCTCCGCATTGCAAGGTGCAATTCTGAAATTTCTTGCATTTTCCTGCTCCTCTTAGCATGATAAAGAAGATTCAAAGAGAGTGAGATGCCAGCTCCTTTCATTCAGTCAGTAGCTTCAATCATTTCTGGACGTTTTTCAATGGCAAAAATCAATGAATATTGTAAATGCACAAACAGTAATTTCTCCGCATTGCAAGGTGCAATTCTGAAATTTTTTGCTTTTTCCTGCTCCTCTTAGCATGATAAAGAAGATTCAAAGAGAGTGAGATGCCAGCTCCTTTCATTCAGTCAGTAGCTTCAAACATTTCTGGTATATGAATAACATGATGTTTTTCAATGGCAAAAATCAATGAATATTGTAAATGCACAAACAGTAATTTCTCCGCATTGCAAGGTGCAATTCTGAAATTTTTTGCTTTTTCCTGCTCCTCTTAGCATGATAAAGAAGATTCAAAGAGAGTGAGATGCCAGCTCCTTTCATTCAGTCAGTAGCTTCAATCATTTCTGGACGTTTTTCAATGGCAAAAATCAATGAATATTGTAAATGCACAAACAGTAATTTCTCCGCATTGCAAGGTGCAATTCTGAAATTTTTTGCTTTTTCCTGCTCCTCTTAGCATGATAAAGAAGATTCAAAGAGAGTGAGATGCCAGCTCCTTTCATTCAGTCAGTAGCTTCAATCATTTCTGGACGTTTTTCAATGGCAAAAATCAATGAATATTGTAAATGCACAAACAGTAATTTCTCCGCATTGCAAGGTGCAATTCTGAAATTTTTTGCTTTTTCCTGCTCCTCTTAGCATGATAAAGAAGATTCAAAGAGAGTGAGATGCCAGCTCCTTTCATTCAGTCAGTAGCATCAATCATTTCTGGACGTTTTTCAATGGCAAAAATCAATGAATATTGTAAATGCACAAACAGTAATTTCTCCGCATTGCAAGGTGCAATTCTGAAATTTTTTGCTTTTTCCTGCTCCTCTTAGCATGATAAAGAAGATTCAAAGAGAGTGAGATGCCAGCTCCTTTCATTCAGTCAGTAGCTTCAATCATTTCTGGTATATGAATAACATGATGTTTTTCAATGGCAAAAATCAATGAATATTGTAAATGCACAAACAGTAATTTCTCCGCATTGCAAGTTGCAATTCTGAAATTTTTTGCTTTTTCCTGCTCCTCTTAGCATGATAAAGAAGATTCAAAGAGAGTGAGATTCCAGCTCCTTTCATTCAGTCAGTAGCTTCAATCATTTCTGGACGTTTTTCAATGGCAAAAATCAATGAATATTGTAAATGCACAAACAGTAATTTCTCCGCATTGCAAGGTGCAATTCTGAAATTTTTTGCTTTTTCCTGCTCCTCTTAGCATGATAAAGAAGATTCAAAGAGAGTGAGATGCCAGCTCCTTTCATTCAGTCAGTAGCTTCAATCATTTCTGGACGTTTTTCAATGACAAAAATCAATGAATATTGTAAATGCACAAACAGTAATTTCTCCGCATTGCAAGATGCAATTCTGAAATTTTTTGCTTTTTCCTGCTCCTCTTAGCATGATAAAAAAGATTCAAAGAGAGTGAGATGCCAGCTCCTTTCATTCAGTCAGTAGCTTCAATCATTTCTGGACGTTTTTCAATGGCAAAAATCAATGAATATTGTAAATGCACAAACAGTAATTTCTCCGCATTGCAAGGTGCAATTCTGAAATTTTTTGCTTTTTCCTGCTCCTCTTAGCATGATAAAGAAGATTCAAAGAGAGTGAGATGCCAGCTCCTTTCATTCAGTCAGTAGCTTCAATCATTTCTGGTATATGAATAACATGATGTTTTTCAATGGCAAAAATCAATGAATATTGTAAATGCACAAACAGTAATTTCTCCGCATTGCAAGGTGCAATTCTGAAATTTTTTGCTTTTTCCTGCTCCTCTTAGCATGATAAAGAAGATTCAAAGAGAGTGAGATGCCAGCACCTTTCATTCAGTCAGTAGCTTCAATCATTTCTGGACGTTTTTCAATGGCAAAAATCAATGAATATTGTAAATGCGCAAACAGTAATTTCTCCGCATTGCAAGGTGCAATTTTGAAATTTTTTGCTTTTTCCTGCTCCTCTTAGCATGATAAAGAAGATTCAAAGAGAGTGAGATGCCAGCTCCTTTCATTCAGTCAGTAGCTTCAGTCATTTCTGGACGTTTTTCAATGGCAAAAATCAATGAATATTGTAAATGCACAAACAGTAATTTCTCCGCATTGCAAGGTGCAATTCTGAAATTTTTTCCTTTTTCCTGCTCCTCTTAGCATGATAAAGAAGATTCAAAGAGAGTGAGATGCCAGCTCCTTTCATTCAGTCAGTAGCTTCAAACATTTCTGGTATAAACATTTCTGGACGTTTTTCAATGGCAAAAATCAATGAATATTGTAAATGCACAAACAGTAATATCTCCACATTGCAAGGTGCAATTCTGAAATTTTTTGCTTTTTCCTGCTAATCCTAGCATGATAAAGAAGATTCAAATAGAGTGAGATGCCAGCTCCTTTCATTCAGTCAGTAGCTTCAAACATTTCTGGACGTTTTTCAATGGCAAAATTCAATGAATATTGTAAATGCACAAACAGTAATATCTCCACATTGCCAGGTGCAATTCTGAAATTTTTTGCTTTTTCCTGCTAATCCTAGCATGATAAAGAAGATTCAAAGAGAGTGAGATGCCAGCTCCTTTCATTCAGTCAGTAGCTTCAATCATTTCTGGACGTTTTTCAATGGCAAAAATCAATGAATATTGTAAATGCACAAACAGTAATTTCTCCGCATTGCAAGGTGCAATTCTGAAATTTTTTGCTTTTTCCTGCTCCTCTTAGCATGATAAAGAAGATTCAAAGAGAGTGAGATGCCAGCTCCTTTCATTCAGTCAGTAGCTTCAATCATTTCTGGACGTTTTTCAATGGCAAAAATCAATGAATATTGTAAATGCACAAACAGTAATTTCTCCGCATTGCAAGGTGCAATTCTGAAATTTTTTGCTTTTTCCTGCTCCTCTTAGCATGATAAAGAAGATTCAAAGAGAGTGAGATGCCAGCTCCTTTCATTCAGTCAGTAGCTTCAATCATTTCTGGTATATGAATAACATGATGTTTTTCATTGGCAAAAATCAATGAATATTGTAAATGCACAAACAGTAATTTCTCCACATTGCAAGGTGCAATTCTGAAATTTTTTGCTTTTTCCTGCTCCTCTTAGCATGATAAAGAAGATTCAAAGAGAGTGAGATGCCAGCTCCTTTCATTCAGTCAGTAGCTTCAATCATTTCTGGACGTTTTTCAATGGCAAAAATCAATGAATATTGTAAATGCACAAACAGTAATTTCTCCGCATTGCAAGATGCAATTCTGAAATTTTTTGCTTTTTCCTGCTCCTCTTAGCATGGTAAAGAAGATTCAAAGAGAGTGAGATGCCAGCTCCTTTCATTCAGTCAGTAGCTTCAGTCATTTCTGGACGTTTTTCAATGCAAAAATCAATGAATATTGTAAATGCACAAACAGTAATTTCTCCGCATTGCAAGGTGCAATTCTGAAATTTTTTGCTTTTTCCTGCTCCTCTTAGCATGATAAAGAAGATTCAAAGAGAGTGAGATGCCAGCTCCTTTCATTCAGTCAGTAGCTTCAATCATTTCTGGACGTTTTTCAATGACAAAAATCAATGAATATTGTAAATGCACAAACAGTAATTTCTCCGCATTGCAAGATGCAATTCTGAAATTTTTTGCTTTTTCCTGCTCCTCTTAGCATGATAAAAAAGATTCAAAGAGAGTGAGATGCCAGCTCCTTTCATTCAGTCAGTAGCTTCAATCATTTCTGGACGTTTTTCAATGGCAAAAATCAATGAATATTGTAAATGCACAAACAGTAATTTCTCCGCATTGCAAGGTGCAATTCTGAAATTTTTTGCTTTTTCCTGCTCCTCTTAGCATGATAAAGAAGATTCAAAGAGAGTGAGATGCCAGCTCCTTTCATTCAGTCAGTAGCTTCAATCATTTCTGGTATATGAATAACATGATGTTTTTCAATGGCAAAAATCAATGAATATTGTAAATGCACAAACAGTAATTTCTCCGCATTGCAAGGTGCAATTCTGAAATTTTTTGCTTTTTCCTGCTCCTCTTAGCATGATAAAGAAGATTCAAAGAGAGTGAGATGCCAGCTCCTTTCATTCAGTCAGTAGCTTCAATCATTTCTGGACGTTTTTCAATGGCAAAAATCAATGAATATTGTAAATGCGCAAACAGTAATTTCTCCGCATTGCAAGGTGCAATTTTGAAATTTTTTGCTTTTTCCTGCTCCTCTTAGCATGATAAAGAAGATTCAAAGAGAGTGAGATGCCAGCTCCTTTCATTCAGTCAGTAGCTTCAGTCATTTCTGGACGTTTTTCAATGGCAAAAATCAATGAATATTGTAAATGCACAAACAGTAATTTCTCCGCATTGCAAGGTGCAATTCTGAAATTTTTTGCTTTTTCCTGCTCCTCTTAGCATGATAAAGAAGATTCAAAGAGAGTGAGATGCCAGCTCCTTTCATTCAGTCAGTAGCTTCAAACATTTCTGGTATAAACATTTCTGGACGTTTTTCAATGGCAAAAATCAATGAATATTGTAAATGCACAAACAGTAATATCTCCACATTGCAAGGTGCAATTCTGAAATTTTTTGCTTTTTCCTGCTAATCCTAGCATGATAAAGAAGATTCAAATAGAGTGAGATGCCAGCTCCTTTCATTCAGTCAGTAGCTTCAAACATTTCTGGACGTTTTTCAATGGCAAAATTCAATGAATATTGTAAATGCACAAACAGTAATATCTCCACATTGCCAGGTGCAATTCTGAAATTTTTTGCTTTTTCCTGCTAATCCTAGCATGATAAAGAAGATTCAAAGAGAGTGAGATGCCAGCTCCTTTCATTCAGTCAGTAGCTTCAATCATTTCTGGACGTTTTTCAATGGCAAAAATCAATGAATATTGTAAATGCACAAACAGTAATTTCTCCGCATTGCAAGGTGCAATTCTGAAATTTTTTGCTTTTTCCTGCTCCTCTTAGCATGATAAAGAAGATTCAAAGAGAGTGAGATGCCAGCTCCTTTCATTCAGTCAGTAGCTTCAATCATTTCTGGACGTTTTTCAATGGCAAAAATCAATGAATATTGTAAATGCACAAACAGTAATTTCTCCGCATTGCAAGGTGCAATTCTGAAATTTTTTGCTTTTTCCTGCTCCTCTTAGCATGATAAAGAAGATTCAAAGAGAGTGAGATGCCAGCTCCTTTCATTCAGTCAGTAGCTTCAATCATTTCTGGTATATGAATAACATGATGTTTTTCAATGGCAAAAATCAATGAATATTGTAAATGCACAAACAGTAATTTCTCCGCATTGCAAGGTGCAATTCTGAAATTTTTTGCGTTTTCCTGCTCCTCTTAGCATGATAAAGAAGATTCAAAGAGAGTGAGATGCCAGCTCCTTTCATTCAGTCAGTAGCTTCAATCATTTCTGGACGTTTTTCAATGGCAAAAATCAATGAATATTGTAAATGCACAAACAGTAATTTCTCCGCATTGCAAGATGCAATTCTGAAATTTTTTGCTTTTTCCTGCTCCTCTTAGCATGGTAAAGAAGATTCAAAGAGAGTGAGATGCCAGCTCCTTTCATTCAGTCAGTAGCTTCAGTCATTTCTGGACGTTTTTCAATGCAAAAATCAATGAATATTGTAAATGCACAAACAGTAATTTCTCCGCATTGCAAGGTGCAATTCTGAAATTTTTTGCTTTTTCCTGCTCCTCTTAGCATGATAAAGAAGATTCAAAGAGAGTGAGATGCCAGCTCCTTTCATTCAGTCAGTAGCTTCAATCATTTCTGGTATATGAATAACATGATGTTTTTCAATGGCAAAAATCAATGAATATTGTAAATGCACAAACAGTAATTTCTCCGCATTGCAAGGTGCAATTCTGAAATTTTTTGCTTTTTCCTGCTCCTCTTAGCATGATAAAGAAGATTCAAAGAGAGTGAGATGCCAGCTCCTTTCATTCAGTCAGTAGCTTCAATCATTTCTGGATGTTTTTCAATGGCAAAAATCAATGAATATTATAAATGCACAAACAGTAATTTCTCCGCATTGCAAGGTGCAATTCTGAAATTTCTTGCATTTTCCTGCTCCTCTTAGCATGATAAAGAAGATTCAAAGAGAGTGAGATGCCAGCTCCTTTCATTCAGTCAGTAGCTTCAATCATTTCTGGACGTTTTTCAATGGCAAAAATCAATGAATATTGTAAATGCACAAACAGTAATTTCTCCGCATTGCAAGGTGCAATTCTGAAATTTTTTGCTTTTTCCTGCTCCTCTTAGCATGATAAAGAAGATTCAAAGAGAGTGAGATGCCAGCTCCTTTCATTCAGTCAGTAGCTTCAAACATTTCTGGTATATGAATAACATGATGTTTTTCAATGGCAAAAATCAATGAATATTGTAAATGCACAAACAGTAATTTCTCCGCATTGCAAGGTGCAATTCTGAAATTTTTTGCTTTTTCCTGCTCCTCTTAGCATGATAAAGAAGATTCAAAGAGAGTGAGATGCCAGCTCCTTTCATTCAGTCAGTAGCTTCAATCATTTCTGGACGTTTTTCAATGGCAAAAATCAATGAATATTGTAAATGCACAAACAGTAATTTCTCCGCATTGCAAGGTGCAATTCTGAAATTTTTTGCTTTTTCCTGCTCCTATTAGCATGATAAAGAAGATTCAAAGAGAGTGAGATGCCAGCTTCTTTCATTGTCAGTAGCTTCAAACATTTCTGGGATATGAATAACATGATGTTTTTCAATGGCAAAAATTAATGAATATTGTAAATGCACAAACAGTAATTTCTCCGCATTGCAAGGTGCAATTCTGAAATTTTTTGCTTTTTCCTGCTCCTCTTAGCATGATAAAGAAGATTCAAAGAGAGTGAGATGCCAGCTCCTTTCATTCAGTCAGTAGCTTCAATCATTTCTGGACGTTTTTCAATGGCAAAAATCAATGAATATTGTAAATGCACAAACAGTAATTTCTCCGCATTGCAAGGTGCAATTCTGAAATTTTTTGCTTTTTCCTGCTCCTCTTAGCATGATAAAGAAGATTCAAAGAGAGTGAGATGCCAGCTCCTTTCATTCAGTCAGTAGCTTCAATCATTTCTGGACGTTTTTCAATGGCAAAAATCAATGAATATTGTAAATGCACAAACAGTAATTTCTCCGCATTGCAAGGTGCAATTCTGAAATTTTTTGCTTTTTCCTGCTCCTCTTAGCATGATAAAGAAGATTCAAAGAGAGTGAGATGCCAGCTCCTTTCATTCAGTCAGTAGCTTCAATCATTTCTGGTATATGAATAACATGATGTTTTTCAATGGCAAAAATCAATGAATATTGTAAATGCACAAACAGTAATTTCTCCGCATTGCAAGTTGCAATTCTGAAATTTTTTGCTTTTTCCTGCTCCTCTTAGCATGATAAAGAAGATTCAAAGAGAGTGAGATTCTGGCTCCTTTCATTCAGTCAGTAGCTTCAATCATTTCTGGACGTTTTTCAATGGCAAAAATCAATGAATATTGTAAATGCACAAACAGTAATTTCTCCGCATTGCAAGGTGCAATTCTGAAATTTTTTGCTTTTTCCTGCTCCTCTTAGCATGATAAAGAAGATTCAAAGAGAGTGAGATGCCAGCTCCTTTCATTCAGTCAGTAGCTTTAATCATTTCTGGACGTTTTTCAATGGCAAAAATCAATGAATATTGTAAATGCACAAACAGTAATTTCTCCGCATTGCAAGATGAAATTCTGAAATTTTTTGCTTTTTCCTGCTCCTCTTAGCATGATAAAGAAGATTCAAAGAGAGTGAGATGCCAGCTCCTTTCATTCAGTCAGTAGCTTCAATCATTTCTGGACGTTTTTCAATGGCAAAAATCAATGAATATTGTAAATGCACAAACAGTAATTTCTCCGCATTGCAAGGTGCAATTCTGAAATTTTTTGCTTTTTCCTGCTCCTCTTAGCATGATAAAGAAGATTCAAAGAGAGTGAGATGCCAGCTCCTTTCATTCAGTCAGTAGCTTCAATCATTTCTGGTATATGAATAACATGATGTTTTTCAATGGCAAAAATCAATGAATATTGTAAATGCACAAACAGTAATTTCTCCGCATTGCAAGGTGCAATTCTGAAATTTTTTGCTTTTTCCTGCTCCTCTTAGCATGATAAAGAAGATTCAAAGAGAGTGAGATGCCAGCTCCTTTCATTCAGTCAGTAGCTTCAATCATTTCTGGACGTTTTTCAATGGCAAAAATCAATGAATATTGTAAATGCACAAACAGTAATTTCTCCGCATTGCAAGGTGCAATTCTGAAATTTTTTGCTTTTTCCTGCTCCTCTTAGCATGATAAAGAAGATTCAAAGAGAGTGAGATGCCAGCTCCTTTCATTCAGTCAGTAGCTTCAGTCATTTCTGGAAGTTTTTCAATGGCAAAAATCAATGAATATTGTAAATGCACAAACAGTAATTTCTCCGCATTGCAAGGTGCAATTCTGAAATTTTTTGCTTTTTCCTGCTCCTCTTAGCATGATAAAGAAGATTCAAAGAGAGTGAGATGCCAGCTCCTTTCATTCAGTCAGTAGCTTCAAACATTTCTGGTATAAACATTTCTGGACGTTTTTCAATGGCAAAAATCAATGAATATTGTAAATGCACAAACAGTAATATCTCCACATTGCAAGGTGCAATGCTGAAATTTTTTTTGCTTTTTCCTGCTAATCCTAGCATGATAAAGAAGATTCAAATAGAGTGAGATGCCAGCTCCTTTCATTCATTCAGTAGCTTCAAACATTTCTGGACGTTTTTCAATGGCAAAAATCAATGAATATTGTAAATGCACAAACAGTAATATCTCCACATTGCAAGGTGCAATTCTGAAATTTTTTGCTTTTTCCTGCTAATCCTAGCATGATAAAGAAGATTCAAAGAGAGTGAGATGTCAGCTCCTTTCATTCAGTCAGTAGCTTCAAACATTTCTGGTATATGAATAACATGATGTTTTTCAATGGCAAAAATCAATGAATATTGTAAATGCACAAACAGTAATATCTCCACATTGCAAGGTGCAATTCTGAAATTTTTTGCTTTTTCCTGCTAATCCTAGCATGATAAAGAAGATTCAAAGAGAGTGAGATGCCAGCTCCTTTCATTCAGTCAGTAGCTTCAAACATTTCTGGACGTTTTTCAATGGCAAAAATCAATGAATATTGTAAATGCACAAACAGTAATATCTCCACATTGCAAGGTGCAATTCTGAAATTTTTTGCTTTTTCCTGCTACTCCTAGCATGATAAAGAAGATTCAAAGAGAGTGAGATGCCAGCTCCTTTCATTCAGTCAGTAGCTTCAATCATTTCTGGACGTTTTTCAATGGCAAAAATCAATGAATATTGTAAATGCACAAACAGTAATTTCTCCGCATTGCAAGGTGCAATTCTGAATTTTTTTGCTTTTTCCTGCTCCTCTTAGCATGGTAAAGAAGATTCAAAGAGAGTGAGATGCCAGCTCCTTTCATTCAGTCAGTAGCTTCAGTCATTTCTGGACGTTTTTCAATGGCAAAAATCAATGAATATTGTAAATGCACAAAAAGTAATTTCTCCGCATTGCAAGGTGCAATTCTGAAATTTTTTGCTTTTTCCTGCTCCTCTTAGCATGATAAAGAAGATTCAAAGAGAGTGAGATGCCAGCTCCTTTCATTCAGTCAGTAGCTTCAAAGATTTCTGGTATAAACATTTCTGGACGTTTTTCAATGGCAAAAATCAATGAATATTGTAAATGCACAAACAGTAATATCTCCACATTGCAAGGTGCAATTCTGAAATTTTTTGCTTTTTCCTGCTAATCCTAGCATGATAAAGAAGATTCAAATAGAGTGAGATGCCAGCTCCTTTCATTCAGTCAGTAGCTTCAAACATTTCTGGACGTTTTTCAATGGCAAAATTCAATGAATATTGTAAATGCACAAACAGTAATATCTCCACATTGCAAGGTGCAATTCTGAAATTTTTTGCTTTTTCCTGCTAATCCTAGCATGATAAAGAACATTCAAAGAGAGTGAGATGCCAGCTCCTTTCATTCAGTCAGTAGCTTCAATCATTTCTGGACGTTTTTCAATGGCAAAAATCAATGAATATTGTAAATGCACAAACAGTAATTTCTCCGCATTGCAAGGTGCAATTCTGAAATTTTTTGCTTTTTCCTGCTCCTCTTAGCATGATAAAGAAGATTCAAAGAGAGTGAGATGCCAGCTCCTTTCATTCAGTCAGTAGCTTCAATCATTTCTGGATGTTTTTCAATGGCAAAAATCAATGAATATTGTAAATGCACAAACAGTAATTTCTCCGCATTGCAAGGTGCAATTCTGAAATTTTTTGCTTTTTCCTGCTCCTCTTAGCATGATAAAGAAGATTCAAAGAGAGTGAGATGCCAGCTCCTTTCATTCAGTCAGTAGCTTCAATCATTTCTGGTATATGAATAACATGATGTTTTTCAATGGCAAAAATCAATGAATATTGTAAATGCACAAACAGTAATTTCTCCGCATTGCAAGGTGCAATTCTGAAATTTTTTGTTCTTTCCTGCTCCTCTTAGCATGATAAAGAAGATTCAAAGAGAGTGAGATGCCAGCTCCTTTCATTCAGTCAGTAGCTTCAATCATTTCTGGACGTTTTTCAATGGCAAAAATCAATGAATATTGTAAATGCACAAACAGTAATTTCTCCGCATTGCAAGATGCAATTCTGAAATTTTTTGCTTTTTCCTGCTCCTCTTAGCATGATAAAGAAGATTCAAAGAGAGTGAGATGCCCGCTCCTTTCATTCAGTCAGTAGCTTCAGTCATTTCTGGACGTTTTTCAATGGCAAAAATCAATGAATATTGTAAATGCACAAACAGTAATTTCTCCGCATTGCAAAGTGCAATTCTGAAATTTTTTGCTTTTTCCTGCTCCTCTTAGCATGATAAAGAAGATTCAAAGAGAGTGAGATGCCAGCTCCTTTCATTCAGTCAGTAGCTTCAAACATTTCTGGTATAAACATTTCTGGATGTTTTTCAATGGCAAAAATCAATGAATATTGTAAATGCACAAACAGTAATATCTCCACATTGCAAGGTGCAATGCTGAAATTTTTTGCTTTTTCCTGCTAATCCTAGGATGATAAAGAAGATTCAAATAGAGTGAGATGCCAGCTCCTTTCATTCAGTCAGTAGCTTCAAACATTTCTGGACGTTTTTCAATGGCAAAAATCAATGAATATTGTAAATGCACAAACAGTAATATCTCCACAATGCAAGGTGCAATTCTGAAATTTTTTGCTTTTTCCTGCTAATCCTAGCATGATAAAGAAGATTCAAAGAGAGTGAGATGCCAGCTCCTTTCATTCAGTCAGTAGCTTCAAACATTTCTGGACGTTTTTCAATGGCAAAAATCAATGAATATTGTAAATGCACAAACAGTAATTTCTCCGCATTGCAAGGTGCAATTCTGAAATTTTTTGCTTTTTCCTGCTCCTCTTAGCATGATAAAGAAGATTCAAAGAGAGTGAGATGCCAGCTCCTTTCATTCAGTCAGTAGCTTCAATCATTTCTGGACGTTTTTCAATGGCAAAAATCAATGAATATTGTAAATGCACAAACAGTAATTTCTCCGCATTGCAAGGTGCAATTCTGAAATTTTTTGCTTTTTCCTGCTCCTCTTAGCATGATAATGAAGATTCAAAGAGAGTGAGATGCCAGCTCCTTTCATTCAGTCAGTAGCTTCAATCATTTCTGGTATATGAATAACATGATGTTTTTCAATGGCAAAAATCAATGAATATTGTAAATGCACAAACAGTAATTTCTCCGCATTGCAAGTTGCAATTCTGAAATTTTTTGCTTTTTCCTGCTCCTCTTAGCATGATAAAGAAGATTCAAAGAGAGTGAGATGCCAGCTCCTTTCATTCAGTCAGTAGCTTCAATCATTTCTGGACGTTTTTCAATGGCAAAAATCAATGAATATTGTAAATGCACAAACAGTAATTTCTCCGCATTGCAAGGTGCAATTCTGAAATTTTTTGCTTTTTCCTGCTCCTCTTAGCATGATAAAGAAGATTCAAAGAGAGTGAGATGCCAGCTCCTTTCATTCAGTCAGTAGCTTCAATCATTTCTGGACGTTTTTCAATGGCAAAAATCAATGAATATTGTAAATGCACAAACAGTAATTTCTCCGCATTGCAAGGTGCAATTCTGAAATTTTTTGCTTTTTCCTGCTCCTCTTAGCATGATAAAGAAGATTCAAAGAGAGTGAGATGCCAGCTCCTTTCATTCAGTCAGTAGCTTCAATCATTTCTGGACGTTTTTCAATGGCAAAAATCAATGAATATTGTAAATGCACAAACAGTAATTTCTCCGCATTGCAAGGTGCAATTCTGAAATTTTTTGCTTTTTCCTGCTCCTCTTAGCATGATAAAGAAGATTCAAAGAGAGTGAGATGCCAGCTCCTTTCATTCAGTCAGTAGCTTCAATCATTTCTGGTATATGAATAACATGATGTTTTTCAATGGCAAAAATCAATGAATATTGTAAATGCACAAACAGTAATTTCTCCGCATTGCAAGGTGCAATTCTGAAATTTTTTGCTTTTTCCTGCTCCTCTTAGCATGATAAAGAAGATTCAAAGAGCGTGAGATGCCAGCTCCTTTCATTCAGTCAGTAGCTTCAATCATTTCTGGATGTTTTTCAATGGCAAAAATCAATGAATATTGTAAATGCACAAACAGTAATTTCTCCGCATTGCAAGGTGCAATTCTGAAATTTTTTGCTTTTTCCTGCTCCTCTTAGCATGATAAAGAAGATTCAAAGAGAGTGAGATGCCAGCTCCTTTCATTCAGTCAGTAGCTTCAGTCATTTCTGGACGTTTTTCAATGGCAAAAATCAATGAATATTGTAAATGCACAAACAGTAATTTCTCCGCATTGCAACGTGCAATTCTGAAATTTTTTGCTTTTTCCTGCTCCTCTTAGCATGATAAAGAAGATTCAAAGAGAGTGAGATGCCAGCTCCTTTCATTCAGTCAGTAACTTCAAACATTTCTGGTATAAACATTTCTGGACGTTTTTCAATGGCAAAAATCAATGAATATTGTAAATGCACAAACAGTAATATCTCCACATTGCAAGGTGCAATTCTGAAATTTTTTGCTTTTTCCTGCTAATCCTAGCATGATAAAGAAGATTCAAATAGAGTGAGATGCCAGCTCCTTTCATTCAGTCAGTAGCTTCAAACATTTCTGGACGTTTTTCAATGGCAAAATTCAATGAATATTGTAAATGCACAAACAGTAATATCTCCACATTGCAAGGTGCAATTCTGAAATTTTTTGCTTTTTCCTGCTAATCCTAGCATGATAAAGAAGATTCAAAGAGAGTGAGATGCCAGCTCCTTTCATTCAGTCAGTAGCTTCAATCATTTCTGGACGTTTTTCAATGGCAAAAATCAATGAATATTGTAAATGCACAAACAGTAATTTCTCCGCATTGCAAGGTGCAATTCTGAAATTTTTTGCTTTTTCCTGCTCCTCTTAGCATGATAAAGAAGATTCAAAGAGAGTGAGATGCCAGCTCCTTTCATTCAGTCAGTAGCTTCAATCATTTCTGGACGTTTTTCAATGGCAAAAATCAATGAATATTGTAAATGCACAAACAGTAATTTCTCCGCATTGCAAGGTGCAATTCTGAAATTTTTTGCTTTTTCCTGCTCCTCTTAGCATGATAAAGAAGATTCAAAGAGAGTGAGATGCCAGCTCCTTTCATTCAGTCAGTAGCTTCAATCATTTCTGGTATATGAATAACATGATGTTTTTCAATGGCAAAAATCAATGAATATTGTAAATGCACAAACAGTAATTTCTCCGCATTGCAAGTTGCAATTCTGAAATTTTTTGCTTTTTCCTGCTCCTCTTAGCATGATAAAGAAGATTCAAAGAGAGTGAGATGCCAGCTCCTTTCATTCAGTCAGTAGCTTCAATCATTTCTGGACGTTTTTCAATGGCAAAAATCAATGAATATTGTAAATGCACAAACAGTAATTTCTCCGCATTGCAAGGTGCAATTCTGAAATTTTTTGCTTTTTCCTGCTCCTCTTAGCATGATAAAGAAGATTCTAAGAGAGTGAGATGCCAGCTCCTTTCATTCAGTCAGTAGCTTCAATCATTTCTGGACGTTTTTCAATGGCAAAAATCAATTAATATTGTAAATGCACAAACAGTAATTTCTCCGCATTGCAAGGTGCAATTCTGAATTTTTTTGCTTTTTCCTGATCCTCTTAGCATGATAAAGAAGATTCAAAGAGAGTGAGATGCCAGTTCCTTTCATTCAGTCAGTAGCTTCAATCATTTCTGGTATATGAATAACATGATGTTTTTCAATGGCAAAAATCAATGAATATTGTAAATGCACAAACAGTAATTTCTCCGCATTGCAAGGTGCAATTCTGAAATTTTTTGCTTTTTCCTGCTCCTCTTAGCATGATAAAGAAGATTCAAAGAGATTGAGATGCCAGCTCCTTTCATTCAGTCAGTAGCTTCAATCATTTCTGGATGTTTTTCAATGGCAAAAATCAATGAATATTGTAAATGCACAAACAGTAATTTCTCCGCATTGCAAGGTGCAATTCTGAAATTTTTTGCTTTTTCCTGCTCCTCTTAGCATGATAAAGAAGATTCAAAGAGAGTGAGATGCCAGCTCCTTTCATTCAGTCAGTAGCTTCAAACATTTCTGGTATAAACATTTCTGGACGTTTTTCAATGGCAAAAATCAATGAATATTGTAAATGCACAAACAGTAATATCTCCACATTGCAAGGTGCAATTCTGAAATTTTTTGCTTTTTCCTGCTAATCCTAGCATGATAAAGAAGATTCAAATAGAGTGAGATGCCAGCTCCTTTCATTCAGTCAGTAGCTTCAAACATTTCTGGACGTTTTTCAATGGCAAAATTCAATGAATATTGTAAATGCACAAACAGTAATATCTCCACATTGCAAGGTGCAATTCTGAAATTTTTTGCTTTTTCCTGCTAATCCTAGCATGATAAAGAAGATTCAAAGAGAGTGAGATGCCAGCTCCTTTCATTCAGTCAGTAGCTTCAATCATTTCTGGACGTTTTTCAATGGCAAAAATCAATGAATATTGTAAATGCACAAACAGTAATTTCTCCGCATTGCAAGGTGCAATTCTGAAATTTTTTGCTTTTTCCTGCTCCTCTTAGCATGATAAAGAAGATTCAAAGAGAGTGAGATGCCAGCTCCTTTCATTCAGTCAGTAGCTTCAATCATTTCTGGACGTTTTTCAATGGCAAAAATCAATGAATATTGTAAATGCACAAACAGTAATTTCTCCGCATTGCAAGGTGCAATTCTGAAATTTTTTGCTTTTTCCTGCTCCTCTTAGCATGATAAAGAAGATTCAAAGAGAGTGAGATGCCAGCTCCTTTCATTCAGTCAGTAGCTTCAATCATTTCTGGTATATGAATAACATGATGTTTTTCAATGGCAAAAATCAATGAATATTGTAAATGCACAAACAGTAATTTCTCCGCATTGCAAGTTGCAATTCTGAAATTTTTTGCTTTTTCCTGCTCCTCTTAGCATGATAAAGAAGATTCAAAGAGAGTGAGATGCCAGCTCCTTTCATTCAGTCAGTAGCTTCAATCATTTCTGGACGTTTTTCAATGGCAAAAATCAATGAATATTGTAAATGCACAAACAGTAATTTCTCCGCATTGCAAGGTGCAATTCTGAAATTTTTTGCTTTTTCCTGCTCCTCTTAGCATGATAAAGAAGATTCTAAGAGAGTGAGATGCCAGCTCCTTTCATTCAGTCAGTAGCTTCAATCATTTCTGGACGTTTTTCAATGGCAAAAATCAATGAATATTGTAAATGCACAAACAGTAATTTCTCCGCATTGCAAGGTGCAATTCTGAATTTTTTTGCTTTTTCCTGATCCTCTTAGCATGATAAAGAAGATTCAAAGAGAGTGAGATGCCAGTTCCTTTCATTCAGTCAGTAGCTTCAATCATTTCTGGTATATGAATAACATGATGTTTTTCAATGGCAAAAATCAATGAATATTGTAAATGCACAAACAGTAATTTCTCCGCATTGCAAGGTGCAATTCTGAAATTTTTTGCTTTTTCCTGCTCCTCTTAGCATGATAAAGAAGATTCAAAGAGATTGAGATGCCAGCTCCTTTCATTCAGTCAGTAGCTTCAATCATTTCTGGATGTTTTTCAATGGCAAAAATCAATGAATATTGTAAATGCACAAACAGTAATTTCTCCGCATTGCAAGGTGCAATTCTGAAATTTTTTGCTTTTTCCTGCTCCTCTTAGCATGATAAAGAAGATTCAAAGAGAGTGAGATGCCAGCTCCTTTCATTCAGTCAGTAGCTTCAAACATTTCTGGTATAAACATTTCTGGACGTTTTTCAATGGCAAAAATCAATGAATATTGTAAATGCACAAACAGTAATATCTCCACATTGCAAGGTGCAATTCTGAAATTTTTTGCTTTTTCCTGCTAATCCTAGCATGATAAAGAAGATTCAAATAGAGTGAGATGCCAGCTCCTTTCATTCAGTCAGTAGCTTCAAACATTTCTGGACGTTTTTCAATGGCAAAATTCAATGAATATTGTAAATGCACAAACAGTAATATCTCCACATTGCAAGGTGCAATTCTGAAATTTTTTGCTTTTTCCTGCTAATCCTAGCATGATAAAGAAGATTCAAAGAGAGTGAGATGCCAGCTCCTTTCATTCAGTCAGTAGCTTCAATCATTTCTGGACGTTTTTCAATGGCAAAAATCAATGAATATTGTAAATGCACAAACAGTAATTTCTCCGCATTGCAAGGTGCAATTCTGAAATTTTTTGCTTTTTCCTGCTCCTCTTAGCATGATAAAGAAGATTCAAAGAGAGTGAGATGCCAGCTCCTTTCATTCAGTCAGTAGCTTCAATCATTTCTGGACGTTTTTCAATGGCAAAAATCAATGAATATTGTAAATGCACAAACAGTAATTTCTCCGCATTGCAAGGTGCAATTCTGAAATTTTTTGCTTTTTCCTGCTCCTCTTAGCATGATAAAGAAGATTCAAAGAGAGTGAGATGCCAGCTCCTTTCATTCAGTCAGTAGCTTCAATCATTTCTGGTATATGAATAACATGATGTTTTTCAATGGCAAAAATCAATGAATATTGTAAATGCACAAACAGTAATTTCTCCGCATTGCAAGGTGCAATTCTGAAATTTTTTGCTTTTTCCTGCTCCTCTTAGCATGATAAAGAAGATTCAAAGAGAGTGAGATGCCAGCTCCTTTCATTCAGTCAGTAGCTTCAGTCATTTCTGGACGTTTTTCAATGGCAAAAATCAATGAATATTGTAAATGCACAAACAGTAATTTCTCCGCATTGCAAGGTGCAATTCTGAAATTTTTTGCTTTTTCCTGCTCCTCTTAGCATGATAAAGAAGATTCAAAGAGAGTGAGATGCCAGCTCCTTTCATTCAGTCAGTAGCTTCAATCATTTCTGGACGTTTTTCAATGGCAAAAATCAATGAATATTGTAAATGCACAAACAGTAATTTCTCCGCATTGCAAGGTGCAATTCTGAAATTTTTTGCTTTTTCCTGCTCCTCTTAGCATGATAAAGAAGATTCAAAGAGAGTGAGATGCCAGCTCCTTTCATTCAGTCAGTAGCTTCAATCATTTCTGGTATATGAATAACATGATGTTTTTCAATGGCAAAAATCAATGAATATTGTAAATGCACAAACAGTAATTTCTCCGCATTGCAAGTTGCAATTCTGAAATTTTTTGCTTTTTCCTGCTCCTCTTAGCATGATAAAGAAGATTCAAAGAGAGTGAGATGCCAGCTCCTTTCATTCAGTCAGTAGCTTCAATCATTTCTGGACGTTTTTCAATGGCAAAAATCAATGAATATTGTAAATGCACAAACAGTAATTTCTCCGCATTGCAAGGTGCAATTCTGAAATTTTTTGCTTTTTCCTGCTCCTCTTAGCATGATAAAGAAGATTCTAAGAGAGTGAGATGCCAGCTCCTTTCATTCAGTCAGTAGCTTCAATCATTTCTGGACGTTTTTCAATGGCAAAAATCAATGAATATTGTAAATGCACAAACAGTAATTTCTCCGCATTGCAAGGTGCAATTCTGAATTTTTTTGCTTTTTCCTGATCCTCTTAGCATGATAAAGAAGATTCAAAGAGAGTGAGATGCCAGTTCCTTTCATTCAGTCAGTAGCTTCAATCATTTCTGGTATATGAATAACATGATGTTTTTCAATGGCAAAAATCAATGAATATTGTAAATGCACAAACAGTAATTTCTCCGCATTGCAAGGTGCAATTCTGAAATTTTTTGCTTTTTCCTGCTCCTCTTAGCATGATAAAGAAGATTCAAAGAGATTGAGATGCCAGCTCCTTTCATTCAGTCAGTAGCTTCAATCATTTCTGGATGTTTTTCAATGGCAAAAATCAATGAATATTGTAAATGCACAAACAGTAATTTCTCCGCATTGCAAGGTGCAATTCTGAAATTTTTTGCTTTTTCCTGCTCCTCTTAGCATGATAAAGAAGATTCAAAGAGAGTGAGATGCCAGCTCCTTTCATTCAGTCAGTAGCTTCAAACATTTCTGGTATAAACATTTCTGGACGTTTTTCAATGGCAAAAATCAATGAATATTGTAAATGCACAAACAGTAATATCTCCACATTGCAAGGTGCAATTCTGAAATTTTTTGCTTTTTCCTGCTAATCCTAGCATGATAAAGAAGATTCAAATAGAGTGAGATGCCAGCTCCTTTCATTCAGTCAGTAGCTTCAAACATTTCTGGACGTTTTTCAATGGCAAAATTCAATGAATATTGTAAATGCACAAACAGTAATATCTCCACATTGCAAGGTGCAATTCTGAAATTTTTTGCTTTTTCCTGCTAATCCTAGCATGATAAAGAAGATTCAAAGAGAGTGAGATGCCAGCTCCTTTCATTCAGTCAGTAGCTTCAATCATTTCTGGACGTTTTTCAATGGCAAAAATCAATGAATATTGTAAATGCACAAACAGTAATTTCTCCGCATTGCAAGGTGCAATTCTGAAATTTTTTGCTTTTTCCTGCTCCTCTTAGCATGATAAAGAAGATTCAAAGAGAGTGAGATGCCAGCTCCTTTCATTCAGTCAGTAGCTTCAATCATTTCTGGACGTTTTTCAATGGCAAAAATCAATGAATATTGTAAATGCACAAACAGTAATTTCTCCGCATTGCAAGGTGCAATTCTGAAATTTTTTGCTTTTTCCTGCTCCTCTTAGCATGATAAAGAAGATTCAAAGAGAGTGAGATGCCAGCTCATTTCATTCAGTCAGTAGCTTCAATCATTTCTGGTATATGAATAACATGATGTTTTTCAATGGCAAAAATCAATGAATATTGTAAATGCACAAACAGTAATTTCTCCGCATTGCAAGGTGCAATTCTGAAATTTTTTGCTTTTTCCTGCTCCTCTTAGCATGATAAAGAAGATTCAAAGAGAGTGAGATGCCAGCTCCTTTCATTCAGTCAGTAGCTTCAGTCATTTCTGGACGTTTTTCAATGGCAAAAATCAATGAATATTGTAAATGCACAAACAGTAATTTCTCCGCATTGCAAGGTGCAATTCTGAAATTTTTTGCTTTTTCCTGCTCCTCTTAGCATGATAAAGAAGATTCAAAGAGAGTGAGATGCCAGCTCCTTTCATTCAGTCAGTAGCTTCAATCATTTCTGGACGTTTTTCAATGGCAAAAATCAATGAATATTGTAAATGCACAAACAGTAATTTCTCCGCATTGCAAGGTGCAATTCTGAAATTTTTTGCTTTTTCCTGCTCCTCTTAGCATGATAAAGAAGATTCAAAGAGAGTGAGATGCCAGCTCCTTTCATTCAGTCAGTAGCTTCAATCATTTCTGGACGTTTTTCAATGGCAAAAATCAATGAATATTGTAAATGCACAAACAGTAATTTCTCCGCATTGCAAATTGCAATTCTGAAATTTTTTGCTTTTTCCTGCTCCTCTTAGCATGATAAAGAAGATTCAAAGAGAGTGAGATGCCAGCTCCTTTCATTCAGTCAGTAGCTTCAATCATTTCTGGACGTTTTTCAATGGCAAAAATCAATGAATATTGTAAATGCACAAACAGTAATTTCTCCGCATTGCAAGGTGCAATTCTGAAATTTTTTGCTTTTTCCTGCTCCTCTTAGCATGATAAAGAAGATTCAAAGAGAATGAGATGCCAGCTCCTTTCATTCAGTCAGTAGCTTCAATCATTTCTGGTATATGAATAACATGATGTTTTTCAATGGCAAAAATCAATGAATATTGTAAATGCACAAACAGTAATTTCTCCGCATTGCAAGGTGCAATTCTGAAATTTTTTGCTTTTTCCTGCTCCTCTTAGCATGATAAAGAAGATTCAAAGAGAGTGAGATGCCAGCTCCTTTCATTCAGTCAGTAGCTTCAATCATTTCTGGATGTTTTTCAATGGCAAAAATCAATGAATATTGTAAATGCACAAACAGTAATTTCTCCGCATTGCAAGGTGCAATTCTGAAATTTTTTGCTTTTTCCTGCTCCTCTTAGCATGATAAAGAAGATTCAGAGAGTGAGATGCCAGCTCCTTTCATTCAGTCAGTAGCTTCAGTCATTTCTGGACGTTTTTCAATGGCAAAAATCAATGAATATTGTAAATGCACAAACAGTAATTTCTCCGCATTGCAAGGTGCAATTCTGAAATTTTTTGCTTTTTCCTGCTCCTCTTAGCATGATAAAGAAGATTCAAAGAGAGTGAGATGCCAGCTCCTTTCATTCAGTCAGTAGCTTCAAACATTTCTGGTATAAACATTTCTGGACGTTTTTCAATGGCAAAAATCAATGAATATTGTAAATGCACAAACAGTAATATCTCCACATTGCAAGGTGCAATTCTGAAATTTTTTGCTTTTTCCTGCTCCTCTTAGCATGATAAAGAAGATTCAAAGAGAGTGAGATGCCAGCTCCTTTCATTCAGTCAGTAGCTTCAATCATTTCTGGACGTTTTTCAATGGCAAAAATCAATGAATATTGTAAATGCACAAACAGTAATTTCTCCGCATTGCAAGGTGCAATTCTGAAATTTTTTGCTTTTTCCTGCTCCTCTTAGCATGATAAAGAAGATTCAAAGAGAATGAGATGCCAGCTCCTTTCATTCAGTCAGTAGCTTCAATCATTTCTGGTATATGAATAACATGATGTTTTTCAATGGCAAAAATCAATGAATATTGTAAATGCACAAACAGTAATTTCTCCGCATTGCAAGGTGCAATTCTGAAATTTTTTGCTTTTTCCTGCTCCTCTTAGCATGATAAAGAAGATTCAAAGAGAGTGAGATGCCAGCTCCTTTCATTCAGTCAGTAGCTTCAATCATTTCTGGATGTTTTTCAATGGCAAAAATCAATGAATATTGTAAATGCACAAACAGTAATTTCTCCGCATTGCAAGGTGCAATTCTGAAATTTTTTGCTTTTTCCTGCTCCTCTTAGCATGATAAAGAAGATTCAGAGAGTGAGATGCCAGCTCCTTTCATTCAGTCAGTAGCTTCAGTCATTTCTGGACGTTTTTCAATGGCAAAAATCAATGAATATTGTAAATGCACAAACAGTAATTTCTCCGCATTGCAAGGTGCAATTCTGAAATTTTTTGCTTTTTCCTGCTCCTCTTAGCATGATAAAGAAGATTCAAAGAGAGTGAGATGCCAGCTCCTTTCATTCAGTCAGTAGCTTCAAACATTTCTGGTATAAACATTTCTGGACGTTTTTCAATGGCAAAAATCAATGAATATTGTAAATGCACAAACAGTAATATCTCCACATTGCAAGGTGCAATTCTGAAATTTTTTGCTTTTTCCTGCTCCTCTTAGCATGATAAAGAAGATTCAAAGAGAGTGAGATGCCAGCTCCTTTCATTCAGTCAGTAGCTTCAATCATTTCTGGACGTTTTTCAATGGCAAAAATCAATGAATATTGTAAATGCACAAACAGTAATTTCTCCGCATTGCAAGGTGCAATTCTGAAATTTTTTGATTTTTCCTGCTCCTCTTAGCATGATAAAGAAGATTCAAAGAGAGTGAGATGCCAGCTCCTTTCATTCAGTCAGTAGCTTCAATCATTTCTGGTATATGAATAACATGATGTTTTTCAATGGCAAAAATCAATGAATATTGTAAATGCACAAACAGTAATTTCTCCGCATTGCAAGGTGCAATTCTGAAATTTTTTGCTTTTTCCTGCTCCTCTTAGCATGATAAAGAAGAATCAAAGAGAGTGAGATGCCAGCTCTTTTCATTCAGTCAGTAGCTTCAATCATTTCTGGACGTTTTTCAATGGCAAAAATCAATGAATATTGTAAATGCACAAACAGTAATTTCTCCGCATTGCAAGGTGCAATTCTGAAATTTTTTGCTTTTTCCTGCTCCTCTTAGCATGATAAAGAAGATTCAAAGAGAGTGAGATGCCAGCTCCTTTCATTCAGTCAGTAGCTTCAGTCATTTCTGGACGTTTTTCAATGGCAAAAATCAATGAATATTGTAAATGCACAAACAGTAATTTCTCCGCATTGCAAGGTGCAATTCTGAAATTCTTTGCTTTTTCCTGCTCCTCTTAGCATGATAAAGAAGATTCAAAGAGAGTGAGATGCCAGCTCCTTTCATTCAGTCAGTAGCTTCAAACATTTCTGGTATAAACATTTCTGGACGTTTTTCAATGGCAAAAATCAATGAATATTGTAAATGCACAAACAGTAATATCTCCACATTGCAAGGTGCAATTCTGAAATTTTTTGCTTTTTCCTGCTAATCCTAGCATGATAAAGAAGATTCAAATAGAGTGAGATGCCAGCTCCTTTCATTCAGTCAGTAGCTTCAAACATTTCTGGACGTTTTTCAATGGCAAAAATCAATGAATATTGTAAATGCACAAACAGTAATATCTCCACATTGCAAGGTGCAATTCTGAAATTTTTTGCTTTTTCCTGCTACTCCTAGCATGATAAAGAAGATTCAAAGAGAGTGAGATGCCAGCTCCTTTCATTCAGTCAGTAGCTTCAAACATTTCTGGACGTTTTTCAATGGCAAAAATCAATGAATATTGTAAATGCACAAACAGTAATATCTCCACATTACAAGGTGCAATTCTGAAATTTTTTGCTTTTTCCTGCTAATCCTAGCATGATAAAGAAGATTCAAAGAGAGTGAGATGCCAGCTCCTTTCATTCAGTCAGTAGCTTCAAACATTTCTGGACGTTTTTCAATGGCAAAAATCTATGAATATTGTAAATGCACAAACAGTAATTTCTCCGCATTGCAAGGTGCAATTCTGAAATTTTTTGCTTTTTCCTGCTCCTCTTAGCATGATAAAGATTCAAAGAGAGTGAGATGCCAGCTCCTTTCATTCAGTCAGTAGCTTCAATCATTTCTGGACGTTTTTCAATGGCAAAAATCAATGAATATTGTAAATGCACAAGCAGTAATTTCTCCGCATTGCAAGGTGCAATTCTGAAATTTTTTGCTTTTTCCTGCTCCTCTTAGCATGATAAAGAAGATTCAAAGAGAGTGAGATGCCAGCTCCTTTCATTCAGTCAGTAGCTTCAATCATTTCTGGACGTTTTTCAATGGCAAAAATCATTGAATATTGTAAATGCACAAACAGTAATTTCTACGCATTGCAAGGTGCAATTCTGAAATTTTTTGCTTTTTCCTGCTCCTCTTAGCATGAAAAAGAAGATTCAAAGAGAATGAGATGCCCGCTCCTTTCATTCAGTCAGTAGCTTCAATCATTTCTGGTATATGAATAACATGATGTTTTTCAATGGCAAAAATCAATGAATATTGTAAATGCACAAACAGTAATTTCTCCGCATTGCAAGGTGCAATTCTGAATTTTTTTGCTTTTTCCTGCTCCTCTTAGCATGATAAAGAAGATTCAAAGAGAGTGAGATGCCAGCTCCTTTCATTCAGTCAGTAGCTTCAATCATTTCTGGACGTTTTTCAATGGTAAAAATCAATGAATATTGTAAATGCACAAACAGTAATTTCTCCGCATTGCAAGGTGCAATTCTGAAATTTTTTGCTTTTTCCTGCTCCTCTTAGCATGATAAAGAAGATTCAAAGAGAGTGAGATGCCAGCTCCTTTCATTCAGTCAGTAGCTTCAAACATTTCTGGTATATGAATAACATGATGTTTTTCAATGGCAAAAATCAATGAATATTGTAAATGCACAAACAGTAATTTCTCCGCATTGCAAGGTGCAATTCTGAAATTTTTTGCTTTTTCCTGCTCCTCTTAGCATGATAAAGAAGATTCAAAGAGAGTGAGATGCCAGCTCCTTTCATTCAGTCAGTAGCTTCAATCTTTTCTGGACGTTTTTCAATGGCAAAAATCAATGAATATTGTAAATGCACAAACAGTAATTTCTCCGCATTGCAAGGTGCAATTCTGAAATTTTTTGCTTTTTCCTGCTCCTCTTAGCATGATAAAGAAGATTCAAAGAGAGTGAGATGCCAGCTCCTTTCATTCAGTCAGTAGCTTCAATCATTTCTGGTATATGAATAACATGATGTTTTTCAATGGCAAAAATCAATGAATATTGTAAATGCACAAACAGTAATTTCTCCGCATTGCAAGGTGCAATTCTGAAATTTTTTGCTTTTTCCTGCTCCTCTTAGCATGGTAAAGAAGATTCAAAGAGAGTGAGATGCCAGCTCCTTTCATTCAGTCAGTAGCTTCAATCATTTCTGGACGTTTTTCAATGGCAAAAATCAATGAATATTGTAAATGCACAAACAGTAATTTCTCCGCATTGCAAGGTGCAATTCTGAATTTTTTTGCTTTTTCCTGCTCCTCTTAGCATGATAAAGAAGATTCAAAGAGAGTGAGATGCCAGCTCCTTTCATTCAGTCAGTAGCTTCAATCATTTCTGGGTATGAATAACATGATGTTTTTCAATGGCAAAAATCAATGAATATTGTAAATGCACAAACAGTAATTTCTCCACATTGCAAGGTGCAATTCTGAAATTTTTTGCTTTTTCCTGCTCCTCTTAGCATGATAAAGAAGATTCAAAGAGAGTGAGATGCCAGCTCCTTTCATTCAGTCAGTAGCTTCAATCATTTCTGGACGTTTTTCAATGGCAAAAATCAATGAATATTGTAAATGCACAAACAGTAATTTCTCCGCATTGCAAGGTGCAATTCTGAAATTTTTTGCTTTTTCCTGCTCCTCTTAGCATGATAAAGAAGATTCAAAGAGAGTGAGATGCCAGCTCCTTTCATTCAGTCAGTAGCTTCAATCATTTCTGGACGTTTTTCAATGGCAAAAATCAATGAATATTGAAAATGCACAAACAGTAATTTCTCCGCATTGCAAGGTGCAATTCTGAATTTTTTTGCTTTTTCCTGCTCCTCTTAGCATGATAAAGAAGATTCAAAGAGAGTGAGATGCCAGCTCCTTTCATTCAGTCAGTAACTTCAAACATTTCTGGTATAAACATTTCTGGACGTTTTTCAATGGCAAAAATCAATGAATATTGTAAATGCACAAACAGTAATATCTCCACATTGCAAGGTGCAATTCTGAAATTTTTTGCTTTTTCCTGCTAATCCTAGCATGATAAAGAATATTCAAATAGAGTGAGATGCCAGCTCCTTTCATTCAGTCAGTAGCTTCAAACATTTCTGGACGTTTTTCAATGGCAAAAATCAATGAATATTGTAAATGCACAAACAGTAATATCTCCACATTGCAAGGTGCAATTCTGAAATTTTTTGCTTTTTCCTCCTAATCCTAGCATGATAAAGAAGATTCAAAGAGAGTGAGATGCCAGGTCCTTTCATTCAGTCAGTAGCCTCAAACATTTCTGGTATATGAATAACATGATGTTTTTTAATGGCAAAAATCAATGAATATTGTAAATGCACAAACAGTAATATCTCCACATTGCAAGGTGCAATTCTGAAATTTTTTGCTTTTTCCTGCTAATCCTAGCATGATAAAGAAGATTCAAAGAGAGTGAGATGCCAGCTCCTTTCATTCAGTCAGTAGCTTCAAACATTTCTGGACGTTTTTCAATGGCAAAAATCAATGAATATTGTAAATGCACAAACAGTAATATCTCCACATTGCAAGGTGCAATTCTGAAATTTTTTGCTTTTTCCTGCTACTCCTAGCATGATAAAGAAGATTCAAAGAGAGTGAGATGCCAGCTCCTTTCATTCAGTCAGTAGCTTCAAACATTTCTGTACGTTTTTCAATGGCAAAAATCAATGAATATTGTAAATGCACAAACAGTAATATCTCCACATTGCAAGGTGCAATTCTGAAATTTTTTGCTTTTTCCTGCTAATCCTAGCATGATAAAGAAGATTCAAAGAGAGTGAGATGCCAGCTCCTTTCATTCAGTCAGTAGCTTCAAACATTTCTGGACGTTTTTCAATGGCAAAAATCAATGAATATTGTAAATGCACAAACAGTAATATCTCCACATTGCAAGGTGCAATTCTGAAATTTTTTGCTTTTTCCTGCTAATCCTAGCATGATAAAGAAGATTCAAAGAGAGTGAGATGCCAGCTCCTTTCATTCAGTCAGTAGCTTCAATCATTTCTGGACGTTTTTCAATGGCAAAAATCAATGAATATTGTAAATGCACAAACAGTAATTTCTCCGCATTGCAACGTGCAATTCTGAAATTTTTTGCTTTTTCCTGCTCCTCTTAGCATGATAAAGAAGATTCAAAGAGAGTGAGATGCCCGCTCCTTTCATTCAGTCAGTAGCTTCAATCATTTCTGGTATATGAATAACATGATGTTTTTCAATGGCAAAAATCAATGAATATTGTAAATGCACAAACAGTAATTTCTCCGCATTGCAAGGTGCAATTCTGAATTTTTTTGCTTTTTCCTGCTCCTCTTAGCATGATAAAGAAGATTCAAAGAGAGTGAGATGCCAGCTCCTTTCATTCAGTCAGTAGCTTCAATCATTTCTGGACGTTTTTCAATGGCAAAAATCAATGAATATTGTAAATGCACAAACAGTAATTTCTCCGCATTGCAAGGTGCAATTCTGAAATTTTTTGCTTTTTCCTGCTCCTCTTAGCATGATAAAGAAGATTCAAAGAGAGTGAGATGCCAGCTCCTTTCATTCAGTCAGTAGCTTCAAGCATTTCTGGTATATGAATAACATGATGTTTTTCAATGGCAAAAATCAATGAATATTGTAAATGCACAAACAGTAATTTCTCCGCATTGCAAGGTGCAATTCTGAAATTTTTTGCTTTTTCCTGCTCCTCTTAGCATGATAAAGAAGATTCAAAGAGAGTGAGATGCCAGCTCCTTTCATTCAGTCAGTAGCTTCAATCATTTCTGGACGTTTTTCAATGGCAAAAATCAATGAATATTGTAAATGCACAAACAGTAATTTCTCCGCATTGCAAGGTGCAATTCTGAAATTTTTTGCTTTTTCCTGCTCCTCTTAGCATGATAAAGAAGATTCAAAGAGAGTGAGATGCCAGCTCCTTTCATTCAGTCAGTAGCTTCAAACATTTCTGGTATATGAATAACATGATGTTTTTCAATGGCAAAAATCAATGAATATTGTAAATGCACAAACAGTAATTTCTCCGCATTGCAAGGTGCAATTCTGAAATTTTTTTCTTTTTCCTGCTCCTCTTAGCATGATAAAGAAGATTCAAAGAGAGTGAGATGCCAGCTCCTTTCATTCAGTCAGTAGCTTCAATCTTTTCTGGACGTTTTTCAATGGCAAAAATCAATGAATATTGTAAATGCACAAACAGTAATTTCTCCGCATTGCAAGGTGCAATTCTGAAATTTTTTGCTTTTTCCTGCTCCTCTTAGCATGATAAAGAAGATTCAAAGAGAGTGAGATGCCAGCTCCTTTCATTCAGTCAGTAGCTTCAATCATTTCTGGTATATGAATAACATGATGTTTTTCAATGGCAAAAATCAATGAATATTGTAAATGCACAAACAGTAATTTCTCCGCATTGCAAGGTGCAATTCTGAAATTTTTTGCTTTTTCCTGCTCCTCTTAGCATGGTAAAGAAGATTCAAAGAGAGTGAGATGCCAGCTCCTTTCATTCAGTCAGTAGCTTCAATCATTTCTGGACGTTTTTCAATGGCAAAAATCAATGAATATTGTAAATGCACAAACAGTAATTTCTCCGCATTGCAAGGTGCAATTCTGAATTTTTTTGCTTTTTCCTGCTCCTCTTAGCATGATAAAGAAGATTCAAAGAGAGTGAGATGCCAGCTCCTTTCATTCAGTCAGTAGCTTCAATCATTTCTGGGTATGAATAACATGATGTTTTTCAATGGCAAAAATCAATGAATATTGTAAATGCACAAACAGTAATTTCTCCACATTGCAAGGTGCAATTCTGAAATTTTTTGCTTTTTCCTGCTCCTCTTAGCATGATAAAGAAGATTCAAAGAGAGTGAGATGCCAGCTCCTTTCATTCAGTCAGTAGCTTCAATCATTTCTGGACGTTTTTCAATGGCAAAAATCAATGAATATTGTAAATGCACAAACAGTAATTTCTCCGCATTGCAAGGTGCAATTCTGAAATTTTTTGCTTTTTCCTGCTCCTCTTAGCATGATAAAGAAGATTCAAAGAGAGTGAGATGCCAGCTCCTTTCATTCAGTCAGTAGCTTCAATCATTTCTGGACGTTTTTCAATGGCAAAAATCAATGAATATTGAAAATGCACAAACAGTAATTTCTCCGCATTGCAAGGTGCAATTCTGAATTTTTTTGCTTTTTCCTGCTCCTCTTAGCATGATAAAGAAGATTCAAAGAGAGTGAGATGCCAGCTCCTTTCATTCAGTCAGTAACTTCAAACATTTCTGGTATAAACATTTTTGGACGTTTTTCAATGGCAAAAATCAATGAATATTGTAAATGCACAAACAGTAATATCTCCACATTGCAAGGTGCAATTCTGAAATTTTTTGCTTTTTCCTGCTAATCCTAGCATGATAAAGAATATTCAAATAGAGTGAGATGCCAGCTCCTTTCATTCAGTCAGTAGCTTCAAACATTTCTGGACGTTTTTCAATGGCAAAAATCAATGAATATTGTAAATGCACAAACAGTAATATCTCCACATTGCAAGGTGCAATTCTGAAATTTTTTGCTTTTTCCTCCTAATCCTAGCATGATAAAGAAGATTCAAAGAGAGTGAGATGCCAGGTCCTTTCATTCAGTCAGTAGCCTCAAACATTTCTGGTATATGAATAACATGATGTTTTTTAATGGCAAAAATCAATGAATATTGTAAATGCACAAACAGTAATATCTCCACATTGCAAGGTGCAATTCTGAAATTTTTTGCTTTTTCCTGCTAATCCTAGCATGATAAAGAAGATTCAAAGAGAGTGAGATGCCAGCTCCTTTCATTCAGTCAGTAGCTTCAAACATTTCTGGACGTTTTTCAATGGCAAAAATCAATGAATATTGTAAATGCACAAACAGTAATATCTCCACATTGCAAGGTGCAATTCTGAAATTTTTTGCTTTTTCCTGCTACTCCTAGCATGATAAAGAAGATTCAAAGAGAGTGAGATGCCAGCTCCTTTCATTCAGTCAGTAGCTTCAAACATTTCTGTACGTTTTTCAATGGCAAAAATCAATGAATATTGTAAATGCACAAACAGTAATATCTCCACATTGCAAGGTGCAATTCTGAAATTTTTTGCTTTTTCCTGCTAATCCTAGCATGATAAAGAAGATTCAAAGAGAGTGAGATGCCAGCTCCTTTCATTCAGTCAGTAGCTTCAAACATTTCTGGACGTTTTTCAATGGCAAAAATCAATGAATATTGTAAATGCACAAACAGTAATATCTCCACATTGCAAGGTGCAATTCTGAAATTTTTTGCTTTTTCCTGCTAATCCTAGCATGATAAAGAAGATTCAAAGAGAGTGAGATGCCAGCTCCTTTCATTCAGTCAGTAGCTTCAATCATTTCTGGACGTTTTTCAATGGCAAAAATCAATGAATATTGTAAATGCACAAACAGTAATTTCTCCGCATTGCAACGTGCAATTCTGAAATTTTTTGCTTTTTCCTGCTCCTCTTAGCATGATAAAGAAGATTCAAAGAGAGTGAGATGCCCGCTCCTTTCATTCAGTCAGTAGCTTCAATCATTTCTGGTATATGAATAACATGATGTTTTTCAATGGCAAAAATCAATGAATATTGTAAATGCACAAACAGTAATTTCTCCGCATTGCAAGGTGCAATTCTGAATTTTTTTGCTTTTTCCTGCTCCTCTTAGCATGATAAAGAAGATTCAAAGAGAGTGAGATGCCAGCTCCTTTCATTCACTCAGTAGCTTCAATCATTTCTGGACGTTTTTCAATGGCAAAAATCAATGAATATTGTAAATGCACAAACAGTAATTTCTCCGCATTGCAAGGTGCAATTCTGAAATTTTTTGCTTTTTCCTGCTCCTCTTAGCATGATAAAGAAGATTCAAAGAGAGTGAGATGCCAGCTCCTTTCATTCAGTCAGTAGCTTCAAACATTTCTGGTATATGAATAACATGATGTTTTTCAATGGCAAAAATCAATGAATATTGTAAATGCACAAACAGTAATTTCTCCGCATTGCAAGGTGCAATTCTGAAATTTTTTGCTTTTTCCTGCTCCTCTTAGCATGATAAAGAAGATTCAAAGAGAGTGAGATGCCAGCTCCTTTCATTCAGTCAGTAGCTTCAATCTTTTCTGGACGTTTTTCAATGGCAAAAATCAATGAATATTGTATATGCACAAACAGTAATTTCTCCGCATTGTAAGGTGGAATTCTGAAATTTTTTGCTTTTTCCTGCTCCTCTTAGCATGATAAAGAAGATTCAAAGATAGTGAGATGCCAGCTTCTTTCATTCAGTCAGTAGCTTCAAACATTTCTGGTAAATGAATAACATGATGTTTTTCAATGGCAAAAATCAATGAATATTGTAAATGCACAAAGAGTAATTTCTCCGCATTGCAAGGTGCAATTCTGAAATTTTTTGCTTTTTCCTGCTCCTCTTAGCATGATAAAGAAGACTCAAAGAGAGTTACATGCCAGCTCCTTTCATTCAGTCAGTAGCTTCAATCATTTCTGGACGTTTTTCAATGGCAAAAATCAATGAATATTGTAAATGCACAAACAGTAATTTCTCCGCATTGCAAGGTGCAATTCTGAAATTTTTTGCTTTTTCCTGCTCCTCTTAGCATGATAAAGAAGATTCAAAGAGAGTGAGATGCCAGCTCCTTTCATTCAGTCAGTAGCTTCAATCATTTCTGGACGTTTTTCAATGGCAAAAATCAATGAATATTGTAAATGCACAAACAGTAATTTCTCCGCATTGCAAGGTGCAATTCTGAAATTTTTTGCTTTTTCCTGCTCCTCTTAGCATGATAAAGAAGATTCAAAGAGAGTGAGATGCCAGCTCCTTTCATTCAGTCAGTAGCTTCAATCATTTCTGGTATATGAATAACATGATGTTTTTCAATGGCAAAAATCAATGAATATTGTAACTGCACAAACAGTAATTTCTCCGCATTGCAAGGTGCAATTCTGAAATTTTTTGCTTTTTCCTGCTCCTCTTAGCATGGTAAAGAAGATTCAAAGAGAGTGAGATGCCAGCTCCTTTCATTCAGTCAGTAGCTTCAATCATTTCTGGACGTTTTTCAATGGCAAAAATCAATGAATATTGTAAATGCACAAACAGTAATTTCTCCGCATTGCAAGGTGCAATTCTGAAATTTTTTGCTTTTTCCTGCTCCTCTTAGCATGATAAAGAAGATTCAAAGAGATTGAGATGCCAGCTCCTTTCATTCAGTCAGTAGCTTCAATCATTTCTGGACGTTTTTCAATGGCAATAATCAATGAATATTGTAAATGCACAAACAGTAATTTCTCCGCATTGCAAGGTGCAATTCTGAAATTTTTTGCTTTTTCCTGCTCCTCTTAGCATGATAAAGAAGATTCAAAGAGAGTGAGATGCCAGCTCCTTTCATTCAGTCAGTAGCTTCAATCATTTCTGGTATATGAATAACATGATGTTTTTCAATGGCAAAAATCAATGAATATTGTAAATGCACAAACAGTAATTTCTCCGCATTGCAAGGTGCAATTCTGAAATTTTTTGCTTTTTCCTGCTCCTCTTAGCATGGTAAAGAAGATTCAAAGAGAGTGAGATGCCAGCTCCTTTCATTCAGTCAGTAGCTTCAATCATTTCTGGACGTTTTTCAATGGCAAAAATCAATGAATATTGTAAATGCACAAACAGTAATTTCTCCGCATTGCAAGGTGCAATTCTGAAATTTTTTGCTTTTTCCTGCTCCTCTTAGCATGATAAAGAAGATTCAAAGAGAGTGAGATGCCAGCTCCTTTCATTCAGTCAGTAGCTTCAATCATTTCTGGACGTTTTTCAATGGCAAAAATCAATGAATATTGTAAATGCACAAACAGTAATTTCTCCGCATTGCAAGGTGCAATTCTGAAATGTTTTGCTTTTTCCTGCTCCTCTTAGCATGATAAAGAAGATTCAAAGAGAGTGAGATGCCAGCTCCTTTCATTCAGTCAGTAGCTTCAATCATTTCTGGGTTTGAATAACATGATGTTTTTCAATGGCAAAAATCAATGAATATTGTAAATGCACAAACAGTAATTTCTCCACATTGCAAGGTGCAATTCTAAAATTTTTTGCTTTTTCCTGCTCCTCTTAGCATGATAAAGAAGATTCAAAGAGAGTGAGATGCCAGCTCCTTTCATTCAGTCAGTAGCTTCAATCATTTCTGGACGTTTTTCAATGGCAAAAATCAATGAATATTGTAAATGCACAAACAGTAATTTCTCCGCATTGCAAGGTGCAATTCTGAAATTTTTTGCTTTTTCCTGCTCCTCTTAGCATGATAAAGAAGATTCAAAGAGAGTGAGATGCCAGCTCCTTTCATTCAGTCAGTAGCTTCAATCATTTCTGGACATTTTTCAATGGCAAAAATCAATGAATATTGTAAATGCACAAACAGTAATTTCTCCGCATTGCAAGGTGCAATTCTGAATTTTTTTGCTTTTTCCTGCTCCTCTTAGCATGATAAAGAAGATTCAAAGAGAGTGAGATGCCAGCTCCTTTCATTCAGTCAGTAGCTTCAAACATTTCTGGTATAAACATTTCTGGACGTTTTTCAATGGCAAAAATCAATGAATATTGTAAATGCACAAACAGTAATATCTCCACATTGCAAGGTGCAATTCTGAAATTTTTTGCTTTTTCCTGCTAATCCTAGCATGATAAAGAATATTCAAATAGAGTGAGATGCCAGCTCCTTTCATTCAGTCAGTAGCTTCAAACATTTCTGGACGTTTTTCAATGGCAAAAATCAATGAATATTGTATATGCACAAACAGTAATTTCTCCGCATTGTAAGGTGGAATTCTGAAATTTTTTGCTTTTTCCTGCTCCTCTTAGCATGATAAAGAAGATTCAAAGATAGTGAGATGCCAGCTTCTTTCATTCAGTCAGTAGCTTCAAACATTTCTGGTAAATGAATAACATGATGTTTTTCAATGGCAAAAATCAATGAATATTGTAAATGCACAAAGAGTAATTTCTCCGCATTGCAAGGTGCAATTCTGAAATTTTTTGCTTTTTCCTGCTCCTCTTAGCATGATAAAGGAGACTCAAAGAGAGTTACATGCCAGCTCCTTTCATTCAGTCAGTAGCTTCAATCATTTCTGGACGTTTTTCAATGGCAAAAATCAATGAATATTGTAAATGCACAAACAGTAATTTCTCCGCATTGCAAGGTGCAATTCTGAAATTTTTTGCTTTTTCCTGCTCCTCTTAGCATGAAAAAGAATATTCAAAGAGAGTGAGATGCCAGCTCCTTTCATTCAGTCAGTAGCTTCAATCATTTCTGGACGTTTTTCAATGGCAAAAATCAATGAATATTGTAAATGCACAAACAGTAATTTCTCCGCATTGCAAGGTGCAATTCTGAAATTTTTTGCTTTTTCCTGCTCCTTTTAGCATGATAAAGAAGATTCAAAGAGAGTGAGATGCCAGCTCCTTTCATTCAGTCAGTAGCTTCAATCATTTCTGGTATATGAATAACATGATGTTTTTCAATGGCAAAAATCAATGAATATTGTAACTGCACAAACAGTAATTTCTCCGCATTGCAAGGTGCAATTCTGAAATTTTTTGCTTTTTCCTGCTCCTCTTAGCATGGTAAAGAAGATTCAAAGAGAGTGAGATGCCAGCTCCTTTCATTCAGTCAGTAGCTTCAATCATTTCTGGACGTTTTTCAATGGCAAAAATCAATGAATATTGTAAATGCACAAACAGTAATTTCTCCGCATTGCAAGGTGCAATTCTGAATTTTTTTGCTTTTTCCTGCTCCTCTTAGCATGATAAAGAAGATTCAAAGAGAGTGAGATGCCAGCTCCTTTCATTCAGTCAGTAGCTTCAATCACTTCTGGACGTTTTTCAATGGCAAAAATCAATGAATATTGTAAATGCACAAACAGTAATTTCTCCGCATTGCAAGGTGCAATTCTGAAATTTTTTGCTTTTTCCTGCTCCTCTTAGCATGATAAAGAAGATTCAAAGAGAGTGAGATGCCAGCTCCTTTCATTCAGTCAGTAGCTTCAATCATTTCTGGTATATGAATAACATGATGTTTTTCAATGGCAAAAATCAATGAATATTGTAAATGCACAAACAGTAATTTCTCCGCATTGCAAGGTGCAATTCTGAAATTTTTTGCTTTTTCCTGCTCCTCTTAGCATGGTAAAGAAGATTCAAAGAGAGTGAGATGCCAGCTCCTTTCATTCAGTCAGTAGCTTCAATCATTTCTGGACGTTTTTCAATGGCAAAAATCAATGAATATTGTAAATGCACAAACAGTAATTTCTCCGCATTGCAAGGTGCAATTCTGAAATTTTTTGCTTTTTCCTGCTCCTCTTAGCATGAAAAAGAATATTCAAAGAGAGTGAGATGCCAGCTCCTTTCATTCAGTCAGTAGCTTCAATCATTTCTGGACGTTTTTCAAAGGCAAAAATCAATGAATATTGTAAATGCACAAACAGTAATTTCTCCGCATTGCAAGGTGCAATTCTGAAATTTTTTGCTTTTTCCTGCTCCTTTTAGCATGATAAAGAAGATTCAAAGAGAGTGAGATGCCAGCTCCTTTCATTCAGTCAGTAGCTTCAATCATTTCTGGTATATGAATAACATGATGTTTTTCAATGGCAAAAATCAATGAATATTGTAACTGCACAAACAGTAATTTCTCCGCATTGCAAGGTGCAATTCTGAAATTTTTTGCTTTTTCCTGCTCCTCTTAGCATGGTAAAGAAGATTCAAAGAGAGTGAGATGCCAGCTCCTTTCATTCAGTCAGTAGCTTCAATCATTTCTGGACGTTTTTCAATGGCAAAAATCAATGAATATTGTAAATGCACAAACAGTAATTTCTCCGCATTGCAAGGTGCAATTCTGAATTTTTTTGCTTTTTCCTGCTCCTCTTAGCATGATAAAGAAGATTCAAAGAGAGTGAGATGCCAGCTCCTTTCATTCAGTCAGTAGCTTCAATCACTTCTGGACGTTTTTCAATGGCAAAAATCAATGAATATTGTAAATGCACAAACAGTAATTTCTCCACATTGCAAGGTGCAATTCTAAAATTTTTTGCTTTTTCCTGCTCCTCTTAGCATGATAAAGAAGATTCAAAGAGAGTGAGATGCCAGCTCCTTTCATTCAGTCAGTAGCTTCAATCATTTCTGGACGTTTTTCAATGGCAAAAATCAATGAATATTGTAAATGCACAAACAGTAATTTCTCCGCATTGCAAGGTGCAATTCTGAAATTTTTTGCTTTTTCCTGCTCCTCTTAGCATGATAAAGAAGATTCAAAGAGAGTGAGATGCCAGCTCCTTTCATTCAGTCAGTAGCTTCAATCATTTCTGGACATTTTTCAATGGCAAAAATCAATGAATATTGTAAATGCACAAACAGTAATTTCTCCGCATTGCAAGGTGCAATTCTGAATTTTTTTGCTTTTTCCTGCTCCTCTTAGCATGATAAAGAAGATTCAAAGAGAGTGAGATGCCAGCTCCTTTCATTCAGTCAGTAGCTTCAAACATTTCTGGTATAAACATTTCTGGACGTTTTTCAATGGCAAAAATCAATGAATATTGTAAATGCACAAACAGTAATATCTCCACATTGCAAGGTGCAATTCTGAAATTTTTTGCTTTTTCCTGCTAATCCTAGCATGATAAAGAATATTCAAATAGAGTGAGATGCCAGCTCCTTTCATTCAGTCAGTAGCTTCAAACATTTCTGGACGTTTTTCAATGGCAAAAATCAATGAATATTGTATATGCACAAACAGTAATTTCTCCGCATTGTAAGGTGGAATTCTGAAATTTTTTGCTTTTTCCTGCTCCTCTTAGCATGATAAAGAAGATTCAAAGATAGTGAGATGCCAGCTTCTTTCATTCAGTCAGTAGCTTCAAACATTTCTGGTAAATGAATAACATGATGTTTTTCAATGGCAAAAATCAATGAATATTGTAAATGCACAAAGAGTAATTTCTCCGCATTGCAAGGTGCAATTCTGAAATTTTTTGCTTTTTCCTGCTCCTCTTAGCATGATAAAGGAGACTCAAAGAGAGTTACATGCCAGCTCCTTTCATTCAGTCAGTAGCTTCAATCATTTCTGGACGTTTTTCAATGGCAAAAATCAATGAATATTGTAAATGCACAAACAGTAATTTCTCCGCATTGCAAGGTGCAATTCTGAAATTTTTTGCTTTTTCCTGCTCCTCTTAGCATGAAAAAGAATATTCAAAGAGAGTGAGATGCCAGCTCCTTTCATTCAGTCAGTAGCTTCAATCATTTCTGGACGTTTTTCAATGGCAAAAATCAATGAATATTGTAAATGCACAAACAGTAATTTCTCCGCATTGCAAGGTGCAATTCTGAAATTTTTTGCTTTTTCCTGCTCCTTTTAGCATGATAAAGAAGATTCAAAGAGAGTGAGATGCCAGCTCCTTTCATTCAGTCAGTAGCTTCAATCATTTCTGGTATATGAATAACATGATGTTTTTCAATGGCAAAAATCAATGAATATTGTAACTGCACAAACAGTAATTTCTCCGCATTGCAAGGTGCAATTCTGAAATTTTTTGCTTTTTCCTGCTCCTCTTAGCATGGTAAAGAAGATTCAAAGAGAGTGAGATGCCAGCTCCTTTCATTCAGTCAGTAGCTTCAATCATTTCTGGACGTTTTTCAATGGCAAAAATCAATGAATATTGTAAATGCACAAACAGTAATTTCTCCGCATTGCAAGGTGCAATTCTGAATTTTTTTGCTTTTTCCTGCTCCTCTTAGCATGATAAAGAAGATTCAAAGAGAGTGAGATGCCAGCTCCTTTCATTCAGTCAGTAGCTTCAATCACTTCTGGACGTTTTTCAATGGCAAAAATCAATGAATATTGTAAATGCACAAACAGTAATTTCTCCGCATTGCAAGGTGCAATTCTGAAATTTTTTGCTTTTTCCTGCTCCTCTTAGCATGATAAAGAAGATTCAAAGAGAGTGAGATGCCAGCTCCTTTCATTCAGTCAGTAGCTTCAATCATTTCTGGTATATGAATAACATGATGTTTTTCAATGGCAAAAATCAATGAATATTGTAAATGCACAAACAGTAATTTCTCCGCATTGCAAGGTGCAATTCTGAAATTTTTTGCTTTTTCCTGCTCCTCTTAGCATGGTAAAGAAGATTCAAAGAGAGTGAGATGCCAGCTCCTTTCATTCAGTCAGTAGCTTCAATCATTTCTGGACGTTTTTCAATGGCAAAAATCAATGAATATTGTAAATGCACAAACAGTAATTTCTCCGCATTGCAAGGTGCAATTCTGAAATTTTTTGCTTTTTCCTGCTCCTCTTAGCATGAAAAAGAATATTCAAAGAGAGTGAGATGCCAGCTCCTTTCATTCAGTCAGTAGCTTCAATCATTTCTGGACGTTTTTCAATGGCAAAAATCAATGAATATTGTAAATGCACAAACAGTAATTTCTCCGCATTGCAAGGTGCAATTCTGAAATTTTTTGCTTTTTCCTGCTCCTTTTAGCATGATAAAGAAGATTCAAAGAGAGTGAGATGCCAGCTCCTTTCATTCAGTCAGTAGCTTCAATCATTTCTGGTATATGAATAACATGATGTTTTTGAATGGCAAAAATCAATGAATATTGTAACTGCACAAACAGTAATTTCTCCGCATTGCAAGGTGCAATTCTGAAATTTTTTGCTTTTTCCTGCTCCTCTTAGCATGATAAAGAAGATTCAAAGAGAGTGAGATGCCAGCTCCTTTCATTCAGTCAGTAGCTTCAATCATTTCTGGACATTTTTCAATGGCAAAAATCAATGAATATTGTAAATGCACAAACAGTAATTTCTCCGCATTGCAAGGTGCAATTCTGAATTTTTTTGCTTTTTCCTGCTCCTCTTAGCATGATAAAGAAGATTCAAAGAGAGTGAGATGCCAGCTCCTTTCATTCAGTCAGTAGCTTCAAACATTTCTGGTATAAACATTTCTGGACGTTTTTCAATGGCAAAAATCAATGAATATTGTAAATGCGCAAACAGTAATATCTCCACATTGCAAGGTGCAATTCTGAAATTTTTTGCTTTTTCCTGCTAATCCTAGCATGATAAAGAAGATTCAAAGAGAGTGAGATGCCAGCTCCTTTCATTCAGTCAGTAGCTTCAATCATTTCTGGTATATGAATAACATGATGTTTTTCAATGGCAAAAATCAATGAATATTGTAAATGCACAAACAGTAATTTCTCCGCATTGCAAGGTGCAATTCTGAAATTTTTTGCTTTTTCCTGCTCCTCTTAGCATGGTAAAGAAGATTCAAAGAGAGTGAGATGCCAGCTCCTTTCATTCAGTCAGTAGCTTCAATCATTTCTGGACGTTTTTCAATGGCAAAAATCAATGAATATTGTAAATGCACAAACAGTAATATCTCCACATTGCAAGGTGCAATTCTGAAATTTTTTGCTTTTTCCTGCTAATCCTAGCATGATAAAGAAGATTCAAAGAGAGTGAGATGCCAGCTCCTTTCATTCAGTCAGTAGCTTCAATCATTTCTGGACGTTTTTCAATGGCAAAAATCAATGAATATTGTAAATGCACAAACAGTAATTTCTCCGCATTGCAACGTGCAATTCTGAAATTTTTTGCTTTTTCCTGCTCCTCTTAGCATGATAAAGAAGATTCAAAGAGAGTGAGATGCCCGCTCCTTTCATTCAGTCAGTAGCTTCAATCATTTCTGGTATATGAATAACATGATGTTTTTCAATGGCAAAAATCAATGAATATTGTAAATGCACAAACAGTAATTTCTCCGCATTGCAAGGTGCAATTCTGAATTTTTTTGCTTTTTCCTGCTCCTCTTAGCATGATAAAGAAGATTCAAAGAGAGTGAGATGCCAGCTCCTTTCATTCAGTCAGTAGCTTCAATCATTTCTGGACGTTTTTCAATGGCAAAAATCAATGAATATTGTAAATGCACAAACAGTAATTTCTCCGCATTGCAAGGTGCAATTCTGAAATTTTTTGCTTTTTCCTGCTCCTCTTAGCATGATAAAGAAGATTCAAAGAGAGTGAGATGCCAGCTCCTTTCATTCAGTCAGTAGCTTCAAACATTTCTGGTATATGAATAACATGATGTTTTTCAATGGCAAAAATCAATGAATATTGTAAATGCACAAACAGTAATTTCTCCGCATTGCAAGGTGCAATTCTGAAATTTTTTGCTTTTTCCTGCTCCTCTTAGCATGATAAAGAAGATTCAAAGAGAGTGAGATGCCAGCTCCTTTCATTCAGTCAGTAGCTTCAATCTTTTCTGGACGTTTTTCAATGGCAAAAATCAATGAATATTGTATATGCACAAACAGTAATTTCTCCGCATTGTAAGGTGGAATTCTGAAATTTTTTGCTTTTTCCTGCTCCTCTTAGCATGATAAAGAAGATTCAAAGATAGTGAGATGCCAGCTTCTTTCATTCAGTCAGTAGCTTCAAACATTTCTGGTAAATGAATAACATGATGTTTTTCAATGGCAAAAATCAATGAATATTGTAAATGCACAAAGAGTAATTTCTCCGCATTGCAAGGTGCAATTCTGAAATTTTTTGCTTTTTCCTGCTCCTCTTAGCATGATAAAGAAGACTCAAAGAGAGTTACATGCCAGCTCCTTTCATTCAGTCAGTAGCTTCAATCATTTCTGGACGTTTTTCAATGGCAAAAATCAATGAATATTGTAAATGCACAAACAGTAATTTCTCCGCATTGCAAGGTGCAATTCTGAAATTTTTTGCTTTTTCCTGCTCCTCTTAGCATGATAAAGAAGATTCAAAGAGAGTGAGATGCCAGCTCCTTTCATTCAGTCAGTAGCTTCAATCATTTCTGGACGTTTTTCAATGGCAAAAATCAATGAATATTGTAAATGCACAAACAGTAATTTCTCCGCATTGCAAGGTGCAATTCTGAAATTTTTTGCTTTTTCCTGCTCCTCTTAGCATGATAAAGAAGATTCAAAGAGAGTGAGATGCCAGCTCCTTTCATTCAGTCAGTAGCTTCAATCATTTCTGGACGTTTTTCAATTGCAAAAATCAATGAATATTGTAAATGCACAAACAGTAATTTCTCCGCATTGCAAGGTGCAATTCTGAAATGTTTTGCTTTTTCCTGCTCCTCTTAGCATGATAAAGAAGATTCAAAGAGAGTGAGATGCCAGCTCCTTTCATTCAGTCAGTAGATTCAATCATTTCTGGGTATGAATAACATGATGTTTTTCAATGGCAAAAATCAATGAATATTGTAAATGCACAAACAGTAATTTCTCCACATTGCAAGGTGCAATTCTAAAATTTTTTGCTTTTTCCTTCTCCTCTTAGCATGATAAAGAAGATTCAAAGAGAGTGAGATGCCAGCTCCTTTCATTCAGTCAGTAGCTTCAATCATTTCTGGACGTTTTTCAATGGCAAAAATCAATGAATATTGTAAATGCACAAACAGTAATTTCTCCGCATTGCAAGGTGCAATTCTGAAATTTTTTGCTTTTTCCTGCTCCTCTTAGCATGATAAAGAAGATTCAAAGAGAGTGAGATGCCAGCTCCTTTCATTCAGTCAGTAGCTTCAATCATTTCTGGACATTTTTCAATGGCAAAAATCAATGAATATTGTAAATGCACAAACAGTAATTTCTCCGCATTGCAAGGTGCAATTCTGAATTTTTTTGCTTTTTCCTGCTCCTCTTAGCATGATAAAGAAGATTCAAAGAGAGTGAGATGCCAGCTCCTTTCATTCAGTCAGTAGCTTCAAACATTTCTGGTATAAACATTTCTGGACGTTTTTCAATGGCAAAAATCAATGAATATTGTAAATGCACAAACAGTAATATCTCCACATTGCAAGGTGCAATTCTGAAATTTTTTGCTTTTTCCTGCTAATCCTAGCATGATAAAGAATATTCAAATAGAGTGAGATGCCAGCTCCTTTCATTCAGTCAGTAGCTTCAAACATTTCTGGACGTTTTTCAATGGCAAAAATCAATGAATATTGTATATGCACAAACAGTAATTTCTCCGCATTGTAAGGTGGAATTCTGAAATTTTTTGCTTTTTCCTGCTCCTCTTAGCATGATAAAGAAGATTCAAAGATAGTGAGATGCCAGCTTCTTTCATTCAGTCAGTAGCTTCAAACATTTCTGGTAAATGAATAACATGATGTTTTTCAATGGCAAAAATCAATGAATATTGTAAATGCACAAAGAGTAATTTCTCCGCATTGCAAGGTGCAATTCTGAAATTTTTTGCTTTTTCCTGCTCCTCTTAGCATGATAAAGGAGACTCAAAGAGAGTTACATGCCAGCTCCTTTCATTCAGTCAGTAGCTTCAATCATTTCTGGACGTTTTTCAATGGCAAAAATCAATGAATATTGTAAATGCACAAACAGTAATTTCTCCGCATTGCAAGGTGCAATTCTGAAATTTTTTGCTTTTTCCTGCTCCTCTTAGCATGAAAAAGAATATTCAAAGAGAGTGAGATGCCAGCTCCTTTCATTCAGTCAGTAGCTTCAATCATTTCTGGACGTTTTTCAATGGCAAAAATCAATGAATATTGTAAATGCACAAACAGTAATTTCTCCGCATTGCAAGGTGCAATTCTGAAATTTTTTGCTTTTTCCTGCTCCTTTTAGCATGATAAAGAAGATTCAAAGAGAGTGAGATGCCAGCTCCTTTCATTCAGTCAGTAGCTTCAATCATTTCTGGTATATGAATAACATGATGTTTTTCAATGGCAAAAATCAATGAATATTGTAACTGCACAAACAGTAATTTCTCCGCATTGCAAGGTGCAATTCTGAAATTTTTTGCTTTTTCCTGCTCCTCTTAGCATGGTAAAGAAGATTCAAAGAGAGTGAGATGCCAGCTCCTTTCATTCAGTCAGTAGCTTCAATCATTTCTGGACGTTTTTCAATGGCAAAAATCAATGAATATTGTAAATGCACAAACAGTAATTTCTCCGCATTGCAAGGTGCAATTCTGAATTTTTTTGCTTTTTCCTGCTCCTCTTAGCATGATAAAGAAGATTCAAAGAGAGTGAGATGCCAGCTCCTTTCATTCAGTCAGTAGCTTCAATCACTTCTGGACGTTTTTCAATGGCAAAAATCAATGAATATTGTAAATCCACAAACAGTAATTTCTCCGCATTGCAAGGTGCAATTCTGAAATTTTTTGCTTTTTCCTGCTCCTCTTAGCATGATAAAGAAGATTCAAAGAGAGTGAGATGCCAGCTCCTTTCATTCAGTCAGTAGCTTCAATCATTTCTGGTATATGAATAACATGATGTTTTTCAATGGCAAAAATCAATGAATATTGTAAATGCACAAACAGTAATTTCTCCGCATTGCAAGGTGCAATTCTGAAATTTTTTGCTTTTTCCTGCTCCTCTTAGCATGGTAAAGAAGATTCAAAGAGAGTGAGATGCCAGCTCCTTTCATTCAGTCAGTAGCTTCAATCATTTCTGGACGTTTTTCAATGGCAAAAATCAATGAATATTGTAAATGCACAAACAGTAATTTCTCCGCATTGCAAGGTGCAATTCTGAAATTTTTTGCTTTTTCCTGCTCCTCTTAGCATGATAAAGAAGATTCAAAGAGAGTGAGATGCCAGCTCCTTTCATTCAGTCAGTAGCTTCAATCATTTCTGGATGTTTTTCAATGGCAAAAATCAATGAATATTGTAAATGCACAAACAGTAATTTCTCCGCATTGCAAGGTGCAATTCTGAAATGTTTTGCTTTTTCCTGCTCCTCTTAGCATGATAAAGAAGATTCAAAGAGAGTGAGATGCCAGCTCCTTTCATTCAGTCAGTAGCTTCAATCATTTCTGGGTATGAATAACATGATGTTTTTGAATGGCAAAAATCAATGAATATTGTAAATGCACAAACAGTAATTTCTCCACATTGCAAGGTGCAATTCTGAAATTTTTTGCTTTTTCCTGCTCCTCTTAGCATGATAAAGAAGATTCAAAGAGAGTGAGATGCCAGCTCCTTTCATTCAGTCAGTAGCTTCAATCATTTCTGGACATTTTTCAATGGCAAAAATCAATGAATATTGTAAATGCACAAACAGTAATTTCTCCGCATTGCAAGGTGCAATTCTGAATTTTTTTGCTTTTTCCTGCTCCTCTTAGCATGATAAAGAAGATTCAAAGAGAGTGAGATGCCAGCTCCTTTCATTCAGTCAGTAGCTTCAAACATTTCTGGTATAAACATTTCTGGACGTTTTTCAATGGCAAAAATCAATGAATATTGTAAATGCGCAAACAGTAATATCTCCACATTGCAAGGTGCAATTCTGAAATTTTTTGCTTTTTCCTGCTAATCCTAGCATGATAAAGAAGATTCAAAGAGAGTGAGATGCCAGCTCCTTTCATTCAGTCAGTAGCTTCAATCATTTCTGGTATATGAATAACATGATGTTTTTCAATGGCAAAAATCAATGAATATTGTAAATGCACAAACAGTAATTTCTCCGCATTGCAAGGTGCAATTCTGAAATTTTTTGCTTTTTCCTGCTCCTCTTAGCATGGTAAAGAAGATTCAAAGAGAGTGAGATGCCAGCTCCTTTCATTCAGTCAGTAGCTTCAATCATTTCTGGACGTTTTTCAATGGCAAAAATCAATGAATATTGTAAATGCACAAACAGTAATTTCTCCGCATTGCAAGGTGCAATTCTGAAATTTTTTGCTTTTTCCTGCTCCTCTTAGCATGATAAAGAAGATTCAAAGAGAGTGAGATGCCAGCTCCTTTCATTCAGTCAGTAGCTTCAATCATTTCTGGACGTTTTTCAATGGCAAAAATCAATGAATATTGTAAATGCACAAACAGTAATTTCTCCGCATTGCAAGGTGCAATTCTGAAATGTTTTGCTTTTTCCTGCTCCTCTTAGCATGATAAAGAAGATTCAAAGAGAGTGAGATGCCAGCTCCTTTCATTCAGTCAGTAGCTTCAATCATTTCTGGGTATGAATAACATGATGTTTTTCAATGGCAAAAATCAATGAATATTGTAAATGCACAAACAGTAATTTCTCCACATTGCAAGGTGCAATTCTGAAATTTTTTGCTTTTTCCTGCTCCTCTTAGCATGATAAAGAAGATTCAAAGAGAGTGAGATGCCAGCTCCTTTCATTCAGTCAGTAGCTTCAATCATTTCTGGACATTTTTCAATGGCAAAAATCAATGAATATTGTAAATGCACAAACAGTAATTTCTCCGCATTGCAAGGTGCAATTCTGAATTTTTTTGCTTATTCCTGCTCCTCTTAGCATGATAAAGAAGATTCAAAGAGAGTGAGATGCCAGCTCCTTTCATTCAGTCAGTAGCTTCAAACATTTCTGGTATAAACATTTCTGGACGTTTTTCAATGGCAAAAATCAATGAATATTGTAAATGCACAAACAGTAATATCTCCACATTGCAAGGTGCAATTCTGAAATTTTTTGCTTTTTCCTGCTAATCCTAGCATGATAAAGAATATTCAAATAGAGTGAGATGCCAGCTCCTTTCATTCAGTCAGTAGCTTCAAACATTTCTGGACGTTTTTCAATGGCAAAAATCAATGAATATTGTATATGCACAAACAGTAATTTCTCCGCATTGTAAGGTGGAATTCTGAAATTTTTTGCTTTTTCCTGCTCCTCTTAGCATGATAAAGAAGATTCAAAGATAGTGAGATGCCAGCTTCTTTCATTCAGTCAGTAGCTTCAAACATTTCTGGTAAATGAATAACATGATGTTTTTCAATGGCAAAAATCAATGAATATTGTAAATGCACAAAGAGTAATTTCTCCGCATTGCAAGGTGCAATTCTGAAATTTTTTGCTTTTTCCTGCTCCTCTTAGCATGATAAAGAAGACTCAAAGAGAGTTACATGCCAGCTCCTTTCATTCAGTCAGTAGCTTCAATCATTTCTGGACGTTTTTCAATGGCAAAAATCAATGAATATTGTAAATGCACAAACAGTAATTTCTCCGCATTGCAAGGTGCAATTCTGAAATTTTTTGCTTTTTCCTGCTCCTCTTAGCATGATAAAGAAGATTCAAAGAGAGTGAGATGCCAGCTCCTTTCATTCAGTCAGTAGCTTCAATCATTTCTGGACGTTTTTCAATGGCAAAAATCAATGAATATTGTAAATGCACAAACAGTAATTTCTCCGCATTGCAAGGTGCAATTCTGAATTTTTTTGCTTTTTCCTGCTCCTCTTAGCATGATAAAGAAGATTCAAAGAGAGTGAGATGCCAGCTCCTTTCATTCAGTCAGTAGCTTCAATCACTTCTGGACGTTTTTCAATGGCAAAAATCAATGAATATTGTAAATGCACAAACAGTAATTTCTCCGCATTGCAAGGTGCAATTCTGAAATTTTTTGCTTTTTCCTGCTCCTCTTAGCATGATAAAGAAGATTCAAAGAGAGTGAGATGCCAGCTCCTTTCATTCAGTCAGTAGCTTCAATCATTTCTGGTATATGAATAACATGATGTTTTTCAATGGCAAAAATCAATGAATATTGTAAATGCACAAACAGTAATTTCTCCGCATTGCAAGGTGCAATTCTGAAATTTTTTGCTTTTTCCTGCTCCTCTTAGCATGGTAAAGAAGATTCAAAGAGAGTGAGATGCCAGCTCCTTTCATTCAGTCAGTAGCTTCAATCATTTCTGGACGTTTTTCAATGGCAAAAATCAATGAATATTGTAAATGCACAAACAGTAATTTCTCCGTATTGCAAGGTGCAATTCTGAAATTTTTTGCTTTTTCCTGCTCCTCTTAGCATGATAAAGAAGATTCAAAGAGAGTGAGATGCCAGCTCCTTTCATTCAGTCAGTAGCTTCAATCATTTCTGGACGTTTTTCAATGGCAAAAATCAATGAATATTGTAAATGCACAAACAGTAATTTCTCCGCATTGCAAGGTGCAATTCTGAAATGTTTTGCTTTTTCCTGCTCCTCTTAGCATGATAAAGAAGATTCAAAGAGAGTGAGATGCCAGCTCCTTTCATTCAGTCAGTAGCTTCAATCATTTCTGGGTATGAATAACATGATGTTTTTCAATGGCAAAAATCAATGAATATTGTAAATGCACAAACAGTAATTTCTCCACATTGCAAGGTGCAATTCTGAAATTTTTTGCTTTTTCCTGCTCCTCTTAGCATGATAAAGAAGATTCAAAGAGAGTGAGATGCCAGCTCCTTTCATTCAGTCAGTAGCTTCAATCATTTCTGGACGTTTTTCAATGGCAAAAATCAATGAATATTGTAAATGCACAAACAGTAATTTCTCCGCATTGCAAGGTGCAATTCTGAAATTTTTTGCTTTTTCCTGCTCCTCTTAGCATGATAAAGAAGATTCAAAGAGAGTGAGATGCCAGCTCCTTTCATTCAGTCAGTAGCTTCAATCATTTCTGGACATTTTTCAATGGCAAAAATCAATGAATATTGTAAATGCACAAACAGTAATTTCTCCGCATTGCAAGGTGCAATTCTGAATTTTTTTGCTTTTTCCTGCTCCTCTTAGCATGATAAAGAAGATTCAAAGAGAGTGAGATGCCAGCTCCTTTCATTCAGTCAGTAGCTTCAAACATTTCTGGTATAAACATTTCTGGACGTTTTTCAATGGCAAAAATCAATGAATATTGTAAATGCGCAAACAGTAATATCTCCACATTGCAAGGTGCAATTCTGAAATTTTTTGCTTTTTCCTGCTAATCCTAGCATGATAAAGAAGATTCAAAGAGAGTGAGATGCCAGCTCCTTTCATTCAGTCAGTAGCTTCAATCATTTCTGGTATATGAATAACATGATGTTTTTCAATGGCAAAAATCAATGAATATTGTAAATGCACAAACAGTAATTTCTCCGCATTGCAAGGTGCAATTCTGAAATTTTTTGCTTTTTCCTGCTCCTCTTAGCATGGTAAAGAAGATTCAAAGAGAGTGAGATGCCAGCTCCTTTCATTCAGTCCGTAGCTTCAATCATTTCTGGACGTTTTTCAATGGCAAAAATCAATGAATATTGTAAATGCACAAACAGTAATTTCTCCGCATTGCAAGGTGCAATTCTGAAATTTTTTGCTTTTTCCTGCTCCTCTTAGCATGATAAAGAAGATTCAAAGAGTGTGAGATGCCAGCTCCTTTCATTCAGTCAGTAGCTTCAATCATTTCTGGACGTTTTTCAATGGCAAAAATCAATGAATATTGTAAATGCACAAACAGTAATTTCTCCGCATTGCAAGGTGCAATTCTGAAATGTTTTGCTTTTTCCTGCTCCTCTTAGCATGATAAAGAAGATTCAAAGAGAGTGAGATGCCAGCTCCTTTCATTCAGTCAGTAGCTTCAATCATTTCTGGGTATGAATAACATGATGTTTTTCAATGGCAAAAATCAATGAATATTGTAAATGCACAAACAGTAATTTCTCCACATTGCAAGGTGCAATTCTGAAATTTTTTGCTTTTTCCTGCTCCTCTTAGCATGATAAAGAAGATTCAAAGAGAGTGAGATGCCAGCTCCTTTCATTCAGTCAGTAGCTTCAATCATTTCTGGACGTTTTTCAATGGCAAAAATCAATGAATATTGTAAATGCACAAACAGTAATTTCTCCGCATTGCAAGGTGCAATTCTGAAATTTTTTGCCTTTTCCTGCTCCTCTTAGCATGATAAAGAAGATTCAAAGTGAGTGAGATGCCAGCTCCTTTCATTCAGTCAGTAGCTTCAATCATTTCTGGACATTTTTCAATGGCAAAAATCAATGAATATTGTAAATGCACAAACAGTAATTTCTCCGCATTGCAAGGTGCAATTCTGAATTTTTTTGCTTTTTCCTGCTCCTCTTAGCATGATAAAGAAGATTCAAAGAGAGTGAGATGCCAGCTCCTTTCATTCAGTCAGTAGCTTCAAACATTTCTGGTATAAACATTTCTGGACGTTTTTCAATGGCAAAAATCAATGAATATTGTAAATGCACAAACAGTAATATCTCCACATTGCAAGGTGCAATTCTGAAATTTTTTGCTTTTTCCTGCTAATCCTAGCATGATAAAGAATATTCAAATAGAGTGAGATGCCAGCTCCTTTCATTCAGTCAGTAGCTTCAAACATTTCTGGACGTTTTTCAATGGCAAAAATCAATGAATATTGTAAATGCACAAACAGTAATATCTCCACATTGCAAGGTGCAATTCTGAAATTTTTTGCTTTTTCCTGCTAATCCTAGCATGATAAAGAAGATTCAAAGAGAGTGAGATGCCAGGTCCTTTCATTCAGTCAGTAGCCTCAAACATTTCTGGTATATGAATAACATGATGTTTTTCAATGGCAAAAATCAATGAATATTGTAAATGCACAAACAGTAATATCTCCACATTGCAAGGTGCAATTCTGAAATTTTTTGCTTTTTCCTGCTAATCCTAGCATGATAAAGAAGATTCAAAGAGAGTGAGATGCCAGCTCCTTTCATTCAGTCAGTAGCTTCAAACATTTCTGGACGTTTTTCAATGGCAAAAATCAATGAATATTGTAAATGCACAAACAGTAATATCTCCACATTGCAAGGTGCAATTCTGAAATTTTTTGCTTTTTCCTGCTACTCCTAGCATGATAAAGAAGATTCAAAGAGAGTGAGATGCCAGCTCCTTTCATTCAGTCAGTAGCTTCAAACATTTCTGGACGTTTTTCAATGGCAAAAATCAATGAATATTGTAAATGCACAAACAGTAATATCTCCACATTGCAAGGTGCAATTCTGAAATTTTTTGCTTTTTCCTGCTAATCCTAGCATGATAAAGAAGATTCAAATAGAGTGAGATGCCAGCTCCTTTCATTCAGTCAGTAGCTTCAAACATTTCTGGACGTTTTTCAATGGCAAAAATCAATGAATATTGTAAATGCACAAACAGTAATATCTAAACATTGCAAGGTGCAATTCTGAAATTTTTTGCTTTTTCCTGCTAATCCTAGCATGATAAAGAAGATTCAAAGATAGTGAGATGCCAAATCCTTTCATTCAGTCAGTAGCTTCAAACATTTCTGGTATATGAATAACATGATGTTTTTCAATGGCAAAAATCAATGAATATTGTAAATGCACAAACAGTAATATCTCCACATTGCAAGGTGCAATTCTGAAATTTTTTGCTTTTTCCTGCTAATCCTAGCATGATAAAGAACATTCAAAGTGAGTGAGATGCCAGCTCCCTTCATTCAGTCAGTAGCTTCAAACATTTCTGGACGTTTTTCAATGGCAAAAATCAATGAATACTGTAAATGCACAAACAGTAAGATCTCCACATTGCAAGGTGCAATTCTGAAACCTTGCAATGCGGAGAAATTACTGTTTGTGCATTTACAATATTCATTGATTTTTGCCATTGAAAAACGTCCAGAAATGATTGAAGCTACTGACTGAATGAAAGGAGCTGGCATCTCACTCTCTTTGAATCTTCTTTATCATGCTAAGAGGAGCAGGAAAAAGCAAAAAATTTCAGAATTGCACCTTGCAATGCGGAGAAATTACTGTTTGTGCATTTACAATATTCATTGATTTTTGCCATTGAAAAACATCATGTTATTCATATACCAGAAATGTTTGAAGCTACTGACTGAATGAAAGGAGCTGGCATCTCACTCTCTTTGAATCTTCTTTATCATGCTAAGAGGAGCAGGAAAAAGCAAAAAATTTCAGAATTGCACCTTGCAATGCGGAGAAATTACTGTTTGTGCATTTACAATATTCATTGATTTTTGCCATTGAAAAACGTCCAGAAATGATTGAAGCTACTGACTGAATGAAAGGAGCTGGCATCTCACTCTCTTTGAATCTTCTTTATCATGCTAAGAGGAGCAGGAAAAAGCAAAAAATTTCAGAATTGCACCTTGCAATGCGGAGAAATTACTGTTTGTGCATTTACAATATTCATTGATTTTTGCCATTGAAAAACGTCCAGAAATGATTGAAGCTACTGACTGAATGAAAGGAGCTGGCATCTCACTCTCTTTGAATCTTCTTTATCATGCTAAGAGGAGCAGGAAAAAGCAAAAAAATTCAGAATTGCACCTTGCAATGCGGAGAAATTACTGTTTGTGCCTTTACAATATTCATTGATTTTTGCCATTGAAAAACATCATGTTATTCATATACCAGAAATGATTGAAGCTACTGACTGAATGAAAGGAGCTGGCATCTCACTCTCTTTGAATCTTCTTTTTCATGCTAAGAGGAGCAGGAAAAAGCAAAAAATTTCAGAATTGCATCTTGCAATGCGGAGAAATTACTGTTTGTGCATTTACAATATTCATTGATTTTTGCCATTGAAAAACATCCAGAAATGATTGAAGCCACTGACTGAATGAAAGGAGCTGGCATCTCACTCTCTTTGAATCTTCTTTATCATGCTAAGAGGAGCAGGAAAAAGCAAAAAATTTCAGAATTGCACCTTGCAATGCGGAGAAATTACTGCTTGTGCATTTACAATATTCATTGATTTTTGCCATTGAAAAACGTCCAGAAATGATTGAAGCTACTGACTGAATGAAAGGAGCTGGCATCTCACTCTCTTTGAATCTTCTTTATCATGCTAAGAGGAGCAGGAAAAAGCAAAAAATTTCAGAATTGCATCTTGCAATGCGGAGAAATTACTGTTTGTGCATTTACAATATTTATTGATTTTTGCCATTGAAACACGTCCAGAAATGTTTGAAGCTACTGACTGAATGAAAGGAGCTGGCATCTCACTCTCTTTGAATCTTCTTTATCATGATAGGATTAGCAGGAAAAAGCAAAAAATTTCAGAATTGCACCTTGCAATGTGGAGATATTACTGTTTGTGCATTTACAATATTCATTGATTTTTGCCATTGAAAAACGTCCAGAAATGTTTGAAGCTACTGACTGAATGCAAGGAGCTGGCATCTCACTCTCTTTGAATCTTCTTTATCATGCTAGGGTTAGCAGGAAAAAGCAAAAAATTTCAGAATTGCACCTTGCAATGTGGAGATATTACTGTTTGTGCATTTACAATATTCATTGATTTTTGCCATTGAAAAACGTCCAGAAATGTTTATACCAGAAATGTTTGAAGCTACTGACTGAATGAAAGGAGCTGGCATCTCACTCTCTTTGAATCTTATTTATCATGCTAAGAGGAGCAGGAAAAAGCAAAAAATTTCAGAATTGCACCTTGCAATGCGGAGAAATTACTGTTTGTGCATTTACAATATTCATTGATTTTTGCCATTGAAAAACATCATGTTATTCATATACCAGAAATGATTGAAGCTACTGACTGAATGAAAGGAGCTGGCATCTCACTCTCTTTGAATCTTCTTTATCATGCTAGGATTAGCAGGAAAAAGCAAAAAATTTCAGAATTGCACCTTGAAATGTGGAGATATTACTGTTTGTGCATTTACAATATTCATTGATTTTTGCCATTGAAAAACGTCCAGAAATGTTTGAAGCTACTGACTGAATGAAAGGAGCTGGCATCTCACTCTCTTTGAATCTTCTTTATCATGCTAGGATTAGCAGGAAAAAGCAAAAAATTTCAGAATTGCACCTTGCAATGTGGAGATATTACTGTTTGTGCATTTACAATATTCATTGATTTTTGCCATTGAAAAACGTCCAGAAATGTTTGAAGCTACTGACTGAATGAAAGGAGCTGGCATCTCACTCTCTTTGAATCTTCTTTATCATGCTAGGAGTAGCAGGAAAAAGCAAAAAATTTCAGAATTGCACCTTGCAATGTGGAGATATTACAGTTTGTGCATTTACAATATTCATTGATTTTTTCCATTGAAAAACGTCCAGAAATGTTTGAAGCTACTGACTGAATGAAAGGAGCTGGCATCTCACTCTCTTTGAATCTTCTTTATCATGCTAGGATTAGCAGGAAAAAGCTAAAAATTTCGAATTGCACCTTGCAATGTGGAGATATTACTGTTTGTGCATTTACAATATTCATTGATTTTTGCCATTGAAAAACATCATGTTATTCATATACCAGAAATGTTTGAAGCTACTGACTGAATGAAAGGAGCTGGCATCTCACTCTCTTTGAATCTTCTTTATCATGCTAGGATTAGCAGGAAAAAGCAAAAAATTTCAGAATTGCACCTTGCAATGTGGAGATATTACTGTTTGTGCATTTACAATATTCATTGATTTTTGCCATTGAAAAACGTCCAGAAATGTTTGAAGCTACTGACTGAATGAAAGGAGCTGGCATCTCACTCTATTTGAATCTTCTTTATCATGCTAGGATTAGCAGGAAAAAGCAAAAAATTTCAGAATTGCACCTTGCAATGTGGAGATATTACTGTTTGTGCATTTACAATATTCATTGATTTTTGCCATTGAAAAACGTCCAGAAATGTTTATACCAGAAATGTTTGAAGCTACTGACTGAATGAAAGGAGCTGGCATCTCACTCTCTTTGAATCTTCTTTATTATGCTAAGAGGAGCAGGAAAAAGCAAAAAAATTCAGAATTGCACCTTGCAATGCGGAGAAATTACTGTTTGTGCATTTACAATATTCATTGATTTTTGCCATTGAAACACGTCCAGAAATGTTTGAAGCTACTGACTGAATGAAAGGAGCTGGCATCTCACTCTCTTTGAATCTTCTTTATCATGATAGGATTAGCAGGAAAAAGCAAAAAATTTCAGAATTGCACCTTGCAATGTGGAGATATTACTGTTTGTGCATTTACAATATTCATTGATTTTTGCCATTGAAAAACGTCCAGAAATGTTTATACCAGAAATGTTTGAAGCTACTGACTGAATGAAAGGAGCTGGCATCTCACTCTCTTTGAATCTTCTTTATCATGCTAAGAGGAGCAGGAAAAAGCAAAAAAATTCAGAATTGCACCTTGCAATGCGGAGAAATTACTGTTTGTGCATTTACAATATTCATTGATTTTTGCCATTGAAAAACATCATGTTATTCATATACCAGAAATGATTGAAGCTACTGACTGAATGAAAGGAGCTGGCATCTCACTCTCTTTGAATCTTCTTTATCATGCTAGGATTAGCAGGAAAAAGCAAAAAATTTCAGAATTGCACCTTGCAATGTGGAGATATTACTGTTTGTGCATTTACAATATTCATTGATTTTTGCCATTGAAAAACGTCCAGAAATGTTTGAAGCTACTGACTGAATGAAAGGAGCTGGCATCTCACTCTCTTTGAATCTTCTTTATCATGCTAGGATTAGCAGGAAAAAGCAAAAAATTTCAGAATTGCACCTTGCAATGTGGAGATATTACTGTTTGTGCATTTACAATATTCATTGATTTTTGCCATTGAAAAACGTCCAGAAATGTTTGAAGCTACTGACTGAATGAAAGGAGCTGGCATATCACTCTCTTTGAATCTTCTTTATCATGCTAGGAGTAGCAGGAAAAAGCAAAAAATTTCAGAATTGCACCTTGCAATGTGGAGATATTACTGTTTGTGCATTTACAATATTCATTGATTTTTTCCATTGAAAAACGTCCAGAAATATTTGAAGCTACTGACTGAATGAAAGGAGCTGGCATCTCACTCTCTTTGAATCTTCTTTATCATGCTAGGATTAGCAGGAAAAAGCAAAAAATTTCAGAATTGCACCTTGCAATGTGGAGATATTACTGTTTGTGCATTTACAATATTCATTGATTTTTGCCATTGAAAAACATCATGTTATTCATATACCAGAAATGTTTGAAGCTACTGACTGAATGAAAGGAGCTGGCATTTCACTCTCTTTGAATCTTCTTTATCATGCTAGGATTAGCAGGAAAAAGCAAAAAATTTCAGAATTGCACCTTGCAATGTGGAGATATTACTGTTTGTGCATTTACAATATTCATTGATTTTTGCCATTGAAAAACGTCCAGAAATGTTTGAAGCTACTGACTGAATGAAAGGAGCTGGCATCTCACTCTATTTGAATCTTCTTTATCATGCTAGGATTAGCAGGAAAAAGCAAAAAATTTCAGAATTGCACCTTGCAATGTGGAGATATTACTGTTTGTGCATTTACAATATTCATTGATTTTTGCCATTGAAAAACGTCCAGAAATGTTTATACCAGAAATGTTTGAAGCTACTGACTGAATGAAAGGAGCTGGCATCTCACTCTCTTTGAATCTTCTTTATCATGCTAAGAGGAGCAGGAAAAAGCAAAAAAATTCAGAATTGCACCTTGCAATGCGGAGAAATTACTGTTTGTGCATTTACAATATTCATTGATTTTTGCCATTGAAAAACGTCCAGAAATGATTGAAACTACTGACTGAATGAAAGGAGCTGGCATCTCACTCTCTTTGAATCTTCTTTATCATGCTAAGAGGAGCAGGAAAAAGCAAAAAATTTCAGAATTGCACCTTGCAATGCGGAGAAATTACTGTTTGTGCATTTACAATATTCATTGATTTTTGCCATTGAAAAACGTCCAGAAATGATTGAAGCTACTGACTGAATGAAAGGAGCTGGCATCTCACTCTCTTTGAATCTTCTTTATCATGCTAAGAGGAGCAGGAAAAAGCAAAAAATTTCAGAATTGCACCTTGCAATGCGGAGAAATTACTGTTTGTGCATTTACAATATTCATTGATTTTTGCCATTGAAAAACATCATGTTATTCATACCCAGAAATGATTGAAGCTACTGACTGAATGAAAGGAGCTGGCATCTCACTCTCTTTGAATCTTCTTTATCATGCTAAGAGGAGCAGGAAAAAGCAAAAAATTTCAGAATTGCACCTTGCAATGCGGAGAAATTACTGTTTGTGCATTTACAATATTCATTGATTTTTGCCATTGAAAAACGTCCAGAAATGATTGAAGCTACTGACTGAATGAAAGGAGCTGGCATCTCACTCTCTTTGAATCTTCTTTATCATGCTAAGAGGAGCAGGAAAAAGCAAAAAATTTCAGAATTGCACCTTGCAATGCGGAGAAATTACTGTTTGTGCATTTACAATATTCATTGATTTTTGCCATTGAAAAACGTCCAGAAATGATTGAAGCTACTGACTGAATGAAAGGAGTTGGCATCTCACTCTCTTTGAATCTTCTTTACCATGCTAAGAGGAGCAGGAAAAAGCAAAAAATTTCAGAATTGCACCTTGCAATGCGGAGAAATTACTGTTTGTGCATTTACAATATTCATTGATTTTTGACATTGAAAAACATCATGTTATTCATATACCAGAAATAATTGAAGCTACTGACTGAATGAAAGGAGCTGGCATCTCACTCTCTTTGAATCTTCTTTATCATGCTAAGAGGAGCAGGAAAAAGCAAAAAATTTCAGAATTGCACCTTGCAATGCGGAGAAATTACTGTTTGTGCATTTAAAATATTCATTGATTTTTGCCATTGAAAAACGTCCAGAAATGATTGAAGCTACTGACTGAATGAAAGGAGCTGGCATCTCACTCTCTTTGAATCTTCTTTATGATGTTAAGAGGAGCAGGAAAAAGCAAAAAATTTCAGAATTGCACCTTGCAATGCGGAGAAATTACTGTTTGTGCATTTACAATATTCATTGATTTTTGCCATTGAAAAACGTCCAGAAATGATTGAAGCTACTGACTGAATGAAAGGAGCTGGCATCTCACTCTCTTTGAATCTTCTTTATCATGCTAAGAGGAGCAGGAAAAAGCAAAAAATTTCAGAATTGCACCTTGCAATGCGGAGAAATTACTGTTTGTGCATTTACAATGTTCATTGATTTTTGCCATTGAAAAACATCATGTTATTCATATACCAGAAATGATTGAAGCTACTGACTGAATGAAAGGAGCTGGCATCTCACTCTCTTTGAATCTTCTTTATCATGCTATGAGGAGCAGGAAAAAGCAAAAAATTTCAGAATTGCACCTTGCAATGCGGAGAAATTACTGTTTGTGCATTTACAATATTCATTGATTTTTGCCATTGAAAAACGTCCAGAAATGATTGAAGCTACTGACTGAATGAAAGGAGCTGGCATCTCACTCTTTTTGAATCTTCTTTATCATGCTAAGAGGAGCAGGAAAAAGCAAAAAATTTCAGAATTGCACCTTGCAATGCGGAGAAATTACTGTTTGTGCATTTACAATATTCATTGATTTTTGCCATTGAAAAACGTCCAGAAATGATTGAAGCTACTGACTGAATGAAAGGAGCTGGCATCTCACTCTCTTTGAATCTTCTTTATCATGGTAAGAGGAGCAGGAAAAAGCAAAAAATTTCAGAATTGCAACTTGCAATGCGGAGAAATTACTGTTTGTGCATTTACAATATTCATTGATTTTTGCCATTGAAAAACGTCCAGAAATGATTGAAGCTACTGACTGAATGAAAGGAGCTGGCATCTCACTCTCTTTGAATCTTCTTTATCATGCTAAGAGGAGCAGGAAAAAGCAAAAAATTTCAGAATTGCACCTTGCAATGCGGAGAAATTACTGTTTGTGCATTTACAATATTCATTGATTTTTGCCATTGAAAAACGTCCAGAAATGATTGAAGCTACTGACTGAATGAAAGGAGCTGGCATCTCACTCTCTTTGAATCTTCTTTATCATGCTAAGAGGAGCAGGAAAAAGCAAAAAATTTCAGAATTGCAACTTGCAATGCGGAGAAATTACTGTTTGTGCATTTACAATATTCATTGATTTTTGCCATTGAAAAACATCATGTTATTCATATACCAGAAATGTTTGAAGCTACTGACTGAATGAAAGAAGCTGGCATCTCACTATCTTTGAATCTTCTTTATCATGCTAAGAGGAGCAGGAAAAAGCAAAAAATTTCAGAATTGCACCTTACAATGCGGAGAAATTACTGTTTGTGCATTTACAATATTCATTGATTTTTGCCATTGAAAAATGTCCAGAAATGATTGAAGCTACTGACTGAATGAAAGGAGCTGGCATCTCACTCTCTTTGAATCTTCTTTATCATGCTAAGAGGAGCAGGAAAAAGCAAAAAATTTCAGAATTGCACCTTGCAATGCGGAGAAATTACTGTTTGTGCATTTACAATATTCATTGATTTTTGCCATTGAAAAACGTCCAGAAATGTTTGAAGCTACTGACTGAATGAAAGGAGCTGGCATCTTACTCTCTTTGAATCTTCTTTATCATGCTAGGATTAGCAGGAAAAAGCAAAAAATTTCAGAATTGCACCTTGCAATGTGGAGATATTACTGTTTGTGCATTTACAATATTCATTGATTTTTGCCATTGAAAAACGTCCAGAAATGTTTGAAGCTACTGACTGAATGAAAGGAGCAGGCATCTCACTCTCTTTGAATCTTCTTTATCATGCTAGGAGTAGCAGGAAAAAGCAAAAAATTTCAGAATTGCACCTTGCAATGTGGAGATATTACTGTTTGTGCATTTACAATATTCATTGATTTATGCCATTGAAAAACGTCCAGAAATGTTTGAAGCTACTGACTGAATGAAAGGAGCTGGCATCTCACTCTCTTTGAATCTTCTTTATCATGCTAGGATTAGCAGGAAAAAGCAAAAAATTTCAGAATTGCACCTTGCAATGTGGAGATATTACTGTTTGTGCATTTACAATATTCATTGATTTTTGCCATTGAAAAACGTCCAGAAATGTTTGAAGCTACTGACTGAATGAAAGGAGCTGGCATCTCACTCTATTTGAATCTTCTTTATCATGCTAGGATTAGCAGGAAAAAGCAAAAAATTTCAGAATTGCACCTTGCAATGTGGAGATATTACTGTTTGTGCATTTACAATATTCATTGATTTTTGCCATTGAAAAACGTCCAGAAATGTTTATACCAGAAATGTTTGAAGCTACTGACTGAATGAAAGGAGCTGGCATCTCACTCTCTTTGAATCTTCTTTATCATGCTAAGAGGAGCAGGAAAAAGCAAAAAATTTCAGAATTGCACCTTGCAATGCGGAGAAATTACTGTTTGTGCATTTACAATATTCATTGATTTTTGCCATTGAAAAACGTCCAGAAATGATTGAAGCTACTGACTGAATGAAATGAGCTGGCATCTCACTCTCTTTGAATCTTCTTTATCATGCTAAGAGGAGCAGGAAAAAGCAAAAAATTTCAGAATTGCACCTTGCAATGCGGAGAAATTACTGTTTGTGCATTTACAATATTCATTGATTTTTGCCATTGAAAAACATCATGTTATTCATATACCAGAAATGATTGAAGCTACTGACTGAATGAAAGGAGCTGGCATCTCACTCTCTTTGAATCTTCTTTATCATGCTAAGAGGAGCAGGAAAAAGCAAAAAATTTCAGAATTGCACCTTGCAATGCGGAGGAATTACTGTTTGTGCATTTACAATATTCATTGATTTTTGCCATTGAAAAACGTCCAGAAATGATTGAAGCTACTGACTGAATGAAAGGAGCTGGCATCTCACTCTCTTTGAATCTTCTTTATCATGCTAAGAGGAGCAGGAAAAAGCAAAAAATTTCAGAATTGCACCTTGCAATGCGGAGAAATTACTGTTTGTGCATTTACAATATTCATTGATTTTTGCCATTGAAAAACGTCCAGAAATGATTGAAGCTACTGACTGAATGAAAGGAGCTGGCATCTCACTCTCTTTGAATCTTCTTTATCATGCTAAGAGGAGCAGGAAAAAGCAAAAAATTTCAGAATTGCAACTTGCAATGCGGAGAAATAACTGTTTGTGCATTTACAATATTCATTGATTTTTGCCATTGAAAAACATCATGTTATTCATATACCAGAAATGATTGAAGCTACTGACTGAATGAAAGGAGCTGGCATCTCACTCTCTTTGAATCTTCTTTATCATGCTAAGAGGAGCAGGAAAAAGCAAAAAATTTCAGAATTGCACCTTGCAATGCGGAGAAATTACTGTTTGTGCATTTACAATATTCATTGATTTTTGCCATTGAAAAACGTCCAGAAATGATTGAAGCTACTGACTGAATGAAAGGAGCTGGCATCTCACTCTCTTTGAATCTTCTTTATCATGCTAAGAGGAGCAGGAAAAAGCAAAAAATTTCAGAATTGCACCTTGCAATGCGGAGAAATTACTGTTTGTGCATTTACAATATTCATTGATTTTTGCCATTGAAAAACGTCCAGAAATGATTGAAGCTACTGACTGAATGAAAGGAGCTGGCATCTCACTCTCTTTGAATCTTCTTTATCATGCTAAGAGGAGCAGGAAAAAGCAAAAAATTTCAGAATTGCACCTTGCAATGCGGAGAAATTACTGTTTGTGCATTTACAATATTCATTGATTTTTGCCATTGAAAAACATCATGTTATTCATATCCCAGAAATGTTTGAAGCTACTGACTGAATGAAAGAAGCTGGCAACTCACTCTCTTTGAATCTTCTTTATCATGCTAAGAGGAGCAGGAAAAAGCAAAAAATTTCAGAATTGCACCTTGCAATGCGGAGAAATTACTGTTTGTGCATTTACAATATTCATTGATTTTTGCAATTGAAAAACGTCCAGAAATGATTGAAGCTACTGACTGAATGAAAGGAGCTGGCATCTCACTCTCTTTGAATCTTCTTTATCATGTTAAGAGGAGCAGGAAAAAGCAAAAAATTTCAGAATTGCACCTTGCAATGCGGAGAAATTACTGTTTGTGCATTTACAATATTCATTGATTTTTGCAATTGAAAAACGTCCAGAAATGATTGAAGCTACTGACTGAATGAAAGGAGCTGTTATCTCACTCTCTTTGAATCTTGTTTATCATGCTAAGAGGAGCAGGAAAAAGCAAAAAATTTCAGAATTGCACCTTGCAATGCGGAGAAATTACTGTTTGTGCATTTACAATATTCATTGATTTTTGCCATTGAAAAACATCATGTTATTCATATACCAGAAATGATTGAAGCTACTGACTGAATGAAAGGAGCTGGCATCTCACACTCTTTGAATCTTCTTTATCATGCTAAGAGGAGCAGGAAAAAGTAAAAAATTTCAGAATTGCACCTTGCAATGCGGAGAAATTACTGTTTGTGCATTTACAATATTCAATGATTTTTGCCATTGAAAAACGTCCAGAAATGATTGAAGCTACTGACTGAACGAAAGGAGCTGGCATCTCACTCTCTTTGAATCTTCTTTATCATGCTAAGAGGAGCAGGAAAAAGCAAAAAATTTCAGAATTGCACCTTGCAATGCGGAGAAATTACTGTTTGTGCATTTACAATATTCATTGATTTTTGCCATTGAAAAACATCATGTTATTCATATACCAGAAATGTTTGAAGCTACTGACTGAATGAAAGGAGCTGGCATCTCACTCTCTTTGAATCTTCTTCATAATGCTAAGAGGAGCAGGAAAAAGCAAAAAATTTCAGAATTGCACCTTGCAATGCGGAGAAATTACTGTTTGTGCATTTACAATATTCATTGATTTTTGCCATTGAAAAACGTCCAGAAATGATTGAAGCTACTGACTGAATGAAAGGAGCTGGCATCTCACTCTCTTTGAATCTTCTTTATCATGCTAAGAGGATCAGGAAAAAGCAAAAAATTTCAGAATTGCACCTTGCAATGCGGAGAAATTACTGTTTGTGCATTTACAATATTCATTGATTTTTGCCATTGAAAAACATCATGTTATTCATATACCAGAAATGTTTGAAGCTACTGACTGAATGAAAGGAGCTGGCATCTCACTCTCTTTGAATCTTCTTTATCATGCTAAGAGGAGCAGGAAAAAGCAAAAAATTTCAGAATTGCACCTTGCAATGCGGATAAATTACTGTTTGTGCATTTACAATATTCATTGATTTTTGCCATTGAAAAACGTCCAGAAATTATTGAAGCTACTGACTGAATGAAAGGAGCTGGCATCTCACTCTCTTTGAAACTTCTTTATCATGCTAAGAGGAGCAGGAAAAAGCAAAAATTTTCAGAATTGCACCTTGCAATGCGGAGAAATTACTGTTTGTGCATTTACAATATTCATTGATTTTTGCCATTGAAAAACGTCCAGAAATGATTGAAGCTACTGACTGAATGAAAGGAGCTGGCATCTCACTCTCTTTGAATCTTCTTTATCATGCTAAGTGGAGCAGGAAAAAGCAAAAAATTTCAGAATTGCACCTTGCAATGCGGAGAAATTACTGTTTGTGCATTTACAATATTCATTGATTTTTGCCATTGAAAAACATCATGTTATTCATATACCAGAAATGTTTGAAGCTACTGACTGAATGAAAGGAGCTGGCATCTCACTCTCTTTGAATCTTCTTTATCATGCTAAGAGGAGCAGGAAAAAGCAAAAAATTTCAGAATTGCACCTTGCAATGCGGAGAAATTACTGTTTGTGCATTTACAATATTCATTGATTTTTGCCATTGAAAAACATCATGTTATTCATATACCAGAAATGATTGAAGCTACTGACTGAATGAAAGGAGCTGGCATCTCACTCTCTTTGAATCTTCTTTATCATGCTAAGAGGAGCAGGAAAAAGCAAAAAATTTCAGACTTGCACCTTGCAATGCGGAGAAATTACTGTTTGTGCATTTACAATATTCATTGATTTTTGCCATTGAAAAACATCATGTTATTCATATACCAGAAATGTTTGAAGCTACTGACTGAATGAAAGGAGCTGGCATCTCACTCTCTTTGAATCTTCTTTATCATGCTAAGAGGAGCAGGAAAAAGCAAAAAATTTCAGAATTGCACCTTGCAATGCGGAGAAATTACTGTTTGTGCATTTACAATATTCATTGATTTTTGCCATTGAAAAACGTCCAGAAATGATTGAAGGTACTGACTGAATGAAAGGAGCTGGCATCTCACTCTCTTTGAATCTTCTTTATCATGCTAAGAGGAGCAGGAAAAAGCAAAAAATTTCAGAATTGCACCTTGCAATGCGGAGAAATTACTGTTTGTGCATTTACAATATTCATTGATTTTTGCCATTGAAAAACGTCCAGAAATGATTGAAGCTACTGACTGAATGAAAGGAGCTGGCATCTCACTCTCTTTGAATCTTCTTTATCATGCTAAGAGGAGCAGGAAAAAGCAAAAAATTTCAGAATTGCACCTTGCAATGCGGAGAAATTACAGTTTGTGCATTTACAATATTCATTGATTTTTGCCATTGAAAAACGTCCAGAAATGATTGAAGCTACTGACTGAATGAAAGGAGCTGGCATCTCACTCTCTTTGAATCTTCTTTATCATGCTAAGAGGAGCAGGAAAAAGCAAAAAATTTCAGAATTGCACCTTGCAATGCGGAGAAATTACTGTTTGTGCATTTACAATATTCGTTGATTTTTGCCATTGAAAAACGTCCAGAAATGATTGAAGCTACTGACTGAATGAAAGGAGCTGGCATCTCACTCTCTTTGAATCTTCTTTATCATGCTAAGAGGAGCAGGAAAAAGCAAAAAATTTCAGAATTGCACCTTGCAATGCGGAGAAATTACAGTTTGTGCATTTACAATATTCATTGATTTTTGCCATTGAAAAACGTCCAGAAATGATTGAAGCTACTGACTGAATGAAAGGAGCTGGCATCTCACTCTCTTTGAATCTTCTTTATCATGCTAAGAGGAGCAGGAAAAAGCAAAAAATTTCAGAATTGCACCTTGCAATGCGGAGAAATTACTGTTTGTGCATTTACAATATTCATTGATTTTTGCCATTGAAAAACATGTTATTCATATACCAGAAATGTTTGAAGCTCCTGACTGAATGAAAGGAGCTGGCACCTCACTCTCTTTGAATCTTCTTTATCATGCTAAGAGGAGCAGGAAAAAGCAAAAAATTTCAGAATTGCACCTTGCAATGCGGAGAAATTACTGTTTGTGCATTTACAATATTCATTGATTTTTGCCATTGAAAAATGTCCAGAAATGATTGAAGCTACTGACTGAATGAAAGGAGCTGGCATCTCACTCTCTTTGAATCTTCTTTATCATGCTAAGAGGAGCAGGAAAAAGCAAAAAATTTCAGAATTGCACCTTGCAATGCGGAGAAATTACTGTTTGTGCATTTACAATATTCATTGATTTTTGCCATTGAAAAACGTCCAGAAATGTTTGAAGCTACTGACTGAATGAAAGGAGCTGGCATCTTACTCTCTTTGAATCTTCTTTATCATGCTAGGATTAGCAGGAAAAAGCAAAAAATTTCAGAATTGCACCTTGCAATGTGGAGATATTACTGTTTGTGCATTTACAATATTCATTGATTTTTGCCATTGAAAAACGTCCAGAAATGTTTGAAGCTACTGACTGAATGAAAGGAGCAGGCATCTCACTCTCTTTGAATCTTCTTTATCATGCTAGGAGTAGCAGGAAAAAGCAAAAAATTTCAGAATTGCACCTTGCAATGTGGAGATATTACTGTTTGTGCATTTACAATATTCATTGATTTATGCCATTGAAAAACGTCCAGAAATGTTTGAAGCTACTGACTGAATGAAAGGAGCTGGCATCTCACTCTCTTTGAATCTTCTTTATCATGCTAGGATTAGCAGGAAAAAGCAAAAAATTTCAGAATTGCACCTTGCAATGTGGAGATATTACTGTTTGTGCATTTACAATATTCATTGATTTTTGCCATTGAAAAACGTCCAGAAATGTTTGAAGCTACTGACTGAATGAAAGGAGCTGGCATCTCACTCTATTTGAATCTTCTTTATCATGCTAGGATTAGCAGGAAAAAGCAAAAAATTTCAGAATTGCACCTTGCAATGTGGAGATATTACTGTTTGTGCATTTACAATATTCATTGATTTTTGCCATTGAAAAACGTCCAGAAATGTTTATACCAGAAATGTTTGAAGCTACTGACTGAATGAAAGGAGCTGGCATCTCACTCTCTTTGAATCTTCTTTATCATGCTAAGAGGAGCAGGAAAAAGCAAAAAATTTCAGAATTGCACCTTGCAATGCGGAGAAATTACTGTTTGTGCATTTACAATATTCATTGATTTTTGCCATTGAAAAACGTCCAGAAATGATTGAAGCTACTGACTGAATGAAATGAGCTGGCATCTCACTCTCTTTGAATCTTCTTTATCATGCTAAGAGGAGCAGGAAAAAGCAAAAAATTTCAGAATTGCACCTTGCAATGCGGAGAAATTACTGTTTGTGCATTTACAATATTCATTGATTTTTGCCATTGAAAAACATCATGTTATTCATATACCAGAAATGATTGAAGCTACTGACTGAATGAAAGGAGCTGGCATCTCACTCTCTTTGAATCTTCTTTATCATGCTAAGAGGAGCAGGAAAAAGCAAAAAATTTCAGAATTGCACCTTGCAATGCGGAGGAATTACTGTTTGTGCATTTACAATATTCATTGATTTTTGCCATTGAAAAACGTCCAGAAATGATTGAAGCTACTGACTGAATGAAAGGAGCTGGCATCTCACTCTCTTTGAATCTTCTTTATCATGCTAAGAGGAGCAGGAAAAAGCAAAAAATTTCAGAATTGCACCTTGCAATGCGGAGAAATTACTGTTTGTGCATTTACAATATTCATTGATTTTTGCCATTGAAAAACGTCCAGAAATGATTGAAGCTACTGACTGAATGAAAGGAGCTGGCATCTCACTCTCTTTGAATCTTCTTTATCATGCTAAGAGGAGCAGGAAAAAGCAAAAAATTTCAGAATTGCAACTTGCAATGCGGAGAAATTACTGTTTGTGCATTTACAATATTCATTGATTTTTGCCATTGAAAAACATCATGTTATTCATATACCAGAAATGATTGAAGCTACTGACTGAATGAAAGGAGCTGGCATCTCACTCTCTTTGAATCTTCTTTATCATGCTAAGAGGAGCAGGAAAAAGCAAAAAATTTCAGAATTGCACCTTGCAATGCGGAGAAATTACTGTTTGTGCATTTACAATATTCATTGATTTTTGCCATTGAAAAACGTCCAGAAATGATTGAAGCTACTGACTGAATGAAAGGAGCTGGCATCTCACTCTCTTTGAATCTTCTTTATCATGCTAAGAGGAGCAGGAAAAAGCAAAAAATTTCAGAATTGCACCTTGCAATGCGGAGAAATTACTGTTTGTGCATTTACAATATTCATTGATTTTTGCCATTGAAAAACGTCCAGAAATGATTGAAGCTACTGACTGAATGAAAGGAGCTGGCATCTCACTCTCTTTGAATCTTCTTTATCATGCTAAGAGGAGCAGGAAAAAGCAAAAAATTTCAGAATTGCACCTTGCAATGCGGAGAAATTACTGTTTGTGCATTTACAATATTCATTGATTTTTGCCATTGAAAAACATCATGTTATTCATATCCCAGAAATGTTTGAAGCTACTGACTGAATGAAAGAAGCTGGCAACTCACTCTCTTTGAATCTTCTTTATCATGCTAAGAGGAGCAGGAAAAAGCAAAAAATTTCAGAATTGCACCTTGCAATGCGGAGAAATTACTGTTTGTGCATTTACAATATTCATTGATTTTTGCAATTGAAAAACGTCCAGAAATGATTGAAGCTACTGACTGAATGAAAGGAGCTGGCATCTCACTCTCTTTGAATCTTCTTTATCATGTTAAGAGGAGCAGGAAAAAGCAAAAAATTTCAGAATTGCACCTTGCAATGCGGAGAAATTACTGTTTGTGCATTTACAATATTCATTGATTTTTGCAATTGAAAAACGTCCAGAAATGATTGAAGCTACTGACTGAATGAAAGGAGCTGTTATCTCACTCTCTTTGAATCTTGTTTATCATGCTAAGAGGAGCAGGAAAAAGCAAAAAATTTCAGAATTGCACCTTGCAATGCGGAGAAATTACTGTTTGTGCATTTACAATATTCATTGATTTTTGCCATTGAAAAACATCATGTTATTCATATACCAGAAATGATTGAAGCTACTGACTGAATGAAAGGAGCTGGCATCTCACACTCTTTGAATCTTCTTTATCATGCTAAGAGGAGCAGGAAAAAGTAAAAAATTTCAGAATTGCACCTTGCAATGCGGAGAAATTACTGTTTGTGCATTTACAATATTCAATGATTTTTGCCATTGAAAAACGTCCAGAAATGATTGAAGCTACTGACTGAACGAAAGGAGCTGGCATCTCACTCTCTTTGAATCTTCTTTATCATGCTAAGAGGAGCAGGAAAAAGCAAAAAATTTCAGAATTGCACCTTGCAATGCGGAGAAATTACTGTTTGTGCATTTACAATATTCATTGATTTTTGCCATTGAAAAACATCATGTTATTCATATACCAGAAATGTTTGAAGCTACTGACTGAATGAAAGGAGCTGGCATCTCACTCTCTTTGAATCTTCTTCATAATGCTAAGAGGAGCAGGAAAAAGCAAAAAATTTCAGAATTGCACCTTGCAATGCGGAGAAATTACTGTTTGTGCATTTACAATATTCATTGATTTTTGCCATTGAAAAACGTCCAGAAATGATTGAAGCTACTGACTGAATGAAAGGAGCTGGCATCTCACTCTCTTTGAATCTTCTTTATCATGCTAAGAGGAGCAGGAAAAAGCAAAAAATTTCAGAATTGCACCTTGCAATGCGGAGAAATTACTGTTTGTGCATTTACAATATTCATTGATTTTTGCCATTGAAAAACATCATGTTATTCATATACCAGAAATGTTTGAAGCTACTGACTGAATGAAAGGAGCTGGCATCTCACTCTCTTTGAATCTTCTTTATCATGCTAAGAGGAGCAGGAAAAAGCAAAAAATTTCAGAATTGCACCTTGCAATGCGGATAAATTACTGTTTGTGCATTTACAATATTCATTGATTTTTGCCATTGAAAAACGTCCAGAAATTATTGAAGCTACTGACTGAATGAAAGGAGCTGGCATCTCACTCTCTTTGAAACTTCTTTATCATGCTAAGAGGAGCAGGAAAAAGCAAAAATTTTCAGAATTGCACCTTGCAATGCGGAGAAATTACTGTTTGTGCATTTACAATATTCATTGATTTTTGCCATTGAAAAACGTCCAGAAATGATTGAAGCTACTGACTGAATGAAAGGAGCTGGCATCTCACTCTCTTTGAATCTTCTTTATCATGCTAAGTGGAGCAGGAAAAAGCAAAAAATTTCAGAATTGCACCTTGCAATGCGGAGAAATTACTGTTTGTGCATTTACAATATTCATTGATTTTTGCCATTGAAAAACATCATGTTATTCATATACCAGAAATGTTTGAAGCTACTGACTGAATGAAAGGAGCTGGCATCTCACTCTCTTTGAATCTTCTTTATCATGCTAAGAGGAGCAGGAAAAAGCAAAAAATTTCAGAATTGCACCTTGCAATGTGGAGAAATTACTGTTTGTGCATTTACAATATTCATTGATTTTTGCCATTGAAAAACATCATGTTATTCATATACCAGAAATGATTGAAGCTACTGACTGAATGAAAGGAGCTGGCATCTCACTCTCTTTGAATCTTCTTTATCATGCTAAGCGGAGCAGGATAAAGCAAAAAATTTCAGACTTGCACCTTGCAATGCGGAGAAATTACTGTTTGTGCATTTACAATATTCATTGATTTTTGCCATTGAAAAACATCATGTTATTCATATACCAGAAATGTTTGAAGCTACTGACTGAATGAAAGGAGCTGGCATCTCACTCTCTTTGAATCTTCTTTATCATGCTAAGAGGAGCAGGAAAAAGGAAAAAATTTCAGACTTGCACCTTGCAATGCGGAGAAATTACTGTTTGTGCATTTACAATATTCATTGATTTTTGCCATTGAAAAACATCATGTTATTCATATACCAGAAATGTTTGAAGCTACTGACTGAATGAAAGGAGCTGGCATCTCACTCTCTTTGAATCTTCTTTATCATGCTAAGAGGAGCAGGAAAAAGCAAAAAATTTCAGAATTGCACCTTGCAATGCGGAGAAATTACTGTTTGTGCATTTACAATATTCATTGATTTTTGCCATTGAAAAACGTCCAGAAATGATTGAAGGTACTGACTGAATGAAAGGAGCTGGCATCTCACTCTCTTTGAATCTTCTTTATCATGCTAAGAGGAGCAGGAAAAAGCAAAAAATTTCAGAATTGCACCTTGCAATGCGGAGAAATTACTGTTTGTGCATTTACAATATTCGTTGATTTTTGCCATTGAAAAACGTCCAGAAATGATTGAAGCTACTGACTGAATGAAAGGAGCTGGCATCTCACTCTCTTTGAATCTTCTTTATCATGCTAAGAGGAGCAGGAAAAAGCAAAAAATTTCAGAATTGCACCTTGCAATGCGGAGAAATTACAGTTTGTGCATTTACAATATTCATTGATTTTTGCCATTGAAAAACGTCCAGAAATGATTGAAGCTACTGACTGAATGAAAGGAGCTGGCATCTCACTCTCTTTGAATCTTCTTTATCATGCTAAGAGGAGCAGGAAAAAGCAAAAAATTTCAGAATTGCACCTTGCAATGCGGAGAAATTACTGTTTGTGCATTTACAATATTCATTGATTTTTGCCATTGAAAAACATGTTATTCATATACCAGAAATGTTTGAAGCTCCTGACTGAATGAAAGGAGCTGGCACCTCACTCTCTTTGAATCTTCTTTATCATGCTAAGAGGAGCAGGAAAAAGCAAAAAATTTCAGAATTGCACCTTGCAATGCGGAGAAATTACTGTTTGTGCATTTACAATATTCATTGATTTTTGCCATTGAAAAACGTCCAGAAATGATTGAAGCTACTGACTGAATGAAAGGAGCTGGCATCTCACTCTCTTTGAATCTTCTTTATCATGCTAAGAGGAGCAGGAAAAAGCAAAAAATTTCAGAATTGCACCTTGCAATGCGGAGAAATTACTGTTTGTGCATTTACAATATTCATTAATTTTTGCCATTGAAAAATGTCCAGAAATGATTGAAGCTACTGACTGAATGAAAGGAGCTGGCATCTCACTCTCTTTGAATCTTCTTTATCATGCTAAGAGGAGCAGGAAAAAGCAAAAAATTTCAGAATTGCGCCTTGCAATGCGGAGAAATTACTGTTTGTGCATTTACAAAATTCATTGATTTTTGCCATTGAAAAACATCATGTTATTCATATACCAGAAATGATTGAAGCTACTGACTGAAGGAAAGGAGCTGGCATCTCACTCTCTTTGAATCTTCTTTATCATGCTAAGAGGAGCAGGAAAAAGCAAAAAATTTCAGAATTGCACCTTGCAATGCGGAGAAATTACTGTTTGTGCATTTACAATATTCATTGATTTTTGCCATTGAAAAACGTCCAGAAATGATTGAAGCTACTGACTGAATGAAAGGAGCTGGCATCTCACTCTCTTTGAATCTTCTTTATCATGCTAAGAGGAGCAGGAAAAAGTAAAAAATTTCAGAATTGCACCTTGCAATGCGGAGAAATTACTGTTTGTGCATTTACAATATTCAATGATTTTTGCCATTGAAAAACGTCCAGAAATGATTGAAGCTACTGACTGAATGAAAGGAGCTGGCATCTCACTCTCTTTGAATCTTCTTTATCATGCTAAGAGGAGCAGGAAAAAGCAAAAAATTTCAGAATTGCACCTTGCAATGCGGAGAAATTACTGTTTGTGCATTTACAATATTCATTGATTTTTGCCATTGAAAAACATCATGTTATTCATATACCAGAAATGATTGAAGCTACTGACTGAATGAAAGGAGCTGGCATCTCACTCTCTTTGAATCTTCTTTATCATGCTAAGCGGAGCAGGATAAAGCAAAAAATTTCAGACTTGCACCTTGCAATGCGGAGAAATTACTGTTTGTGCATTTACAATATTCATTGATTTTTGCCATTGAAAAACATCATGTTATTCATATACCAGAAATGTTTGAAGCTACTGACTGAATGAAAGGAGCTGGCATCTCACTCTCTTTGAATCTTCTTTATCATGCTAAGAGGAGCAGGAAAAAGCAAAAAATTTCAGACTTGCACCTTGCAATGCGGAGAAATTACTGTTTGTGCATTTACAATATTCATTGATTTTTGCCATTGAAAAACATCATGTTATTCATATACCAGAAATGTTTGAAGCTACTGACTGAATGAAAGGAGCTGGCATCTCACTCTCTTTGAATCTTCTTTATCATGCTAAGAGGAGCAGGAAAAAGCAAAAAATTTCAGAATTGCACCTTGCAATGCGGAGAAATTACTGTTTGTGCATTTACAATATTCATTGATTTTTGCCATTGAAAAACGTCCAGAAATGATTGAAGGTACTGACTGAATGAAAGGAGCTGGCATCTCTCTCTCTTTGAATCTTCTTTATCATGCTAAGAGGAGCAGGAAAAAGCAAAAAATTTCAGAATTGCACCTTGCAATGCGGAGAAATTACTGTTTGTGCATTTACAATATTCATTGATTTTTGCCATTGAAAAACGTCCAGAAATGATTGAAGCTACTGACTGAATGAAAGGAGCTGGCATCTCACTCTCTTTGAATCTTCTTTATCATGCTAAGAGGAGCAGGAAAAAGCAAAAAATTTCAGAATTGCACCTTGCAATGCAGAGAAATTACAGTTTGTGCATTTACAATATTCATTGATTTTTGCCATTGAAAAACGTCCAGAAATGATTGAAGCTACTGACTGAATGAAAGGAGCTGGCATCTCACTCTCTTTGAATCTTCTTTATCATGCTAAGAGGAGCAGGAAAAAGCAAAAAATTTCAGAATTGCACCTTGCAATGCGGAGAAATTACTGTTTGTGCATTTACAATATTCGTTGATTTTTGCCATTGAAAAACGTCCAGAAATGATTGAAGCTACTGACTGAATGAAAGGAGCTGGCATCTCACTCTCTTTGAATCTTCTTTATCATGCTAAGAGGAGCAGGAAAAAGCAAAAAATTTCAGAATTGCACCTTGCAATGCGGAGAAATTACAGTTTGTGCATTTACAATATTCATTGATTTTTGCCATTGAAAAACGTCCAGAAATGATTGAAGCTACTGACTGAATGAAAGGAGCTGGCATCTCACTCTCTTTGAATCTTCTTTATCATGCTAAGAGGAGCAGGAAAAAGCAAAAAATTTCAGAATTGCACCTTGCAATGCGGAGAAATTACTGTTTGTGCATTTACAATATTCATTGATTTTTGCCATTGAAAAACATGTTATTCATATACCAGAAATGTTTGAAGCTCCTGACTGAATGAAAGGAGCTGGCACCTCACTCTCTTTGAATCTTCTTTATCATGCTAAGAGGAGCAGGAAAAAGCAAAAAATTTCAGAATTGCACCTTGCAATGCGGAGAAATTACTGTTTGTGCATTTACAATATTCATTGATTTTTGCCATTGAAAAACGTCCAGAAATGATTGAAGCTACTGACTGAATGAAAGGAGCTGGCATCTCACTCTCTTTGAATCTTCTTTATCATGCTAAGAGGAGCAGGAAAAAGCAAAAAATTTCAGAATTGCACCTTGCAATGCGGAGAAATTACTGTTTGTGCATTTACAATATTCATTGATTTTTGCCATTGAAAAATGTCCAGAAATGATTGAAGCTACTGACTGAATGAAAGGAGCTGGCATCTCACTCTCTTTGAATCTTCTTTATCATGCTAAGAGGAGCAGGAAAAAGCAAAAAATTTCAGAATTGCGCCTTGCAATGCGGAGAAATTACTGTTTGTGCATTTACAAAATTCATTGATTTTTGCCATTGAAAAACATCATGTTATTCATATACCAGAAATGATTGAAGCTACTGACTGAAGGAAAGGAGCTGGCATCTCACTCTCTTTGAATCTTCTTTATCATGCTAAGAGGAGCAGGAAAAAGCAAAAAATTTCAGAATTGCACCTTGCAATGCGGAGAAATTACTGTTTGTGCATTTACAATATTCATTGATTTTTGCCATTGAAAAACGTCCAGAAATGATTGAAGCTACTGACTGAATGAAAGGAGCTGGCATCTCACTCTCTTTGAATCTTCTTTATCATGCTAAGAGGAGCAGGAAAAAGTAAAAAATTTCAGAATTGCACCTTGCAATGCGGAGAAATTACTGTTTGTGCATTTACAATATTCAATGATTTTTGCCATTGAAAAACGTCCAGAAATGATTGAAGCTACTGACTGAATGAAAGGAGCTGGCATCTCACTCTCTTTGAATCTTGTTTATCATGCTAAGAGGAGCAGGAAAAAGCAAAAAATTTCAGAATTGCACCTTGCAATGTGGAGAAATTACTGTTTGTGCATTTACAATATTCATTGATTTTTGCCATTGAAAAACGTCCAGAAATGATTGAAGCTACTGACTGAATGAAAGGAGCTGGCATCTCACTCTCTTTGAATCTTCTTTATCATGCTAAAAGGAGCAGGAAAAAGCAAAAAATTTCAGAATTGCACCTTGCAATGCGGAGAAATTACTGTTTGTGCATTTACAATATTCATTGATTTTTGCTATTGAAAAACATCATGTTATTCATATACCAGAAATGATTGAAGCTACTGACTGAATGAAAGGAGCTGGCATCTCACTCTCTTTGAATCTTCTTTATCATGCTAAGAGGAGCAGGAAAAAGCAAAAAATTTCAGAATTGCACCTTGCAATGCGGAGAAATTACAGTTTGTGCATTTACAATATTCATTGATTTTTGCCATTGAAAAACGTCCAGAAATGATTGAAGCTACTGACTGAATGAAAGGAGCTGGCATCTCACTCTCTTTGAATCTTCTTTATCATGCTAAGAGGAGCAGGAAAAAGCAAAAAATTTCAGAATTGCACCTTGCAATGCGGAGAAATTACTGTTTGTGCATTTACAATATTCATTGATTTTTGCCATTGAAAAACGTCCAGAAATGATTGAAGGTACTGACTGAATGAAAGGAGCTGGCATATCACTCTCTTTGAATCTTCTTTATCATGCTAAGAGGAGCAGGAAAAAGCAAAAAATTTCAGAATTGCACCTTGCAATGCGGAGAAATTACTGTTTGTGCATTTACAATATTCATTGATTTTTGCCATTGAAAAACGTCCAGAAATGATTGAAGCTACTGACTGAATGAAAGGAGCTGGCATCTCACTCTCTTTGAATCTTCTTTATCATGCTAAGAGGAGCAGGAAAAAGCAAAAAATTTCAGAATTGCACCTTGCAATGCGGAGAAATTACTGTTTGTGCATTTACAATATTCATTGATTTTTGCCATTGAAAAATGTCCAGAAATGATTGAAGCTACTGACTGAATGAAAGGAGCTGGCATCTCACTCTCTTTGAATCTTCTTTATCATGCTAAGAGGAGCAGGAAAAAGCAAAAAATTTCAGAATTGCGCCTTGCAATGCGGAGAAATTACTGTTTGTGCATTTACAAAATTCATTGATTTTTGCCATTGAAAAACATCATGTTATTCATATACCAGAAATGATTGAAGCTACTGACTGAAGGAAAGGAGCTGGCATCTCACTCTCTTTGAATCTTCTTTATCATGCTAAGAGGAGCAGGAAAAAGCAAAAAATTTCAGAATTGCACCTTGCAATGCGGAGAAATTACTGTTTGTGCATTTACAATATTCATTGATTTTTGCCATTGAAAAACATCCAGAAATGATTGTAGCTACTGACTGAATGAAAGGAGCTGGCATCTCACTCTCTTTGAATCTTCTTTATCATGCTAAGAGGAGCAGGAAAAAGCAAAAAATTTCAGAATTGCACCTTGCAATGCGGAGAAATTACTGTTTGTGCATTTACAATATTCATTGATTTTTGCCATTGAAAAACATCATGTTATTCATTTACCAGAAATGATTGAAGCTACTGACTGAATGAAAGGAGCTGGCATCTCACTCTCTTTGAATCTTCTTTATCATGCTAAGCGGAGCAGGATAAAGCAAAAAATTTCAGACTTGCACCTTGCAATGCGGAGAAATTACTGTTTGTGCATTTACAATATTCATTGATTTTTGCCATTGAAAAACATCATGTTATTCATATACCAGAAATGTTTGAAGCTACTGACTGAATGAAAGGAGCTGGCATCTCACTCTCTTTGAATCTTCTTTATCATGCTAAGAGGAGCAGGAAAAAGCAAAAAATTTCAGACTTGCACCTTGCAATGCGGAGAAATTACTGTTTGTGCATTTACAATATTCATTGATTTTTGCCATTGAAAAACATCATGTTATTCATATACCAGAAATGTTTGAAGCTACTGACTGAATGAAAGGAGCTGGCATCTCACTCTCTTTGAATCTTCTTTATCATGCTAAGAGGAGCAGGAAAAAGCAAAAAATTTCAGAATTGCACCTTGCAATGCGGAGAAATTACTGTTTGTGCATTTACAATATTCATTGATTTTTGCCATTGAAAAACGTCCAGAAATGATTGAAGGTACTGACTGAATGAAAGGAGCTGGCATCTCTCTCTCTTTGAATCTTCTTTATCATGCTAAGAGGAGCAGGAAAAAGCAAAAAATTTCAGAATTGCACCTTGCAATGCGGAGAAATTACTGTTTGTGCATTTACAATATTCATTGATTTTTGCCATTGAAAAACGTCCAGAAATGATTGAAGCTACTGACTGAATGAAAGGAGCTGGCATCTCACTCTCTTTGAATCTTCTTTATCATGCTAAGAGGAGCAGGAAAAAGCAAAAAATTTCAGAATTGCACCTTGCAAAGCAGAGAAATTACAGTTTGTGCATTTACAATATTCATTGATTTTTGCCATTGAAAAACGTCCAGAAATGATTGAAGCTACTGACTGAATGAAAGGAGCTGGCATCTCACTCTCTTTGAATCTTCTTTATCATGCTAAGAGGAGCAGGAAAAAGCAAAAAATTTCAGAATTGCACCTTGCAATGCGGAGAAATTACTGTTTGTGCATTTACAATATTCGTTGATTTTTGCCATTGAAAAACGTCCAGAAATGATTGAAGCTACTGACTGAATGAAAGGAGCTGGCATCTCACTCTCTTTGAATCTTCTTTATCATGCTAAGAGGAGCAGGAAAAAGCAAAAAATTTCAGAATTGCACCTTGCAATGCGGAGAAATTACAGTTTGTGCATTTACAATATTCATTGATTTTTGCCATTGAAAAACGTCCAGAAATGATTGAAGCTACTGACTGAATGAAAGGAGCTGGCATCTCACTCTCTTTGAATCTTCTTTATCATGCTAAGAGGAGCAGGAAAAAGCAAAAAATTTCAGAATTGCACCTTGCAATGCGGAGAAATTACTGTTTGTGCATTTACAATATTCATTGATTTTTGCCATTGAAAAACGTCCAGAAATGATTGAAGCTACTGACTGAATGAAAGGAGCTGGCATCTCACTCTCTTTGAATCTTCTTTATCATGCTAAGAGGAGCAGGAAAAAGCAAAAAATTTCAGAATTGCACCTTGCAATGCGGAGAAATTACTGTTTGTGCATTTACAATATTCATTGATTTTTGCCATTGAAAAATGTCCAGAAATGATTGAAGCTACTGACTGAATGAAAGGAGCTGGCATCTCACTCTCTTTGAATCTTCTTTATCATGCTAAGAGGAGCAGGAAAAAGCAAAAAATTTCAGAATTGCGCCTTGCAATGCGGAGAAATTACTGTTTGTGCATTTACAAAATTCATTGATTTTTGCCATTGAAAAACATCATGTTATTCATATACCAGAAATGATTGAAGCTACTGACTGAAGGAAAGGAGCTGGCATCTCACTCTCTTTGAATCTTCTTTATCATGCTAAGAGGAGCAGGAAAAAGCAAAAAATTTCAGAATTGCACCTTGCAATGCGGAGAAATTACTGTTTGTGCATTTACAATATTCATTGATTTTTGCCATTGAAAAACGTCCAGAAATGATTGAAGCTACTGACTGAATGAAAGGAGCTGGCATATCACTCTCTTTGAATCTTCTTTATCATGCTAAGAGGAGCAGGAAAAAGTAAAAAATTTCAGAATTGCACCTTGCAATGCGGAGAAATTACTGTTTGTGCATTTACAATATTCAATGACTTTTGCCATTGAAAAACGTCCAGAAATGATTGAAGCTACTGACTGAATGAAAGGAGCTGGCATCTCACTCTCTTTGAATCTTGTTTATCATGCTAAGAGGAGCAGGAAAAAGCAAAAAATTTCAGAATTGCACCTTGCAATGTGGAGAAATTACTGTTTGTGCATTTACAATATTCATTGATTTTTGCCATTGAAAAACGTCCAGAAATGATTGAAGCTACTGACTGAATGAAAGGAGCTGGCATCTCACTCTCTTTGAATCTTCTTTATCATGCTAAAAGGAGCAGGAAAAAGCAAAAAATTTCAGAATTGCACCTTGCAATGCGGAGAAATTACTGTTTGTGCATTTACAATATTCATTGATTTTTGCTATTGAAAAACATCATGTTATTCAAATACCAGAAATGATTGAAGCTACTGACTGAATGAAAGGAGCTGGCATCTCACTCTCTTTGAATCTTCTTTATCATGCTAAGAGGAGCAGGAAAAAGCAAAAAATTTCAGAATTGCACCTTGCAATGCGGAGAAATTACAGTTTGTGCATTTACAATATTCATTGATTTTTGCCATTGAAAAACGTCCAGAAATGATTGAAGCTACTGACTGAATGAAAGGAGCTGGCATCTCACTCTCTTTGAATCTTCTTTATCATGCTAAGAGGAGCAGGAAAAAGCAAAAAATTTCAGAATTGCACCTTGCAATGCGGAGAAATTACTGTTTGTGCATTTACAATATTCATTGATTTTTGCCATTGAAAAACGTCCAGAAATGATTGAAGGTACTGACTGAATGAAAGGAGCTGGCATATCACTCTCTTTGAATCTTCTTTATCATGCTAAGAGGAGCAGGAAAAAGCAAAAAATTTCAGAATTGCACCTTGCAATGCGGAGAAATTACTGTTTGTGCATTTACAATATTCATTGATTTTTGCCATTGAAAAACGTCCAGAAATGATTGAAGCTACTGAATGAATGAAAGGAGCTGGCATCTCACTCTCTTTGAATCTTCTTTATCATGCTAAGAGGAGCAGGAAAAAGCAAAAAATTTCAGAATTGCACCTTGCAATGCGGAGAAATTACTGTTTGTGCATTTACAATATTCATTGATTTTTGCCATTGAAAAATGTCCAGAAATGATTGAAGCTACTGACTGAATGAAAGGAGCTGGCATCTCACTCTCTTTGAATCTTCTTTATCATGCTAAGAGGAGCAGGAAAAAGCAAAAAATTTCAGAATTGCGCCTTGCAATGCGGAGAAATTACTGTTTGTGCATTTACAAAATTCATTGATTTTTGCCATTGAAAAACATCATGTTATTCATATACCAGAAATGATTGAAGCTACTGACTGAAGGAAAGGAGCTGGCATCTCACTCTCTTTGAATCTTCTTTATCATGCTAAGAGGAGCAGGAAAAAGCAAAAAATTTCAGAATTGCACCTTGCAATGCGGAGAAATTACTGTTTGTGCATTTACAATATTCATTGATTTTTGCCATTGAAAAACATCCAGAAATGATTGTAGCTACTGACTGAATGAAAGGAGCTGGCATCTCACTCTCTTTGAATCTTCTTTATCATGCTAAGAGGAGCAGGAAAAAGCAAAAAATTTCAGAATTGCACCTTGCAATGCGGAGAAATTACTGTTTGTGCATTTACAATATTCATTGATTTTTGCGATTGAAAAACATCATGTTATTCATATACCAGAAATGATTGAAGCTACTGACTGAATGAAAGGAGCTGGCATCTCACTCTCTTTGAATCTTCTTTATCATGCTAAGAGGAGCAGGAAAAAGCAAAAAATTTCAGAATTGCACCTTGCAATGCGGAGAAATTACTGTTTGTGCATTTACAATATTCATTGATTTTTGCCATTGAAAAACGTCCAGAAATGATTGAAGCTACTGACTGAATGAAAGGAGCTGGCATCTCACTCTCTTTGAATCTTCTTTATCATGCTAAGAGGAGCAGGAAAAAGCAAAAAATTTCAGAATTGCACCTTGCAATGCGGAGAAATTACTGTTTGTGCATTTACAATATTCATTGATTTTTGCCATTGAAAAATGTCCAGAAATGATTGAAGCTACTGACTGAATGAAAGGAGCTGGCATCTCACTCTCTTTGAATCTTCTTTATCATGCTAAGAGGAGCAGGAAAAAGCAAAAAATTTCAGAATTGCGCCTTGCAATGCGGAGAAATTACTGTTTGTGCATTTACAAAATTCATTGATTTTTGCCATTGAAAAACATCATGTTATTCATATACCAGAAATGATTGAAGCTACTGACTGAAGGAAAGGAGCTGGCATCTCACTCTCTTTGAATCTTCTTTATCATGCTAAGAGGAGCAGGAAAAAGCAAAAAATTTCAGAATTGCACCTTGCAATGCGGAGAAATTACTGTTTGTGCATTTACAATATTCATTGATTTTTGCCATTGAAAAACATCCAGAAATGATTGTAGCTACTGACTGAATGAAAGGAGCTGGCATCTCACTCTCTTTGAATCTTCTTTATCATGCTAAGAGGAGCAGGAAAAAGCAAAAAATTTCAGAATTGCACCTTGCAATGCGGAGAAATTACTGTTTGTGCATTTACAATATTCATTGATTTTTGCGATTGAAAAACATCATGTTATTCATATACCAGAAATGATTGAAGCTACTGACTGAATGAAAGGAGCTGGCATCTCACTCTCTTTGAATCTTCTTTATCATGCTAAGAGGAGCAGGAAAAAGCAAAAAATTTCAGAATTGCACCTTGCAATGCGGAGAAATTACTGTTTGTGCATTTACAATATTCATTGATTTTTGCCATTGAAAAACATCCAGAAATGATTGTAGCTACTGACTGAATGAAAGGAGCTGGCATCTCACTCTCTTTGAATCTTCTTTATCATGCTAAGAGGAGCAGGAAAAAGCAAAAAATTTCAGAATTGCACCTTGCAATGCGGAGAAATTACTGTTTGTGCATTTACAATATTCATTGATTTTTGCGATTGAAAAACATCATGTTATTCATATACCAGAAATGATTGAAGCTACTGACTGAATGAAAGGAGCTGGCATCTCACTCTCTTTGAATCTTCTTTATCATGCTAAGAGGAGCAGGAAAAAGTAAAAAATTTCAGAATTTCACCTTGCAATGCGGAGAAATTACTGTTTGTGCATTTACAATATTCAATGATTTTTGCCATTGAAAAACGTCCAGAAATGATTGAAGCTACTGACTGAATGAAAGGAGCTGGCATCTCACTCTCTTGGAATCTTGTTTATCATGCTAAGAGGAGCAGGAAAAAGCAAAAAATTTCAGAATTGCACCTTGCAATGCGGAGAAATTACTGTTTGTGCATTTACAATATTCATTGATTTTTGCTATTGAAAAACATCATGTTATTCATATACCAGAAATGATTGAAGCTACTGACTGAATGAAAGGAGCTGGCATCTCACTCTCTTTGAATCTTCTTTATCATGCTAAGAGGAGCAGGAAAAAGCAAAAAATTTCAGAATTGCACCTTGCAATGCGGAGAAATTACAGTTTGTGCATTTACAATATTCATTGATTTTTGCCATTGAAAAACGTCCAGAAATGATTGAAGCTACTGACTGAATGAAAGGAGCTGGCATCTCACTCTCTTTGAATCTTCTTTATCATGCTAAGAGGAGAAGGAAAAAGCAAAAAATTTCAGAATTGCACCTTGCAATGCGGAGAAATTACTGTTTGTGCATTTACAATATTCATTGATTTTTGCCATTGAAAAACGTCCAGAAATGATTGAAGGTACTGACTGAATGAAAGGAGCTGGCATATCACTCTCTTTGAATCTTCTTTATCATGCTAAGAGGAGCAGGAAAAAGCAAAAAATTTCAGAATTGCACCTTGCAATGCGGAGAAATTACTGTTTGTGCATTTACAATATTCATTGATTTTTGCCATTGAAAAACGTCCAGAAATGATTGAAGCTACTGACTGAATGAAAGGAGCTGGCATCTCACTCTCTTTGAATCTTCTTTATCATGCTAAGAGGAGCAGGAAAAAGCAAAAAATTTCAGAATTGCACCTTGCAATGCGGAGAAATTACTGTTTGTGCATTTACAATATTCATTGATTTTTGCCATTGCAAAATGTCCAGAAATGATTGAAGCTACTGACTGAATGAAAGGAGCTGGCATCTCACTCTCTTTGAATCTTCTTTATCATGCTAAGAGGAGCAGGAAAAAGCAAAAAATTTCAGAATTGCGCCTTGCAATGCGGAGAAATTACTGTTTGTGCATTTACAAAATTCATTGATTTTTGCCATTGAAAAACATCATGTTATTCATATACCAGAAATGATTGAAGCTACTGACTGAAGGAAAGGAGCTGGCATCTCACTCTCTTTGAATCTTCTTTATCATGCTAAGAGGAGCAGGAAAAAGCAAAAAATTTCAGAATTGCACCTTGCAATGCGGAGAAATTACTGTTTGTGCATTTACAATATTCATTGATTTTTGCCATTGAAAAACATCCAGAAATGATTGTAGCTACTGACTGAATGAAAGGAGCTGGCATCTCACTCTCTTTGAATCTTCTTTATCATGCTAAGAGGAGCAGGAAAAAGCAAAAAATTTCAGAATTGCACCTTGCAATGCGGAGAAATTACTGTTTGTGCATTTACAATATTCATTGATTTTTGCGATTGAAAAACATCATGTTATTCATATACCAGAAATGATTGAAGCTACTGACTGAATGAAAGGAGCTGGCATCTCACTCTCTTTGAATCTTCTTTATCATGCTAAGAGGAGCAGGAAAAAGTAAAAAATTTCAGAATTGCACCTTGCAATGCGGAGAAATTACTGTTTGTGCATTTACAATATTCAATGATTTTTGCCATTGAAAAACGTCCAGAAATGATTGAAGCTACAGACTGAATGAAAGGAGCTGGCATCTCACTCTCTTTGAATCTTGTTTATCATGCTAAGAGGAGCAGGAAAAAGCAAAAAATTTCAGAATTGCACCTTGCAATGCGGAGAAATTACTGTTTGTGCATTTACAATATTCATTGATTTTTGCCATTGAAAAACGTCCAGAAATGATTGAAGCTACTGACTGAATGAAAGGAGCTGGCATCTCACTCTCTTTGAATCTTCTTTATCATGCTAAGAGGAGCAGGAAAAAGCAAAAAATTTCAGAATTGCACCTTGCAATGCGGAGAAATTACTGTTTGTGCATTTACAATATTCATTGATTTTTGCCATTGAAAAACTTCATGTTATTCATATACCAGAAATGATTGAAGCTACTGACTGAATGAAAGGAGCTGGCATCTCACTCTCTTTGAATCTTCTTTATCATGCTAAGAGGAGCAGGAAAAAGCAAAAAATTTCAGAATTGCACCTTGCAATGCGGAGAAATTACTGTTTGTGCATTTACAATATTCATTGATTTTTGCCATTGAAAAACGTCCAGAAATGATTGAAGCTACTGACTGAATGAAAGGAGATGGCATCTCACTCTCTTTGAATCTTGTTTATCATGCTAAGAGGAGCAGGAAAAAGCAAAAAATTTCAGAATTGCACCTTGCAATGCGGAGAAATTACTGTTTGTGCATTTACAATATTCATTGATTTTTGCCATTGAAAAATGTCCAGAAATGATTGAAGCTACTGACTGAATGAAAGGAGCTGGCATCTCACTCTCTTTGAATCTTCTTTATCATGCTAAGAGGAGCAGGAAAAAGCAAAAAATTTCAGAATTGCACCTTGCAATGCGGAGAAATTACTGTTTGTGCATTTACAATATTCATTGATTTTTGCTATTGAAAAACATCATGTTATTCATATACCAGAAATGATTGAAGCTACTGACAGAATGAAAGGAGCTGGCATCTCACTCTCTTTGAATCTTCTTTATCATGCTAAAGGGAGCAGGAAAAAGCAAAAAATTTCAGAATTGCACCTTGCAATGCGGAGAAATTACAGTTTGTGCATTTACAATATTCATTGATTTTTGCCATTGAAAAACGTCCAGAAATGATTGAAGCTACTGACTGAATGAAAGGAGCTGGCATCTCACTCTCTTTGAATCTTCTTTATCATGCTAAGAGGAGCAGGAAAAAGCAAAAAATTTCAGAATTGCACCTTGCAATGCGGAGAAATTACTGTTTGTGCATTTACAATATTCATTGATTTTTGCCATTGAAAAACATCCAGAAATGATTGAAGGTACTGACTGAATGAAAGGAGCTGGCATCTCACTCTCTTTGAATCTTCTTTATCATGCTAAGAGGAGCAGGAAAAAGCAAAAAATTTCAGAATTGCACCTTGCAATGCGGAGAAATTACTGTTTGTGCATTTACAATATTCATTGATTTTTGCCATTGAAAAACGTCCAGAAAGGATTGAAGCTACTGACTGAATGAAAGGAGCTGGCATCTCACTCTCTTTGAATCTTCTTTATCATGCTAAGAGGAGCAGGAAAAAGCAAAAAATTTCAGAATTGCACCTTGCAATGCGGAGAAATTACTGTTTGTGCATTTACAATATTCATTGATTTTTGCCATTGAAAAATGTCCAGAAATGATTGAAGCTACTGACTGAATGAAAGGAGCTGGCATCTCACTCTCTTTGAATCTTCTTTATCATGCTAAGAGGAGCAGGAAAAAGCAAAAAATTTCAGAATTGCGCCTTGCAATGCGGAGAAATTACTGTTTGTGCATTTACAAAATTCATTGATTTTTGCCATTGAAAAACATCATGTTATTCATATACCAGAAATGATTGAAGCTACTGACTGAAGGAAAGGAGCTGGCATCTCACTCTCTTTGAATCTTCTTTATCATGCTAAGAGGAGCAGGAAAAAGCAAAAAATTTCAGAATTGCACCTTGCAATGCGGAGAAATTACTGTTTGTGCATTTACAATATTCATTGATTTTTGCCATTGAAAAACATCCAGAAATGATTGAAGCTACTGACTGAATGAAAGGAGCTGGCATCTCACTCTCTTTGAATCTTCTTTATCATGCTAAGAGGAGCAGGAAAAAGCAAAAAATTTCAGAATTGCACCTTGCAATGCGGAGAAATTACTGTTTGTGCATTTACAATATTCATTGATTTTTGCGAATGAAAAACATCATGTTATTCATATACCAGAAATGATTGAAGCTACTGACTGAATGAAAGGAGCTGGCATCTCACTCTCTTTGAATCTTCTTTATCATGCTAAGAGGAGCAGGAAAAAGCAAAAAATTTCAGAATTGCACCTTGCAATGCGGAGAAATTACTGTTTGTGCATTTACAATATTCATTGATTTTTGCCATTGAAAAACATCCAGAAATGATTGAAGCTACTGACTGAATGAAAGGAGCTGGCATCTCACTCTCTTTGAATCTTCTTTATCATGCTAAGAGGAGCAGGAAAAAGCAAAAAATTTCAGAATTGCACCTTGCAATGCGGAGAAATTACTGTTTGTGCATTTACAATATTCATTGATTTTTGCGAATGAAAAACATCATGTTATTCATATACCAGAAATGATTGAAGCTACTGACTGAATGAAAGGAGCTGGCATCTCACTCTCTTTGAATCTTCTTTATCATGCTAAGAGGAGCAGGAAAAAGTAAAAAATTTCAGAATTGCACCTTGCAATGCGGAGAAATTACTGTTTGTGCATTTACAATATTCATTGATTTTTGCCATTGAAAAACATGTTATTCATATACCAGAAATGTTTGAAGCTCCTGACTGAATGAAAGGAGCTGGCACCTCACTCTCTTTGAATCTTCTTTATCATGCTAAGAGGAGCAGGAAAAAGCAAAAAATTTCAGAATTGCACCTTGCAATGCGGAGAAATTACTGTTTGTGCATTTACAATATTCATTGATTTTTGCCATTGAAAAACGTCCAGAAATGATTGAAGCTACTGACTGAATGAAAGGAGCTGTCATCTCACTCTCTTTGAATCTTCTTTATCATGCTAAGAGGAGCAGGAAAAAGCAAAAAATTTCAGAATTGCACCTTGCAATGCGGAGAAATTACTGTTTGTGCATTTACAATATTCATTGATTTTTGCCATTGAAAAATGTCCAGAAATGATTGAAGCTACTGACTGAATGAAAGGAGCTGGCATCTCACTCTCTTTGAATCTTCTTTATCATGCTAGGATTAGCAGGAAAAAGCAAAAAATTTCAGAATTGCACCTTGCAATGTGGAGATATTACTGTTTGTGCATTTACAATATTCATTGATTTTTGCCATTGAAAAACATGTTTTTCATATACCAGAAATGTTTGAAGCTACTGACTGAATGAAAGGAGCTGGCATCTCACTCTCTTTGAATCTTCTTTATCATGCTAGGATTAACAGGAAAAAGCAAAAAATTTCAGAATTTCACCTTGCAATGTGGAGATATTACTGTTTGTGCATTTACAATATTCATTGATTTTTGCCATTGAAAAACATGTTTTTCATATACCAGAAATGTTTGAAGCTACTGACTGAATGAAAGGAGCTGGCATCTCACTCTCTTTGAATCTTCTTTATCATGCTAGGATTAACAGGAAAAAGCAAAAAATTTCAGAATTGCACCTTGCAATGTGGAGATATTACTGTTTGTGCATTTACAATATTCATTGATTTTTGCCATTGAAAAATGTCCAGAAATGATTGAAGCTACTGACTGAATGAAAGGAGCTGGCATCTCACTCTCTTTGAATCTTCTTTATCATGCTAGGATTAGCAGGAAAAAGCAAAAAATTTCAGAATTGCACCTTGCAATGTGGAGATATTACTGTTTGTGCATTTACAATAGTCATTGATTTTTGCCATTGAAAAACATGTTTTTCATATACCAGAAATGTTTGAAGCTACTGACTGAATGAAAGGAGCTGGCATCTCACTCTCTTTGAATCTTCTTTATCATGCTAGGATTAACAGGAAAAAGCAAAAAATTTCAGAATTTCACCTTGCAATGTGGAGATATTACTGTTTGTGCATTTACAATATTCATTGATTTTTGCCATTGAAAAACATGTTTTTCATATACCAGAAATGTTTGAAGCTACTGACTGAATGAAAGGAGCTGGCATCTCACTCTCTTTGAATCTTCTTTATCATGCTAGGATTAACAGGAAAAAGCAAAAAATTTCAGAATTGCACCTTGCAATGTGGAGATATTACTGTTTGTGCATTTACAATATTCATTGATTTTTGCCATTGAAAAACGTCCAGAAATGTTTGAAGCTACTGACTGAATGAAAGGAGCTGGCATCTCACTCTCTTTGAATCTTCTTTATCATGCTAGGATTAGCAGGAAAAAGCAAAAAATTTCAGAATTGCACCTTGCAATGTGGAGATATTACTGTTTGTGCATTTACAATATTCATTGATTTTTGCCATTGAAAAACATGTTTTTCATATACCAGAAATGTTTGAAGCTACTGACTGAATGAAAGGAGCTGGCATCTCACTCTCTTTGAATCTTCTTTATCATGCTAGGATTAGCAGGAAAAAGCAAAAAATTTCAGAATTGCACCTTGCAATGTGGAGATATTACTGTTTGTGCATTTACAATATTCATTGATTTTTGCCATTGAAAAACGTTTTTCATATACCAGAAATGTTTGAAGCTACTGACTGAATGAAAGGAGCTGGCATCTCACTCTCTTTGAATCTTCTTTATCATGCTAGGATTAACAGGAAAAAGCAAAAAATTTCAGAATTGCACCTTGCAATGTGGAGATATTACTGTTTGTGCATTTACAATATTCATTGATTTTTGCCATTGAAAAACGTCCAGAAATGTTTGAAGCTACTGACTGAATGAAAGGAGCTGGCATCTCACTCTCTTTGAATCTTCTTTATCATGCTAGGATTAACAGGAAAAAGCTAAAAATTTCAGAATTGCACCTTGCAATGTGGAGATATTACTGTTTGTGCATTTACAATATTCATTGATTTTTGCCATTGAAAAACATGTTTTTCATATACCAGAAATGTTTGAAGCTACTGACTGAATGAAAGGAGCTGGCATCTCACTCTCTTTGAATCTTCTTTTCATGCTAGGATTAGCAGGAAAAAGCAAAAAATTTCAGAATTGCACCTTGCAATGTGGAGATATTACTGTTTGTGCATTTACAATATTCATTGATTTTTGCCATTGAAAAACATGTGTTTTTCATATACCAGAAATGTTTGAAGCTACTGACTGAATGAAAGGAGCTGGCATCTCACTCTCTTTGAATCTTCTTTATCAAGCTAGGATTAGCAGGAAAAAGCAAAAAATTTCAGAATTGCACCTTGCAATGTGGAGATATTACTGTTTGTGCATTTACAATATTCATTGATTTTTGCCATTGAAAAACATGTTTTTCATATACCAGAAATGTTTGAAGCTACTGACTGAATGAAAGGAGCTGGCATCTCACTCTCTTTGAATCTTCTTTATCATGCTAGGATTAACAGGAAAAAGCAAAAAATTTCAGAATTGCACCTTGCAATGTGGAGATATTACTGTTTGTGCATTTACAATATTCATTGATTTTTGCCATTGAAAAACGTCCAGAAATGTTTGAAGCTACTGACTGAATGAAAGGAGCTGGCATCTCACTCTCTTTGAATCTTCTTTATCATGCTAGGATTAGCAGGAAAAAGCAAAAAATTTCAGAATTGCACCTTGCAATGTGGAGATATTACTGTTTGTGCATTTACAATATTCATTGATTTTTGCCATTGAAAAACATGTTTTTCATATACCAGAAATGTTTGAAGCTACTGACTGAATGAAAGGAGCTGGCATGTCACTCTCTTTGAATCTTCTTTATCATGCTAGGATTAACAGGAAAAAGCAAAAAATTTCAGAATTGCACCTTGCAATGTGGAGATATTACTGTTTGTGCATTTACAATATTCATTGATTTTTGCCATTGAAAAACATGTTTTTCATATACCAGAAATGTTTGAAGCTACTGACTGAATGAAAGGAGCTGGCATCTCACTCTCTTTGAATCTTCTTTATCATGCTAGGATTAACAGGAAAAAGCAAAAAATTTCAGAATTGCACCTTGCAATGTGGAGATATTACTGTTTGTGCATTTACAATATTCATTGATTTTTGCCATTGAAAAACGTCCAGAAATGTTTGAAGCTACTGACTGAATGAAAGGAGCTGGCATCTCACTCTCTTTGAATCTTCTTTATCATGCTAGGATTAGCAGGAAAAAGCAAAAAATTTCAGAATTGCACCTTGCAATGTGGAGATATTACTGTTTGTGCATTTAAAATATTCATTGATTTTTGCCATTGAAAAACATGTTTTTCATATACCAGAAATGTTTGAAGCTACTGACTGAATGAAAGGAGCTGGCATCTCACTCTCTTTGAATCTTCTTTATCATGCTAGGATTAACAGGAAAAAGCAAAAAATTTCAGAATTGCACCTTGCAATGTGGAGATATTACTGTTTGTGCATTTACAATATTCATTGATTTTTGCCATTGAAAAACGTCCAGAAATGTTTGAAGCTACTGACTGAATGAAAGGAGCTGGCATCTCACTCTCTTTGAATCTTCTTTATCATGCTAGGATTAGCAGGAAAAAGCAAAAAATTTCAGAATTGCACCTTGCAATGTGGAGATATTACTGTTTGTGCATTTACAATATTCATTGATTTTTGCCATTGAAAAACATGTTTTTCATATACCAGAAATGTTTGAAGCTACTGACTGAATGAAAGGAGCTGGCATCTCACTCTCTTTGAATCTTCTTTATCATGCTAGGATTAGCAGGAAAAAGCAAAAAATTTCAGAATTGCACCTTGCAATGTGGAGATATTACTGTTTGTGCATTTACAATATTCATTGATTTTTGCCATTGAAAAACATGTTTTTCATATACCAGAAATGTTTGAAGCTACTGACTGAATGAAAGGAGCTGGCATCTCACTCTCTTTGAATCTTCTTTATCATGCTAGGATTAACAGGAAAAAGCAAAAAATTTCAGAATTGCACCTTGCAATGTGGAGATATTACTGTTTGTGCATTTACAATATTCATTGATTTTTGCCATTGAAAAACGTCCAGAAATGTTTGAAGCTACTGACTGAATGAAAGGAGCTGGCATCTCACTCTCTTTGAATCTTCTTTATCATGCTAGGATTAACAGGAAAAAGCTAAAAATTTCAGAATTGCACCTTGCAATGTGGAGATATTACTGTTTGTGCATTTACAATATTCATTGATTTTTGCCATTGAAAAACATGTTTTTCATATACCAGAAATGTTTGAAGCTACTGACTGAATGAAAGGAGCTGGCATCTCACTCTCTTTGAATCTTCTTTATCATGCTAGGATTAGCAGGAAAAAGCAAAGAATTTCAGAATTGCACCTTGCAATGTGGAGATATTACTGTTTGTGCATTTACAATATTCATTGATTTTTGCCATTGAAAAACATGTTTTTCATATACCAGAAATGTTTGAAGCTACTGACTGAATGAAAGGAGCTGGCATCTCACTCTCTTTGAATCTTCTTTATCATGCTAAGAGGAGCAGGAAAAAGCAAAAAATTTCAGAATTGCACCTTGCAATGCGGAGAAATTACTGTTTGTGCATTTACAATATTCATTGATTTTTGCCATTGAAAAACGTCCAGAAATGATTGAAGCTACTGACTGAATGAAAGGAGCTGTCATCTCACTCTCTTTGAATCTTCTTTATCATGCTAAGAGGAGCAGGAAAAAGCAAAAAATTTCAGAATTGCACCTTGCAATGCGGAGAAATTACTGTTTGTGCATTTACAATATTCATTGATTTTTGCCATTGAAAAATGTCCAGAAATGATTGAAGCTACTGACTGAATGAAAGGAGCTGACATCTCACTCTCTTTGAATCTTCTTTATCATGCTAGGATTAACAGGAAAAAGCAAAAAATTTCAGAATTTCACCTTGCAATGTGGAGATATTACTGTTTGTGCATTTACAATATTCATTGATTTTTGCCATTGAAAAACATGTTTTTCATATACCAGAAATGTTTGAAGCTACTGACTGAATGAAAGGAGCTGGCATCTCACTCTCTTTGAATCTTCTTTATCATGCTAGGATTAACAGGAAAAAGCAAAAAATTTCAGAATTGCACCTTGCAATGTGGAGATATTACTGTTTGTGCATTTACAATATTCATTGATTTTTGCCATTGAAAAACGTCCAGAAATGTTTGAAGCTACTGACTGAATGAAAGGAGCTGGCATCTCACTCTCTTTGAATCTTCTTTATCATGCTAAGAGGAGCAGGAAAAAGCAAAAAATTTCAGAATTGCACCTTGCAATGCGGAGAAATTACTGTTTGTGCATTTACAATATTCATTGATTTTTGCGAATGAAAAACATCATGTTATTCATATACCAGAAATGATTGAAGCTACTGACTGAATGAAAGGAGCTGGCATCTCACTCTCTTTGAATCTTCTTTATCATGCTAAGAGGAGCAGGAAAAAGTAAAAAATTTCAGAATTGCACCTTGCAATGCGGAGAAATTACTGTTTGTGCATTTACAATATTCATTGATTTTTGCCATTGAAAAACATGTTATTCATATACCAGAAATGTTTGAAGCTCCTGACTGAATGAAAGGAGCTGGCACCTCACTCTCTTTGAATCTTCTTTATCATGCTAAGAGGAGCAGGAAAAAGCAAAAAATTTCAGAATTGCACCTTGCAATGCGGAGAAATTACTGTTTGTGCATTTACAATATTCATTGATTTTTGCCATTGAAAAACGTCCAGAAATGATTGAAGCTACTGACTGAATGAAAGGAGCTGTCATCTCACTCTCTTTGAATCTTCTTTATCATGCTAAGAGGAGCAGGAAAAAGCAAAAAATTTCAGAATTGCACCTTGCAATGCGGAGAAATTACTGTTTGTGCATTTACAATATTCATTGATTTTTGCCATTGAAAAATGTCCAGAAATGATTGAAGCTACTGACTGAATGAAAGGAGCTGGCATCTCACTCTCTTTGAATCTTCTTTATCATGCTAGGATTAGCAGGAAAAAGCAAAAAATTTCAGAATTGCACCTTGCAATGTGGAGATATTACTGTTTGTGCATTTACAATATTCATTGATTTTTGCCATTGAAAAACATGTTTTTCATATACCAGAAATGTTTGAAGCTACTGACTGAATGAAAGGAGCTGGCATCTCACTCTCTTTGAATCTTCTTTATCATGCTAGGATTAACAGGAAAAAGCAAAAAATTTCAGAATTTCACCTTGCAATGTGGAGATATTACTGTTTGTGCATTTACAATATTCATTGATTTTTGCCATTGAAAAACATGTTTTTCATATACCAGAAATGTTTGAAGCTACTGACTGAATGAAAGGAGCTGGCATCTCACTCTCTTTGAATCTTCTTTATCATGCTAGGATTAACAGGAAAAAGCAAAAAATTTCAGAATTGCACCTTGCAATGTGGAGATATTACTGTTTGTGCATTTACAATATTCATTGATTTTTGCCATTGAAAAATGTCCAGAAATGATTGAAGCTACTGACTGAATGAAAGGAGCTGGCATCTCACTCTCTTTGAATCTTCTTTATCATGCTAGGATTAGCAGGAAAAAGCAAAAAATTTCAGAATTGCACCTTGCAATGTGGAGATATTACTGTTTGTGCATTTACAATAGTCATTGATTTTTGCCATTGAAAAACATGTTTTTCATATACCAGAAATGTTTGAAGCTACTGACTGAATGAAAGGAGCTGGCATCTCACTCTCTTTGAATCTTCTTTATCATGCTAGGATTAACAGGAAAAAGCAAAAAATTTCAGAATTTCACCTTGCAATGTGGAGATATTACTGTTTGTGCATTTACAATATTCATTGATTTTTGCCATTGAAAAACATGTTTTTCATATACCAGAAATGTTTGAAGCTACTGACTGAATGAAAGGAGCTGGCATCTCACTCTCTTTGAATCTTCTTTATCATGCTAGGATTAACAGGAAAAAGCAAAAAATTTCAGAATTGCACCTTGCAATGTGGAGATATTACTGTTTGTGCATTTACAATATTCATTGATTTTTGCCATTGAAAAATGTCCAGAAATGTTTGAAGCTACTGACTGAATGAAAGGAGCTGGCATCTCACTCTCTTTGAATCTTCTTTATCATGCTAGGATTAGCAGGAAAAAGCAAAAAATTTCAGAATTGCACCTTGCAATGTGGAGATATTACTGTTTGTGCATTTACAATATTCATTGATTTTTGCCATTGAAAAACATGTTTTTCATATACCAGAAATGTTTGAAGCTACTGACTGAATGAAAGGAGCTGGCATCTCACTCTCTTTGAATCTTCTTTATCATGCTAGGATTAGCAGGAAAAAGCAAAAAATTTCAGAATTGCACCTTGCAATGTGGAGATATTACTGTTTGTGCATTTACAATATTCATTGATTTTTGCCATTGAAAAACGTTTTTCATATACCAGAAATGTTTGAAGCTACTGACTGAATGAAAGGAGCTGGCATCTCACTCTCTTTGAATCTTCTTTATCATGCTAGGATTAACAGGAAAAAGCAAAAAATTTCAGAATTGCACCTTGCAATGTGGAGATATTACTGTTTGTGCATTTACAATATTCATTGATTTTTGCCATTGAAAAACGTCCAGAAATGTTTGAAGCTACTGACTGAATGAAAGGAGCTGGCATCTCACTCTCTTTGAATCTTCTTTATCATGCTAGGATTAACAGGAAAAAGCTAAAAATTTCAGAATTGCACCTTGCAATGTGGAGATATTACTGTTTGTGCATTTACAATATTCATTGATTTTTGCCATTGAAAAACATGTTTTTCATATACCAGAAATGTTTGAAGCTACTGACTGAATGAAAGGAGCTGGCATCTCACTCTCTTTGAATCTTCTTTTCATGCTAGGATTAGCAGGAAAAAGCAAAAAATTTCAGAATTGCACCTTGCAATGTGGAGATATTACTGTTTGTGCATTTACAATATTCATTGATTTTTGCCATTGAAAAACATGTGTTTTTCATATACCAGAAATGTTTGAAGCTACTGACTGAATGAAAGGAGCTGGCATCTCACTCTCTTTGAATCTTCTTTATCAAGCTAGGATTAGCAGGAAAAAGCAAAAAATTTCAGAATTGCACCTTGCAATGTGGAGATATTACTGTTTGTGCATTTACAATATTCATTGATTTTTGCCATTGAAAAACATGTTTTTCATATACCAGAAATGTTTGAAGCTACTGACTGAATGAAAGGAGCTGGCATCTCACTCTCTTTGAATCTTCTTTATCATGCTAGGATTAACAGGAAAAAGCAAAAAATTTCAGAATTGCACCTTGCAATGTGGAGATATTACTGTTTGTGCATTTACAATATTCATTGATTTTTGCCATTGAAAAACGTCCAGAAATGTTTGAAGCTACTGACTGAATGAAAGGAGCTGGCATCTCACTCTCTTTGAATCTTCTTTATCATGCTAGGATTAGCAGGAAAAAGCAAAAAATTTCAGAATTGCACCTTGCAATGTGGAGATATTACTGTTTGTGCATTTACAATATTCATTGATTTTTGCCATTGAAAAACATGTTTTTCATATACCAGAAATGTTTGAAGCTACTGACTGAATGAAAGGAGCTGGCATGTCACTCTCTTTGAATCTTCTTTATCATGCTAGGATTAACAGGAAAAAGCAAAAAATTTCAGAATTGCACCTTGCAATGTGGAGATATTACTGTTTGTGCATTTACAATATTCATTGATTTTTGCCATTGAAAAACATGTTTTTCATATACCAGAAATGTTTGAAGCTACTGACTGAATGAAAGGAGCTGGCATCTCACTCTCTTTGAATCTTCTTTATCATGCTAGGATTAACAGGAAAAAGCAAAAAATTTCAGAATTGCACCTTGCAATGTGGAGATATTACTGTTTGTGCATTTACAATATTCATTGATTTTTGCCATTGAAAAACGTCCAGAAATGTTTGAAGCTACTGACTGAATGAAAGGAGCTGGCATCTCACTCTCTTTGAATCTTCTTTATCATGCTAGGATTAGCAGGAAAAAGCAAAAAATTTCAGAATTGCACCTTGCAATGTGGAGATATTACTGTTTGTGCATTTAAAATATTCATTGATTTTTGCCATTGAAAAACATGTTTTTCATATACCAGAAATGTTTGAAGCTACTGACTGAATGAAAGGAGCTGGCATCTCACTCTCTTTGAATCTTCTTTATCATGCTAGGATTAACAGGAAAAAGCAAAAAATTTCAGAATTGCACCTTGCAATGTGGAGATATTACTGTTTGTGCATTTACAATATTCATTGATTTTTGCCATTGAAAAACGTCCAGAAATGTTTGAAGCTACTGACTGAATGAAAGGAGCTGGCATCTCACTCTCTTTGAATCTTCTTTATCATGCTAGGATTAGCAGGAAAAAGCAAAAAATTTCAGAATTGCACCTTGCAATGTGGAGATATTACTGTTTGTGCATTTACAATATTCATTGATTTTTGCCATTGAAAAACATGTTTTTCATATACCAGAAATGTTTGAAGCTACTGACTGAATGAAAGGAGCTGGCATCTCACTCTCTTTGAATCTTCTTTATCATGCTAGGATTAGCAGGAAAAAGCAAAAAATTTCAGAATTGCACCTTGCAATGTGGAGATATTACTGTTTGTGCATTTACAATATTCATTGATTTTTGCCATTGAAAAACATGTTTTTCATATACCAGAAATGTTTGAAGCTACTGACTGAATGAAAGGAGCTGGCATCTCACTCTCTTTGAATCTTCTTTATCATGCTAGGATTAACAGGAAAAAGCAAAAAATTTCAGAATTGCACCTTGCAATGTGGAGATATTACTGTTTGTGCATTTACAATATTCATTGATTTTTGCCATTGAAAAACGTCCAGAAATGTTTGAAGCTACTGACTGAATGAAAGGAGCTGGCATCTCACTCTCTTTGAATCTTCTTTATCATGCTAGGATTAACAGGAAAAAGCTAAAAATTTCAGAATTGCACCTTGCAATGTGGAGATATTACTGTTTGTGCATTTACAATATTCATTGATTTTTGCCATTGAAAAACATGTTTTTCATATACCAGAAATGTTTGAAGCTACTGACTGAATGAAAGGAGCTGGCATCTCACTCTCTTTGAATCTTCTTTATCATGCTAGGATTAGCAGGAAAAAGCAAAGAATTTCAGAATTGCACCTTGCAATGTGGAGATATTACTGTTTGTGCATTTACAATATTCATTGATTTTTGCCATTGAAAAACATGTTTTTCATATACCAGAAATGTTTGAAGCTACTGACTGAATGAAAGGAGCTGGCATCTCACTCTCTTTGAATCTTCTTTATCATGCTAAGAGGAGCAGGAAAAAGCAAAAAATTTCAGAATTGCACCTTGCAATGCGGAGAAATTACTGTTTGTGCATTTACAATATTCATTGATTTTTGCCATTGAAAAACGTCCAGAAATGATTGAAGCTACTGACTGAATGAAAGGAGCTGTCATCTCACTCTCTTTGAATCTTCTTTATCATGCTAAGAGGAGCAGGAAAAAGCAAAAAATTTCAGAATTGCACCTTGCAATGCGGAGAAATTACTGTTTGTGCATTTACAATATTCATTGATTTTTGCCATTGAAAAATGTCCAGAAATGATTGAAGCTACTGACTGAATGAAAGGAGCTGACATCTCACTCTCTTTGAATCTTCTTTATCATGCTAGGATTAACAGGAAAAAGCAAAAAATTTCAGAATTTCACCTTGCAATGTGGAGATATTACTGTTTGTGCATTTACAATATTCATTGATTTTTGCCATTGAAAAACATGTTTTTCATATACCAGAAATGTTTGAAGCTACTGACTGAATGAAAGGAGCTGGCATCTCACTCTCTTTGAATCTTCTTTATCATGCTAGGATTAACAGGAAAAAGCAAAAAATTTCAGAATTGCACCTTGCAATGTGGAGATATTACTGTTTGTGCATTTACAATATTCATTGATTTTTGCCATTGAAAAACGTCCAGAAATGTTTGAAGCTACTGACTGAATGAAAGGAGCTGGCATCTCACTCTCTTTGAATCTTCTTTATCATGCTAGGATTAGCAGGAAAAAGCAAAAAATTTCAGAATTGCACCTTGCAATGTGGAGATATTACTGTTTGTGCATTTACAATATTCATTGATTTTTGCCATTGAAAAACATGTTTTTCATATACCAGAAATGTTTGAAGCTACTGACTGAATGAAAGGAGCTGGCATCTCACTCTCTTTGAATCTTCTTTATCATGCTAGGATTAGCAGGAAAAAGCAAAAAATTTCAGAATTGCACCTTGCAATGTGGAGATATTACTGTTTGTGCATTTACAATATTCATTGATTTTTGCCATTGAAAAACGTTTTTCATATACCAGAAATGTTTGAAGCTACTGACTGAATGAAAGGAGCTGGCATCTCACTCTCTTTGAATCTTCTTTATCATGCTAGGATTAACAGGAAAAAGCAAAAAATTTCAGAATTGCACCTTGCAATGTGGAGATATTACTGTTTGTGCATTTACAATATTCATTGATTTTTGCCATTGAAAAACGTCCAGAAATGTTTGAAGCTACTGACTGAATGAAAGGAGCTGGCATCTCACTCTCTTTGATTCTTCTTTATCATGCTAGGATTAACAGGAAAAAGCTAAAAATTTCAGAATTGCACCTTGCAATGTGGAGATATTACTGTTTGTGCATTTACAATATTCATTGATTTTTGCCATTGAAAAACATGTTTTTCATATACCAGAAATGTTTGAAGCTACTGACTGAATGAAAGGAGCTGGCATCTCACTCTCTTTGAATCTTCTTTATCATGCTAGGATTAGCAGGAAAAAGCAAAAAATTTCAGAATTGCACCTTGCAATGTGGAGATATTACTGTTTGTGCATTTACAATATTCATTGATTTTTGCCATTGAAAAACATGTTTTTCATATACCAGAAATGTTTGAAGCTACTGACTGAATGAAAGGAGCTGGCATCTCACTCTCTTTGAATCTTCTTTATCATGCTAGGATTAGCAGGAAAAAGCAAAAAATTTCAGAATTGCACCTTGCAATGTGGAGATATTACTGTTTGTGCATTTACAATATTCATTGATTTTTGCCATTGAAAAACGTTTTTCATATACCAGAAATGTTTGAAGCTACTGACTGAATGAAAGGAGCTGGCATCTCACTCTCTTTGAATCTTCTTTATCATGCTAGGATTAACAGGAAAAAGCAAAAAATTTCAGAATTGCACCTTGCAATGTGGAGATATTACTGTTTGTGCATTTACAATATTCATTGATTTTTGCCATTGAAAAACGTCCAGAAATGTTTGAAGCTACTGACTGAATGAAAGGAGCTGGCATCTCACTCTCTTTGAATCTTCTTTATCATGCTAGGATTAACAGGAAAAAGCTAAAAATTTCAGAATTGCACCTTGCAATGTGGAGATATTACTGTTTGTGCATTTACAATATTCATTGATTTTTGCCATTGAAAAACATGTTTTTCATATACCAGAAATGTTTGAAGCTACTGACTGAATGAAAGGAGCTGGCATCTCACTCTCTTTGAATCTTCTTTATCATGCTAGGATTAGCAGGAAAAAGCAAAAAATTTCAGAATTGCACCTTGCAATGTGGAGATATTACTGTTTGTGCATTTACAATATTCATTGATTTTTGCCATTGAAAAACATGTGTTTTTCATATACCAGAAATGTTTGAAGCTACTGACTGAATGAAAGGAGCTGGCATCTCACTCTCTTTGAATCTTCTTTATCATGCTAGGATTAGCAGGAAAAAGCAAAAAATTTCAGAATTGCACCTTGCAATGTGGAGATATTACTGTTTGTGCATTTACAATATTCATTGATTTTTGCCATTGAAAAACATGTTTTTCATATACCAGAAATGTTTGAAGCTACTGACTGAATGAAAGGAGCTGGCATCTCACTCTCTTTGAATCTTCTTTATCATGCTAGGATTAACAGGAAAAAGCAAAAAATTTCAGAATTGCACCTTGCAATGTGGAGATATTACTGTTTGTGCATTTACAATATTCATTGATTTTTGCCATTGAAAAACGTCCAGAAATGTTTGAAGCTACTGACTGAATGAAAGGAGCTGGCATCTCACTCTCTTTGAATCTTCTTTATCATGCTAGGATTAGCAGGAAAAAGCAAAAAATTTCAGAATTGCACCTTGCAATGTGGAGATATTACTGTTTGTGCATTTACAATATTCATTGATTTTTGCCATTGAAAAACATGTTTTTCATATACCAGAAATGTTTGAAGCTACTGACTGAATGAAAGGAGCTGGCATGTCACTCTCTTTGAATCTTCTTTATCATGCTAGGATTAACAGGAAAAAGCAAAAAATTTCAGAATTGCACCTTGCAATGTGGAGATATTACTGTTTGTGCATTTACAATATTCATTGATTTTTGCCATTGAAAAACATGTTTTTCATATACCAGAAATGTTTGAAGCTACTGACTGAATGAAAGGAGCTGGCATCTCACTCTCTTTGAATCTTCTTTATCATGCTAGGATTAGCAGGAAAAAGCAAAAAATTTCAGAATTGCACCTTGCAATGTGGAGATATTACTGTTTGTGCATTTAAAATATTCATTGATTTTTGCCATTGAAAAACATGTTTTTCATATACCAGAAATGTTTGAAGCTACTGACTGAATGAAAGGAGCTGGCATCTCACTCTCTTTGAATCTTCTTTATCATGCTAGGATTAACAGGAAAAAGCAAAAAATTTCAGAATTGCACCTTGCAATGTGGAGATATTACTGTTTGTGCATTTACAATATTCATTGATTTTTGCCATTGAAAAACATGTTTTTCATATACCAGAAATGTTTGAAGCTACTGACTGAATGAAAGGAGCTGGCATCTCACTCTCTTTGAATCTTCTTTATCATGCTAGGATTAACAGGAAAAAGCAAAAAATTTCAGAATTGCACCTTGCAATGTGGAGATATTACTGTTTGTGCATTTACAATATTCATTGATTTTTGCCATTGAAAAACGTCCAGAAATGTTTGAAGCTACTGACTGAATGAAAGGAGCTGGCATCTCACTCTCTTTGAATCTTCTTTATCATGCTAGGATTAACAGGAAAAAGCAAAAAATTTCAGAATTGCACCTTGCAATGTGGAGATATTACTGTTTGTGCATTTACAATATTCATTGATTTTTGCCATTGAAAAACGTCCAGAAATGTTTGAAGCTACTGACTGAATGAAAGGAGCTGGCATCTCACTCTCTTTGAATCTTCTTTATCATGCTAGGATTAGCAGGAAAAAGCAAAAAATTTCAGAATTGCACCTTGCAATGTGGAGATATTACTGTTTGTGCATTTACAATATTCATTGATTTTTGCCATTGAAAAACATGTTTTTCATATACCAGAAATGTTTGAAGCTACTGACTGAATGAAAGGAGCTGGCATCTCACTCTCTTTGAATCTTCTTTATCATGCTAGGATTAGCAGGAAAAAGCAAAAAATTTCAGAATTGCACCTTGCAATGTGGAGATATTACTGTTTGTGCATTTACAATATTCATTGATTTTTGCCATTGAAAAACATGTTTTTCATATACCAGAAATGTTTGAAGCTACTGACTGAATGAAAGGAGCTGGCATCTCACTCTCTTTGAATCTTCTTTATCATGCTAGGATTAACAGGAAAAAGCAAAAAATTTCAGAATTGCACCTTGCAATGTGGAGATATTACTGTTTGTGCATTTACAATATTCATTGATTTTTGCCATTGAAAAACGTCCAGAAATGTTTGAAGCTACTGACCTAATGAAAGGAGCTGGCATCTCACTCTCTTTGAATCTTCTTTATCATGCTAGGATTAACAGGAAAAAGCTAAAAATTTCAGAATTGCACCTTGCAATGTGGAGATATTACTGTTTGTGCATTTACAATATTCATTGATTTTTGCCATTGAAAAACATGTTTTTCATATACCAGAAATGTTTGAAGCTACTGACTGAATGAAAGGAGCTGGCATCTCACTCTCTTTGAATCTTCTTTATCATGCTAGGATTAGCAGGAAAAAGCAAAGAATTTCAGAATTGCACCTTGCAATGTGGAGATATTACTGTTTGTGCATTTACAATATTCATTGATTTTTGCCATTGAAAAACATGTTTTTCATATACCAGAAATGTTTGAAGCTACTGACTGAATGAAAGGAGCTGGCATCTCACTCTCTTTGAATCTTCTTTATCATGCTAAGAGGAGCAGGAAAAAGCAAAAAATTTCAGAATTGCACCTTGCAATGCGGAGAAATTACTGTTTGTGCATTTACAATATTCATTGATTTTTGCCATTGAAAAACGTCCAGAAATGATTGAAGCTACTGACTGAATGAAAGGAGCTGTCATCTCACTCTCTTTGAATCTTCTTTATCATGCTAAGAGGAGCAGGAAAAAGCAAAAAATTTCAGAATTGCACCTTGCAATGCGGAGAAATTACTGTTTGTGCATTTACAATATTCATTGATTTTTGCCATTGAAAAATGTCCAGAAATGATTGAAGCTACTGACTGAATGAAAGGAGCTGGCATCTCACTCTCTTTGAATCTTCTTTATCATGCTAGGATTAGCAGGAAAAAGCAAAAAATTTCAGAATTGCACCTTGCAATGTGGAGATATTACTGTTTGTGCATTTACAATATTCATTGATTTTTGCCATTGAAAAACATGTTTTTCATATACCAGAAATGTTTGAAGCTACTGACTGAATGAAAGGAGCTGGCATCTCACTCTCTTTGAATCTTCTTTATCATGCTAGGATTAACAGGAAAAAGCAAAAAATTTCAGAATTTCACCTTGCAATGTGGAGATATTACTGTTTGTGCATTTACAATATTCATTGATTTTTGCCATTGAAAAACATGTTTTTCATATACCAGAAATGTTTGAAGCTACTGACTGAATGAAAGGAGCTGGCATCTCACTCTCTTTGAATCTTCTTTATCATGCTAGGATTAACAGGAAAAAGCAAAAAATTTCAGAATTGCACCTTGCAATGTGGAGATATTACTGTTTGTGCATTTACAATATTCATTGATTTTTGCCATTGAAAAACGTCCAGAAATGTTTGAAGCTACTGACTGAATGAAAGGAGCTGGCATCTCACTCTCTTTGAATCTTCTTTATCATGCTAGGATTAGCAGGAAAAAGCAAAAAATTTCAGAATTGCACCTTGCAATGTGGAGATATTACTGTTTGTGCATTTACAATATTCATTGATTTTTGCCATTGAAAAACATGTTTTTCATATACCAGAAATGTTTGAAGCTACTGACTGAATGAAAGGAGCTGGCATCTCACTCTCTTTGAATCTTCTTTATCATGCTAGGATTAGCAGGAAAAAGCAAAAAATTTCAGAATTGCACCTTGCAATGTGGAGATATTACTGTTTGTGCATTTACAATATTCATTGATTTTTGCCATTGAAAAACGTTTTTCATATACCAGAAATGTTTGAAGCTACTGACTGAATGAAAGGAGCTGGCATCTCACTCTCTTTGAATCTTCTTTATCATGCTAGGATTAACAGGAAAAAGCAAAAAATTTCAGAATTGCACCTTGCAATGTGGAGATATTACTGTTTGTGCATTTACAATATTCATTGATTTTTGCCATTGAAAAACGTCCAGAAATGTTTGAAGCTACTGACTGAATGAAAGGAGCTGGCATCTCACTCTCTTTGAAACTTCTTTATCATGCTAGGATTAACAGGAAAAAGCTAAAAATTTCAGAATTGCACCTTGCAATGTGGAGATATTACTGTTTGTGCATTTACAATATTCATTGATTTTTGCCATTGAAAAACATGTTTTTCATATACCAGAAATGTTTGAAGCTACTGACTGAATGAAAGGAGCTGGCATCTCACTCTCTTTGAATCTTCTTTATCATGCTAGGATTAGCAGGAAAAAGCAAAAAATTTCAGAATTGCACCTTGCAATGTGGAGATATTACTGTTTGTGCATTTACAATATTCATTGATTTTTGCCATTGAAAAACATGTGTTTTTCATATACCAGAAATGTTTGAAGCTACTGACTGAATGAAAGGAGCTGGCATCTCACTCTCTTTGAATCTTCTTTATCATGCTAGGATTAGCAGGAAAAAGCAAAAAATTTCAGAATTGCACCTTGCAATGTGGAGATATTACTGTTTGTGCATTTACAATATTCATTGATTTTTGCCATTGAAAAACATGTTTTTCATATACCAGAAATGTTTGAAGCTACTGACTGAATGAAAGGAGCTGGCATCTCACTCTCTTTGAATCTTCTTTATCATGCTAGGATTAACAGGAAAAAGCAAAAAATTTCAGAATTGCACCTTGCAATGTGGAGATATTACTGTTTGTGCATTTACAATATTCATTGATTTTTGCCATTGAAAAACGTCCAGAAATGTTTGAAGCTACTGACTGAATGAAAGGAGCTGGCATCTCACTCTCTTTGAATCTTCTTTATCATGCTAGGATTAGCAGGAAAAAGCAAAAAATTTCAGAATTGCACCTTGCAATGTGGAGATATTACTGTTTGTGCATTTACAATATTCATTGATTTTTGCCATTGAAAAACGTCCAGAAATGTTTGAAGCTACTGACTGAATGAAAGGAGCTGGCATCTCACTCTCTTTGAATCTTCTTTATCATGCTAGGATTAGCAGGAAAAAGCAAAAAATTTCAGAATTGCACCTTGCAATGTGGAGATATTACTGTTTGTGCATTTACAATATTCATTGATTTTTGCCATTGAAAAACATGTTTTTCATATACCAGAAATGTTTGAAGCTACTGACTGAATGAAAGGAGCTGGCATCTCACTCTCTTTGAATCTTCTTTATCATGCTAGGATTAGCAGGAAAAAGCAAAAAATTTCAGAATTGCACCTTGCAATGTGGAGATATTACTGTTTGTGCATTTACAATATTCATTGATTTTTGCCATTGAAAAACATGTTTTTCATATACCAGAAATGTTTGAAGCTACTGACTGAATGAAAGGAGCTGGCATCTCACTCTCTTTGAATCTTCTTTATCATGCTAGGATTAACAGGAAAAAGCAAAAAATTTCAGAATTGCACCTTGCAATGTGGAGATATTACTGTTTGTGCATTTACAATATTCATTGATTTTTGCCATTGAAAAACGTCCAGAAATGTTTGAAGCTACTGACTGAATGAAAGGAGCTGGCATCTCACTCTCTTTGAATCTTCTTTATCATGCTAGGATTAGCAGGAAAAAGCAAAAAATTTCAGAATTGCACCTTGCAATGTGGAGATATTACTGTTTGTGCATTTACAATATTCATTGATTTTTGCCATTGAAAAACGTCCAGAAATGTTTGAAGCTACTGACTGAATGAAAGGAGCTGGCATCTCACTCTCTTTGAATCTTCTTTATCATGCTAGGATTAGCAGGAAAAAGCAAAAAATTTCAGAATTGCACCTTGCAATGTGGAGATATTACTGTTTGTGCATTTACAATATTCATTGATTTTTGCCATTGAAAAACATGTTTTTCATATACCAGAAATGTTTGAAGCTACTGACTGAATGAAAGGAGCTGGCATCTCACTCTCTTTGAATCTTCTTTATCATGCTAGGATTAGCAGGAAAAAGCAAAAAATTTCAGAATTGCACCTTGCAATGTGGAGATATTACTGTTTGTGCATTTACAATATTCATTGATTTTTGCCATTGAAAAACATGTTTTTCATATACCAGAAATGTTTGAAGCTACTGACTGAATGAAAGGAGCTGGCATCTCACTCTCTTTGAATCTTCTTTATCATGCTAGGATTAACAGGAAAAAGCAAAAAATTTCAGAATTGCACCTTGCAATGTGGAGATATTACTGTTTGTGCATTTACAATATTCATTGATTTTTGCCATTGAAAAACGTCCAGAAATGTTTGAAGCTACTGACTGAATGAAAGGAGCTGGCATCTCACTCTCTTTGAATCTTCTTTATCATGCTAGGATTAACAGGAAAAAGCTAAAAATTTCAGAATTGCACCTTGCAATGTGGAGATATTACTGTTTGTGCATTTACAATATTCATTGATTTTTGCCATTGAAAAACATGTTTTTCATATACCAGAAATGTTTGAAGCTACTGACTGAATGAAAGGAGCTGGCATCTCACTCTCTTTGAATCTTCTTTATCATGCTAGGATTAGCAGGAAAAAGCAAAGAATTTCAGAATTGCACCTTGCAATGTGGAGATATTACTGTTTGTGCATTTACAATATTCATTGATTTTTGCCATTGAAAAACATGTTTTTCATATACCAGAAATGTTTGAAGCTACTGACTGAATGAAAGGAGCTGGCATCTCACTCTCTTTGAATCTTCTTTATCATGCTAAGAGGAGCAGGAAAAAGCAAAAAATTTCAGAATTGCACCTTGCAATGCGGAGAAATTACTGTTTGTGCATTTACAATATTCATTGATTTTTGCCATTGAAAAACGTCCAGAAATGATTGAAGCTACTGACTGAATGAAAGGAGCTGTCATCTCACTCTCTTTGAATCTTCTTTATCATGCTAAGAGGAGCAGGAAAAAGCAAAAAATTTCAGAATTGCACCTTGCAATGCGGAGAAATTACTGTTTGTGCATTTACAATATTCATTGATTTTTGCCATTGAAAAATGTCCAGAAATGATTGAAGCTACTGACTGAATGAAAGGAGCTGGCATCTCACTCTCTTTGAATCTTCTTTATCATGCTAGGATTAGCAGGAAAAAGCAAAAAATTTCAGAATTGCACCTTGCAATGTGGAGATATTACTGTTTGTGCATTTACAATATTCATTGATTTTTGCCATTGAAAAACATGTTTTTCATATACCAGAAATGTTTGAAGCTACTGACTGAATGAAAGGAGCTGGCATCTCACTCTCTTTGAATCTTCTTTATCATGCTAGGATTAACAGGAAAAAGCAAAAAATTTCAGAATTTCACCTTGCAATGTGGAGATATTACTGTTTGTGCATTTACAATATTCATTGATTTTTGCCATTGAAAAACATGTTTTTCATATACCAGAAATGTTTGAAGCTACTGACTGAATGAAAGGAGCTGGCATCTCACTCTCTTTGAATCTTCTTTATCATGCTAGGATTAACAGGAAAAAGCAAAAAATTTCAGAATTGCACCTTGCAATGTGGAGATATTACTGTTTGTGCATTTACAATATTCATTGATTTTTGCCATTGAAAAACGTCCAGAAATGTTTGAAGCTACTGACTGAATGAAAGGAGCTGGCATCTCACTCTCTTTGAATCTTCTTTATCATGCTAGGATTAGCAGGAAAAAGCAAAAAATTTCAGAATTGCACCTTGCAATGTGGAGATATTACTGTTTGTGCATTTACAATATTCATTGATTTTTGCCATTGAAAAACATGTTTTTCATATACCAGAAATGTTTGAAGCTACTGACTGAATGAAAGGAGCTGGCATCTCACTCTCTTTGAATCTTCTTTATCATGCTAGGATTAGCAGGAAAAAGCAAAAAATTTCAGAATTGCACCTTGCAATGTGGAGATATTACTGTTTGTGCATTTACAATATTCATTGATTTTTGCCATTGAAAAACGTTTTTCATATACCAGAAATGTTTGAAGCTACTGACTGAATGAAAGGAGCTGGCATCTCACTCTCTTTGAATCTTCTTTATCATGCTAGGATTAACAGGAAAAAGCAAAAAATTTCAGAATTGCACCTTGCAATGTGGAGATATTACTGTTTGTGCATTTACAATATTCATTGATTTTTGCCATTGAAAAACGTCCAGAAATGTTTGAAGCTACTGACTGAATGAAAGGAGCTGGCATCTCACTCTCTTTGAATCTTCTTTATCATGCTAGGATTAGCAGGAAAAAGCAAAAAATTTCAGAATTGCACCTTGCAATGTGGAGATATTACTGTTTGTGCATTTACAATATTCATTGATTTTTGCCATTGAAAAACATGTGTTTTTCATATACCAGAAATGTTTGAAGCTACTGACTGAATGAAAGGAGCTGGCATCTCACTCTCTTTGAATCTTCTTTATCATGCTAGGATTAGCAGGAAAAAGCAAAAAATTTCAGAATTGCACCTTGCAATGTGGAGATATTACTGTTTGTGCATTTACAATATTCATTGATTTTTGCCATTGAAAAACATGTTTTTCATATACCAGAAATGTTTGAAGCTACTGACTGAATGAAAGGAGCTGGCATCTCACTCTCTTTGAATCTTCTTTATCATGCTAGGATTAACAGGAAAAAGCAAAAAATTTCAGAATTGCACCTTGCAATGTGGAGATATTACTGTTTGTGCATTTACAATATTCATTGATTTTTGCCATTGAAAAACGTCCAGAAATGTTTGAAGCTACTGACTGAATGAAAGGAGCTGGCATCTCACTCTCTTTGAATCTTCTTTATCATGCTAGGATTAGCAGGAAAAAGCAAAAAATTTCAGAATTGCACCTTGCAATGTGGAGATATTACTGTTTGTGCATTTACAATATTCATTGATTTTTGCCATTGAAAAACATGTTTTTCATATACCAGAAATGTTTGAAGCTACTGACTGAATGAAAGGAGCTGGCATGTCACTCTCTTTGAATCTTCTTTATCATGCTAGGATTAACAGGAAAAAGCAAAAAATTTCAGAATTGCACCTTGCAATGTGGAGATATTACTGTTTGTGCATTTACAATATTCATTGATTTTTGCCATTGAAAAACATGTTTTTCATATACCAGAAATGTTTGAAGCTACTGACTGAATGAAAGGAGCTGGCATCTCACTCTCTTTGAATCTTCTTTATCATGCTAGGATTAACAGGAAAAAGCAAAAAATTTCAGAATTGCACCTTGCAATGTGGAGATATTACTGTTTGTGCATTTACAATATTCATTGATTTTTGCCATTGAAAAACGTCCAGAAATGTTTGAAGCTACTGACTGAATGAAAGGAGCTGGCATCTCACTCTCTTTGAATCTTCTTTATCATGCTAGGATTAGCAGGAAAAAGCAAAAAATTTCAGAATTGCACCTTGCAATGTGGAGATATTACTGTTTGTGCATTTACAATATTCATTGATTTTTGCCATTGAAAAACATGTTTTTCATATACCAGAAATGTTTGAAGCTACTGACTGAATGAAAGGAGCTGGCATCTCACTCTCTTTGAATCTTCTTTATCATGCTAGGATTAGCAGGAAAAAGCAAAAAATTTCAGAATTGCACCTTGCAATGTGGAGATATTACTGTTTGTGCATTTACAATATTCATTGATTTTTGCCATTGAAAAACGTTTTTCATATACCAGAAATGTTTGAAGCTACTGACTGAATGGAAGGAGCTGGCATCTCACTCTCTTTGAATCTTCTTTATCATACTAGGATTAACAGGAAAAAGCAAAAAATTTCAGAATTGCACCTTGCAATGTGGAGATATTACTGTTTGTGCATTTACAATATTCATTGATTTTTGCCATTGAAAAACATCCAGAAATGTTTGAAGCTACTGACTGAATGAAAGGAGCTGGCATCTCACTCTCTTTGAATCTTCTTTATCATGCTAGGATTAGCAGGAAAAAGCAAAAAATTTCAGAATTGCACCTTGCAATGTGGAGATATTACTGTTTGTGCATTTACAATATTCATTGATTTTTGCCATTGAAAAACATGTTTTTCATATACCAGAAATGTTTGAAGCTACTGACTGAATGAAAGGAGCTGGCATCTCACTCTCTTTGAATCTTCTTTATCATGCTAGGATTAGCAGGAAAAAGCAAAAAATTTCAGAATTGCACCTTGCAATGTGGAGATATTACTGTTTGTGCATTTACAATATTCATTGATTTTTGCCATTGAAAAACGTTTTTCATATACCAGAAATGTTTGAAGCTACTGACTGAATGAAAGGAGCTGGCATCTCACTCTCTTTGAATCTTCTTTATCATGCTAGGATTAACAGGAAAAAGCAAAAAATTTCAGAATTGCACCTTGCAATGTGGAGATATTACTGTTTGTGCATTTACAATATTCATTGATTTTTGCCATTGAAAAACGTCCAGAAATGTTTGAAGCTACTGACTGAATGAAAGGAGCTGGCATCTCACTCTCTTTGAATCTTCTTTATCATGCTAGGATTAACAGGAAAAAGCTAAAAATTTCAGAATTGCACCTTGCAATGTGGAGATAATACTGTTTGTGCATTTACAATATTCATTGATTTTTGCCATTGAAAAACATGTTTTTCATATACCAGAAATGTTTGAAGCTACTGACTGAATGAAAGGAGCTGGCATCTCACTCTCTTTGAATCTTCTTTATCATGCCAGGAAAAAGCAAAAAATTTCAGAATTGCACCTTGCAATGTGGAGATATTACTGTTTGTGCATTTACAATATTCATTGATTTTTGCCATTGAAAAACATGTGTTTTTCATATACCAGAAATGTTTGAAGCTACTGACTGAATGAAAGGAGCTGGCATCTCACTCTCTTTGAATCTTCTTTATCATGCTAGGATTAGCAGGAAAAAGCAAAAAATTTCAGAATTGCACCTTGCAATGTGGAGATATTACTGTTTGTGCATTTACAATATTCATTGATTTTTGCCATTGAAAAACATGTTTTTCATATACCAGAAATGTTTGAAGCTACTGACTGAATGAAAGGAGCTGGCATCTCACTCTCTTTGAATCTTCTTTTCATGCTAGGATTAACAGGAAAAAGCAAAAAATTTCAGAATTGCACCTTGCAATGTGGAGATATTACTGTTTGTGCATTTACAATATTCATTGATTTTTGCCATTGAAAAACGTCCAGAAATGTTTGAAGCTACTGACTGAATGAAAGGAGCTGGCATCTCACTCTCTTTGAATCTTCTTTATCATGCTAGGATTAGCAGGAAAAAGCAAAAAATTTCAGAATTGCACCTTGCAATGTGGAGATATTACTGTTTGTGCATTTACAATATTCATTGATTTTTGCCATTGAAAAACATGTTTTTCATATACCAGAAATGTTTGAAGCTACTGACTGAATGAAAGGAGCTGGCATGTCACTCTCTTTGAATCTTCTTTATCATGCTAGGATTAACAGGAAAAAGCAAAAAATTTCAGAATTGCACCTTGCAATGTGGAGATATTACTGTTTGTGCATTTACAATATTCATTGATTTTTGCCATTGAAAAACATGTTTTTCATATACCAGAAATGTTTGAAGCTACTGACTGAATGAAAGGAGCTGGCATCTCACTCTCTTTGAATCTTCTTTTCATGCTAGGATTAACAGGAAAAAGCAAAAAATTTCAGAATTGCACCTTGCAATGTGGAGATATTACTGTTTGTGCATTTACAATATTCATTGATTTTTGCCATTGAAAAACGTCCAGAAATGTTTGAAGCTACTGACTGAATGAAAGGAGCTGGCATCTCACTCTCTTTGAATCTTCTTTATCATGCTAGGATTAGCAGGAAAAAGCAAAAAATTTCAGAATTGCACCTTGCAATGTGGAGATATTACTGTTTGTGCATTTACAATATTCATTGATTTTTGCCATTGAAAAACATGTTTTTCATATACCAGAAATGTTTGAAGCTACTGACTGAATGAAAGGAGCTGGCATGTCACTCTCTTTGAATCTTCTTTATCATGCTAGGATTAACAGGAAAAAGCAAAAAATTTCAGAATTGCACCTTGCAATGTGGAGATATTACTGTTTGTGCATTTACAATATTCATTGATTTTTGCCATTGAAAAACATGTTTTTCATATACCAGAAATGTTTGAAGCTACTGACTGAATGAAAGGAGCTGGCATCTCACTCTCTTTGAATCTTCTTTTCATGCTAGGATTAACAGGAAAAAGCAAAAAATTTCAGAATTGCACCTTGCAATGTGGAGATATTACTGTTTGTGCATTTACAATATTCATTGATTTTTGCCATTGAAAAACGTCCAGAAATGTTTGAAGCTACTGACTGAATGAAAGGAGCTGGCATCTCACTCTCTTTGAATCTTCTTTATCATGCTAGGATTAGCAGGAAAAAGCAAAAAATTTCAGAATTGCACCTTGCAATGTGGAGATATTACTGTTTGTGCATTTACAATATTCATTGATTTTTGCCATTGAAAAACATGTTTTTCATATACCAGAAATGTTTGAAGCTACTGACTGAATGAAAGGAGCTGGCATGTCACTCTCTTTGAATCTTCTTTATCATGCTAGGATTAACAGGAAAAAGCAAAAAATTTCAGAATTGCACCTTGCAATGTGGAGATATTACTGTTTGTGCATTTACAATATTCATTGATTTTTGCCATTGAAAAACGTCCAGAAATGTTTGAAGCTACTGACTGAATGAAAGGAGCTGGCATCTCACTCTCTTTGAATCTTCTTTATCATGCTAGGATTAACAGGAAAAAGCAAAAAATTTCAGAATTGCACCTTGCAATGTGGAGATATTACTGTTTGTGCATTTACAATATTCATTGATTTTTGCCATTGAAAAACGTCCAGAAATGTTTGAAGCTACTGACTGAATGAAAGGAGCTGGCATCTCACTCTCTTTGAATCTTCTTTATCATGCTAGGATTAGCAGGAAAAAGCAAAAAATTTCAGAATTGCACCTTGCAATGTGGAGATATTACTGTTTGTGCATTTACAATATTCATTGATTTTTGCCATTGAAAAACATGTTTTTCATATACCAGAAATGTTTGAAGCTACTGACTGAATGAAAGGAGCTGGCATCTCACTCTCTTTGAATCTTCTTTATCATGCTAGGATTAGCAGGAAAAAGCAAAAAATTTCAGAATTGCACCTTGCAATGTGGAGATATTACTGTTTGTGCATTTACAATATTCATTGATTTTTGCCATTGAAAAACATGTTTTTCATATACCAGAAATGTTTGAAGCTACTGACTGAATGAAAGGAGCTGGCATCTCACTCTCTTTGAATCTTCTTTATCATGCTAGGATTAACAGGAAAAAGCAAAAAATTTCAGAATTGCACCTTGCAATGTGGAGATATTACTGTTTGTGCATTTACAATATTCATTGATTTTTGCCATTGAAAAACGTCCAGAAATGTTTGAAGCTACTGACTGAATGAAAGGAGCTGGCATCTCACTCTCTTTGAATCTTCTTTATCATGCTAGGATTAACAGGAAAAAGCTAAAAATTTCAGAACTGCACCTTGCAATGTGGAGATATTACTGTTTGTGCATTTACAATATTCATTGATTTTTGCCATTGAAAAACATGTTTTTCATATACCAGAAATGTTTGAAGCTACTGACTGAATGAAAGGAGCTGGCATCTCACTCTCTTTGAATCTTCTTTATCATGCTAGGATTAGCAGGAAAAAGCAAAGAATTTCAGAATTGCACCTTGCAATGTGGAGATATTACTGTTTGTGCATTTACAATATTCATTGATTTTTGCCATTGAAAAACATGTTTTTCATATACCAGAAATGTTTGAAGCTACTGACTGAATGAAAGGAGCTGGCATCTCACTCTCTTTGAATCTTCTTTATCATGCTAGGATTAGCAGGAAAAAGCAAAAAATTTCAGAATTGCACCTTGCAATGTGGAGATATTACTGTTTGTGCATTTACAATATTCATTGATTTTTGCCATTGAAAAACATGTTTTTCATATACCAGAAATGTTTGAAGCTACTGACTGAATGAAAGGAGCTGGCATCTCACTCTCTTTGAATCTTCTTTATCATGCTAGGATTAACAGGAAAAAGCAAAAAATTTCAGAATTGCACCTTGCAATGTGGAGATATTACTGTTTTTGCATTTACAATATTCATTGATTTTTGCCATTGAAAAACGTCCAGAAATGTTTGAAGCTACTGACTGAATGAAAGGAGCTGGCATCTCACTCTCTTTGAATCTTCTTTATCATGCTAGGATTAGCAGGAAAAAGCAAAAAATTTCAGAATTGCACCTTGCAATGTGGAGATATTACTGTTTGTGCATTTACAATATTCATTGATTTTTGCCATTGAAAAACATGTTTTTCATATACCAGAAATGTTTGAAGCTACTGACTGAATGAAAGGAGCTGGCATCTCACTCTCTTTGAATCTTCTTTATCATGCTAGGATTAGCAGGAAAAAGCAAAAAATTTCAGAATTGCACCTTGCAATGTGGAGATATTACTGTTTGTGCATTTACAATATTCATTGATTTTTGCCATTGAAAAACATTTTTTTTCATATACCAGAAATGTTTGAAGCTACTGACTGAATGAAAGGAGCTGGCATCTCACTCTCTTTGAATCTTCTTTATCATGCTAGGATTAACAGGAAAAAGCAAAAAATTTCAGAATTGCACCTTGCAATGTGGAGATATTACTGTTTGTGCATTTACAATATTCATTGATTTTTGCCATTGAAAAACGTCCAGAAATGTTTGAAGCTACTGACTGAATGAAAGGAGCTGGCATCTCACTCTCTTTGAATCTTCTTTATCATGCTAGGATTAACAGGAAAAAGCTAAAAATTTCAGAATTGCACCTTCCAATGTGGAGATATTACTGTTTGTGCATTTACAATATTCATTGATTTTTGCCATTGAAAAACATGTTTTTCATATACCAGAAATGTTTGAAGCTACTGACTGAATGAAAGGAGCTGGCATCTCACTCTCTTTGAATCTTCTTTATCATGCTAGGATTAGCAGGAAAAAGCAAAAAATTTCAGAATTGCACCTTGCAATGTGGAGATATTACTGTTTGTGCATTTACAATATTCATTGATTTTTGCCATTGAAAAACATGTTTTTCATATACCAGAAATGTTTGAAGCTACTGACTGAATGAAAAGAGCTGGCATCTCACTCTCTTTGAATCTTCTTTATCATGCTAGGATTAACAGGAAAGAGCAAAAAATTTCAGAATTGCACCTTGCAATGTGGAGATATTACTGTTTGTGCATTTACAATATTCATTGATTTTTGCCATTGAAAAACGTCCAGAAATGTTTGAAGCTACTGACTGAATGAAAGGAGCTGGCATCTCACTCTCTTTGAATCTTCTTTATCATGCTAGTATTAACAGGAAAAAGCTAAAAATTTCAGAATTGCACCTTGCAATGTGGAGATATTACTGTTTGTGCATTTACAATATTCATTGATTTTTGCCATTGAAAAACATGTTTTTCATATACCAGAAATGTTTGAAGCTACTGACTGAATGAAAGGAGCTGGCATCTCACTCTCTTTGAATCTTCTTTATCATGCTAGGATTAGCAGGAAAAAGCAAAAAATTTCAGAATTGCACCTTGCAATGTGGAGATATTACTGTTTGTGCATTTACAATATTCATTGATTTTTGCCATTGAAAAACATGTTTTTCATATACCAGAAATGTTTGAAGCTACTGACTGAATGAAAGGAGCTGGCATCTCACTCTCTTTGAATCTTCTTTATCATGCTAGGATTAGCAGGAAAAAGCAAAAAATTTCAGAATTGCACCTTGCAATGTGGAGATATTACTGTTTGTGCATTTACAATATTCATTGATTTTTGCCATTGAAAAACATGTTTTTCATATACCAGAAATGTTTGAAGCTACTGACTGAATGAAAGGAGCTGGCATCTCACTCTCTTTGAATCTTCTTTATCATGCTAGGATTAACAGGAAAAAGCAAAAAATTTCAGAATTGCACCTTGCAATGTGGAGATATTACTGTTTGTGCATTTACAATATTCATTGATTTTTGCCATTGAAAAACGTCCAGAAATGTTTGAAGCTACTGACTGAATGAAAGGAGCTGGCATCTCACTCTCTTTGAATCTTCTTTATCATGCTAGGATTAGCAGGAAAAAGCAAAAAATTTCCGAATTGCACCTTGCAATGTGGAGATATTACTGTTTGTGCATTTACAATATTCATTGATTTTTGCCATTGAAAAACATGTTTTTCATATACCAGAAATGTTTGAAGCTACTGACTGAATGAAAGGAGCTGGCATCTCACTCTCTTTGAATCTTCTTTATCATGCTAGGATTAGCAGGAAAAAGCAAAAAATTTCAGAATTGCACCTTGCAATGTGGAGATATTACTGTTTGTGCATTTACAATATTCATTGATTTTTGCCATTGAAAAACATGTTTTTCATATACCAGAAATGTTTGAAGCTACTGACTGAATGAAAGGAGCTGGCATCTCACTCTTTGAATCTTCTTTATCATGCTAGGATTAGCAGGAAAAAGCAAAAAATTTCAGAATTGCACCTTGCAATGTGGAGATATTACTGTTTGTGCATTTACAATATTCATTGATTTTTGCCATTGAAAAACATGTTTTTCATGTACCAGAAATGTTTGAAGCTACTGACTGAATGAAAGGAGCTGGCATCTCACTCTCTTTGAATCTTCTTTATCATGCTAGGATTAACAGGAAAAAGCAAAAAATTTCAGAATTGCACCTTGCAATGTGGAGATATTACTGTTTGTGCATTTACAATATTCATTGATTTTTGCCATTGAAAAACGTCCAGAAATGTTTGAAGCTACTGACTGAATGAAAGGAGCTGGCATCTCACTCTCTTTGAATCTTCTTTATCATGCTAGGATTAGCAGGAAAAAGCAAAAAATTTCAGAATTGCACCTTGCAATGTGGAGATATTACTGTTTGTGCATTTACAATATTCATTGATTTTTGCCATTGAAAAACATCATGTTATTCATATACCAGAAATGTTTGAAGCTACTGACTGAATGAAAGGAGCTGGCATCTCACTCTCTTTGAATCTTCTTTATCATGCTAGGATTAGCAGGAAAAAGCAAAAAATTTCAGAATTGCACCTTGCAATGTGGAGATATTACTGTTTGTGCATTTACAATATTCATTGATTTTTGCCATTGAAAAACATGTTTTTCATATACCAGAAATGTTTGAAGCTACTGACTGAATGAAAGGAGCTGGCATCTCACTCTCTTTGAATCTTCTTTATCATGCTAGGATTAGCAGGAAAAAGCAAAAAATTTCAGAATTGCACCTTGCAATGTGGAGATATTACTGTTTGTGCATTTACAATATTCATTGATTTTTGCCATTGAAAAACATGTTTTTCATATACCAGAAATGTTTGAAGCTACTGACTGAATGAAAGGAGCTGGCATCTCACTCTCTTTGAATCTTCTTTATCATGCTAGGATTAACAGGAAAAAGCAAAAAATTTCAGAATTGCACCTTGCAATGTGGAGATATTACTGTTTTTGCATTTACAATATTCATTGATTTTTGCCATTGAAAAACGTCCAGAAATGTTTGAAGCTACTGACTGAATGAAAGGAGCTGGCATCTCACTCTCTTTGAATCTTCTTTATCATGCTAGGATTAGCAGGAAAAAGCAAAAAATTTCAGAATTGCACCTTGCAATGTGGAGATATTACTGTTTGTGCATTTACAATATTCATTGATTTTTGCCATTGAAAAACATGTTTTTCATATACCAGAAATGTTTGAAGCTACTGACTGAATGAAAGGAGCTGGCATCTCACTCTCTTTGAATCTTCTTTATCATGCTAGGATTAGCAGGAAAAAGCAAAAAATTTCAGAATTGCACCTTGCAATGTGGAGATATTACTGTTTGTGCATTTACAATATTCATTGATTTTTGCCATTGAAAAACATTTTTTTTCATATACCAGAAATGTTTGAAGCTACTGACTGAATGAAAGGAGCTGGCATCTCACTCTCTTTGAATCTTCTTTATCATGCTAGGATTAACAGGAAAAAGCAAAAAATTTCAGAATTGCACCTTGCAATGTGGAGATATTACTGTTTGTGCATTTACAATATTCATTGATTTTTGCCATTGAAAAACGTCCAGAAATGTTTGAAGCTACTGACTGAATGAAAGGAGCTGGCATCTCACTCTCTTTGAATCTTCTTTATCATGCTAGGATTAACAGGAAAAAGCTAAAAATTTCAGAATTGCACCTTCCAATGTGGAGATATTACTGTTTGTGCATTTACAATATTCATTGATTTTTGCCATTGAAAAACATGTTTTTCATATACCAGAAATGTTTGAAGCTACTGACTGAATGAAAAGAGCTGGCATCTCACTCTCTTTGAATCTTCTTTATCATGCTAGGATTAACAGGAAAGAGCAAAAAATTTCAGAATTGCACCTTGCAATGTGGAGATATTACTGTTTGTGCATTTACAATATTCATTGATTTTTGCCATTGAAAAACGTCCAGAAATGTTTGAAGCTACTGACTGAATGAAAGGAGCTGGCATCTCACTCTCTTTGAATCTTCTTTATCATGCTAGTATTAACAGGAAAAAGCTAAAAATTTCAGAATTGCACCTTGCAATGTGGAGATATTACTGTTTGTGCATTTACAATATTCATTGATTTTTGCCATTGAAAAACATGTTTTTCATATACCAGAAATGTTTGAAGCTACTGACTGAATGAAAGGAGCTGGCATCTCACTCTCTTTGAATCTTCTTTATCATGCTAGGATTAGCAGGAAAAAGCAAAAAATTTCAGAATTGCACCTTGCAATGTGGAGATATTACTGTTTGTGCATTTACAATATTCATTGATTTTTGCCATTGAAAAACATGTTTTTCATATACCAGAAATGTTTGAAGCTACTGACTGAATGAAAGGAGCTGGCATCTCACTCTCTTTGAATCTTCTTTATCATGCTAGGATTAGCAGGAAAAAGCAAAAAATTTCAGAATTGCACCTTGCAATGTGGAGATATTACTGTTTGTGCATTTACAATATTCATTGATTTTTGCCATTGAAAAACATGTTTTTCATATACCAGAAATGTTTGAAGCTACTGACTGAATGAAAGGAGCTGGCATCTCACTCTCTTTGAATCTTCTTTATCATGCTAGGATTAACAGGAAAAAGCAAAAAATTTCAGAATTGCACCTTGCAATGTGGAGATATTACTGTTTGTGCATTTACAATATTCATTGATTTTTGCCATTGAAAAACGTCCAGAAATGTTTGAAGCTACTGACTGAATGAAAGGAGCTGGCATCTCACTCTCTTTGAATCTTCTTTATCATGCTAGGATTAGCAGGAAAAAGCAAAAAATTTCCGAATTGCACCTTGCAATGTGGAGATATTACTGTTTGTGCATTTACAATATTCATTGATTTTTGCCATTGAAAAACATGTTTTTCATATACCAGAAATGTTTGAAGCTACTGACTGAATGAAAGGAGCTGGCATCTCACTCTCTTTGAATCTTCTTTATCATGCTAGGATTAGCAGGAAAAAGCAAAAAATTTCAGAATTGCACCTTGCAATGTGGAGATATTACTGTTTGTGCATTTACAATATTCATTGATTTTTGCCATTGAAAAACATGTTTTTCATATACCAGAAATGTTTGAAGCTACTGACTGAATGAAAGGAGCTGGCATCTCACTCTTTGAATCTTCTTTATCATGCTAGGATTAGCAGGAAAAAGCAAAAAATTTCAGAATTGCACCTTGCAATGTGGAGATATTACTGTTTGTGCATTTACAATATTCATTGATTTTTGCCATTGAAAAACATGTTTTTCATGTACCAGAAATGTTTGAAGCTACTGACTGAATGAAAGGAGCTGGCATCTCACTCTCTTTGAATCTTCTTTATCATGCTAGGATTAACAGGAAAAAGCAAAAAATTTCAGAATTGCACCTTGCAATGTGGAGATATTACTGTTTGTGCATTTACAATATTCATTGATTTTTGCCATTGAAAAACGTCCAGAAATGTTTGAAGCTACTGACTGAATGAAAGGAGCTGGCATCTCACTCTCTTTGAATCTTCTTTATCATGCTAGGATTAGCAGGAAAAAGCAAAAAATTTCAGAATTGCACCTTGCAATGTGGAGATATTACTGTTTGTGCATTTACAATATTCATTGATTTTTGCCATTGAAAAACATCATGTTATTCATATACCAGAAATGTTTGAAGCTACTGACTGAATGAAAGGAGCTGGCATCTCACTCTCTTTGAATCTTCTTTATCATGCTAGGATTAGCAGGAAAAAGCAAAAAATTTCAGAATTGCACCTTGCAATGTGGAGATATTACTGTTTGTGCATTTACAATATTCATTGATTTTTGCCATTGAAAAACATGTTTTTCATATACCAGAAATGTTTGAAGCTACTGACTGAATGAAAGGAGCTGGCATCTCACTCTCTTTGAATCTTCTTTATCATGCTAGGATTAGCAGGAAAAAGCAAAAATTTCAGAATTGCACCTTGCAATGTGGAGATATTACTGTTTGTGCATTTACAATATTCATTGATTTTTGCCATTGAAAAACATGTTTTTCATATACCAGAAATGTTTGAAGCTACTGACTGAATGAAAGGAGCTGGCATCTCACTCTCTTTGAATCTTCTTTATCATGCTAGGATTAACAGGAAAAAGCTAAAAATTTCAGAATTGCACCTTGCAATGTGGAGATATTACTGTTTGTGCATTTACAATATTCATTGATTTTTGCCATTGAAAAACATGTTTTTCATATACCAGAAATGTTTGAAGCTACTGACTGAATGAAAGGAGCTGGCATCTCACTCTCTTTGAATCTTCTTTATCATGCTAGGATTAGCAGGAAAAAGCAAAAAATTTCAGAATTGCACCTTGCAATGTGGAGATATTACTGTTTGTGCATTTACAATATTCATTGATTTTTGCCATTGAAAAACATGTTTTTCATATACCAGAAATGTTTGAAGCTACTGACTGAATGAAAGGAGCTGGCATCTCACTCTCTTTGAATCTTCTTTATCATGCTAGGATTAACAGGAAAAAGCAAAAAATTTCAGAATTGCACCTTGCAATGTGGAGATATTACTGTTTGTGCATTTACAATATTCATTGATTTTTGCCATTGAAAAACGTCCAGAAATGTTTGAAGCTACTGACTGAATGAAAGGAGCTGGCATCTCACTCTCTTTGAATCTTCTTTATCATGCTAGGATTAGCAGGAAAAAGCAAAAAATTTCAGAATTGCACCTTGCAATGTGGAGATATTACTGTTTGTGCATTTACAATATTCATTGATTTTTGCCATTGAAAAACATCATGTTATTCATATACCAGAAATGTTTGAAGCTACTGACTGAATGAAAGGAGCTGGCATCTCACTCTCTTTGAATCTTCTTTATCATGCTAGGATTAGCAGGAAAAAGCAAAAAATTTCAGAATTGCACCTTGCAATGTGGAGATATTACTGTTTGTGCATTTACAATATTCATTGATTTTTGCCATTGAAAAACATGTTTTTCATATACCAGAAATGTTTGAAGCTACTGACTGAATGAAAGGAGCTGGCATCTCACTCTCTTTGAATCTTCTTTATCATGCTAGGATTAACAGGAAAAAGCAAAAAATTTCAGAATTGCACCTTGCAATGTGGAGATATTACTGTTTGTGCATTTACAATATTCATTGATTTTTGCCATTGAAAAACGTCCAGAAATGTTTGAAGCTACTGACTGAATGAAAGGAGCTGGCATCTCACTCTCTTTGAATCTTCTTTATCATGCTAGGATTAGCAGGAAAAAGCAAAAAATTTCAGAATTGCACCTTGCAATGTGGAGATATTACTGTTTGTGCATTTACAATATTCATTGATTTTTGCCATTGAAAAACATCATGTTATTCATATACCAGAAATGTTTGAAACTACTGACTGAATGAAAGGAGCTGGCATCTCACTCTCTTTGAATCTTCTTTATCATGCTAGGATTAGCAGGAAAAAGCAAAAAATTTCCGAATTGCACCTTGCAATGTGGAGATATTACTGTTTGTGCATTTACAATATTCATTGATTTTTGCCATTGAAAAACATGTTTTTCATATACCAGAAATGTTTGAAGCTACTGACTGAATGAAAGGAGCTGGCATCTCACTCTCTTTGAATCTTCTTTATCATGCTAGGATTAACAGGAAAAAGCAAAAAATTTCAGAATTGCACCTTGCAATGTGGAGATATTACTGTTCGTGCATTTACAATAATCATTGATTTTTGCCATTGAAAAACGTCCAGAAATGTTTGAAGCTACTGACTGAATGAAAGGAGCTGGCATCTCACTCTCTTTGAATCTTCTTTATCATGCTAGGATTAGCAGGAAAAAGCAAAATTCAGAATTGCACCTTGCATTGTGGAGATATTACTGTTTGTGCATTTACAATATTCATTGATTTTTGCCATTGAAAAACGTTTTTCATATACCAGAAATGTTTGAAGCTATTGACTGAATGAAAGGAGCTGGCATCTCACTCTCTTTGAATCTTCTTTATCATGCTAGGATTAACAGGAAAAAGCAAAAAATTTCAGAATTGCACCTTGCAATGTGGAGATATTACTGTTTGTGCATTTACAATATTCATTGATTTTTGCCATTGAAAAACGTCCAGAAATGTTTGAAGCTACTGACTGAATGAAAGGAGCTGGCATCTCACTCTCTTTGAATCTTCTTTATCATGCTAGGATTAGCAGGAAAAAGCAAAAAATTTCAGAATTGCACCTTGCAATGTGGAGATATTACTGTTTGTGCATTTACAATATTCATTGATTTTTGCCATTGAAAAACATGTTTTTCATATACCAGAAATGTTTGAAGCTACTGACTGAATGAAAGGAGCTGGCATCTCACTCTCTTTGAATCTTCTTTATCATGCTAGGATTAACAGGAAAAAGCAAAAAATTTCAGAATTGCACCTTGCAATGTGGAGATATTACTGTTTGTGCATTTACAATATTCATTGATTTTTGCCATTGAAAAACATGTTTTTCATATACCAGAAATGTTTGAAGCTACTGACTGAATGAAAGGAGCTGGCATCTCACTCTCTTTGAATCTTCTTTATCATGCTAGGATTAACAGGAAAAAGCAAAAAATTTCAGAATTGCACCTTGCAATGTGGAGATATTACTGTTTGTGCATTTACAATATTCATTGATTTTTGCCATTGAAAAACGTCCAGAAATGTTTGAAGCTACTGACTGAATGAAAGGAGCTGGCATCTCACTCTCTTTGAATCTTCTTTATCATGCTAGGATTAGCAGGAAAAAGCAAAAAATTTCAGAATTGCACCTTGCAATGTGGAGATATTACTGTTTGTGCATTTACAATATTCATTGATTTTTGCCATTGAAAAACATGTTTTTCATATACCAGAAATGTTTGAAGCTACTGACTGAATGAAAGGAGCTGGCATCTCACTCTCTTTGAATCTTCTTTATCATGCTAGGATTAGCAGGAAAAAGCAAAAAATTTCAGAATTGCACCTTGCAATGTGGAGATATTACTGTTTGTGCATTTACAATATTCATTGATTTTTGCCATTGAAAAACATGTTTTTCATATACCAGAAATGTTTGAAGCTACTGACTGAATGAAAGGAGCTGGCATCTCACTCTCTTTGAATCTTCTTTATCATGCTAGGATTAACAGGAAAAATCAAAACATTTCAGAATTGCACCTTGCAATGTGGAGATATTACTGTTTGTGCATTTACAATATTCATTGATTTTTGCCATTGAAAAACATGTTTTTCATATTCCAGAAATGTTTGAAGCTACTGACTGAATGAAAGGAGCTGGCATCTCACTCTCTTTGAATCTTCTTTATCATGCTAGGATTAACAGGAAAAAGCAAAAAATTTCAGAATTGCACCTTGCAATGTGGAGATATTACTGTTTGTGCATTTACAATTTTCATTGATTTTTGCCATTGAAAAACGTCCAGAAATGTTTGAAGCTACTGACTGAATGAAAGGAGCTGGCATCTCACTCTCTTTGAATCTTCATTATCATGCTAGGATTAGCAGGAAAAAGCAAAAAATTTCAGAATTGCACCTTGCAATGTGGAGATATTACTGTTTGTGCATTTACAATATTCATTGATTTTTGCCATTGAAAAACATGTTTTTCATATACCAGAAATGTTTGAAGCTACTGACTGAATGAAAGGAGCTGGCATCTCACTCTCTTTGAATCTTCTTTATCATGCTAGGATTAGCAGGAAAAAGCAAAAAATTTCAGAATTGCACCTTGCAATGTGGAGATATTACTGTTTGTGCATTTACAATATTCATTGATTTTTGCCATTGAAAAACATGTTTTTCATATACCAGAAATGTTTGAAGCTACTGACTGAATGAAAGGAGCTGGCATCTCACTCTCTTTGAATCTTCTTTATCATGCTAGGATTAACAGGAAAAAGCAAAAAATTTCAGAATTGCACCTTGCAATGTGGAGATATTACTGTTTGTGCATTTACAATATTCATTGATTTTAGCCATTGAAAAACGTCCAGAAATGTTTGAAGCTACTGACTGAATGAAAGGAGCTGGCATCTCACTCTCTTTGAATCTTCTTTATCATGCTAGGATTAACAGGAAAAAGCTAAAAATTTCAGAATTGCACCTTGCAATGTGGAGATATTACTGTTTGTGCATTTACAATATTCATTGATTTTTGCCATTGAAAAACATGTTTTTCATATACCAGAAATGTTTGAAGCTACTGACTGAATGAAAGGAGCTGGCATCTCACTCTCTTTGAATCTTCTTTATCATGCTAGGATTAGCAGGAAAAAGCAAAAAATTTCAGAATTGCACCTTGCATTGTGGAGATATTACTGTTTGTGCATTTACAATATTCATTGATTTTTGCCATTGAAAAACGTTTTTCATATACCAGAAATGTTTGAAGCTACTGACTGAATGAAAGGAGCTGGCATCTCACTCTCTTTGAATCTTCTTTATCATGCTAGGATTAGCAGGAAAAAGCAAAAAATTTCAGAATTGCACCTTGCAATGTGGAGATATTACTGTTTGTGCATTTACAATATTCATTGATTTTTGCCATTGAAAAACATCATGTTATTCATATACCAGAAATGTTTGAAACTACTGACTGAATGAAAGGAGCTGGCATCTCACTCTCTTTGAATCTTCTTTATCATGCTAGGATTAGCAGGAAAAAGCAAAAAATTTCCGAATTGCACCTTGCAATGTGGAGATATTACTGTTTGTGCATTTACAATATTCATTGATTTTTGCCATTGAAAAACATGTTTTTCATATACCAGAAATGTTTGAAGCTACTGACTGAATGAAAGGAGCTGGCATCTCACTCTCTTTGAATCTTCTTTATCATGCTAGGATTAACAGGAAAAAGCAAAAAATTTCAGAATTGCACCTTGCAATGTGGAGATATTACTGTTCGTGCATTTACAATAATCATTGATTTTTGCCATTGAAAAACGTCCAGAAATGTTTGAAGCTACTGACTGAATGAAAGGAGCTGGCATCTCACTCTCTTTGAATCTTCTTTATCATGCTAGGATTAGCAGGAAAAAGCAAAATTCAGAATTGCACCTTGCATTGTGGAGATATTACTGTTTGTGCATTTACAATATTCATTGATTTTTGCCATTGAAAAACGTTTTTCATATACCAGAAATGTTTGAAGCTACTGACTGAATGAAAGGAGCTGGCATCTCACTCTCTTTGAATCTTCTTTATCATGCTAGGATTAACAGGAAAAAGCAAAAAATTTCAGAATTGCACCTTGCAATGTGGAGATATTACTGTTTGTGCATTTACAATATTCATTGATTTTTGCCATTGAAAAACGTCCAGAAATGTTTGAAGCTACTGACTGAATGAAAGGAGCTGGCATCTCACTCTCTTTGAATCTTCTTTATCATGCTAGGATTAGCAGGAAAAAGCAAAAAATTTCAGAATTGCACCTTGCAATGTGGAGATATTACTGTTTGTGCATTTACAATATTCATTGATTTTTGCCATTGAAAAACATGTTTTTCATATACCAGAAATGTTTGAAGCTACTGACTGAATGAAAGGAGCTGGCATCTCACTCTCTTTGAATCTTCTTTATCATGCTAGGATTAACAGGAAAAAGCAAAAAATTTCAGAATTGCACCTTGCAATGTGGAGATATTACTGTTTGTGCATTTACAATATTCATTGATTTTTGCCATTGAAAAACATGTTTTTCATATACCAGAAATGTTTGAAGCTACTGACTGAATGAAAGGAGCTGGCATCTCACTCTCTTTGAATCTTCTTTATCATGCTAGGATTAACAGGAAAAAGCAAAAAATTTCAGAATTGCACCTTGCAATGTGGAGATATTACTGTTTGTGCATTTACAATATTCATTGATTTTTGCCATTGAAAAACGTCCAGAAATGTTTGAAGCTACTGACTGAATGAAAGGAGCTGGCATCTCACTCTCTTTGAATCTTCTTTATCATGCTAGGATTAGCAGGAAAAAGCAAAAAATTTCAGAATTGCACCTTGCAATGTGGAGATATTACTGTTTGTGCATTTACAATATTCATTGATTTTTGCCATTGAAAAACATGTTTTTCATATACCAGAAATGTTTGAAGCTACTGACTGAATGAAAGGAGCTGGCATCTCACTCTCTTTGAATCTTCTTTATCATGCTAGGATTAGCAGGAAAAAGCAAAAAATTTCAGAATTGCACCTTGCAATGTGGAGATATTACTGTTTGTGCATTTACAATATTCATTGATTTTTGCCATTGAAAAACATGTTTTTCATATACCAGAAATGTTTGAAGCTACTGACTGAATGAAAGGAGCTGGCATCTCACTCTCTTTGAATCTTCTTTATCATGCTAGGATTAACAGGAAAAATCAAAACATTTCAGAATTGCACCTTGCAATGTGGAGATATTACTGTTTGTGCATTTACAATATTCATTGATTTTTGCCATTGAAAAACATGTTTTTCATATTCCAGAAATGTTTGAAGCTACTGACTGAATGAAAGGAGCTGGCATCTCACTCTCTTTGAATCTTCTTTATCATGCTAGGATTAACAGGAAAAAGCAAAAAATTTCAGAATTGCACCTTGCAATGTGGAGATATTACTGTTTGTGCATTTACAATTTTCATTGATTTTTGCCATTGAAAAACGTCCAGAAATGTTTGAAGCTACTGACTGAATGAAAGGAGCTGGCATCTCACTCTCTTTGAATCTTCTTTATCATGCTAGGATTAGCAGGAAAAAGCAAAAAATTTCAGAATTGCACCTTGCAATGTGGAGATATTACTGTTTGTGCATTTACAATATTCATTGATTTTTGCCATTGAAAAACATGTTTTTCATATACCAGAAATGTTTGAAGCTACTGACTGAATGAAAGGAGCTGGCATCTCACTCTCTTTGAATCTTCTTTATCATGCTAGGATTAGCAGGAAAAAGCAAAAAATTTCAGAATTGCACCTTGCAATGTGGAGATATTACTGTTTGTGCATTTACAATATTCATTGATTTTTGCCATTGAAAAACATGTTTTTCATATACCAGAAATGTTTGAAGCTACTGACTGAATGAAAGGAGCTGGCATCTCACTCTCTTTGAATCTTCTTTATCATGCTAGGATTAACAGGAAAAAGCAAAAAATTTCAGAATTGCACCTTGCAATGTGGAGATATTACTGTTTGTGCATTTACAATATTCATTGATTTTAGCCATTGAAAAACGTCCAGAAATGTTTGAAGCTACTGACTGAATGAAAGGAGCTGGCATCTCACTCTCTTTGAATCTTCTTTATCATGCTAGGATTAACAGGAAAAAGCTAAAAATTTCAGAATTGCACCTTGCAATGTGGAGATATTACTGTTTGTGCATTTACAATATTCATTGATTTTTGCCATTGAAAAACATGTTTTTCATATACCAGAAATGTTTGAAGCTACTGACTGAATGAAAGGAGCTGGCATCTCACTCTCTTTGAATCTTCTTTATCATGCTAGGATTAGCAGGAAAAAGCAAAAAATTTCAGAATTGCACCTTGCATTGTGGAGATATTACTGTTTGTGCATTTACAATATTCATTGATTTTTGCCATTGAAAAACGTTTTTCATATACCAGAAATGTTTGAAGCTACTGACTGAATGAAAGGAGCTGGCATCTCACTCTCTTTGAATCTTCTTTATCATGCTAGGATTAGCAGGAAAAAGCAAAAAATTTCAGAATTGCACCTTGCAATGTGGAGATATTACTGTTTGTGCATTTACAATATTCATTGATTTTTGCCATTGAAAAACATGTTTTTCATATACCAGAAATGTTTGAAGCTACTGACTGAATGAAAGGAGCTGGCATCTCACTCTGAATCTTCTTTATCATGCTATGATTAACAGGAAAAAGCAAAAAATTTCAGAATTGCACCTTGCAATGTGGAGATATTACTGTTTGTGCATTTACAATATTCATTGATTTTTGCCATTGAAAAACATGTTTTTCATATACCAGAAATGTTTGAAGCTACTGACTGAATGAAAGGAGCTGGCATCTCACTCTCTTTGAATCTTCTTTATCATGCTAGGATTAACAGGAAAAAGCAAAAAATTTCAGAATTGCACCTTGCAATGTGGAGATATTACTGTTTGTGCATTTACAATATTCATTGATTTTTGCCATTGAAAAACATGTTTTTCATATACCAGAAATGTTTGAAGCTACTGACTGAATGAAAGGAGCTGGCATCTCACTCTCTTTGAATCTTCTTTATCATGCTAGGATTAACAGGAAAAAGCAAAAAATTTCAGAATTGCACCTTGCAATGTGGAGATATTACTGTTTGTGCATTTACAATATTCATTGATTTTTGCCATTGAAAAACGTCCAGAAATGTTTGAAGCTACTGACTGAATGAAAGGAGCTGGCATCTCACTCTCTTTGAATCTTCTTTATCATGCTAGGATTAACAGGAAAAAGCTAAAAATTTCAGAATTGCACCTTGCAATGTGGAGATATTACTGTTTGTGCATTTACAATATTCATTGATTTTTGCCATTGAAAAACATGTTTTTCATATACCAGAAATGTTTGAAGCTACTGACTGAATGAAAGGAGCTGGCATCTCACTCTCTTTGAATCTTCTTTACCATGCTAGGATTAGCAGGAAAAAGCAAAAAATTTCAGAATTGCACCTTGCAATGTGGAGATATTACTGTTTGTGCATTTACAATATTCATTGATTTTTGCCATTGAAAAACATGTTTTTCATATACCAGAAATGTTTGAAGCTACTGACTGAATGAAAGGAGCTGGCATCTCACTCTCTTTGAATCTTCTTTATCATGCTAGGATTAGCAGGAAAAAGCAAAACATTTCAGAATTGCACCTTGCAATGTGGAGATATTACTGTTTGTGCATTTACAATATTCATTGATTTTTGCCATTGAAAAACATGTTTTTCATATACCAGAAATGTTTGAAGCTACTGACTGAATGAAAGGAGCTGGCATCTCACTCTGAATCTTCTTTATCATGCTAGGATTAACAGGAAAAAGCAAAAAATTTCAGAATTGCACCTTGCAATGTGGAGATATTACTGTTTGTGCATTTACAATATTCATTGATTTTTGCCATTGAAAAACATGTTTTTCATATACCAGAAATGTTTGAAGCTACTGACTGAATGAAAGGAGCTGGCATCTCACTCTCTTTGAATCTTCTTTATCATGCTAGGATTAACAGGAAAAAGCAAAAAATTTCAGAATTGCACCTTGCAATGTGGAGATATTACTGTTTGTGCATTTACAATATTCATTGATTTTTGCCATTGAAAAACGTCCAGAAATGTTTGAAGCTACTGACTGAATGAAAGGAGCTGGCATCTCACTCTCTTTGAATCTTCTTTATCATGCTAGGATTAGCAGGAAAAAGCAAAAAATTTCAGAATTGCACCTTGCAATGTGGAGATATTACTGTTTGTGCATTTACAATATTCATTGATTTTTGCCATTGAAAAACATGTTTTTCATATACCAGAAATGTTTGAAGCTACTGACTGAATGAAAGGAGCTGGCATCTCACTCTCTTTGAATCTTCTTTATCATGCTAGGATTAACAGGAAAAAGCAAAAAATTTCAGAATTGCACCTTGCAATGTGGAGATATTACTGTTTGTGCATTTACAATATTCATTGATTTTTGCCATTGAAAAACGTCCAGAATTGTTTGAAGCTACTGACTGAATGAAAGGAGCTGGCATCTCACTCTCTTTGAATCTTCTTTATCATGCTAGGATTAACAGGAAAAAGCTAAAAATTTCAGAATTGCACCTTGCAATGTGGAGATATTACTGTTTGTGCATTTACAATATTCATTGATTTTTGCCATTGAAAAACATGTTTTTCATATACCAGAAATGTTTGAAGCTACTGACTGAATGAAAGGAGCTGGCATCTCACTCTCTTTGAATCTTCTTTATCATGCTAGGATTAGCAGGAAAAAGCAAAAAATTTCAGAATTGCACCTTGCAATGTGGAGATATTACTGTTTGTGCATTTACAATATTCATTGATTTTTGCCATTGAAAAACATGTTTTTCATATACCAGAAATGTTTGAAGCTACTGACTGAATGAAAGGAGCTGGCATCTCACTCTCTTTGAATCTTCTTTATCATGCTAGGATTAACAGGAAAAAGCAAAAAATTTCAGAATTGCACCTTGCAATGTGGAGATATTACTGTTTGTGCATTTACAATATTCATTGATTTTTGCCATTGAAAAACGTCCAGAAATGTTTGAAGCTACTGACTGAATGAAAGGAGCTGGCATCTCACTCTCTTTGAATCTTCTTTATCATGCTAGGATTAGCAGGAAAAAGCAAAAAATTTCAGAATTGCACCTTGCAATGTGGAGATATTACTGTTTGTGCATTTACAATATTCATTGATTTTTGCCATTGAAAAACATGTTTTTCATATACCAGAAATGTTTGAAGCTACTGACTGAATGAAAGGAGCTGGCATCTCACTCTCTTTGAATCTTCTTTATCATGCTAGGATTAACAGGAAAAAGCAAAAAATTTCAGAATTGCACCTTGCAATGTGGAGATATTACTGTTTGTGCATTTACAATATTCATTGATTTTTGCCATTGAAAAACATGTTTTTCATATACCAGAAATGTTTGAAGCTACTGACTGAATGAAAGGAGCTGGCATCTCACTCTCTTTGAATCTTCTTTATCATGCTAGGATTAACAGGAAAAAGCAAAAAATTTCAGAATTGCACCTTGCAATGTGGAGATATTACTGTTTGTGCATTTACAATATTCATTGATTTTTGCCATTGAAAAACGTCCAGAAATGTTTGAAGCTACTGACTGAATGAAAGGAGCTGGCATCTCACTCTCTTTGAATCTTCTTTATCATGCTAGGATTAGCAGGAAAAAGCAAAAAATTTCAGAATTGCACCTTGCAATGTGGAGATATTACTGTTTGTGCATTTACAATATTCATTGATTTTTGCCATTGAAAAACATGTTTTTCATATACCAGAAATGTTTGAAGCTACTGACTGAATGAAAGGAGCTGGCATCTCACTCTCTTTGAATCTTCTTTATCATGCTAGGATTAGCAGGAAAAAGCAAAAAATTTCAGAATTGCACCTTGCAATGTGGAGATATTACTGTTTGTGCATTTACAATATTCATTGATTTTTGCCATTGAAAAACATGTTTTTCATATACCAGAAATGTTTGAAGCTACTGACTGAATGAAAGGAGCTGGCATCTCACTCTCTTTGAATCTTCTTTATCATGCTAGGATTAACAGGAAAAATCAAAACATTTCAGAATTGCACCTTGCAATGTGGAGATATTACTGTTTGTGCATTTACAATATTCATTGATTTTTGCCATTGAAAAACATGTTTTTCATATTCCAGAAATGTTTGAAGCTACTGACTGAATGAAAGGAGCTGGCATCTCACTCTCTTTGAATCTTCTTTATCATGCTAGGATTAACAGGAAAAAGCAAAAAATTTCAGAATTGCACCTTGCAATGTGGAGATATTACTGTTTGTGCATTTACAATTTTCATTGATTTTTGCCATTGAAAAACGTCCAGAAATGTTTGAAGCTACTGACTGAATGAAAGGAGCTGGCATCTCACTCTCTTTGAATCTTCTTTATCATGCTAGGATTAGCAGGAAAAAGCAAAAAATTTCAGAATTGCACCTTGCAATGTGGAGATATTACTGTTTGTGCATTTACAATATTCATTGATTTTTGCCATTGAAAAACATGTTTTTCATATACCAGAAATGTTTGAAGCTACTGACTGAATGAAAGGAGCTGGCATCTCACTCTCTTTGAATCTTCTTTATCATGCTAGGATTAGCAGGAAAAAGCAAAAAATTTCAGAATTGCACCTTGCAATGTGGAGATATTACTGTTTGTGCATTTACAATATTCATTGATTTTTGCCATTGAAAAACATGTTTTTCATATACCAGAAATGTTTGAAGCTACTGACTGAATGAAAGGAGCTGGCATCTCACTCTCTTTGAATCTTCTTTATCATGCTAGGATTAACAGGAAAAAGCAAAAAATTTCAGAATTGCACCTTGCAATGTGGAGATATTACTGTTTGTGCATTTACAATATTCATTGATTTTAGCCATTGAAAAACGTCCAGAAATGTTTGAAGCTACTGACTGAATGAAAGGAGCTGGCATCTCACTCTCTTTGAATCTTCTTTATCATGCTAGGATTAACAGGAAAAAGCTAAAAATTTCAGAATTGCACCTTGCAATGTGGAGATATTACTGTTTGTGCATTTACAATATTCATTGATTTTTGCCATTGAAAAACATGTTTTTCATATACCAGAAATGTTTGAAGCTACTGACTGAATGAAAGGAGCTGGCATCTCACTCTCTTTGAATCTTCTTTATCATGCTAGGATTAGCAGGAAAAAGCAAAAAATTTCAGAATTGCACCTTGCATTGTGGAGATATTACTGTTTGTGCATTTACAATATTCATTGATTTTTGCCATTGAAAAACGTTTTTCATATACCAGAAATGTTTGAAGCTACTGACTGAATGAAAGGAGCTGGCATCTCACTCTCTTTGAATCTTCTTTATCATGCTAGGATTAGCAGGAAAAAGCAAAAAATTTCAGAATTGCACCTTGCAATGTGGAGATATTACTGTTTGTGCATTTACAATATTCATTGATTTTTGCCATTGAAAAACATGTTTTTCATATACCAGAAATGTTTGAAGCTACTGACTGAATGAAAGGAGCTGGCATCTCACTCTGAATCTTCTTTATCATGCTATGATTAACAGGAAAAAGCAAAAAATTTCAGAATTGCACCTTGCAATGTGGAGATATTACTGTTTGTGCATTTACAATATTCATTGATTTTTGCCATTGAAAAACATGTTTTTCATATACCAGAAATGTTTGAAGCTACTGACTGAATGAAAGGAGCTGGCATCTCACTCTCTTTGAATCTTCTTTATCATGCTAGGATTAACAGGAAAAAGCAAAAAATTTCAGAATTGCACCTTGCAATGTGGAGATATTACTGTTTGTGCATTTACAATATTCATTGATTTTTGCCATTGAAAAACATGTTTTTCATATACCAGAAATGTTTGAAGCTACTGACTGAATGAAAGGAGCTGGCATCTCACTCTCTTTGAATCTTCTTTATCATGCTAGGATTAACAGGAAAAAGCAAAAAATTTCAGAATTGCACCTTGCAATGTGGAGATATTACTGTTTGTGCATTTACAATATTCATTGATTTTTGCCATTGAAAAACGTCCAGAAATGTTTGAAGCTACTGACTGAATGAAAGGAGCTGGCATCTCACTCTCTTTGAATCTTCTTTATCATGCTAGGATTAACAGGAAAAAGCAAAAAATTTCAGAATTGCACCTTGCAATGTGGAGATATTACTGTTTGTGCATTTACAATATTCATTGATTTTTGCCATTGAAAAACATGTTTTTCATATACCAGAAATGTTTGAAGCTACTGACTGAATGAAAGGAGCTGGCATCTCACTCTCTTTGAATCTTCTTTATCATGCTAGGATTAGCAGGAAAAAGCAAAACATTTCAGAATTGCACCTTGCAATGTGGAGATATTACTGTTTGTGCATTTACAATATTCATTGATTTTTGCCATTGAAAAACATGTTTTTCATATACCAGAAATGTTTGAAGCTACTGACTGAATGAAAGGAGCTGGCATCTCACTCTGAATCTTCTTTATCATGCTAGGATTAACAGGAAAAAGCAAAAAATTTCAGAATTGCACCTTGCAATGTGGAGATATTACTGTTTGTGCATTTACAATATTCATTGATTTTTGCCATTGAAAAACATGTTTTTCATATACCAGAAATGTTTGAAGCTACTGACTGAATGAAAGGAGCTGGCATCTCACTCTCTTTGAATCTTCTTTATCATGCTAGGATTAACAGGAAAAAGCAAAAAATTTCAGAATTGCACCTTGCAATGTGGAGATATTACTGTTTGTGCATTTACAATATTCATTGATTTTTGCCATTGAAAAACGTCCAGAAATGTTTGAAGCTACTGACTGAATGAAAGGAGCTGGCATCTCACTCTCTTTGAATCTTCTTTATCATGCTAGGATTAGCAGGAAAAAGCAAAAAATTTCAGAATTGCACCTTGCAATGTGGAGATATTACTGTTTGTGCATTTACAATATTCATTGATTTTTGCCATTGAAAAACATGTTTTTCATATACCAGAAATGTTTGAAGCTACTGACTGAATGAAAGGAGCTGGCATCTCACTCTCTTTGAATCTTCTTTATCATGCTAGGATTAACAGGAAAAAGCAAAAAATTTCAGAATTGCACCTTGCAATGTGGAGATATTACTGTTTGTGCATTTACAATATTCATTGATTTTTGCCATTGAAAAACGTCCAGAATTGTTTGAAGCTACTGACTGAATGAAAGGAGCTGGCATCTCACTCTCTTTGAATCTTCTTTATCATGCTAGGATTAACAGGAAAAAGCTAAAAATTTCAGAATTGCACCTTGCAATGTGGAGATATTACTGTTTGTGCATTTACAATATTCATTGATTTTTGCCATTGAAAAACATGTTTTTCATATACCAGAAATGTTTGAAGCTACTGACTGAATGAAAGGAGCTGGCATCTCACTCTCTTTGAATCTTCTTTATCATGCTAGGATTAGCAGGAAAAAGCAAAAAATTTCAGAATTGCACCTTGCAATGTGGAGATATTACTGTTTGTGCATTTACAATATTCATTGATTTTTGCCATTGAAAAACATGTTTTTCATATACCAGAAATGTTTGAAGCTACTGACTGAATGAAAGGAGCTGGAATCTCACTCTCTTTGAATCTTCTTTATCATGCTAGGATTAGCAGGAAAAAGCAAAACATTTCAGAATTGCACCTTGCAATGTGGAGATATTACTGTTTGTGCATTTACAATATTCATTGATTTTTGCCATTGAAAAACATGTTTTTCATATACCAGAAATGTTTGAAGCTACCGACTGAATGAAAGGAGCTGGCATCTCACTCTCTTTGAATCTTCTTTATCATGCTAGGATTAACAGGAAAAAGCAAAAAATTTCAGAATTGCACCTTGCAATGTGGAGATATTACTGTTTGTGCATTTACAATATTCATTGATTTTTGCCATTGAAAAACGTCCAGAAATGTTTGAAGCTACTGACTGAATGAAAGGAGCTGGCATCTCACTCTCTTTGAATCTTCTTTATCATGCTAGGATTAGCAGGAAAAAGCAAAAAATTTCAGAATTGCACCTTGCAATGTGGAGATATTACTGTTTGTGCATTTACAATATTTCAATGGCAAAAATCAATGAATATTGTAAATGCACAAACAGTAATTTATCCGCATTGCAAGGTGCAATTCTGAAATTTTTTGCTTTTTCCTGCTCCTCTTAGCATGATAAAGAAGATTCAAAGAGAGTGAGATGCCAGCTCCTTTCATTCAGTCAGTAGCTTCAAACATTTCTGGTATATGAATAACATGATGTTTTTCAATGGCAAAAATCAATGAATATTGTAAATGCACAAACAGTAATTTCTCCGCATTGCCAGGTGCAATTCTGAAATTTTTTGATTTTTCCTGCTCCTCTTAGCATGATAAAGAAGATTCAAAGAGAGTGAGATGCCAGCTCCTTTCATTCAGTCAGTAGCTTCAATCATTTCTGGACGTTTTTCAATGGCAAAAATCAATGAATATTGTAAATGCATAAACTAATTTCTCCGCATTGCAAGGTGCAATTCTGAAATTTTTTGCTTTTTCCTGCTCCTCTTAGCATGATAAAGAAGATTCAAAGAGAGTGAGATGCCAGCTCCTTTCATTCAGTCAGTAGCTTCAATCATTTCTGGTAAGTGAATAACATGATGTTTTTCAATGGCAAAAATCAATGAATTTTGTAAATGCACAAACAGTAATTTCTCCGCATTGCAAGGCGCAATTCTGAAATTTTTTGCTTTTTCCTGCTCCTCTTAGCATGATAAAGAAGATTCAAAGAGAGTGAGATGCCAGCTCCTTTCATTCAGTCAGTAGCTTCAATCATTTCTGGACGTTTTTAAATGGCAAAAATCAATAAATATTGTAAATGCACAAACAGTAATTTCTCCGCATTGCAAGGTGCAATTCTGAAATTTTTTGCTTTTTCCTGCTCCTCTTAGCATGATAAAGAAGATTCAAAGAGAGTGAGATGCCAGCTCCTTTCATTCAGTCACTAGGTTCAATCATTTCTGGACGTTTTTCAATGGCAAAAATCAATGAATATTGTAAATGCACAAACAGTAATTTCTCCGCATTGCAAGGTGCAATTCTGAAATTTTTTGCTTTTTCCTGCTCCTCTTATCATGATAAAGAAGATTCAAAGAGAGTGAGGTGCCAGCTCCTTTCATTCAGTCAGTAGCTTCAAACATTTCTGGTATATGAATAACATGTTTTTCAATGGCAAAAATCAATGAATATTGTAAATGCACAAACAGTAATTTCTCCGCATTGCAAGGTGCAATTCTGAAATTTTTTGCTTTTTCCTGCTCCTCTTAGCATGATAAAGAAGATTCAAAGAGAGTGAGATGCCAGCTCCTTTCATTCAGTCAGTAGCTTCAATCATTTCTGGACGTTTTTCAATGTCAAAAATCAATGAATATTGTAAATGCACAAACAGTAATTTCTCCGCATTGCAAGGTGCAATTCTGAAATTTTTTGCTTTTTCCTGCTCCTCTTAGCATGATAAAGAAGATTCAAAGAGAGTGAGATGCCAGCTCCTTTCATTCAGTCAGTAGCTTCAATCATTTCTGGAAGTTTTTCAATGGCAAAAATCAATGAATATTGTACATGCACAAACTGTAATTTCTCCGCATTGCAAGGTGCAATTCTGAAATTTTTTGCTTTTTCCTGCTCCTCTTAGCATGATAAAGAAGATTCAAAGAGAGTGAGATGCCAGCTCCTTTCATTCAGTCAGTAGCTTCAATCATTTCTGGACGTTTTTCAATGGCAAAAATCAATGAATATTGTAAATGCACAAACAGTAATTTCTCCGCATTGCAAGGTGCAATTCTGAAATTTTTTGCTTTTTCCTGCTCCTCTTAGCATGATAAAGAAGATTCAAAGAGAGTGAGATGCCAGCTCCTTTCATTCAGTCAGTAGCTTCAAACATTTCTGGTATATGAATAACATGATGTTTTTCAATGGCAAAAATCAATGAATATTGTAAATGCACAAGCAGTAATTTCTCCGCATTGCAAGGTGCAATTCTGAAATTTTTTGCTTTTTCCTGCTCCTCTTAGCATGATAAAGAAGATTCAAAGAGAGTGAGATGCCAGCTCCTTTCATTCAGTCAGTAGCTTCAATCATTTCTGGACGTTTTTCAATGGCAAAAATCAATGAATATTGTAAATGCACAAACAGTAATTTCTCCGCATTGCAAGGTGCAATTCTGAAATTTTTTGCTTTTTCCTGCTCCTCTTAGCATGATAAAGAAGATTCAAAGAGAGTGAGATGCCAGCTCCTTTCATTCAGTCAGTAGCTTCAAACATTTCTGGTATATGAATAACATGATGTTTTTCAATGGCAAAAATCAATGAATATTGTAAATGCACAAACAGTAATTTCTCCGCATTGCAAGGTGCAATTCTGAAATTTTTTGCTTTTTCCTGCTCCTCTTAGCATGATAAAGAAGATTCAAAGAGAGTGAGATGCCAGCTCCTTTCATTCAGTCAGTAGCTTCAAACATTTCTGGACGTTTTTCAATTGCAAAAATCAATGGATATTGTAAATGCACAAACAGTAATTTCTCCGCATTGCAAGGTGCAATTCTGAAATTTTTTGCTTTTTCCTGCTCCTCTTAGCATGATAAAGAAGATTCAAAGAGAGTGAGATGCCAGCTACTTTCATTCAGTCAGTAGCTTCAATCATTTCTGGTATATGAATAACATGATGTTTTTCAATGGCAAAAATCAATGAATATTGTAAATGCACAAACAGTAATTTCTCCGCATTGCAAGGTGCAATTCTGAAATTTTTTGCTTTTTCCTGCTCCTCTTAGCATGATAAAGAAGATTCAAAGAGAGTGAGATGCCAGCTCCTTTCATTCAGTCAGTAGCTTCAATCATTTCTGGTATATGAATAACATGATGTTTTTCAATGGCAAAAATCAATGAATATTGTAAATGCGCAAAGAGTAATTTATCCGCATTGCAAGGTGCAATTCTGAAATTTTTTGCTTTTTCCTGCTCCTCTTAGCATGATAAAGAAGATTCAAAGAGAGTGAGATGCCAGCTCCTTTCATTCAGTCAGTAGCTTCAAACATTTCTGGTATATGAATAACATGATGTTTTTCAATGGCAAAAATCAATGAATATTGTAAATGCACAAACAGTAATTTCTCCGCATTGCAAGGTGCAATTCTGAAATTTTTTGCTTTTTCCTGCTCCTCTTAGCATGATAAAGAAGATTCAAAGAGAGTGAGATGCCAGCTCCTTTCATTCAGTCAGTAGCTTCAATCATTTCTGGTATATGAATAACATGATGTTTTTCAATGGCAAAAATCAATGAATTTTGTAAATGCACAAACAGCAATTTCTCCGCATTGCAAGGTGCAATTCTGAAATTTTTTGCTTTTTCCTGCTCCTCTTAGCATGATAAAGAAGATTCAAAGAGAGTGAGATGCCAGCTCCTTTCATTCAGTCAGTAGCTTCAATCATTTCTGGACGTTTTTCAATGGCAAAAATCAATGAATATTGTAAATGCACAAACAGTAATTTCTCCGCATTGCAAGGTGCAATTCTGAAATTTTTTGCTTTTTCCTGCTCCTCTTAGCATGATAAAGAAGATTCAAAGAGAGTGAGATGCCAGCTCCTTTCATTCAGTCAGTAGCTTCAAACATTTCTGGTATATGAATAACATGATGTTTTTCAATGGCAAAAATCAATGAATATTGTAAATGCACAAACAGTAATTTCTCCGCATTGCAAGGTGCAATTCTGAAATTTTTTGCTTTTTCCTGCTCCTCTTAGCATGATAAAGAAGATTCAAAGAGAGTGAGATGCCAGCTCCTTTCGTTCAGTCAGTAGCTTCAATCATTTCTGGACGTTTTTCAATGGTAAAAATCAATGAATATTGTAAATGCACAAACAGTAATTTCTCCGCATTGCAAGGTGCAATTCTGAAATTTTTTGCTTTTTCCTGCTCCTCTTAGCATGATAAAGAAGATTCAAAGAGAGTGAGATGCCAGCTCCTTTCATTCAGTCAGTAGCTTCAAACATTTCTGGTATATGAATAACATGATGTTTTTCAATGGCAAAAATCAATGAATATTGTAAATGCACAAACAGTAATTTCTCCGCATTGCAAGGTGCAATTCTGAAATTTTTTGCTTTTTCCTGCTCCTCTTAGCATGATAAAGAAGATTCAAAGAGAGTGAGATGCCAGCTCCTTTCATTCAGTCAGTAGCTTCAAACATTTCTGGTATATGAATAACATGATGTTTTTCAATGGCAAAAATCAATGAATATTGTAAATGCACAAACAGTAATTTCTCCGCATTGCAAGGTGCAATTCTGAAATTTTTTGCTTTTTCCTGCTCCTCTTAGCATGATAAAGAAGATTCAAAGAGAGTGAGATGCCAGCTCCTTTCATTCAGTCAGTAGCTTCAATCATTTCTGGACGTTTTTCAATGGCAAAAATCAATGAATATTGTAAATGCACAAACAGTAATTTCTCCGCATTGCAAGGTGCAATTCTGAAATTTTTTGCTTTTTCCTGCTCCTCTTAGCATGATAAAGAGATTCAAAGAGAGTGAGATGCCAGCTCCTTTCATTCAGTCAGTAGCTTCAAACATTTCTGGTATATGAATAACATGATGTTTTTCAATGGTAAAAATCAATGAATACTGTAAATGCACAAACAGTAATTTCTCCGCATTGCAAGGTGCAATTCTGAAATTTTTTGCTTTTTCCTGCTCCTCTTAGCATGATAAAGAAGATTCAAAGAGAGTGAGATGCCAGCTCCTTTCATTCAGTCAGTAGCTTCAATCATTTCTGGTATATGAATAACATGATGTTTTTCAATGGCAAAAATCAATGAATATTGTAAATGCACAAACAGTAATTTATCCGCATTGCAAGGTGCAATTCTGAAATTTTTTGCTTTTTCCTGCTCCTCTTAGCATGATAAAGAAGATTCAAAGAGAGTGAGATGCCAGCTCCTTTCATTCAGTCAGTAGCTTCAAACATTTCTGGTATATGAATAACATGATGTTTTTCAATGGCAAAAATCAATGAATATTGTAAATGCACAAACAGTAATTTCTCCGCATTGCAAGGTGCAATTCTGAAATTTTTTGCTTTTTCCTGCTCCTCTTAGCATGATAAATAAGATTCAAAGAGAGTGAGATGCCAGCTCCTTTCATTCAGTCAGTAGCTTCAATCATTTCTGGAAGTTTTTCAATGGCAAAAATCAATGAATATTGTAAATGCACAAACAGTAATTTCTCCGCATTGCAAGGTGCAATTCTGAAATTTTTTGCTTTTTCCTGCTCCTCTTAGCATGATAAAGAAGATTCAAAGAGAGTGAGATGCCAGCTCCTTTCATTCAGTCAGTAGCTTCAATCATTTCTGGACGTTTTTCAATGGCAAAAATCAATGAATATTGTAAATGCACAAACAGTAATTTCTCCGCATTGCAAGGTGCAATTCTGAAATTTTTTGCTTTTTCCTGCTCCTCTTAGCATGATAAAGAAGATTCAAAGAGAGTGAGATGCCAGCTCCTTTCATTCAGTCAGTAGCTTCAATCATTTCTGGAAGTTTTTCAATGGCAAAAATTAATGAATATTGTAAATGCACAAACAGTAATTTCTCCGCATTGCAAGGTGCAATTCTGAAATTTTTTGCTTTTTCCTGCTCCTCTTAGCATGATAAAGAAGATTCAAAGAGAGTGAGATGCCAGCTCCTTTCATTCAGTCAGTAGCTTCAATCATTTCTGGACGTTTTTCAATGGCAAAAATCAATGAATATTGTAAATGCACAAACAGTAATTTCTCCGCATTGCAAGGTGCAATTCTGAAATTTTTTGCTTTCTCCTGCTCCTCTTAGCATGATAAAGAAGATTCAAAGAGAGTGAGATGCCAGCTACTTTCATTCAGTCAGTAGCTTCAATCATTTCTGGACGTTTTTCAATGGCAAAAATCAGTGAATATTGTAAATGCACAAACAGTAATTTCTCCGCATTGCAAGGTGCAATTCTGAAATTTTTTGCTTTTTCCTGCTCCTCTTAGCATGATAAAGAAGATTCAAAGAGAGTGAGATGCCAGCTCCTTTCATTCAGTCAGTAGCTTCAAACATTTCTGGTATATGAATAACATGATGTTTTTCAATGGCAAAAATCAATGAATATTGTAAATGCACAAACAGTAATTTCTCCGCATTGCAAGGTGCAATTCTGAAATTTTTTGCTTTTTCCTGCTCCTCTTAGCATGATAAAGAAGATTCAAAGAGAGTGAGATGCCAGCTCCTTTCATTCAGTCAGTAGCTTCAATCATTTCTGGACGTTTTTCAATGGCAAAAATCAATGAATATTGTAAATGCACAAACAGTAATTTCTCCGCATTGCAAGGTGCAATTCTGAAATTTTTTGCTTTTTCCTGCTCCTCTTAGCATGATAAAGAAGATTCAAAGAGAGTGAGATGCCAGCTCCTTTCATTCAGTCAGTAGCTTCAAACATTTCTGGTATATGAATAACATGATGTTTTTCAATGGCAAAAATCAATGAATATTGTAAATGCACAAACAGTAATTTCTCCGCATTGCAAGGTGCAATTCTGAAATTTTTTGCTTTTTCCTGCTCCTCTTAGCATGATAAAGAAGATTCAAAGAGAGTGAGATGCCAGCTCCTTTCATTCAGTCAGTAGCTTGAATCATTTCTGGACGTTTTTCAATGGCAAAAATCAATGAATATTGTAAATGCACAAACAGTAATTTCTCCGCATTGCAAGGTGCAATTCTGAAATTTTTTGCTTTTTCCTGCTCCTCTTAGCATGATAAATAAGATTCAAAGAGAGTGAGATGCCAGCTCCTTTCATTCAGTCAGTAGCTTCAATCATTTCTGGAAGTTTTTCAATGGCAAAAATCAATGAATATTGTAAATCACAAACAGTAATTTCTCCGCATTGCAAGGTGCAATTCTGAAATTTTTTGCTTTTTCCTGCTCCTCTTAGCATGATAAAGAAGATTCAAAGAGAGTGAGATGCCAGCTCCTTTCATTCAGTCAGTAGCTTCAATCATTTCTGGACGTTTTTCAATGGCAAAAATCAATGAATATTGTAAATGCACAAACAGTAATTTCTCCGCATTGCAAGGTGCAATTCTGAAATTTTTTGCTTTTTCCTGCTCCTCTTAGCATGATAAAGAAGATTCAAAGAGAGTGAGATGCCAGCTCCTTTCATTCAGTCAGTAGCTTCAATCATTTCTGGAAGTTTTTCAATGGCAAAAATTAATGAATATTGTAAATGCACAAACAGTAATTTCTCCGCATTGCAAGGTGCAATTCTGAAATTTTTTGCTTTTTCCTGCTCCTCTTAGCATGATAAAGAAGATTCAAAGAGAGTGAGATGCCAGCTCCTTTCATTCAGTCAGTAGCTTCAATCATTTCTGGACGTTTTTCAATGGCAAAAATCAATGAATATTGTAAATGCACAAACAGTAATTTCTCCGCATTGCAAGGTGCAATTCTGAAATTTTTTGCTTTCTCCTGCTCCTCTTAGCATGATAAAGAAGATTCAAAGAGAGTGAGATGCCAGCTCCTTTCATTCAGTCAGTAGCTTCAATCATTTCTGGACGTTTTTCAATGGCAAAAATCAGTGAATATTGTAAATGCACAAACAGTAATTTCTCCGCATTGCAAGGTGCAATTCTGAAATTTTTTGCTTTTTCCTGCTCCTCTTAGCATGATAAAGAAGATTCAAAGAGAGTGAGATGCCAGCTCCTTTCATTCAGTCAGTAGCTTCAAACATTTCTGGTATATGAATAACATGATGTTTTTCAATGGCAAAAATCAATGAATATTGTAAATGCACAAACAGTAATTTCTCCGCATTGCAAGGTGCAATTCTGAAATTTTTTGCTTTTTCCTGCTCCTCTTAGCATGATAAAGAAGATTCAAAGAGAGTGAGATGCCAGCTCCTTTCATTCAGTCAGTAGCTTCAATCATTTCTGGACGTTTTTCAATGGCAAAAATCAATGAATATTGTAAATGCACAAACAGTAATTTCTCCGCATTGCAAGGTGCAATTCTGAAATTTTTTGCTTTTTCCTGCTCCTCTTAGCATGATAAAGAAGATTCAAAGAGAGTGAGATGCCAGCTCCTTTCATTCAGTCAGTAGCTTCAAACATTTCTGGTATATGAATAACATGATGTTTTTCAATGGCAAAAATCAATGAATATTGTAAATGCACAAACAGTAATTTCTCCGCATTGCAAGGTGCAATTCTGAAATTTTTTGCTTTTTCCTGCTCCTCTTAGCATGATAAAGAAGATTCAAAGAGAGTGAGATGCCAGCTCCTTTCATTCAGTCAGTAGCTTCAATCATTTCTGGACGTTTTTCAATGGCAAAAATCAATGAATATTGTAAATGCACAAACAGTAATTTCTCCGCATTGCAAGGTGCAATTCTGAAATTTTTTGCTTTTTCCTGCTCCTCTTAGCATGATAAAGAAGATTCAAAGAGAGTGAGATGCCAGCTCCTTTCATTCAGTCAGTAGCTTCAATCATTTCTGGAAGTTTTTCAATGGCAAAAATCAATGAATATTGTAAATGCACAAAGAGTAATTTCTCCGCATTGCAAGGTGCAATTCTGAAATTTTTTGCTTTTTCCTGCTCCTCTTAGCATGATAAAGAAGATTCAAAGAGAGTGAGATGCCAGCTCCTTTCATTCAGTCAGTAGCTTCAATCATTTCTGGACGTTTTTCAATGGCAAAAATCAATGAATATTGTAAATGCACAAACAGTAATTTCTCCGCATTGCAAGGTGCAATTCTGAAATTTTTTGCTTTTTCCTGCTCCTCTTAGCATGATAAAGAAGATTCAAAGAGAGTGAGATGCCAGCTCCTTTCATTCAGTCAGTAGCTTCAATCATTTCTGGAAGTTTTTCAATGGCAAAAATTAATGAATATTGTAAATGCACAAACAGTAATTTCTCCGCATTGCAAGGTGCAATTCTGAAATTTTTTGCTTTTTCCTGCTCCTCTTAGCATGATAAAGAAGATTCAAAGAGAGTGAGATGCCAGCTCCTTTCATTCAGTCAGTAGCTTCAATCATTTCTGGACGTTTTTCAATGGCAAAAATCAATGAATATTGTAAATGCACAAACAGTAATTTCTCCGCATTGCAAGGTGCAATTCTGAAATTTTTTGCTTTTTCCTGCTCCTCTTAGCATGATAAAGAAGATTCAAAGAGAGTGAGATGCCAGCTCCTTTCATTCAGTCAGTAGCTTCAAACATTTCTGGTATATGAATAACATGATGTTTTTCAATGGCAAAAATCAATGAATATTGTAAATGCACAAACAGTAATTTCTCCGCATTGCAAGGTGCAATTCTGAAATTTTTTGCTTTTTCCTGCTCCTCTTAGCATGATAAAGAAGATTCAAAGAGAGTGAGATGCCAGCTCCTTTCATTCAGTCAGTAGCTTCAATCATTTCTGGACGTTTTTCAATGGCAAAAATCAATGAATATTGTAAATGCACAAACAGTAATTTCTCCGCATTGCAAGGTGCAATTCTGAAATTTTTTGCTTTTTCCTGCTCCTCTTAGCATGATAAAGAATATTCAAAGAGAGTGAGATGCCAGCTCCTTTCATTCAGTCAGTAGCTTCAATCATTTCTGGAAGTTTTTCAATGGCAAAAATCAATGAATATTGTAAATGCACAAACAGTAATTTCTCCGCATTGCAAGGTGCAATTCTGAAATTTTTTGCTTTTTCCTGCTCCTCTTAGCATGATAAAGAAGATTCAAAGAGAGTGAGATGCCAGCTCCTTTCATTCAGTCAGTAGCTTCAATCATTTCTGGACGTTTTTCAATGGCAAAAATCAATGAATATTGTAAATGCACAAACAGTAATTTCTCCGCATTGCAAGGTGCAATTCTGAAATTTTTTGCTTTTTCCTGCTCCTCTTAGCATGATAAAGAAGATTCAAAGAGAGTGAGATGCCAGCTCCTTTCATTCAGTCAGTAGCTTCAATCATTTCTGGAAGTTTTTCAATGGCAAAAATTAATGAATATTGTAAATGCACAAACAGTAATTTCTCCGCATTGCAAGGTGCAATTCTGAAATTTTTTGCTTTTTCCTGCTCCTCTTAGCATGATAAAGAAGATTCAAAGAGAGTGAGATGCCAGCTCCTTTCATTCAGTCAGTAGCTTCAATCATTTCTGGACGTTTTTCAATGGCAAAAATCAATGAATATTGTAAATGCACAAACAGTAATTTCTCCGCATTGCAAGGTGCAATTCTGAAATTTTTTGCTTTTTCCTGCTCCTCTTAGCACGATAAAGAAGATTCAAAGAGAGTGAGATGCCAGCTCCTTTCATTCAGGCAGTAGCTTCAATCATTTCTGGACGTTTTTCAATGGCAAAAATCAGTGAATATTGTAAATGCACAAACAGTAATTTCTCCGCATTGCAAGGTGCAATTCTGAAATTTTTTGCTTTTTCCTGCTCCTCTTAGCATGATAAAGAAGATTCAAAGAGAGTGAGATGCCAGCTCCTTTCTTTCAGTCAGTAGCTTCAAACATTTCTGGTATATGAATAACATGATGTTTTTCAATGGCAAAAATCAATGAATATTGTAAATGCACAAACAGTAATTTCTCCGCATTGCAAGGTGCAATTCTGAAATTTTTTGCTTTTTCCTGCTCCTCTTAGCATGATAAAGAAGATTCAAAGAGAGTGAGATGCCAGCTCCTTTCATTCAGTCAGTAGCTTCAATCATTTCTGGACATTTTTCAATGGAAAAAATCAATGAATATTGTAAATGCACAAAACAGTAATTTCTCCGCATTGCAAGGTGCAATTCTGAAATTTTTTGCTTTTTCCTGCTCCTCTTAGCATGATAAAGAAGATTCAAAGAGAGTGAGATGCCAGCTCCTTTCATTCAGTCAGTAGCTTCAAACATTTCTGGTATATGAATAACATGATGTTTTTCAATGGCAAAAATCAATGAATATTGTAAATGCACAAACAGTAATTTCTCCGCATTGCAAGGTGCAATTCTGAAATTTTTTGCTTTTTCCTGCTCCTCTTAGCATGATAAAGAAGATTCAAAGAGAGTGAGATGCCAGCTCCTTTCATTCAGTCAGTAGCTTCAATCATTTCTGGACGTTTTTCAATGGCAAAAATCAATGAATATTGTAAATGCACAAACAGTAATTTCTCCGCATTGCAAGGTGCAATTCTGAAATTTTTTGCTTTTTCCTGCTCCTCTTAGCATGATAAAGAAGATTCAAGGAGAGTGAGATGCCAGCTCCTTTCATTCAGTCAGTAGCTTCAATCATTTCTGGAAGTTTTTCAATGGCAAAAATCAATGAATATTGTAAATGCACAAACAGTAATTTCTCCGCATTGCAAGGTGCAATTCTGAAATTTTTTGCTTTTTCCTGCTCCTCTTAGCATGATAAAGAAGATTCAAAGAGAGTGAGATGCCAGCTCCTTTCATTCAGTCAGTAGCTTCAATCATTTCTGGACGTTTTTCAATGGCAAAAATCAATGAATATTGTAAATGCACAAACAGTAATTTCTCCGCATTGCAAGGTGCAATTCTGAAATTTTTTGCTTTTTCCTGCTCCTCTTAGCATGATAAAGAAGATTCAAAGAGAGTGAGATGCCAGCTCCTTTCATTCAGTCAGTAGCTTCAAACATTTCTGGTATATGAATAACATGATGTTTTTCAATGGCAAAAATCAATGAATATTGTAAATGCACAAACAATAATTTCTCCGCATTGCAAGGTGCAATTCTGAAATTTTTTGCTTTTTCCTGCTCCTCTTAGCATGATAAAGAAGATTCAAAGAGAGTGAGATGCCAGCTCCTTTCATTCAGTCAGTAGCTTCAATCATTTCTGGACGTTTTTCAATGGCAAAAATCAATGAATATTGTAAATGCACAAACAGTAATTTCTCCGCATTGCAAGGTGCAATTCTGAAATTTTTTGCTTTTTCCTGCTCCTCTTAGCATGATAAAGAAGATTCAAAGAGAGTGAGATGCCAGCTCCTTTCATTCAGTCAGTAGCTTCAATCATTTCTGGACGTTTTTCAATGGCAAAAATCAATGAATATTGTAAATGCACAAACAGTAATTTCTCCGCATTGCAAGGTGCAATTCTGAAATTTTTTGCTTTTTCCTGCTCCTCTTAGCATGATAAAGAAGATTCAAAGAGAGTGAGATGCCAGCTCCTTTCATTCAGTCAGTAGCTTCAAACATTTCTGGTATATGAATAACATGATGTTTTTCAATGGCAAAAATCAATGAATATTGTAAATGCACAAACAGTAATTTCTCCGCATTGCAAGGTGCAATTCTGAAATTTTTTGCTTTTTGCTGCTCCTCTTAGCATGATAAAGAAGATTCAAAGAGAGTGAGATGCCAGCTCCTTTCATTCAGTCAGTAGCTTCAATCATTTCTGGACGTTTTTCAATGGCAAAAATCAATGAATATTGTAAATGCACAAACAGTAATTTCTCCGCATTGCAAGGTGCAATTCTGAAATTTTTTGCTTTTTCCTGCTCCTCTTAGCATGATAAAGAAGATTCAAAGAGAGTGAGATGCCAGCTGCTTTCATTCAGTCAGTAGCTTCAAACATTTCTGGTATATGAATAACATGATGTTTTTCAATGGCAAAAATCAATGAATATTGTAAATGCACAAACAGTAATTTCTCCGCATTGCAAGGTGCAATTCTGAAATTTTTTGCTTTTTCCTGCTCCTCTTAGCATGATAAAGAAGATTCAAAGAGAGTGAGATGCCAGCTCCTTTCGTTCAGTCAGTAGCTTCAATCATTTCTGGACGTTTTTCAATGGCAAAAATCATTGAATATTGTAAATGCACAAACAGTAATTTCTCCGCATTGCAAGGTGCAATTCTGAAATTTTTTACTTTTTCCTGCTCCTCTTAGCATGATAAAGAAGATTCAAAGAGAGTGAGATGTCAGCTCCTTTCATTCAGTCAGTAGCTTCAATCATTTCTGGTATATGAATAACATGATGTTTTTCAATGGCAAAAATCAATGAATATTGTAAATGCACAAACAGTAATTTCTCCGCATTGCAAGGTGAAATTCTGAAATTTTTTGCTTTTTCCTGCTCCTCTTAGCATGATAAACAAGATTCAAAGAGAGTGAGATAACAGCTCCTTTCATTCAGTCAGTAGCTTCAATCATTTCTGGACGTTTTTCAATGGCAAAAATCAATGAATATTGTAAATGCACAAACAGTAATTTCTCCGCATTGCAAGGTGCAATTCTGAAATTTTTTGCTTTTTCCTGCTCCTCTTAGCATGATAAAGAAGATTCAAAGAGAGTGAGATGCCAGCTCCTTTCATTCAGTCAGTAGCTTCAATCATTTCTGGACGTTTTTCAATTGCAAAAATCAATGAATATTGTAAATGCACAAACAGTAATTTCTCCGCATTGCAAGGTGCAATTCTGAAATTTTTTGCTTTTTCCTGCTCCTCTTAGCATGATAAAGAAGATTCAAAGAGAGTGAGATGCCAGCTACTTTCATTCAGTCAGTAGCTTCAATCATTTCTGGTATATGAATAACATGATGTTTTTCAATGGCAAAAATCAATGAATATTGTAAATGCACAAACAGTAATTTCTCCGCATTGCAAGGTGCAATTCTGAAATTTTTTGCTTTATCCTGCTCCTCTTAGCATGATAAAGAAGATTCAAAGAGAGTGAGATGCCAGCTCCTTTCATTCAGTCAGTAGCTTCAATCATTTCTGGAAGTTTTTCAATGGCAAAAATCAATGAATATTGTAAGTGCACAAACAGTAATTTCTCCGCATTGCAAGGTGCAATTCTGAAATTTTTTGCTTTTTCCTGCTCCTCTTAGCATGATAAAGAAGATTCAAAGAGAGTGAGATGCCAGCTCCTTTCATTCAGTCAGTAGCTTCAATCATTTCTGGTATATGAATAACATGATGTTTTTCAATGGCAAAAATCAATGAATATTGTAAATGCACAAACAGTAATTTCTCCGCATTGCAAGGTGCAATTCTGAAATTTTTTGCTTTTTCCTGCTCCTCTTAGCATGATAAAGAAGATTCAAAGAGAGTGAGATGCCAGCTCCTTTCATTCACTCAGTAGCTTCAATCATTTCTGGACGTTTTTCAATGGCAAAAATCAATGAATATTGTAAATGCATAAACTAATTTCTCCGCATTGCAAGGTGCAATTCTGAAATTTTTTGCTTTTTCCTGCTCCTCTTAGCATGATAAAGAAGATTCAAAGAGAGTGAGATGCCAGCTCCTTTCATTCAGTCAGTAGCTTCAATCATTTCTGGTAAATGAATAACATGATGTTTTTCAATGGCAAAAATCAATGAATTTTGTAAATGCACAAACAGTAATTTCTCCGCATTGCAAGGCGCAATTCTGAAATTTTTTGCTTTTTCCTGCTCCTCTTAGCATGATAAAGAAGATTCAAAGAGAGTGAGATGCCAGCTCCTTTCATTCAGTCAGTAGCTTCAATCATTTCTGGACGTTTTTCAATGGCAAAAATCAATGAATATTGTAAATGCACAAACAGTAATTTCTCCGCATTGCAAGGTGCAATTCTGAAATTTTTTGCTTTTTCCTGCTCCTCTTAGCATGATAAAGAAGATTCAAAGAGAGTGAGATGCCAGCTCCTTTCATTCAGTCACTAGGTTCAATCATTTCTGGACGTTTTTCAATGGCAAAATCAATGAATATTGTAAATGCACAAACAGTAATTTCTCCGCATTGCAAGGTGCAATTCTGAAATTTTTTGCTTTTTCCTGCTCCTCTTATCATGATAAAGAAGATTCAAAGAGAGTGAGGTGCCAGCTCCTTTCATTCAGTCAGTAGCTTCAAACATTTCTGGTATATGAATAACATGTTTTTCAATGGCAAAAATCAATGAATATTGTAAATGCACAAACAGTAATTTCTCCGCATTGCAAGGTGCAATTCTGAAATTTTTTGCTTTTTCCTGCTCCTCTTAGCATGATAAAGAAGATTCAAAGAGAGTGAGATGCCAGCTCCTTTCATTCAGTCAGTAGCTTCAATCATTTCTGGACGTTTTTCAATGTCAAAAATCAATGAATATTGTAAATGCACAAACAGTAATTTCTCCGCATTGCAAGGTGCAATTCTGAAATTTTTTGCTTTTTCCTGCTCCTCTTAGCATGATAAAGAAGATTCAAAGAGAGTGAGATGCCAGCTCCTTTCATTCAGTCAGTAGCTTCAATCATTTCTGGAAGTTTTTCAATGGCAAAAATCAATGAATATTGTAAATGCACAAACTGTAATTTCTCCGCATTGCAAGGTGCAATTCTGAAATTTTTTGCTTTTTCCTGCTCCTCTTAGCATGATAAAGAAGATTCAAAGAGAGTGAGATGCCAGCTCCTTTCATTCAGTCAGTAGCTTCAATCATTTCTGGACGTTTTTCAATGGCAAAAATCAATGAATATTGTAAATGCACAAACAGTAATTTCTCCGCATTGCAAGGTGCAATTCTGAAATTTTTTGCTTTTTCCTGCTCCTCTTAGCATGATAAAGAAGATTCAAAGAGAGTGAGATGCCAGCTCCTTTTATTCAGTCAGTAGCTTCAAACATTTCTGGTATATGAATAACATGATGTTTTTCAATGGCAAAAATCAATGAATATTGTAAATGCACAAACAGTAATTTCTCCGCATTGCAAGGTGCAATTCTGAAATTTTTTGCTTTTTCCTGCTCCTCTTAGCATGATAAAGAAGATTCAAAGAGAGTGAGATGCCAGCTCCTTTCATTCAGTCAGTAGCTTCAATCATTTCTGGACGTTTTTCAATGGCAAAAATCAATGAATATTGTAAATGCACAAACAGTAATTTCTCCGCATTGCAAGGTGCAATTCTGAAATTTTTTGCTTTTTCCTGCTCCTCTTAGCATGATAAAGAAGATTCAAAGAGAGTGAGATGCCAGCTCCTTTCATTCAGTCAGTAGCTTCAAACATTTCTGGTATATGAATAACATGATGTTTTTCAATGGCAAAAATCAATGAATATTGTAAATGCACAAACAGTAATTTCTCCGCATTGCAAGGTGCAATTCTGAAATTTTTTGCTTTTTCCTGCTCCTCTTAGCATGATAAAGAAGATTCAAAGAGAGTGAGATGCCAGCTCCTTTCATTCAGTCAGTAGCTTCAATCATTTCTGGAAGTTTTTCAATGGCAAAAATCAATGAATATTGTAAATGCACAAACTGTAATTTCTCCGCATTGCAAGGTGCAATTCTGAAATTTTTTGCTTTTTCCTGCTCCTCTTAGCATGATAAAGAAGATTCAAAGAGAGTGAGATGCCAGCTCCTTTCATTCAGTCAGTAGCTTCAATCATTTCTGGACGTTTTTCAATGGCAAAAATCAATGAATATTTTAAATGCACAAACAGTAATTTCTCCGCATTGCAAGGTGCAATTCTGAAATTTTTTGCTTTTTCCTGCTCCTCTTAGCATGATAAAGAAGATTCAAAGAGAGTGAGATGCCAGCTCCTTTTATTCAGTCAGTAGCTTCAAACATTTCTGGTATATGAATAACATGATGTTTTTCAATGGCAAAAATCAATGAATATTGTAAATGCACAAACAGTAATTTCTCCGCATTGCAAGGTGCAATTCTGAAATTTTTTGCTTTTTCCTGCTCCTCTTAGCATGATAAAGAAGATTCAAAGAGAGTGAGATGCCAGCTCCTTTCATTCAGTCAGTAGCTTCAATCATTTCTGGAAGTTTTTCAATGGCAAAAATCAATGAATATTGTAAATGCACAAACTGTAATTTCTCCGCATTGCAAGGTGCAATTCTGAAATTTTTTGCTTTTTCCTGCTCCTCTTAGCATGATAAAGAAGATTCAAAGAGAGTGAGATGCCAGCTCCTTTCATTCAGTCAGTAGCTTCAATCATTTCTGGACGTTTTTCAATGGCAAAAATCAATGAATATTGTAAATGCACAAACAGTAATTTCTCCGCATTGCAAGGTGCAATTCTGAAATTTTTTGCTTTTTCCTGCTCCTCTTAGCATGATAAAGAAGATTCAAAGAGAGTGAGATGCCAGCTCCTTTTATTCAGTCAGTAGCTTCAAACATTTCTGGTATATGAATAACATGATGTTTTTCAATGGCAAAAATCAATGAATATTGTAAATGCACAAACAGTAATTTCTCCGCATTGCAAGGTGCAATTCTGAAATTTTTTGCTTTTTCCTGCTCCTCTTAGCATGATAAAGAAGATTCAAAGAGAGTGAGATGCCAGCTCCTTTCATTCAGTCAGTAGCTTCAATCATTTCTGGACGTTTTTCAATGGCAAAAATCAATGAATATTGTAAATGCACAAACAGTAATTTCTCCGCATTGCAAGGTGCAATTCTGAAATTTTTTGCTTTTTCCTGCTCCTCTTAGCATGATAAAGAAGATTCAAAGAGAGTGAGATGCCAGCTCCTTTCATTCAGTCAGTAGCTTCAAACATTTCTGGTATATGAATAACATGATGTTTTTCAATGGCAAAAATCAATGAATATTGTAAATGCACAAACAGTAATTTCTCCGCATTGCAAGGTGCAATTCTGAAATTTTTTGCTTTTTCCTGATCCTCTTAGCATGATAAAGAAGATTCAAAGAGAGTGAGATGCCAGCTCCTTTCATTCAGTCAGTAGCTTCAAACATTTCTGGACGTTTTTCAATTGCAAAAATCAATGGATATTGTAAATGCACAGACAGTAATTTCTCCGCATTGCAAGGTGCAATTCTGAAATTTTTTGCTTTTTCCTGCTCCTCTTAGCATGATAAAGAAGATTCAAAGAGAGTGAGATGCCAGCTACTTTCATTCAGTCAGTAGCTTCAATCATTTCTGGTATATGAATAACATGATGTTTTTCAATGGCAAAAATCAATGAATATTGTAAATGCACAAACAGTAATTTCTCCGCATTGCAAGGTGCAATTCTGAAATTTTTTGCTTTTTCCTGCTCCTCTTAGCATGATAAAGAAGATTCAAAGAGAGTGAGATGCCAGCTCCTTTCATTCAGTCAGTAGCTTCAATCATTTCTGGTATATGAATAACATGATGTTTTTCAATGGCAAAAATCAATGAATATTGTAAATGCGCAAAGAGTAATTTATCCGCATTGCAAGGTGCAATTCTGAAATTTTTTGCTTTTTCCTGCTCCTCTTAGCATGATAAAGAAGATTCAAAGAGAGTGAGATGCCAGCTCCTTTCATTCAGTCAGTAGCTTCAATCATTTCTGGACGTTTTTCAATGGCAAAAATCAATGAATATTGTAAATGCACAAACAGTAATTTCTCGCATTGCAAGGTGCAATTCTGAAATTTTTTGCTTTTTCCTGCTCCTCTTAGCATGATAAAGAAGATTCAAAGAGAGTGAGATGCCAGCTCCTTTCATTCAGTCAGTAGCTTCAAACATTTCTGGTATATGAATAACATGATGTTTTTCAATGGCAAAAATCAATGAATATTGTAAATGCACAAACAGTAATTTCTCCGCATTGCAAGGTGCAATTCTGAAATTTTTTGCTTTTTCCTGCTCCTCTTAGCATGATAAAGAAGATTCAAAGAGAGTGAGATGCCAGCTCCTTTCATTCAGTCAGTAGCTTCAATCATTTCTGGACGTTTTTCAATGGCAAAAATCAATGAATATTGTAAATGCACAAACAGTAATTTCTCCACATTGCAAGGTGCAATTCTGAAATTTTTTGCTTTTTCCTGCTCCTCTTAGCATGATAAAGAAGATTCAAAGAGAGTGAGATGCCAGCTCCTTTTATTCAGTCAGTAGCTTCAAACATTTCTGGTATATGAATAACATGATGTTTTTCAATGGCAAAAATCAATGAATATTGTAAATGCACAAACAGTAATTTCTCCGCATTGCAAGGTGCAATTCTGAAATTTTTTGCTTTTTCCTGCTCCTCTTAGCATGATAAAGAAGATTCAAAGAGAGTGAGATGCCAGCTCCTTTCATTCAGTCAGTAGCTTCAATCATTTCTGGAAGTTTTTCAATGGCAAAAATCAATGAATATTGTAAATGCACAAACTGTAATTTCTCCGCATTGCAAGGTGCAATTCTGAAATTTTTTGCTTTTTCCTGCTCCTCTTAGCATGATAAAGAAGATTCAAAGAGAGTGAGATGCCAGCTCCTTTCATTCAGTCAGTAGCTTCAATCATTTCTGGACGTTTTTCAATGGCAAAAATCAATGAATATTGTAAATGCACAAACAGTAATTTCTCCGCATTGCAAGGTGCAATTCTGAAATTTTTTGCTTTTTCCTGCTCCTCTTAGCATGATAAAGAAGATTCAAAGAGAGTGAGATGCCAGCTCCTTTTATTCAGTCAGTAGCTTCAAACATTTCTGGTATATGAATAACATGATGTTTTTCAATGGCAAAAATCAATGAATATTGTAAATGCACAAACAGTAATTTCTCCGCATTGCAAGGTGCAATTCTGAAATTTTTTGCTTTTTCCTGCTCCTCTTAGCATGATAAAGAAGATTCAAAGAGAGTGAGATGCCAGCTCCTTTCATTCAGTCAGTAGCTTCAATCATTTCTGGACGTTTTTCAATGGCAAAAATCAATGAATATTGTAAATGCACAAACAGTAATTTCTCCGCATTGCAAGGTGCAATTCTGAAATTTTTTGCTTTTTCCTGCTCCTCTTAGCATGATAAAGAAGATTCAAAGAGAGTGAGATGCCAGCTCCTTTCATTCAGTCAGTAGCTTCAAACATTTCTGGTATATGAATAACATGATGTTTTTCAATGGCAAAAATCAATGAATATTGTAAATGCACAAACAGTAATTTCTCCGCATTGCAAGGTGCAATTCTGAAATTTTTTGCTTTTTCCTGCTCCTCTTAGCATGATAAAGAAGATTCAAAGAGAGTGAGATGCCAGCTCCTTTCATTCAGTCAGTAGCTTCAAACATTTCTGGACGTTTTTCAATTGCAAAAATCAATGGATATTGTAAATGCACAGACAGTAATTTCTCCGCATTGCAAGGTGCAATTCTGAAATTTTTTGCTTTTTCCTGCTCCTCTTAGCATGATAAAGAAGATTCAAAGAGAGTGAGATGCCAGCTACTTTCATTCAGTCAGTAGCTTCAATCATTTCTGGTATATGAATAACATGATGTTTTTCAATGGCAAAAATCAATGAATATTGTAAATGCACAAACAGTAATTTCTCCGCATTGCAAGGTGCAATTCTGAAATTTTTTGCTTTTTCCTGCTCCTCTTAGCATGATAAAGAAGATTCAAAGAGAGTGAGATGCCAGCTCCTTTCATTCAGTCAGTAGCTTCAATCATTTCTGGTATATGAATAACATGATGTTTTTCAATGGCAAAAATCAATGAATATTGTAAATGCGCAAAGAGTAATTTATCCGCATTGCATGGTGCAATTCAGAAATTTTTTGCTTTTTCCTGCTCCTCTTAGCATGATAAAGAAGATTCAAAGAGAGTGAGATGCCAGCTCCTTTCATTCAGTCAGTAGCTTCAAACATTTCTGGTATATGAATAACATGATGTTTTTCAATGGCAAAAATCAATGAATATTGTAAATGCACAAACAGTAATTTCTCCGCATTGCAAGGTGCAATTCTGAAATTTTTTGCTTTTTCCTGCTCCTCTTAGCATGATAAAGAAGATTCAAAGAGAGTGAGATGCCAGCTCCTTTCATTCAGTCAGTAGCTTCAATCATTTCTGGTATATGAATAACATGATGTTTTTCAATGGCAAAAATCAATGAATTTTGTAAATGCACAAACAGCAATTTCTCCGCATTGCAAGGTGCAATTCTGAAATTTTTTGCTTTTTCCTGCTCCTCTTAGCATGATAAACAAGATTCAAAGAGAGTGAGATGCCAGCTCCTTTCATTCAGTCAGTAGCTTCAATCATTTCTGGACGTTTTTCAATGGCAAAAATCAATGAATATTGTAAATGCACAAACAGTAATTTCTCGCATTGCAAGGTGCAATTCTGAAATTTTTTGCTTTTTCCTGCTCCTCTTAGCATGATAAAGAAGATTCAAAGAGAGTGAGATGCCAGCTCCTTTCATTCAGTCAGTAGCTTCAAACATTTCTGGTATATGAATAACATGATGTTTTTCAATGGCAAAAATCAATGAATATTGTAAATGCACAAACAGTAATTTCTCCGCATTGCAAGGTGCAATTCTGAAATTTTTTGCTTTTTCCTGCTCCTCTTAGCATGATAAAGAAGATTCAAAGAGAGTGAGATGCCAGCTCCTTTCGTTCAGTCAGTAGCTTCAATCATTTCTGGACGTTTTTCAATGGTAAAAATCAATGAATATTGTAAATGCACAAACAGTAATTTCTCCGCATTGCAAGGTGCAATTCTGAAATTTTTTGCTTTTTCCTGCTCCTCTTAGCATGATAAAGAAGATTCAAAGAGAGTGAGATGCCAGCTCCTTTCATTCAGTCAGTAGCTTCAAACATTTCTGGTATATGAATAACATGATGTTTTTCAATGGCAAAAATCAATGAATATTGTAAATGCACAAACAGTAATTTCTCCGCATTGCAAGGTGCAATTCTGAAATTTTTTGCTTTTTCCTGCTCCTCTTAGCATGATAAAGAAGATTCAAAGAGAGTGAGATGCCAGCTCCTTTCATTCAGTCAGTAGCTTCAAACATTTCTGGTATATGAATAACATGATGTTTTTCAATGGCAAAAATCAATGAATATTGTAAATGCACAAACAGTAATTTCTCCGCATTGCAAGGTGCAATTCTGAAATTTTTTGCTTTTTCCTGCTCCTCTTAGCATGATAAAGAAGATTCAAAGAGAGTGAGATGCCAGCTCCTTTCATTCAGTCAGTAGCTTCAATCATTTCTGGACGTTTTTCAATGGCAAAAATCAATGAATATTGTAAATGCACAAACAGTAATTTCTCCGCATTGCAAGGTGCAATTCTGAAATTTTTTGCTTTTTCCTGCTCCTCTTAGCATGATAAAGAGATTCAAAGAGAGTGAGATGCCAGCTCCTTTCATTCAGTCAGTAGCTTCAAACATTTCTGGTATATGAATAACATGATGTTTTTCAATGGTAAAAATCAATGAATATTATAAATGCACAAACAGTAATTTCTCCGCATTGCAAGGTGCAATTCTGAAATTTTTTGCTTTTTCCTGCTCCTCTTAGCATGATAAAGAAGATTCAAAGAGAGTGAGATGCCAGCTCCTTTCATTCAGTCAGTAGCTTCAATCATTTCTGGTATATGAATAACATGATGTTTTTCAATGGCAAAAATCAATGAATATTGTAAATGCACAAACAGTAATTTATCCGCATTGCAAGGTGCAATTCTGAAATTTTTTGCTTTTTCCTGCTCCTCTTAGCATGATAAAGAAGATTCAAAGAGAGTGAGATGCCAGCTCCTTTCATTCAGTCAGTAGCTTCAATCATTTCTGGACGTTTTTCAATGGCAAAAATCAATGAATATTGTAAATGCATAAACTAATTTCTCCGCATTGCAAGGTGCAATTCTGAAATTTTTTGCTTTTTCCTGCTCCTCTTAGCATGATAAAGAAGATTCAAAGAGAGTGAGATGCCAGCTCCTTTCATTCAGTCAGTAGCTTCAATCATTTCTGGTAAATGAATAACATGATGTTTTTCAATGGCAAAAATCAATGAATTTTGTAAATGCACAAACAGTAATTTCTCCGCATTGCAAGGCGCAATTCTGAAATTTTTTGCTTTTTCCTGCTCCTCTTAGCATGATAAAGAAGATTCAAAGAGAGTGAGATGCCAGCTCCTTTCATTCAGTCAGTAGCTTCAATCATTTCTGGACATTTTTCAATAGCAAAAATCAATGAATATTGTAAATGCACAAACAGTAATTTCTCCGCATTGCAAGGTGCAATTCTGAAATTTTTTGCTTTTTCCTGCTCCTCTTAGCATGATAAAGAAGATTCAAAGAGAGTGAGATGCCAGCTCCTTTCATTCAGTCACTAGGTTCAATCATTTCTGGACGTTTTTCAATGGCAAAAATCAATGAATATTGTAAATGCACAAACAGTAATTTCTCCGCATTGCAAGGTGCAATTCTGAAATTTTTTGCTTTTTCCTGCTCCTCTTATCATGATAAAGAAGATTCAAAGAGAGTGAGGTGCCAGCTCCTTTCATTCAGTCAGTAGCTTCAAACATTTCTGGTATATGAATAACATGTTTTTCAATGGCAAAAATCAATGAATATTGTAAATGCACAAACAGTAATTTCTCCGCATTGCAAGGTGCAATTCTGAAATTTTTTGCTTTTTCCTGCTCCTCTTAGCATGATAAAGAAGATTCAAAGAGAGTGAGATGCCAGCTCCTTTCATTCAGTCAGTAGCTTCAATCATTTCTGGACGTTTTTCAATGTCAAAAATCAATGAATATTGTAAATGCACAAACAGTAATTTCTCCGCATTGCAAGGTGCAATTCTGAAATTTTTTGCTTTTTCCTGCTCCTCTTAGCATGATAAAGAAGATTCAAAGAGAGTGAGATGCCAGCTCCTTTCATTCAGTCAGTAGCTTCAATCATTTCTGGAAGTTTTTCAATGGCAAAAATCAATGAATATTGTAAATGCACAAACTGTAATTTCTCCGCATTGCAAGGTGCAATTCTGAAATTTTTTGCTTTTTCCTGCTCCTCTTAGCATGATAAAGAAGATTCAAAGAGAGTGAGATGCCAGCTCCTTTCATTCAGTCAGTAGCTTCAATCATTTCTGGACGTTTTTCAATGGCAAAAATCAATGAATATTGTAAATGCACAAACAGTAATTTCTCCGCATTGCAAGGTGCAATTCTGAAATTTTTTGCTTTTTCCTGCTCCTCTTAGCATGATAAAGAAGATTCAAAGAGAGTGAGACGCCAGCTCCTTTCATTCAGTCAGTAGCTTCAAACATTTCTGGTATATGAATAACATGATGTTTTTCAATGGCAAAAATCAATGAATATTGTAAATGCACAAACAGTAATTTCTCCGCATTGCAAGGTGCAATTCTGAAATTTTTTGCTTTTTCCTGCTCCTCTTAGCATGATAAAGAAGATTCAAAGAGAGTGAGATGCCAGCTCCTTTCATTCAGTCAGTAGCTTCAATCATTTCTGGACGTTTTTCAATGGCAAAAATCAATGAATATTGTAAATGCACAAACAGTAATTTCTCCGCATTGCAAGGTGCAATTCTGAAATTTTTTGCTTTTTCCTGCTCCTCTTAGCATGATAAAGAAGATTCAAAGAGAGTGAGATGCCAGCTCCTTTCATTCAGTCAGTAGCTTCAAACATTTCTGGTATATGAATAACATGATGTTTTTCAATGGAAAAAATCAATGAATATTGTAAATGCACAAACAGTAATTTCTCCGCATTGCAAGGTGCAATTCTGAAATTTTTTGCTTTTTCCTGCTCCTCTTAGCATGATAAAGAAGATTCAAAGAGAGTGAGATGCCAGCTCCTTTCATTCAGTCAGTAGCTTCAAACATTTCTGGACGTTTTTCAATTGCAAAAATCAATGGATATTGTAAATGCACAGACAGTAATTTCTCCGCATTGCAAGGTGCAATTCTGAAATTTTTTGCTTTTTCCTGCTCCTCTTAGCATGATAAAGAAGATTCAAAGAGAGTGAGATGCCAGCTACTTTCATTCAGTCAGTAGCTTCAATCATTTCTGGTATATGAATAACATGATGTTTTTCAATGGCAAAAATCAATGAATATTGTAAATGCACAAACAGTAATTTCTCCGCATTGCAAGGTGCAATTCTGAAATTTTTTGCTTTTTCCTGCTCCTCTTAGCATGATAAAGAAGATTCAAAGAGAGTGAGATGCCAGCTCCTTTCATTCAGTCAGTAGCTTCAATCATTTCTGGTATATGAATAACATGATGTTTTTCAATGGCAAAAATCAATGAATATTGTAAATGCGCAAAGAGTAATTTATCCGCATTGCAAGGTGCAATTCTGAAATTTTTTGCTTTTTCCTGCTCCTCTTAGCATGATAAAGAAGATTCAAAGAGAGTGAGATGCCAGCTCCTTTCATTCAGTCAGTAGCTTCAAACATTTCTGGTATATGAATAACATGATGTTTTTCAATGGCAAAAATCAATGAATATTGTAAATGCACAAACAGTAATTTCTCCGCATTGCAAGGTGCAATTCTGAAATTTTTTGCTTTTTCCTGCTCCTCTTAGCATGATAAAGAAGATTCAAAGAGAGTGAGATGCCAGCTCCTTTCATTCAGTCAGTAGCTTCAATCATTTCTGGTATATGAATAACATGATGTTTTTCAATGGCAAAAATCAATGAATTTTGTAAATGCACAAACAGCAATTTCTCCGCATTGCAAGGTGCAATTCTGAAATTTTTTGCTTTTTCCTGCTCCTCTTAGCATGATAAATAAGATTCAAAGAGAGTGAGATGCCAGCTCCTTTCATTCAGTCAGTAGCTTCAATCATTTCTGGACGTTTTTCAATGGCAAAAATCAATGAATATTGTAAATGCACAAACAGTAATTTCTCCGCATTGCAAGGTGCAATTCTGAAATTTTTTGCTTTTTCCTGCTCCTCTTAGCATGATAAAGAAGATTCAAAGAGAGTGAGATGCCAGCTCCTTTCATTCAGTCAGTAGCTTCAAACATTTCTGGTATATGAATAACATGATGTTTTTCAATGGCAAAAATCAATGAATATTGTAAATGCACAAACAGTAATTTCTCCGCATTGCAAGGTGCAATTCTGAAATTTTTTGCTTTTTCCTGCTCCTCTTAGCATGATAAAGAAGATTCAAAGAGAGTGAGATGCCAGCTCCTTTTATTCAGTCAGTAGCTTCAAACATTTCTGGTATATGAATAACATGATGTTTTTCAATGGCAAAAATCAATGAATATTGTAAATGCACAAACAGTAATTTCTCCGCATTGCAAGGTGCAATTCTGAAATTTTTTGCTTTTTCCTGCTCCTCTTAGCATGATAAAGAAGATTCAAAGAGAGTGAGATGCCAGCTCCTTTCATTCAGTCAGTAGCTTCAATCATTTCTGGACGTTTTTCAATGGCAAAAATCAATGAATATTGTAAATGCACAAACAGTAATTTCTCCGCATTGCAAGGTGCAATTCTGAAATTTTTTGCTTTTTCCTGCTCCTCTTAGCATGATAAAGAAGATTCAAAGAGAGTGAGATGCCAGCTCCTTTCATTCAGTCAGTAGCTTCAAACATTTCTGGTATATGAATAACATGATGTTTTTCAATGGCAAAAATCAATGAATATTGTAAATGCACAAACAGTAATTTCTCCGCATTGCAAGGTGCAATTCTGAAATTTTTTGCTTTTTCCTGCTCCTCTTAGCATGATAAAGAAGATTCAAAGAGAGTGAGATGCCAGCTCCTTTCATTCAGTCAGTAGCTTCAAACATTTCTGGACGTTTTTCAATTGCAAAAATCAATGGATATTGTAAATGCACAGACAGTAATTTCTCCGCATTGCAAGGTGCAATTCTGAAATTTTTTGCTTTTTCCTGCTCCTCTTAGCATGATAAAGAAGATTCAAAGAGAGTGAGATGCCAGCTACTTTCATTCAGTCAGTAGCTTCAATCATTTCTGGTATATGAATAACATGATGTTTTTCAATGGCAAAAATCAATGAATATTGTAAATGCACAAACAGTAATTTCTCCGCATTGCAAGGTGCAATTCTGAAATTTTTTGCTTTTTCCTGCTCCTCTTAGCATGATAAAGAAGATTCAAAGAGAGTGAGATGCCAGCTCCTTTCATTCAGTCAGTAGCTTCAATCATTTCTGGTATATGAATAACATGATGTTTTTCAATGGCAAAAATCAATGAATATTGTAAATGCGCAAAGAGTAATTTATCCGCATTGCAAGGTGCAATTCTGAAATTTTTTGCTTTTTCCTGCTCCTCTTAGCATGATAAAGAAGATTCAAAGAGAGTGAGATGCCAGCTCCTTTCATTCAGTCAGTAGCTTCAATCATTTCTGGACGTTTTTCAATGGCAAAAATCAATGAATATTGTAAATGCACAAACAGTAATTTCTCGCATTGCAAGGTGCAATTCTGAAATTTTTTGCTTTTTCCTGCTCCTCTTAGCATGATAAAGAAGATTCAAAGAGAGTGAGATGCCAGCTCCTTTCATTCAGTCAGTAGCTTCAAACATTTCTGGTATATGAATAACATGATGTTTTTCAATGGCAAAAATCAATGAATATTGTAAATGCACAAACAGTAATTTCTCCGCATTGCAAGGTGCAATTCTGAAATTTTTTGCTTTTTCCTGCTCCTCTTAGCATGATAAAGAAGATTCAAAGAGAGTGAGATGCCAGCTCCTTTCATTCAGTCAGTAGCTTCAATCATTTCTGGACGTTTTTCAATGGCAAAAATCAATGAATATTGTAAATGCACAAACAGTAATTTCTCCACATTGCAAGGTGCAATTCTGAAATTTTTTGCTTTTTCCTGCTCCTCTTAGCATGATAAAGAAGATTCAAAGAGAGTGAGATGCCAGCTCCTTTTATTCAGTCAGTAGCTTCAAACATTTCTGGTATATGAATAACATGATGTTTTTCAATGGCAAAAATCAATGAATATTGTAAATGCACAAACAGTAATTTCTCCGCATTGCAAGGTGCAATTCTGAAATTTTTTGCTTTTTCCTGCTCCTCTTAGCATGATAAAGAAGATTCAAAGAGAGTGAGATGCCAGCTCCTTTCATTCAGTCAGTAGCTTCAATCATTTCTGGAAGTTTTTCAATGGCAAAAATCAATGAATATTGTAAATGCACAAACTGTAATTTCTCCGCATTGCAAGGTGCAATTCTGAAATTTTTTGCTTTTTCCTGCTCCTCTTAGCATGATAAAGAAGATTCAAAGAGAGTGAGATGCCAGCTCCTTTCATTCAGTCAGTAGCTTCAATCATTTCTGGACGTTTTTCAATGGCAAAAATCAATGAATATTGTAAATGCACAAACAGTAATTTCTCCGCATTGCAAGGTGCAATTCTGAAATTTTTTGCTTTTTCCTGCTCCTCTTAGCATGATAAAGAAGATTCAAAGAGAGTGAGATGCCAGCTCCTTTTATTCAGTCAGTAGCTTCAAACATTTCTGGTATATGAATAACATGATGTTTTTCAATGGCAAAAATCAATGAATATTGTAAATGCACAAACAGTAATTTCTCCGCATTGCAAGGTGCAATTCTGAAATTTTTTGCTTTTTCCTGCTCCTCTTAGCATGATAAAGAAGATTCAAAGAGAGTGAGATGCCAGCTCCTTTCATTCAGTCAGTAGCTTCAATCATTTCTGGACGTTTTTCAATGGCAAAAATCAATGAATATTGTAAATGCACAAACAGTAATTTCTCCGCATTGCAAGGTGCAATTCTGAAATTTTTTGCTTTTTCCTGCTCCTCTTAGCATGATAAAGAAGATTCAAAGAGAGTGAGATGCCAGCTCCTTTCATTCAGTCAGTAGCTTCAAACATTTCTGGTATATGAATAACATGATGTTTTTCAATGGCAAAAATCAATGAATATTGTAAATGCACAAACAGTAATTTCTCCGCATTGCAAGGTGCAATTCTGAAATTTTTTGCTTTTTCCTGCTCCTCTTAGCATGATAAAGAAGATTCAAAGAGAGTGAGATGCCAGCTCCTTTCATTCAGTCAGTAGCTTCAAACATTTCTGGACGTTTTTCAATTGCAAAAATCAATGGATATTGTAAATGCACAGACAGTAATTTCTCCGCATTGCAAGGTGCAATTCTGAAATTTTTTGCTTTTTCCTGCTCCTCTTAGCATGATAAAGAAGATTCAAAGAGAGTGAGATGCCAGCTACTTTCATTCAGTCAGTAGCTTCAATCATTTCTGGTATATGAATAACATGATGTTTTTCAATGGCAAAAATCAATGAATATTGTAAATGCACAAACAGTAATTTCTCCGCATTGCAAGGTGCAATTCTGAAATTTTTTGCTTTTTCCTGCTCCTCTTAGCATGATAAAGAAGATTCAAAGAGAGTGAGATGCCAGCTCCTTTCATTCAGTCAGTAGCTTCAATCATTTCTGGTATATGAATAACATGATGTTTTTCAATGGCAAAAATCAATGAATATTGTAAATGCGCAAAGAGTAATTTATCCGCATTGCATGGTGCAATTCAGAAATTTTTTGCTTTTTCCTGCTCCTCTTAGCATGATAAAGAAGATTCAAAGAGAGTGAGATGCCAGCTCCTTTCATTCAGTCAGTAGCTTCAAACATTTCTGGTATATGAATAACATGATGTTTTTCAATGGCAAAAATCAATGAATATTGTAAATGCACAAACAGTAATTTCTCCGCATTGCAAGGTGCAATTCTGAAATTTTTTGCTTTTTCCTGCTCCTCTTAGCATGATAAAGAAGATTCAAAGAGAGTGAGATGCCAGCTCCTTTCATTCAGTCAGTAGCTTCAATCATTTCTGGTATATGAATAACATGATGTTTTTCAATGGCAAAAATCAATGAATTTTGTAAATGCACAAACAGCAATTTCTCCGCATTGCAAGGTGCAATTCTGAAATTTTTTGCTTTTTCCTGCTCCTCTTAGCATGATAAACAAGATTCAAAGAGAGTGAGATGCCAGCTCCTTTCATTCAGTCAGTAGCTTCAATCATTTCTGGACGTTTTTCAATGGCAAAAATCAATGAATATTGTAAATGCACAAACAGTAATTTCTCGCATTGCAAGGTGCAATTCTGAAATTTTTTGCTTTTTCCTGCTCCTCTTAGCATGATAAAGAAGATTCAAAGAGAGTGAGATGCCAGCTCCTTTCATTCAGTCAGTAGCTTCAAACATTTCTGGTATATGAATAACATGATGTTTTTCAATGGCAAAAATCAATGAATATTGTAAATGCACAAACAGTAATTTCTCCGCATTGCAAGGTGCAATTCTGAAATTTTTTGCTTTTTCCTGCTCCTCTTAGCATGATAAAGAAGATTCAAAGAGAGTGAGATGCCAGCTCCTTTCGTTCAGTCAGTAGCTTCAATCATTTCTGGACGTTTTTCAATGGTAAAAATCAATGAATATTGTAAATGCACAAACAGTAATTTCTCCGCATTGCAAGGTGCAATTCTGAAATTTTTTGCTTTTTCCTGCTCCTCTTAGCATGATAAAGAAGATTCAAAGAGAGTGAGATGCCAGCTCCTTTCATTCAGTCAGTAGCTTCAAACATTTCTGGTATATGAATAACATGATGTTTTTCAATGGCAAAAATCAATGAATATTGTAAATGCACAAACAGTAATTTCTCCGCATTGCAAGGTGCAATTCTGAAATTTTTTGCTTTTTCCTGCTCCTCTTAGCATGATAAAGAAGATTCAAAGAGAGTGAGATGCCAGCTCCTTTCATTCAGTCAGTAGCTTCAAACATTTCTGGTATATGAATAACATGATGTTTTTCAATGGCAAAAATCAATGAATATTGTAAATGCACAAACAGTAATTTCTCCGCATTGCAAGGTGCAATTCTGAAATTTTTTGCTTTTTCCTGCTCCTCTTAGCATGATAAAGAAGATTCAAAGAGAGTGAGATGCCAGCTCCTTTCATTCAGTCAGTAGCTTCAATCATTTCTGGACGTTTTTCAATGGCAAAAATCAATGAATATTGTAAATGCACAAACAGTAATTTCTCCGCATTGCAAGGTGCAATTCTGAAATTTTTTGCTTTTTCCTGCTCCTCTTAGCATGATAAAGAGATTCAAAGAGAGTGAGATGCCAGCTCCTTTCATTCAGTCAGTAGCTTCAAACATTTCTGGTATATGAATAACATGATGTTTTTCAATGGTAAAAATCAATGAATATTATAAATGCACAAACAGTAATTTCTCCGCATTGCAAGGTGCAATTCTGAAATTTTTTGCTTTTTCCTGCTCCTCTTAGCATGATAAAGAAGATTCAAAGAGAGTGAGATGCCAGCTCCTTTCATTCAGTCAGTAGCTTCAATCATTTCTGGTATATGAATAACATGATGTTTTTCAATGGCAAAAATCAATGAATATTGTAAATGCACAAACAGTAATTTATCCGCATTGCAAGGTGCAATTCTGAAATTTTTTGCTTTTTCCTGCTCCTCTTAGCATGATAAAGAAGATTCAAAGAGAGTGAGATGCCAGCTCCTTTCATTCAGTCAGTAGCTTCAATCATTTCTGGACGTTTTTCAATGGCAAAAATCAATGAATATTGTAAATGCATAAACTAATTTCTCCGCATTGCAAGGTGCAATTCTGAAATTTTTTGCTTTTTCCTGCTCCTCTTAGCATGATAAAGAAGATTCAAAGAGAGTGAGATGCCAGCTCCTTTCATTCAGTCAGTAGCTTCAATCATTTCTGGTAAATGAATAACATGATGTTTTTCAATGGCAAAAATCAATGAATTTTGTAAATGCACAAACAGTAATTTCTCCGCATTGCAAGGCGCAATTCTGAAATTTTTTGCTTTTTCCTGCTCCTCTTAGCATGATAAAGAAGATTCAAAGAGAGTGAGATGCCAGCTCCTTTCATTCAGTCAGTAGCTTCAATCATTTCTGGACATTTTTCAATAGCAAAAATCAATGAATATTGTAAATGCACAAACAGTAATTTCTCCGCATTGCAAGGTGCAATTCTGAAATTTTTTGCTTTTTCCTGCTCCTCTTAGCATGATAAAGAAGATTCAAAGAGAGTGAGATGCCAGCTCCTTTCATTCAGTCACTAGGTTCAATCATTTCTGGACGTTTTTCAATGGCAAAAATCAATGAATATTGTAAATGCACAAACAGTAATTTCTCCGCATTGCAAGGTGCAATTCTGAAATTTTTTGCTTTTTCCTGCTCCTCTTATCATGATAAAGAAGATTCAAAGAGAGTGAGGTGCCAGCTCCTTTCATTCAGTCAGTAGCTTCAAACATTTCTGGTATATGAATAACATGTTTTTCAATGGCAAAAATCAATGAATATTGTAAATGCACAAACAGTAATTTCTCCGCATTGCAAGGTGCAATTCTGAAATTTTTTGCTTTTTCCTGCTCCTCTTAGCATGATAAAGAAGATTCAAAGAGAGTGAGATGCCAGCTCCTTTCATTCAGTCAGTAGCTTCAATCATTTCTGGACGTTTTTCAATGTCAAAAATCAATGAATATTGTAAATGCACAAACAGTAATTTCTCCGCATTGCAAGGTGCAATTCTGAAATTTTTTGCTTTTTCCTGCTCCTCTTAGCATGATAAAGAAGATTCAAAGAGAGTGAGATGCCAGCTCCTTTCATTCAGTCAGTAGCTTCAATCATTTCTGGAAGTTTTTCAATGGCAAAAATCAATGAATATTGTAAATGCACAAACTGTAATTTCTCCGCATTGCAAGGTGCAATTCTGAAATTTTTTGCTTTTTCCTGCTCCTCTTAGCATGATAAAGAAGATTCAAAGAGAGTGAGATGCCAGCTCCTTTCATTCAGTCAGTAGCTTCAATCATTTCTGGACGTTTTTCAATGGCAAAAATCAATGAATATTGTAAATGCACAAACAGTAATTTCTCCGCATTGCAAGGTGCAATTCTGAAATTTTTTGCTTTTTCCTGCTCCTCTTAGCATGATAAAGAAGATTCAAAGAGAGTGAGACGCCAGCTCCTTTCATTCAGTCAGTAGCTTCAAACATTTCTGGTATATGAATAACATGATGTTTTTCAATGGCAAAAATCAATGAATATTGTAAATGCACAAACAGTAATTTCTCCGCATTGCAAGGTGCAATTCTGAAATTTTTTGCTTTTTCCTGCTCCTCTTAGCATGATAAAGAAGATTCAAAGAGAGTGAGATGCCAGCTCCTTTCATTCAGTCAGTAGCTTCAATCATTTCTGGACGTTTTTCAATGGCAAAAATCAATGAATATTGTAAATGCACAAACAGTAATTTCTCCGCATTGCAAGGTGCAATTCTGAAATTTTTTGCTTTTTCCTGCTCCTCTTAGCATGATAAAGAAGATTCAAAGAGAGTGAGATGCCAGCTCCTTTCATTCAGTCAGTAGCTTCAAACATTTCTGGTATATGAATAACATGATGTTTTTCAATGGAAAAAATCAATGAATATTGTAAATGCACAAACAGTAATTTCTCCGCATTGCAAGGTGCAATTCTGAAATTTTTTGCTTTTTCCTGCTCCTCTTAGCATGATAAAGAAGATTCAAAGAGAGTGAGATGCCAGCTCCTTTCATTCAGTCAGTAGCTTCAAACATTTCTGGACGTTTTTCAATTGCAAAAATCAATGGATATTGTAAATGCACAGACAGTAATTTCTCCGCATTGCAAGGTGCAATTCTGAAATTTTTTGCTTTTTCCTGCTCCTCTTAGCATGATAAAGAAGATTCAAAGAGAGTGAGATGCCAGCTACTTTCATTCAGTCAGTAGCTTCAATCATTTCTGGTATATGAATAACATGATGTTTTTCAATGGCAAAAATCAATGAATATTGTAAATGCACAAACAGTAATTTCTCCGCATTGCAAGGTGCAATTCTGAAATTTTTTGCTTTTTCCTGCTCCTCTTAGCATGATAAAGAAGATTCAAAGAGAGTGAGATGCCAGCTCCTTTCATTCAGTCAGTAGCTTCAATCATTTCTGGTATATGAATAACATGATGTTTTTCAATGGCAAAAATCAATGAATATTGTAAATGCGCAAAGAGTAATTTATCCGCATTGCAAGGTGCAATTCTGAAATTTTTTGCTTTTTCCTGCTCCTCTTAGCATGATAAAGAAGATTCAAAGAGAGTGAGATGCCAGCTCCTTTCATTCAGTCAGTAGCTTCAAACATTTCTGGTATATGAATAACATGATGTTTTTCAATGGCAAAAATCAATGAATATTGTAAATGCACAAACAGTAATTTCTCCGCATTGCAAGGTGCAATTCTGAAATTTTTTGCTTTTTCCTGCTCCTCTTAGCATGATAAAGAAGATTCAAAGAGAGTGAGATGCCAGCTCCTTTCATTCAGTCAGTAGCTTCAATCATTTCTGGTATATGAATAACATGATGTTTTTCAATGGCAAAAATCAATGAATTTTGTAAATGCACAAACAGCAATTTCTCCGCATTGCAAGGTGCAATTCTGAAATTTTTTGCTTTTTCCTGCTCCTCTTAGCATGATAAATAAGATTCAAAGAGAGTGAGATGCCAGCTCCTTTCATTCAGTCAGTAGCTTCAATCATTTCTGGACGTTTTTCAATGGCAAAAATCAATGAATATTGTAAATGCACAAACAGTAATTTCTCCGCATTGCAAGGTGCAATTCTGAAATTTTTTGCTTTTTCCTGCTCCTCTTAGCATGATAAAGAAGATTCAAAGAGAGTGAGATGCCAGCTCCTTTCATTCAGTCAGTAGCTTCAAACATTTCTGGTATATGAATAACATGATGTTTTTCAATGGCAAAAATCAATGAATATTGTAAATGCACAAACAGTAATTTCTCCGCATTGCAAGGTGCAATTCTGAAATTTTTTGCTTTTTCCTGCTCCTCTTAGCATGATAAAGAAGATTCAAAGAGAGTGAGATGCCAGCTCCTTTCGTTCAGTCAGTAGCTTCAATCATTTCTGGACGTTTTTCAATGGTAAAAATCAATGAATATTGTAAATGCACAAACAGTAATTTCTCCGCATTGCAAGGTGCAATTCTGAAATTTTTTGCTTTTTCCTGCTCCTCTTAGCATGATAAAGAAGATTCAAAGAGAGTGAGATGCCAGCTCCTTTCATTCAGTCAGTAGCTTCAAACATTTCTGGTATATGAATAACATGATGTTTTTCAATGGCAAAAATCAATGAATATTGTAAATGCACAAACAGTAATTTCTCCGCATTGCAAGGTGCAATTCTGAAATTTTTTGCTTTTTCCTGCTCCTCTTAGCATGATAAAGAAGATTCAAAGAGAGTGAGATGCCAGCTCCTTTCATTCAGTCAGTAGCTTCAAACATTTCTGGTATATGAATAACATGATGTTTTTCAATGGCAAAAATCAATGAATATTGTAAATGCACAAACAGTAATTTCTCCGCATTGCAAGGTGCAATTCTGAAATTTTTTGCTTTTTCCTGCTCCTCTTAGCATGATAAAGAAGATTCAAAGAGAGTGAGATGCCAGCTCCTTTCATTCAGTCAGTAGCTTCAATCATTTCTGGACGTTTTTCAATGGCAAAAATCAATGAATATTGTAAATGCACAAACAGTAATTTCTCCGCATTGCAAGGTGCAATTCTGAAATTTTTTGCTTTTTCCTGCTCCTCTTAGCATGATAAAGAGATTCAAAGAGAGTGAGATGCCAGCTCCTTTCATTCAGTCAGTAGCTTCAAACATTTCTGGTATATGTATAACATGATGTTTTTCAATGGTAAAAATCAATGAATATTGTAAATGCACAAACAGTAATTTCTCCGCATTGCAAGGTGCAATTCTGAAATTTTTTGCTTTTTCCTGCTCCTCTTAGCATGATAAAGAAGATTCAAAGAGAGTGAGATGCCAGCTCCTTTCATTCAGTCAGTAGCTTCAATCATTTCTGGTATATGAATAACATGATGTTTTTCAATGGCAAAAATCAATGAATATTGTAAATGCACAAACAGTAATTTATCCGCATTGCAAGGTGCAATTCTGAAATTTTTTGCTTTTTCCTGCTCCTCTTAGCATGATAAAGAAGATTCAAAGAGAGTGAGATGCCAGCTCCTTTCATTCAGTCAGTAGCTTCAAACATTTCTGGTATATGAATAACATGATGTTTTTCAATGGCAAAAATCAATGAATATTGTAAATGCACAAACAGTAATTTCTCCGCATTGCAAGGTGCAATTCTGAAATTTTTTGCTTTTTCCTGCTCCTCTTAGCATGATAAAGAAGATTCAAAGAGAGTGAGATGCCAGCTCCTTTCATTCAGTCAGTAGCTTCAATCATTTCTGGAAGTTTTTCAATGGCAAAAATTAATGAATATTGTAAATGCACAAACAGTAATTTCTCCGCATTGCAAGGTGCAATTCTGAAATTTTTTGCTTTTTCCTGCTCCTCTTAGCATGATAAAGAAGATTCAAAGAGAGTGAGATGCCAGCTCCTTTCATTCAGTCAGTAGCTTCAATCATTTCTGGACGTTTTTCAATGGCAAAAATCAATGAATATTGTAAATGCACAAACAGTAATTTCTCCGCATTGCAAGGTGCAATTCTGAAATTTTTTGCTTTCTCCTGCTCCTCTTAGCATGATAAAGAAGATTCAAAGAGAGTGAGATGCCAGCTCCTTTCATTCAGTCAGTAGCTTCAATCATTTCTGGACGTTTTTCAATGGCAAAAATCAGTGAATATTGTAAATGCACAAACAGTAATTTCTCCGCATTGCAAGGTGCAATTCTGAAATTTTTTGCTTTTTCCTGCTCCTCTTAGCATGATAAAGAAGATTCAAAGAGAGTGAGATGCCAGCTCCTTTCATTCAGTCAGTAGCTTCAAACATTTCTGGTATATGAATAACATGATGTTTTTCAATGGCAAAAATCAATGAATATTGTAAATGCACAAACAGTAATTTCTCCGCATTGCAAGGTGCAATTCTGAAATTTTTTGCTTTTTCCTGCTCCTCTTAGCATGATAAAGAAGATTCAAAGAGAGTGAGATGCCAGCTCCTTTCATTCAGTCAGTAGCTTCAATCATTTCTGGACGTTTTTCAATGGCAAAAATCAATGAATATTGTAAATGCACAAACAGTAATTTCTCCGCATTGCAAGGTGCAATTCTGAAATTTTTTGCTTTTTCCTGCTCCTCTTAGCATGATAAAGAAGATTCAAAGAGAGTGAGATGCCAGCTCCTTTCATTCAGTCAGTAGCTTCAAACATTTCTGGTATATGAATAACATGATGTTTTTCAATGGCAAAAATCAATGAATATTGTAAATGCACAAACAGTAATTTCTCCGCATTGCAAGGTGCAATTCTGAAATTTTTTGCTTTTTCCTGCTCCTCTTAGCATGATAAAGAAGATTCAAAGAGAGTGAGATGCCAGCTCCTTTCATTCAGTCAGTAGCTTCAATCATTTCTGGACGTTTTTCAATGGCAAAAATCAATGAATATTGTAAATGCACAAACAGTAATTTCTCCGCATTGCAAGGTGCAATTCTGAAATTTTTTGCTTTTTCCTGCTCCTCTTAGCATGATAAAGAAGATTCAAAGAGAGTGAGATGCCAGCTCCTTTCATTCAGTCAGTAGCTTCAATCATTTCTGGAAGTTTTTCAATGGCAAAAATCAATGAATATTGTAAATGCACAAACAGTAATTTCTCCGCATTGCAAGGTGCAATTCTGAAATTTTTTGCTTTTTCCTGCTCCTCTTAGCATGATAAAGAAGATTCAAAGAGAGTGAGATGCCAGCTCCTTTCATTCAGTCAGTAGCTTCAATCATTTCTGGACGTTTTTCAATGGCAAAAATCAATGAATATTGTAAATGCACAAACAGTAATTTCTCCGCATTGCAAGGTGCAATTCTGAAATTTTTTGCTTTTTCCTGCTCCTCTTAGCATGATAAAGAAGATTCAAAGAGAGTGAGATGCCAGCTCCTTTCATTCAGTCAGTAGCTTCAATCATTTCTGGAAGTTTTTCAATGGCAAAAATTAATGAATATTGTAAATGCACAAACAGTAATTTCTCCGCATTGCAAGGTGCAATTCTGAAATTTTTTGCTTTTTCCTGCTCCTCTTAGCATGATAAAGAAGATTCAAAGAGAGTGAGATGCCAGCTCCTTTCATTCAGTCAGTAGCTTCAATCATTTCTGGACGTTTTTCAATGGCAAAAATCAATGAATATTGTAAATGCACAAACAGTAATTTCTCCGCATTGCAAGGTGCAATTCTGAAATTTTTTGCTTTTTCCTGCTCCTCTTAGCATGATAAAGAAGATTCAAAGAGAGTGAGATGCCAGCTCCTTTCATTCAGTCAGTAGCTTCAATCATTTCTGGACGTTTTTCAATGGCAAAAATCAGTGAATATTGTAAATGCACAAACAGTAAATTCTCCGCATTGCAAGGTGCAATTCTGAAATTTTTTGCTTTTTCCTGCTCCTCTTAGCATGATAAAGAAGATTCAAAGAGAGTGAGATGCCAGCTCCTTTCATTCAGTCAGTAGCTTCAAACATTTCTGGTATATGAATAACATGATGTTTTTCAATGGCAAAAATCAATGAATATTGTAAATGCACAAACAGTAATTTCTCCGCATTGCAAGGTGCAATTCTGAAATTTTTTGCTTTTTCCTGCTCCTCTTAGCATGATAAAGAAGATTCAAAGAGAGTGAGATGCCAGCTCCTTTCATTCAGTCAGTAGCTTCAAACATTTCTGGTATATGAATAACATGATGTTTTTCAATGGCAAAAATCAATGAATATTGTAAATGCACAAACAGTAATTTCTCCGCATTGCAAGGTGCAATTCTGAAATTTTTTGCTTTTTCCTGCTCCTCTTAGCATGATAAAGAAGATTCAAAGAGAGTGAGATGCCAGCTCCTTTCATTCAGTCAGTAGCTTCAATCATTTCTGGACGTTTTTCAATGGCAAAAATCAATGAATATTGTAAATGCACAAACAGTAATTTCTCCGCATTGCAAGGTGCAATTCTGAAATTTTTTGCTTTTTCCTGCTCCTCTTAGCATGATAAAGAAGATTCAAAGAGAGTGAGATGCCAGCTCCTTTCATTCAGTCAGTAGCTTCAAACATTTCTGGTATATGAATAACATGATGTTTTTCAATGGCAAAAATCAATGAATATTGTAAATGCACAAACAGTAATTTCTCCGCATTGCAAGGTGCAATTCTGAAATTTTTTGCTTTTTCCTGCTCCTCTTAGCATGATAAAGAAGATTCAAAGAGAGTGAGATGCCAGCTCCTTTCATTCAGTCAGTAGCTTCAATCATTTCTGGACGTTTTTCAATGGCAAAAATCAATGAATATTGTAAATGCACAAACAGTAATTTCTCCGCATTGCAAGGTGCAATTCTGAAATTTTTTGCTTTTTCCTGCTCCTCTTAGCATGATAAAGAAGATTCAAAGAGAGTGAGATGCCAGCTCCTTTCATTCAGTCAGTAGCTTCAATCATTTCTGGAAGTTTTTCAATGGCAAAAATCAATGAATATTGTAAATGCACAAACAGTAATTTCTCCGCATTGCAAGGTGCAATTCTGAAATTTTTTGCTTTTTCCTGCTCCTCTTAGCATGATAAAGAAGATTCAAAGAGAGTGAGATGCCAGCTCCTTTCATTCAGTCAGTAGCTTCAATCATTTCTGGACGTTTTTCAATGGCAAAAATCAATGAATATTGTAAATGCACAAACAGTAATTTCTCCGCATTGCAAGGTGCAATTCTGAAATTTTTTGCTTTTTCCTGCTCCTCTTAGCATGATAAAGAAGATTCAAAGAGAGTGAGATGCCAGCTCCTTTCATTCAGTCAGTAGCTTCAATCATTTCTGGAAGTTTTTCAATGGCAAAAATTAATGAATATTGTAAATGCACAAACAGTAATTTCTCCGCATTGCAAGTGGCAATTCTGAAATTTTTTGCTTTTTCCTGCTCCTCTTAGCATGATAAAGAAGATTCAAAGAGAGTGAGATGCCAGCTCCTTTCATTCAGTCAGTAGCTTCAATCATTTCTGGACGTTTTTCAATGGCAAAAATCAATGAATATTGTAAATGCACAAACAGTAATTTCTCCGCATTGCAAGGTGCAATTCTGAAATTTTTTGCTTTTTCCTGCTCCTCTTAGCATGATAAAGAAGATTCAAAGAGAGTGAGATGCCAGCTCCTTTCATTCAGTCAGTAGCTTCAATCATTTCTGGACGTTTTTCAATGGCAAAAATCAGTGAATATTGTAAATGCACAAACAGTAAATTCTCCGCATTGCAAGGTGCAATTCTGAAATTTTTTGCTTTTTCCTGCTCCTCTTAGCATGATAAAGAAGATTCAAAGAGAGTGAGATGCCAGCTCCTTTCATTCAGTCAGTAGCTTCAAACATTTCTGGTATATGAATAACATGATGTTTTTCAATGGCAAAAATCAATGAATATTGTAAATGCACAAACAGTAATTTCTCCGCATTGCAAGGTGCAATTCTGAAATTTTTTGCTTTTTCCTGCTCCTCTTAGCATGATAAAGAAGATTCAAAGAGAGTGAGATGCCAGCTCCTTTCATTCAGTCAGTAGCTTCAATCATTTCTGGACGTTTTTCAATGGCAAAAATCAATGAATATTGTAAATGCACAAACAGTAATTTCTCCGCATTGCAAGGTGCAATTCTGAAATTTTTTGCTTTTTCCTGCTCCTCTTAGCATGATAAAGAAGATTCAAAGAGAGTGAGATGCCAGCTCCTTTCATTCAGTCAGTAGCTTCAATCATTTCTGGACGTTTTTCAATGGCAAAAATCAATGAATATTGTAAATGCACAAACAGTAATTTCTCCGCATTGCAAGGTGCAATTCTGAAATTTTTTGCTTTTTCCTGCTCCTCTTAGCATGATAAAGAAGATTCAAAGAGAGTGAGATGCCAGCTCCTTTCATTCAGTCAGTAGCTTCAATCATTTCTGGAAGTTTTTCAATGGCAAAAATCAATGAATATTGTAAATGCACAAACAGTAATTTCTCCGCATTGCAAGGTGCAATTCTGAAATTTTTTGCTTTTTCCTGCTCCTCTTAGCATGATAAAGAAGATTCAAAGAGAGTGAGATGCCAGCTCCTTTCATTCAGTCAGTAGCTTCAATCATTTCTGGACGTTTTTCAATGGCAAAAATCAATGAATATTGTAAATGCACAAACAGTAATTTCTCCGCATTGCAAGGTGCAATTCTGAAATTTTTTGCTTTTTCCTGCTCCTCTTAGCATGATAAAGAAGATTCAAAGAGAGTGAGATGCCAGCTCCTTTCATTCAGTCAGTAGCTTCAATCATTTCTGGAAGTTTTTCAATGGCAAAAATTAATGAATATTGTAAATGCACAAACAGTAATTTCTCCGCATTGCAAGGTGCAATTCTGAAATTTTTTGCTTTTTCCTGCTCCTCTTAGCATGATAAAGAAGATTCAAAGAGAGTGAGATGCCAGCTCCTTTCATTCAGTCAGTAGCTTCAATCATTTCTGGACGTTTTTCAATGGCAAAAATCAATGAATATTGTAAATGCACAAACAGTAATTTCTCCGCATTGCAAGGTGCAATTCTGAAATTTTTTGCTTTTTCCTGCTCCTCTTAGCATGATAAAGAAGATTCAAAGAGAGTGAGATGCCAGCTCCTTTCATTCAGTCAGTAGCTTCAATCATTTCTGGACGTTTTTCAATGGCAAAAATCAGTGAATATTGTAAATGCACAAACAGTAATTTCTCCGCATTGCAAGGTGCAATTCTGAAATTTTTTGCTTTTTCCTGCTCCTCTTAGCATGATAAAGAAGATTCAAAGAGAGTGAGATGCCAGCTCCTTTCATTCAGTCAGTAGCTTCAAACATTTCTGGTATATGAATAACATGATGTTTTTCAATGGCAAAAATCAATGAATATTGTAAATGCACAAACAGTAATTTCTCCGCATTGCAAGGTGCAATTCTGAAATTTTTTGCTTTTTCCTGCTCCTCTTAGCATGATAAAGAAGATTCAAAGAGAGTGAGATGCCAGCTCCTTTCATTCAGTCAGTAGCTTCAATCATTTCTGGACGTTTTTCAATGGCAAAAATCAATGAATATTGTAAATGCACAAACAGTAATTTCTCCGCATTGCAAGGTGCAATTCTGAAATTTTTTGCTTTTTCCTGCTCCTCTTAGCATGATAAAGAAGATTCAAAGAGAGTGAGATGCCAGCTCCTTTCATTCAGTCAGTAGCTTCAATCATTTCTGGAAGTTTTTCAATGGCAAAAATCAATGAATATTGTAAATGCACAAACAGTAATTTCTCCGCATTGCAAGGTGCAATTCTGAAATTTTTTGCTTTTTCCTGCTCCTCTTAGCATGATAAAGAAGATTCAAAGAGAGTGAGATGCCAGCTCCTTTCATTCAGTCAGTAGCTTCAATCATTTCTGGACGTTTTTCAATGGCAAAAATCAATGAATATTGTAAATGCACAAACAGTAATTTCTCCGCATTGCAAGGTGCAATTCTGAAATTTTTTGCTTTTTCCTGCTCCTCTTAGCATGATAAAGAAGATTCAAAGAGAGTGAGATGAAAGCTCCTTTCATTCAGTCAGTAGCTTCAATCATTTCTGGAAGTTTTTCAATGGCAAAAATTAATGAATATTGTAATTGCACAAACAGTAATTTCTCCGCATTGCAAGGTGCAATTCTGAAATTTTTTGCTTTTTCCTGCTCCTCTTAGCATGATAAAGAAGATTCAAAGAGAGTGAGATGCCAGCTCCTTTCATTCAGTCAGTAGCTTCAATCATTTCTGGACGTTTTTCAATGGCAAAAATCAATGAATATTGTAAATGCACAAACAGTAATTTCTCCGCATTGCAAGGTGCAATTCTGAAATTTTTTGCTTTTTCCTGCTCCTCTTAGCATGATAAAGAAGATTCAAAGAGAGTGAGATGCCAGCTCCTTTCATTCAGTCAGTAGCTTCAATCATTTCTGGACGTTTTTCAATGGCAAAAATCAGTGAATATTGTAAATGCACAAACAGTAATTTCTCCGCATTGCAAGGTGCAATTCTGAAATTTTTTGCTTTTTCCTGCTCCTCTTAGCATGATAAAGAAGATTCAAAGAGAGTGAGATGCCAGCTCCTTTCATTCAGTCAGTAGCTTCAAACATTTCTGGTATATGAATAACATGAGGTTTTTCAATGGCAAAAAATCAATGAATATTGTAAATGCACAAACAGTAATTTCTCCGCATTGCAAGGTGCAATTCTGAAATTTTTTGCTTTTTCCTGCTCCTCTTAGCATGATAAAGAAGATTCAAAGAGAGTGAGATGCCAGCTCCTTTCATTCAGTCAGTAGCTTCAAACATTTCTGGTATATGAATAACATGATGTTTTTCAATGGCAAAAATCAATGAATATTGTAAATGCACAAACAGTAATTTCTCCGCATTGCAAGGTGCAATTCTGAAATTTTTTGCTTTTTCCTGCTCCTCTTAGCATGATAAAGAAGATTCAAAGAGAGTGAGATGCCAGCTCCTTTCATTCAGTCAGTAGCTTCAATCATTTCTGGACGTTTTTCAATGGCAAAAATCAATGAATATTGTAAATGCACAAACAGTAATTTCTCCGCATTGCAAGGTGCAATTCTGAAATTTTTTGCTTTTTCCTGCTCCTCTTAGCATGATAAAGAAGATTCAAAGAGAGTGAGATGCCAGCTCCTTTCATTCAGTCAGTAGCTTCAATCATTTCTGGAAGTTTTTCAATGGCAAAAATCAATGAATATTGTAAATGCACAAACAGTAATTTCTCCGCATTGCAAGGTGCAATTCTGAAATTTTTTGCTTTTTCCTGCTCCTCTTAGCATGATAAAGAAGATTCAAAGAGAGTGAGATGCCAGCTCCTTTCATTCAGTCAGTAGCTTCAATCATTTCTGGACGTTTTTCAATGGCAAAAATCAATGAATATTGTAAATGCACAAACAGTAATTTCTCCGCATTGCAAGGTGCAATTCTGAAATTTTTTGCTTTTTCCTGCTCCTCTTAGCATGATAAAGAAGATTCAAAGAGAGTGAGATGCCAGCTCCTTTCATTCAGTCAGTAGCTTCAAACATTTCTGGTATATGAATAACATGATGTTTTTCAATGGCAAAAATCAATGAATATTGTAAATGCACAAACAATAATTTCTCCGCATTGCAAGGTGTAATTCTGAAATTTTTTGCTTTTTCCTGCTCCTCTTAGCATGATAAAGAAGATTCAAAGAGAGTGAGATGCCAGCTCCTTTCATTCAGTCAGTAGCTTCAATCATTTCTGGACGTTTTTCAATGGCAAAAATCAATGAATATTGTAAATGCACAAACAGTAATTTCTCCGCATTGCAAGGTGCAATTCTGAAATTTTTTGCTTTTTCCTGCTCCTCTTAGCATGATAAAGAAGATTCAAAGAGAGTGAGATGCCAGCTCCTTTCATTCAGTCAGTAGCTTCAATCATTTCTGGACGTTTTTCAATGGCAAAAATCAATGAATATTGTAAATGCACAAACAGTAATTTCTCCGCATTGCAAGGTGCAATTCTGAAATTTTTTGCTTTTTCCTGCTCCTCTTAGCATGATAAAGAAGATTCAAAGAGAGTGAGATGCCAGCTCCTTTCATTCAGTCAGTAGCTTCAAACATTTCTGGTATATGAATAACATGATGTTTTTCAATGGCAAAAATCAATGAATATTGTAAATGCACAAACAGTAATTTCTCCGCATTGCAAGGTGCAATTCTGAAATTTTTTGCTTTTTGCTGCTCCTCTTAGCATGATAAAGAAGATTCAAAGAGAGTGAGATGCCAGCTCCTTTCATTCAGTCAGTAGCTTCAATCATTTCTGGACGTTTTTCAATGGCAAAAATCAATGAATATTGTAAATGCACAAACAGTAATTTCTCCGCATTGCAAGGTGCAATTCTGAAATTTTTTGCTTTTTCCTGCTCCTCTTAGCATGATAAAGAAGATTCAAAGAGAGTGAGATGCCAGCTGCTTTCATTCAGTCAGTAGCTTCAAACATTTCTGGTATATGAATAACATGATGTTTTTCAATGGCAAAAATCAATGAATATTGTAAATGCACAAACAGTAATTTCTCCGCATTGCAAGGTGCAATTCTGAAATTTTTTGCTTTTTCCTGCTCCTCTTAGCATGATAAAGAAGATTCAAAGAGAGTGAGATGCCAGCTCCTTTCGTTCAGTCAGTAGCTTCAATCATTTCTGGACGTTTTTCAATGGCAAAAATCATTGAATATTGTAAATGCACAAATAGTAATTTCTCCGCATTGCAAGGTGCAATTCTGAAATTTTTTACTTTTTCCTGCTCCTCTTAGCATGATAAAGAAGATTCAAAGAGAGTGAGATGTCAGCTCCTTTCATTCAGTCAGTAGCTTCAATCATTTCTGGTATATGAATAACATGATGTTTTTCAATGGCAAAAATCAATGAATATTGTAAATGCACAAACAGTAATTTCTCCGCATTGCAAGGTGAAATTCTGAAATTTTTTTGCTTTTTCCTGCTCCTCTTAGCATGATAAACAAGATTCAAAGAGAGTGAGATAACAGCTCCTTTCATTCAGTCAGTAGCTTCAATCATTTCTGGACGTTTTTCAATGGCAAAAATCAATGAATATTGTAAATGCACAAACAGTAATTTCTCCGCATTGCAAGGTGCAATTCTGAAATTTTTTGCTTTTTCCTGCTCCTCTTAGCATGATAAAGAAGATTCAAAGAGAGTGAGATGCCAGCTCCTTTCATTCAGTCAGTAGCTTCAATCATTTCTGGACGTTTTTCAATTGCAAAAATCAATGAATATTGTAAATGCACAAACAGTAATTTCTCCGCATTGCAAGGTGCAATTCTGAAATTTTTTGCTTTTTCCTGCTCCTCTTAGCATGATAAAGAAGATTCAAAGAGAGTGAGATGCCAGCTACTTTCATTCAGTCAGTAGCTTCAATCATTTCTGGTATATGAATAACATGATGTTTTTCAATGGCAAAAATCAATGAATATTGTAAATGCACAAACAGTAATTTCTCCGCATTGCAAGGTGCAATTCTGAAATTTTTTGCTTTATCCTGCTCCTCTTAGCATGATAAAGAAGATTCAAAGAGAGTGAGATGCCAGCTCCTTTCATTCAGTCAGTAGCTTCAATCATTTCTGGAAGTTTTTCAATGGCAAAAATCAATGAATATTGTAAATGCACAAACAGTAATTTCTCCGCATTGCAAGGTGCAATTCTGAAATTTTTTGCTTTTTCCTGCTCCTCTTAGCATGATAAAGAAGATTCAAAGAGAGTGAGATGCCAGCTCCTTTCATTCAGTCAGTAGCTTCAATCATTTCTGGTATATGAATAACATGATGTTTTTCAATGGCAAAAATCAATGAATTTTGTAAATGCACAAACAGTAATTTCTCCGCATTGCAAGGTGCAATTCTGAAATTTTTTGCTTTTTCCTGCTCCTCTTAGCATGATAAAGAAGATTCAAAGAGAGTGAGATGCCAGCTCCTTTCATTCAGTCAGTAGATTCAATCATTTCTGGACGTTTTTCAATGGCAAAAATCAATGAATATTGTAAATGCACAAACACTAATTTCTCCGCATTGCAAGGTGCAATTCTGAAATTTTTTGCTTTTTCCTGCTCCTCTTAGCATGATAAAGAAGATTCAAAGAGAGTGAGATGCCAGCTCCTTTCATTCAGTCAGTAGCTTCAAACATTTCTGGTATATGAATAACATGATGTTTTTCAATGGCAAAAATCAATGAATATTGTAAATGCACAAACAGTAATTTCTCCGCATTGCAAGGTGCAATTCTGAAATTTTTTGCTTTTTCCTGCTCCTCTTAGCATGTTAAAGAAGATTCAAAGAGAGTGAGATGCCAGCTCCTTTCGGTCAGTCAGTAGCTTCAATCATTTCTGGACGTTTTTCAATGGTAAAAATCAATGAATATTGTAAATGCACAAACAGTAATTTCTCCGCATTGCAAGGTGCAATTCTGAAATTTTTTGCTTTTTCCTGCTCCTCTTAGCATGATAAAGAAGATTCAAAGAGAGTGAGATGCCAGCTCCTTTCATTCAGTCAGTAGCTTCAAACATTTCTGGTATATGAATAACATGATGTTTTTCAATGGCAAAAATCAATGAATATTGTAAATGCACAAACAGTAATTTCTCCGCATTGCAAGGTGCAATTCTGAAATTTTTTGCTTTTTCCTGCTCCTCTTAGCATGATAAAGAAGATTCAAAGAGAGTGAGATGCCAGCTCCTTTCATTCAGTCAGTAGCTTCAATCATTTCTGGACGTTTTTCAATGGCAAAAATCAATGAATATTGTAAATGCACAAACAGTAATTTCTCCGCATTGCAAGGTGCAATTCTGAAATTTTTTGCTTTTTCCTGCTCCTCTTAGCATGATAAAGAAGATTCAAAGAGAGTGAGATGCCAGCTCCTTTCATTCAGTCAGTAGCTTCAAACATTTCTGGTATATGAATAACATGATGTTTTTCAATGGCAAAAATCAATGAATATTGTAAATGCACAAACAATAATTTCTCCGCATTGCAAGGTGCAATTCTGAAATTTTTTGCTTTTTCCTGCTCCTCTTAGCATGATAAAGAAGATTCAAAGAGAGTGAGATGCCAGCTCCTTTCATTCAGTCAGTAGCTTCAATCATTTCTGGACGTTTTTCAATGGCAAAAATCAATGAATATTGTAAATGCACAAACAGTAATTTCTCCGCATTGCAAGGTGCAATTCTGAAATTTTTTGCTTTTTCCTGCTCCTCTTAGCATGATAAAGAAGATTCAAAGAGAGTGAGATGCCAGCTCCTTTCATTCAGTCAGTAGCTTCAATCATTTCTGGACGTTTTTCAATGGCAAAAATCAATGAATATTGTAAATGCACAAACAGTAATTTCTCCGCATTGCAAGGTGCAATTCTGAAATTTTTTGCTTTTTCCTGCTCCTCTTAGCATGATAAAGAAGATTCAAAGAAAGTGAGATGCCAGCTCCTTTCATTCAGTCAGTAGCTTCAAACATTTCTGGTATATGAATAACATGATGTTTTTCAATGGCAAAAATCAATGAATATTGTAAATGCACAAACAGTAATTTCTCCGCATTGCAATGTGCAATTCTGAAATTTTTTGCTTTTTCCTGCTCCTCTTAGCATGATAAAGAAGATTCAAAGAGAGTGAGATGCCAGCTCCTTTCATTCAGTCAGTAGCTTCAATCATTTCTGGACGTTTTTCAATGGCAAAAATCAATGAATATTGTAAATGCACAAACAGTAATTTCTCCGCATTGCAAGGTGCAATTCTGAAATTTTTTGCTTTTTCCTGCTCCTCTTAGCATGATAAAGAAGATTCAAAGAGAGTGAGATGCCAGCTGCTTTCATTCAGTCAGTAGCTTCAAACATTTCTGGTATATGAATAACATGATGTTTTTCAATGGCAAAAATCAATGAATATTGTAAATGCACAAACAGTAATTTCTCCGCATTGCAAGGTGCAATTCTGAAATTTTTTGCTTTTTCCTGCTCCTCTTAGCATGATAAAGAAGATTCAAAGAGAGTGAGATGCCAGCTCCTTTCGTTCAGTCAGTAGCTTCAATCATTTCTGGACGTTTTTCAATGGCAAAAATCAATGAATATTGTAAATGCACAAACAGTAATTTCTCCGCATTGCAAGGTGCAATTCTGAAATTTTTTGCTTTTTCCTGCTCCTCTTAGCATGATAAAGAAGATTCAAAGAGAGTGAGATGCCAGCTCCTTTCATTCAGTCAGTAGCTTCAATCATTTCTGGACGTTTTTCAATTGCAAAAATCAATGAATATTGTAAATGCACAAACAGTAATTTCTCCGCATTGCAAGGTGCAATTCTGAAATTTTTTGCTTTTTCCTGCTCCTCTTAGCATGATAAAGAAGATTCAAAGAGAGTGAGATGCCAGCTACTTTCAATCAGTCAGTAGCTTCAATCATTTCTGGTATATGACTAACATGATGTTTTTCAATGGCAAAAATCAATGAATATTGTAAATGCACAAACAGTAATTTCTCCGCATTGCAAGGTGCAATTCTGAAATTTTTTGCTTTATCCTGCTCCTCTTAGCATGATAAAGAATATTCAAAGAGAGTGAGATGCCAGCTCCTTTCATTCAGTCAGTAGCTTCAATCATTTCTGGAAGTTTTTCAATGGCAAAAATCAATGAATATTGTAAATGCACAAACAGTAATTTCTCCGCATTGCAAGGTGCAATTCTGAAATTTTTTGCTTTTTCCTGCTCCTCTTAGCATGATAAAGAAGATTCAAAGAGAGTGAGATGCCAGCTCCTTTCATTCAGTCAGTAGCTTCAATCATTTCTGGTATATGAATAACATGATGTTTTTCAATGGCAAAAATCAATGAATTTTGTAAATGCACAAACAGTAATTTCTCCGCATTGCAAGGTGCAATTCTGAAATTTTTTGCTTTTTCCTGCTCCTCTTAGCATGATAAAGAAGATTCAAAGAGAGTGAGATGCCAGCTCCTTTCATTCAGTCAGTAGATTCAATCATTTCTGGACGTTTTTCAATGGCAAAAATCAATGAATATTGTAAATGCACAAACACTAATTTCTCCGCATTGCAAGGTGCAATTCTGAAATTTTTTGCTTTTTCCTGCTCCTCTTAGCATGATAAAGAAGATTCAAAGAGAGTGAGATGCCAGCTCCTTTCATTCAGTCAGTAGCTTCAAACATTTCTGGTATATGAATAACATGATGTTTTTCAATGGCAAAAATCAATGAATATTGTAAATGCACAAACAGTAATTTCTCCGCATTGCAAGGTGCAATTCTGAAATTTTTTGCTTTTTCCTGCTCCTCTTAGCATGTTAAAGAAGATTCAAAGAGAGTGAGATGCCAGCTCCTTTCGGTCAGTCAGTAGCTTCAATCATTTCTGGACGTTTTTCAATGGTAAAAATCAATGAATATTGTAAATGCACAAACAGTAATTTCTCCGCATTGCAAGGTGCAATTCTGAAATTTTTTGCTTTTTCCTGCTCCTCTTAGCATGATAAAGAAGATTCAAAGAGAGTGAGATGCCAGCTCCTTTCATTCAGTCAGTAGCTTCAAACATTTCTGGTATATGAATAACATGATGTTTTTCAATGGCAAAAATCAATGAATATTGTAAATGCACAAACAGTAATTTCTCCGCATTGCAAGGTGCAATTCTGAAATTTTTTGCTTTTTCCTGCTCCTCTTAGCATGATAAAGAAGATTCAAAGAGAGTGAGATGCCAGCTCCTTTCATTCAGTCAGTAGCTTCAATCATTTCTGGACGTTTTTCAATGGCAAAAATCAATGAATATTGTAAATTCACAAACAGTAATTTCTCCGCATTGCAAGGTGCAATTCTGAAATTTTTTGCTTTTTCCTGCTCCTCTTAGCATGATAAAGAAGATTCAAAGAGAGTGAGATGCCAGCTCCTTTCATTCAGTCAGTAGCTTCAAACATTTCTGGTATATGAATAACATGATGTTTTTCAATGGCAAAAATCAATGAATATTGTAAATGCACAAACAGTAATTTCTCCGCATTGCAAGGTGCAATTCTGAAATTTTTTGCTTTTTCCTGCTCCTCTTAGCATGATAAAGAAGATTCAAAGAGAGTGAGATGCCAGCTCCTTTCATTCAGTCAGTAGCTTCAAAATTTCTGGTATATGAATAACATGATGTTTTTCAATGGCAAAAATCAATGAATATTGTAAATGCACAAACAGTAATTTCTCCGCATTGCAAGGTGCAATTCTGAAATTTTTTGCTTTTTCCTGCTCCTCTTAGCATGATAAAGAAGATTCAAAGAGAGTGAGATGCCAGCTCCTTTCATTCAGTCAGTAGCTTCAAACATTTCTGGTATATGAATAACATGATGTTTTTCAATGGCAAAAATCAATGAATATTGTAAATGCACAAACAGTAATTTCTCCGCATTGCAAGGTGCAATTCTGAAATTTTTTGCTTTTTACTGCTCCTCTTAGCATGATAAAGAAGATTCAAAGAGAGTGAGATGCCAGCTCCTTTCATTCAGTCAGTAGCTTCAATCATTTCTGGACGTTTTTCAATGGCAAAAATCAATGAATATTGTAAATGCACAAACAGTAATTTCTCCGCATTGCAAGGTGCAATTCTGAAATTTTTTGCTTTTTCCTGCTCCTCTTAGCATGATAAAGAAGATTCAAAGAAAGTGAGATGCCAGCTCCTTTCATTCAGTCAGTAGCTTCAAACATTTCTGGTATATGAATAACATGATGTTTTTCAATGGCAAAAATCAATGAATATTGTAAATGCACAAACAGTAATTTCTCCGCATTGCAATGTGCAATTCTGAAATTTTTTGCTTTTTCCTGCTCCTCTTAGCATGATAAAGAAGATTCAAAGAGAGTGAGATGCCAGCTCCTTTCATTCAGTCAGTAGCTTCAATCATTTCTGGACGTTTTTCAATGGCAAAAATCAATGAATATTGTAAATGCACAAACAGTAATTTCTCCGCATTGCAAGGTGCAATTCTGAAATTTTTTGCTTTTTCCTGCTCCTCTTAGCATGATAAAGAAGATTCAAAGAGAGTGAGATGCCAGCTGCTTTCATTCAGTCAGTAGCTTCAAACATTTCTGGTATATGAATAACATGATGTTTTTCAATGGCAAAAATCAATGAATATTGTAAATGCACAAACAGTAATTTCTCCGCATTGCAAGGTGCAATTCTGAAATTTTTTGCTTTTTCCTGCTCCTCTTAGCATGATAAAGAAGATTCAAAGAGAGTGAGATGCCAGCTCCTTTCGTTCAGTCAGTAGCTTCAATCATTTCTGGACGTTTTTCAATGGCAAAAATCAATGAATATTGTAAATGCACAAACAGTAATTTCTCCGCATTGCAAGGTGCAATTCTGAAATTTTTTGCTTTTTCCTGCTCCTCTTAGCATGATAAAGAAGATTCAAAGAGAGTGAGATGCCAGCTCCTTTCATTCAGTCAGTAGCTTCAATCATTTCTGGACGTTTTTCAATTGCAAAAATCAATGAATATTGTAAATGCACAAACAGTAATTTCTCCGCATTGCAAGGTGCAATTCTGAAATTTTTTGCTTTTTCCTGCTCCTCTTAGCATGATAAAGAAGATTCAAAGAGAGTGAGATGCCAGCTACTTTCAATCAGTCAGTAGCTTCAATCATTTCTGGTATATGACTAACATGATGTTTTTCAATGGCAAAAATCAATGAATATTGTAAATGCACAAACAGTAATTTCTCCGCATTGCAAGGTGCAATTCTGAAATTTTTTGCTTTATCCTGCTCCTCTTAGCATGATAAAGAATATTCAAAGAGAGTGAGATGCCAGCTCCTTTCATTCAGTCAGTAGCTTCAATCATTTCTGGAAGTTTTTCAATGGCAAAAATCAATGAATATTGTAAATGCACAAACAGTAATTTCTCCGCATTGCAAGGTGCAATTCTGAAATTTTTTGCTTTTTCCTGCTCCTCTTAGCATGATAAAGAAGATTCAAAGAGAGTGAGATGCCAGCTCCTTTCATTCAGTCAGTAGCTTCAATCATTTCTGGTATATGAATAACATGATGTTTTTCAATGGCAAAAATCAATGAATTTTGTAAATGCACAAACAGTAATTTCTCCGCATTGCAAGGTGCAATTCTGAAATTTTTTGCTTTTTCCTGCTCCTCTTAGCATGATAAAGAAGATTCAAAGAGAGTGAGATGCCAGCTCCTTTCATTCAGTCAGTAGATTCAATCATTTCTGGACGTTTTTCAATGGCAAAAATCAATGAATATTGTAAATGCACAAACACTAATTTCTCCGCATTGCAAGGTGCAATTCTGAAATTTTTTGCTTTTTCCTGCTCCTCTTAGCATGATAAAGAAGATTCAAAGAGAGTGAGATGCCAGCTCCTTTCATTCAGTCAGTAGCTTCAAACATTTCTGGTATATGAATAACATGATGTTTTTCAATGGCAAAAATCAATGAATATTGTAAATGCACAAACAGTAATTTCTCCGCATTGCAAGGTGCAATTCTGAAATTTTTTGCTTTTTCCTGCTCCTCTTAGCATGTTAAAGAAGATTCAAAGAGAGTGAGATGCCAGCTCCTTTCGGTCAGTCAGTAGCTTCAATCATTTCTGGACGTTTTTCAATGGTAAAAATCAATGAATATTGTAAATGCACAAACAGTAATTTCTCCGCATTGCAAGGTGCAATTCTGAAATTTTTTGCTTTTTCCTGCTCCTCTTAGCATGATAAAGAAGATTCAAAGAGAGTGAGATGCCAGCTCCTTTCATTCAGTCAGTAGCTTCAAACATTTCTGGTATATGAATAACATGATGTTTTTCAATGGCAAAAATCAATGAATATTGTAAATGCACAAACAGTAATTTCTCCGCATTGCAAGGTGCAATTCTGAAATTTTTTGCTTTTTCCTGCTCCTCTTAGCATGATAAAGAAGATTCAAAGAGAGTGAGATGCCAGCTCCTTTCATTCAGTCAGTAGCTTCAATCATTTCTGGACGTTTTTCAATGGCAAAAATCAATGAATATTGTAAATTCACAAACAGTAATTTCTCCGCATTGCAAGGTGCAATTCTGAAATTTTTTGCTTTTTCCTGCTCCTCTTAGCATGATAAAGAAGATTCAAAGAGAGTGAGATGCCAGCTCCTTTCATTCAGTCAGTAGCTTCAAACATTTCTGGTATATGAATAACATGATGTTTTTCAATGGCAAAAATCAATGAATATTGTAAATGCACAAACAGTGATTTCTCCGCATTGCAAGGTGCAATTCTGAAATTTTTTGCTTTTTCCTGCTCCTCTTAGCATGATAAAGAAGATTCAAAGAGAGTGAGATGCCAGCTCCTTTCATTCAGTCAGTAGCTTCAAAATTCCTGGTATATGAATAACATGATGTTTTTCAATGGCAAAAATCAATGAATATTGTAAATGCACAAACAGTAATTTCTCCGCATTGCAAGGTGCAATTCTGAAATTTTTTGCTTTTTCCTGCTCCTCTTAGCATGATAAAGAAGATTCAAAGAGAGTGAGATGCCAGCTCCTTTCATTCAGTCAGTAGCTTCAAACATTTCTGGTATATGAATAACATGATGTTTTTCAATGGCAAAAATCAATGAATATTGTAAATGCACAAACAGTAATTTCTCCGCTTTGCAAGGTGCAATTCTGAAATTTTTTGCTTTTTACTGCTCCTCTTAGCATGATAAAGAAGATTCAAAGAGAGTGAGATGCCAGCTCCTTTCATTCAGTCAGTAGCTTCAATCATTTCTGGACGTTTTTCAATGGCAAAAATCAATGAATATTGTAAATGCACAAACAGTAATTTCTCCGCATTGCAAGGTGCAATTCTGAAATTTTTTGCTTTTTCCTGCTCCTCTTAGCATGATAAAGAAGATTCAAAGAGAGTGAGATGCCAGCTGCTTTCATTCAGTCAGTAGCTTCAAACATTTCTGGTATATGAATAACATGATGTTTTTCAATGGCAAAAATTTCAGAATTGCACCTTGCAATGTGGAGATATTACTGTTTGTGCATTTACAATATTCATTGATTTTTGCCATTGAAAAACATGTTTTTCATATACCAGAAATGTTTGAAGCTACTGACTGAATGAAAGGAGCTGGCATCTCACTCTCTTTGAATCTTCTTTATCATGCTAGGATTAACAGGAAAAAGCAAAAAATTTCAGAATTGCACCTTGCAATGTGGAGATATTACTGTTTGTGCATTTACAATATTCATTGATTTTTGCCATTGAAAAACGTCCAGAAATGTTTGAAGCTACTGACTGAATGAAAGGAGCTGGCATCTCACTCTCTTTGAATCTTCTTTATCATGCTAGGATTAGCAGGAAAAAGCAAAAAATTTCTGAATTGCACCTTGCAATGTGGAGATATTACTGTTTGTGCATTTACAATATTCATTGATTTTTGCCATTGAAAAACATGTTTTTCATATACCAGAAATGTTTGAAGCTACTGACTGAATGAAAGGAGCTGGCATCTCACTCTCTTTGAATCTTCTTTATCATGCTAGAATTAGCAGGAAAAAGCAAAAAATTTCAGAATTGCACCTTGCAATGTGGAGATATTACTGTTTGTGCATTTACAATATTCATTGATTTTTGCCATTGAAAAACATGTTTTTCATATACCAGAAATGTTTGAAGCTACTGACTGAATGAAAGGAGCTGGCATCTCACTCTCTTTGAATCTTCTTTATCATGCTAGGATTAACAGGAAAAATCAAAAAATTTCAGAATTGCACCTTGCAATGTGGAGATATTACTGTTTGTGCATTTACAATATTCATTGATTTTTCCCATTGAAAAACGTCCAGAAATGTTTGAAGCTACTGACTGAATGAAAGGAGCTGGCATCTCACTCTCTTTGAATCTTCTTTATCATGCTAGGATTAGCAGGAAAAAGCAAAAAATTTCAGAATTGCACCTTGCAATGTGGAGATATTACTGTTTGTGCATTTACAATATTCATTGATTTTTGCCATTGAAAAACATGTTTTTCATATACCAGAAATGTTTGAAGCTACTGACTGAATGAAAGGAGCTGGCATCTCACTCTCTTTGAATCTTCTTTATCATGCTAGGATTAGCAGGAAAAAGCAAAAAATTTCAGAATTGCACCTTACAATGTGGAGATATTACTGTTTGTGCATTTACAATATTCATTGATTTTTGCCATTGAAAAACGTCCAGAAATGTTTGAAGCTACTGACTGAATGAAAGGAGCTGGCATCTCACTCTCTTTGAATCTTCTTCATCATGCTAGGTTTAGCAGGAAAAAGCAAAAAATTTCAGAATTGCACCTTGCAATGTGGAGATATTACTGTTTGTGCATTTACAATATTCATTGATTTTTGCCATTGAAAAACATGTTTTTCATATACCAGAAATGTTTGAAGCTACTGACTGAATGAAAGGAGCTGGCATCTCACTCTCTTTGAATCTTCTTTATCATGCTAGGATTAGCAGGAAAAAGCAAAAAATTTCAGAATTGCACCTTGCAATGTGGAGATATTACTGTTTGTGCATTTACAATATTCATTGATTTTTGCCATTGAAAAACGTCCAGAAATGTTTGAAGCTACTGACTGAATGAAAGGAGCTGGCATCTCACTCTCTTTGAATCTTCTTTATCATGCTAGGATTAGCAGGAAAAAGCAAAAAATTTCAGAATTGCACCTTGCAATGTGGAGATATTACTGTTTGTGCATTTACAATATTCATTGATTTTTGCCATTGAAAAACGTTTTTCATATACCAGAAATGTTTGAAGCTACTGACTGAATGAAAGGAGCTGGCATCTCACTCTCTTTGAATCTTCTTTATCATGCTAGGATTAACAGGAAAAAGCAAAAAATTTCAGAATTGCACCTTGCAATGTGGAGATATTACTGTTTGTGCATTTACAATATTCATTGATTTTTGCCATTGAAAAACGTCCAGAAATGTTTGAAGCTACTGACTGAATGAAAGGAGCAGGCATCTCACTCTCTTTGAATCTTCTTTATCATGCTAGGATTAACAGGAAAAAGCTAAAAATTTCAGAATTGCACCTTGCAATGTGGAGATATTACTGTTTGTGCATTTACAATATTCATTGATTTTTGCCATTGAAAAACATGTTTTTCATATGCCAGAAATGTTTGAAGCTACTGACTGAATGAAAGGAGCTGGCATCTCACTCTCTTTGAATCTTCTTTATCATGCTAGGATTAGCAGGAAAAAGCAAAACATTTCAGAATTGCACCTTGCAATGTGGAGATATTACTGTTTGTGCATTTACAATATTCATTGATTTTTGCCATTGAAAAACATGTTTTTCATATACCAGAAATGTTTGAAGCTACTGACTGAATGAAAGGAGCTGGCATCTCACTCTCTTTGAATCTTCTTTATCATGCTAGGATTAGCAGGAAAAAGCAAAAAATTTCAGAATTGCACCTTGCAATGTGGAGATATTACTGTTTGTGCATTTACAATATTCATTGATTTTTGCCATTGTAAAACATGTTTTTCATATACCAGAAATGATTGAAGCTACTGACTGAATGAAAGGAGCTGGCATCTCACTCTCTTTGAATCTTCTTTATCATGCTAAGAGGAGCAGGAAAAAGCAAAAAATTTCAGAATTGCACCTTGCAATGCGGAGAAATTACTGTTTGTGCATTTACAATATTCATTGATTTTTGCCATTGAAAAACATCATGTTATTCATATACCAGAAATGATTGAAGCTACTGACTGAATGAAAGGAGCTGGCATCTCACTCTCTTTGAATCTTCTTTATCATGCTAAGAGGAGCAGGAAAAAGTAAAAAATTTCAGAATTGCACCTTGCAATGCGGAGAAATTACTGTTTGTGCATTTATAATATTCATTGATTTTTGCCATTGAAAAACGTCCAGAAATGATTGAAGCTACTGACTGAACGAAAGGAGCTGGCATCTCACTCTCTTTGAATCTTCTTTATCATGCTAAGAGGAGCAGGAAAAAGCAAAAAATTTCAGAATTGCACCTTGCAATGCGGAGAAATTACTGTTTGTGCATTTACAATATTCATTGATTTTTGCCATTGAAAAACATCATGTTATTCATATACCAGAAATGTTTGAAGCTACTGACTGAATGAAAGGAGCTGGCATCTCACTCTCTTTGAATCTTCTTTATCATGCTAAGAGGAGCAGGAAAAAGCAAAAAATTTCAGAATTGCACCTTGCAATGCGGAGAAATTACTGTTTGTGAATTTACAATATTCATTGATTTTTGCCATTGAAAAACGTCCAGAAATGATTGAAGCTACTGACTGAATGAAAGGAGCTGGCATCTCACTCTCTTTGAATCTTCTTTATCATGCTAAGAGGAGCAGGAAAAAGCAAAAAATTTCAGAATTGCACCTTGCAATGCGGAGAAATTACTGTTTGTGCATTTACAATATTCATTGATTTTTGCCATTGAAAAACATCCAGAAATGATTGAAGCTACTGACTGAATGAAAGGAACTGGCATCTCACTCTCTTTGAATCTTGTTTATCATGCTAAGAGGAGCAGGAAAAAGCAAAAAATTTCAGAATTGCACCTTGCAATGCGGAGAAATTACAGTTTGTGCATTTACAATATTCATTGATTTTTGCCATTGAAAAACGTCCAGAAATGATTGAAGCTACTGACTGAATGAAAGGAGCTGGCATCTCACTCTCTTTGAATCTTCTTTATCATGCTAAGAGGAGCAGGAAAAAGCAAAAAATTTCAGAATTGCACCTTGCAATGCGGAGAAATTACTGTTTGTGCATTTACAATATTCATTGATTTTTGCCATTGAAAAACATCATGTTATTCATATACCAGAAATGATTGAAGCTACTGACTGAATGAAAGGAGCTGGCATCTCACTCTCTTTGAATCTTCTTTATCATGCTAAGAGGAGCAGGAAAAAGTAAAAAATTTCAGAATTGCACCTTGCAATGCGGAGAAATTACTGTTTGTGCATTTATAATATTCAATGATTTTTGCCATTGAAAAACGTCCAGAAATGATTGAAGCTACTGACTGAACGAAAGGAGCTGGCATCTCACTCTCTTTGAATCTTCTTTATCATGCTAAGAGGAGCAGGAAAAAGCAAAAAATTTCAGAATTGCACCTTGCAATGCGGAGAAATTACTGTTTGTGCATTTACAATATTCATTGATTTTTGCCATTGAAAAACATCCAGAAATGATTGAAGCTACTGACTGAATGAAAGGAGCTGGCATCTCACTCTCTTTGAATCTTCTTTATCATGCTAAGAGGAGCAGGAAAAAGCAAAAAATTTCAGAATTGCACCTTGCAATGCGGAGAAATTACTGTTTGTGCATTTACAATATTCATTGATTTTTGCCATTGAAAAACATCATGTTATTCATATACCAGAAATGTTTGAAGCTACTGACTGAATGAAAGGAGCTGACATCTCACTCTCTTTGAATCTTCTTTATCATGCTAAGAGGAGCAGGAAAAAGCAAAAAATTTCAGAATTGCACCTTGCAATGCGGAGAAATTACTGTTTGTGCATTTACAATATTCATTGATTTTTGCCATTGAAAAACATCCAGAAATAATTGAAGCTACTGACTGAATGAAAGGAGCTGGCATCTCACTCTCTTTGAATCTTCTTTATCATGCTAAGAGGAGCAGGAAAAAGCAAAAAATTTCAGAATTGCACCTTGCAATGCGGAGAAATTACTTTTTGTGCATTTACAATATTCATTGATTTTTGCCATTGAAAAACATCATGTTATTCATATACCAGAAATGTTTGAAGCTACTGACTGAATGAAAGGAGCTGGCATCTCACTCTCTTTGAATCTTCTTTATCATGCTAAGAGGAGCAGGAAAAAGCAAAAAATTTCAGAATTGCACCTTGCAATGCGGAGAAATTACTGTTTGTGCATTTACAATATTCATTGATTTTTGCCATTGAAAAACATCATGTTATTCATATACCAGAAATGTTTGAAGCTACTGACTGAATGAAAGGAGCTGGCATCTCACTCTCTTTGAATCTTCTTTATCATGCTAAGAGGAGCAGGAAAAAGCAAAAAATTTCAGAATTGCACCTTGCAATGTGGAGAAATTACTGTTTGTGCATTTACAATATTCATTGATTTTTACCATTGAAAAACGTCCAGAAATGATTGAAGCTACTGACTGAATGAAAGTAACTGGCATCTCACTCTCTTTGAATCTTCTTTATCATGCTAAGAGGAGCAGGAAAAAGCAAAAAATTTCAGACTTGCACCTTGCAATGCGGAGAAATTACTGTTTGTGCATTTACAATATTCATTGATTTTTGCCATTGAAAAACATCATGTTATTCATATACCAGAAATGTTTGAAGCTACTGACTGAATGAAAGGAGCTGGCATCTCACTCTCTTTGAATCTTCTTTATCATGCTAAGAGGAGCAGGAAAAAGCAAAAAATTTCAGAATTGCACCTTGCAATGCGGAGAAATTACTGTTTGTGCATTTACAATATTCATTGATTTTTGCCATTGAAAAACGTCCAGAAATGATTGAAGCTACTGACTGAATGAAAGGAGCTGGCATCTCACTCTCTTTGAATCTTCTTTATCATGCTAAGAGGAGCAGGAAAAATCAAAAAATTTCAGAATTGCACCTTGCAATGCGGAGAAATTACTGTTTGTGCATTTACAATATTCATTGATTTTTGCCATTGAAAAACATGTTATTCATATACCAGAAATGTTTGAAGCTACTGACTGAATGAAAGGAGCTGGCACCTCACTCTCTTTGAATCTTCTTTATCATGCTAAGAGGAGCGGGAAAAAGCAAAAAATTTCAGAATTGCACCTTGCAATGCGGAGAAATTACTGTTTGTGCATTTACAATATTCATTGATTTTTGCCATTGAAAAACGTCCAGAAATGATTGAAGGTACTGACTGAATGAAAGGAGCTGGCATCTCACTCTCTTTGAATCTTCTTTATCATGCTAAGAGGAGCAGGAAAAAGCAAAAAATTTCAGAATTGCACCTTGCAATGCGGAGAAATTACTGTTTGTGCATTTACAATATTCATTGATTTTTGCCACTGAAAAACGTCCAGAAATGATTGAAGCTACTGACTGAATGAAAGGAGCTGGCATCTCACTCTCTTTGAATCTTCTTTATCGTGCTAAGAGGAGCAGGAAAAAGCAAAAAATTTCAGAATTGCACCTTGCAATGCGGAGAAATTACAGTTTGTGCATTTACAATATTCATTGATTTTTGCCATTGAAAAACATCCAGAAATGATTGAAGCTACTGACTGAATGAAAGGAGCTGGCATCTCACTCTCTTTGAATCTTCTTTATCATGCTAAGAGGAGCAGGAAAAAGCAAAAAATTTCAGAATTGCACCTTGCAATGCGGAGAAATTACTGTTTGTGCATGTACAATATTCATTGATTTTTGCCATTGAAAAACATCATGTTATTCATATACCAGAAATGTTTGAAGCTACTGACTGAATGAAAGGAGCTGGCATCTCACTCTCTTTGAATCTTCTTTATCATGCTAAGAGGAGCAGGAAAAAGCAAAAAATTTCAGAATTGCACCTTGCAATGTGGAGAAATTACTGTTTGTGCATTTACAATATTCATTGATTTTTACCATTGAAAAACGTCCAGAAATGATTGAAGCTACTGACTGAATGAAAGTAACTGGCATCTCACTCTCTTTGAATCTTCTTTATCATGCTAAGAGGAGCAGGAAAAAGCAAAAAATTTCAGACTTGCACCTTGCAATGCGGAGAAATTACTGTTTGTGCATTTACAATATTCATTGATTTTTGCCATTGAAAAACATCATGTTATTCATATACCAGAAATGTTTGAAGCTACTGACTGAATGAAAGGAGCTGGCATCTCACTCTCTTTGAATCTTCTTTATCATGCTAAGAGGAGCAGGAAAAAGCAAAAAATTTCAGAATTGCACCTTGCAATGCGGAGAAATTACTGTTTCTGCATTTACAATATTCATTGATTTTTGCCATTGAAAAACGTCCAGAAATGATTGAAGCTACTGACTGAATGAAAGGAGCTGGCATCTCACTCTCTTTGAATCTTCTTTATCATGCTAAGAGGAGCAGGAAAAATCAAAAAATTTCAGAATTGCACCTTGCAATGCGGAGAAATTACTGTTTGTGCATTTACAATATTCATTGATTTTTGCCATTGAAAAACATGTTATTCATATACCAGAAATGTTTGAAGCTACTGACTGAATGAAAGGAGCTGGCACCTCACTCTCTTTGAATCTTCTTTATCATGCTAAGAGGAGCGGGAAAAAGCAAAAAATTTCAGAATTGCACCTTGCAATGCGGAGAAATTACTGTTTGTGCATTTACAATATTCATTGATTTTTGCCATTGAAAAACGTCCAGAAATGATTGAAGGTACTGACTGAATGAAAGGAGCTGGCATCTCACTCTCTTTGAATCTTCTTTATCATGCTAAGAGGAGCAGGAAAAAGCAAAAAATTTCAGAATTGCACCTTGCAATGCGGAGAAATTACTGTTTGTGCATTTACAATATTCATTGATTTTTGCCACTGAAAAACGTCCAGAAATGATTGAAGCTACTGACTGAATGAAAGGAGCTGGCATCTCACTCTCTTTGAATCTTCTTTATCGTGCTAAGAGGAGCAGGAAAAAGCAAAAAATTTCAGAATTGCACCTTGCAATGCGGAGAAATTACAGTTTGTGCATTTACAATATTCATTGATTTTTGCCATTGAAAAACATCCAGAAATGATTGAAGCTACTGACTGAATGAAAGGAGCTGGCATCTCACTCTCTTTGAATCTTCTTTATCATGCTAAGAGGAGCAGGAAAAAGCAAAAAATTTCAGACTTGCACCTTGCAATGCGGAGAAATTACTGTTTGTGCATTTACAATATTCATTGATTTTTGCCATTGAAAAACATCATGTTATTCATATACCAGAAATGTTTGAAGCTACTGACTGAATGAAAGGAGCTGGCATCTCACTCTCTTTGAATCTTCTTTATCATGCTAAGAGGAGCAGGAAAAAGCAAAAAATTTCAGAATTGCACCTTGCAATGCGGAGAAATTACTGTTTGTGCATTTACAATATTCATTGATTTTTGCCATTGAAAAACGTCCAGAAATGATTGAAGCTACTGACTGAATGAAAGGAGCTGGCATCTCACTCTCTTTGAATCTTCTTTATCATGCTAAGAGGAGCAGGAAAAATCAAAAAATTTCAGAATTGCACCTTGCAATGCGGAGAAATTACTGTTTGTGCATTTACAATATTCATTGATTTTTGCCATTGAAAAACATGTTATTCATATACCAGAAATGTTTGAAGCTACTGACTGAATGAAAGGAGCTGGCACCTCACTCTCTTTGAATCTTCTTTATCATGCTAAGAGGAGCGGGAAAAAGCAAAAAATTTCAGAATTGCACCTTGCAATGCGGAGAAATTACTGTTTGTGCATTTACAATATTCATTGATTTTTGCCATTGAAAAACGTCCAGAAATGATTGAAGGTACTGACTGAATGAAAGGAGCTGGCATCTCACTCTCTTTGAATCTTCTTTATCATGCTAAGAGGAGCAGGAAAAAGCAAAAAATTTCAGAATTGCACCTTGCAATGCGGAGAAATTACTGTTTGTGCATTTACAATATTCATTGATTTTTGCCACTGAAAAACGTCCAGAAATGATTGAAGCTACTGACTGAATGAAAGGAGCTGGCATCTCACTCTCTTTGAATCTTCTTTATCGTGCTAAGAGGAGCAGGAAAAAGCAAAAAATTTCAGAATTGCACCTTGCAATGCGGAGAAATTACAGTTTGTGCATTTACAATATTCATTGATTTTTGCCATTGAAAAACATCCAGAAATGATTGAAGCTACTGACTGAATGAAAGGAGCTGGCATCTCACTCTCTTTGAATCTTCTTTATCATGCTAAGAGGAGCAGGAAAAAGCAAAAAATTTCAGAATTGCACCTTGCAATGCGGAGAAATTACTGTTTGTGCATGTACAATATTCATTGATTTTTGCCATTGAAAAACATCATGTTATTCATATACCAGAAATGTTTGAAGCTACTGACTGAATGAAAGGAGCTGGCATCTCACTCTCTTTGAATCTTCTTTATCATGCTAAGAGGAGCAGGAAAAAGCAAAAAATTTCAGAATTGCACCTTGCAATGTGGAGAAATTACTGTTTGTGCATTTACAATATTCATTGATTTTTACCATTGAAAAACGTCCAGAAATGATTGAAGCTACTGACTGAATGAAAGTAGCTGGCATCTCACTCTCTTTGAATCTTCTTTATCATGCTAAGAGGAGCAGGAAAAAGCAAAAAATTTCAGACTTGCACCTTGCAATGCGGAGAAATTACTGTTTGTGCATTTACAATATTCATTGATTTTTGCCATTGAAAAACATCATGTTATTCATATACCAGAAATGTTTGAAGCTACTGACTGAATGAAAGGAGCTGGCATCTCACTCTCTTTGAATCTTCTTTATCATGCTAAGAGGAGCAGGAAAAAGCAAAAAATTTCAGAATTGCACCTTGCAATGCGGAGAAATTACTGTTTGTGCATTTACAATATTCATTGATTTTTGCCATTGAAAAACATCATGTTATTCATATACCAGAAATGTTTAAAGCTACTGACTGAATGAAAGGAGCTGGCATCTCACTCTCTTTGAATCTTCTTTATCATGCTAAGAGGAGCAGGAAAAAGCAAAAAATTTCAGAATTGCACCTTGCAATGTGGAGAAATTACTGTTTGTGCATTTACAATATTCATTGATTTTTGCCATTGAAAAACGTCCAGAAATGATTGAAGCTACTGACTGAATGAAAGGAGCCGGCATCTCACTCTCTTTGAATCTTCTTTATCATGCTAAGAGGAGCAGGAAAAATCAAAAAATTTCAGAATTGCACCTTGCAATGCGGAGAAATTACTGTTTGTGCATTTACAATATTCATTGATTTTTGCCATTGAAAAACATGTTATTCATATACCAGAAATGTTTGAAGCTACTGACTGAATGAAAGGAGCTGGCACCTCACTCTCTTTGAATCTTCTTTATCATGCTAAGAGGAGCGGGAAAAAGCAAAAAATTTCAGAATTGCACCTTGCAATGCGGAGAAATTACTGTTTGTGCATTTACAATATTCATTGATTTTTGCCTTTGAAAAACATGTTATTCATATACCAGAAATGTTTGAAGCTACTGACTGAATGAAAGGAGCTGGCATCTCACTCTCTTTGAATCTTCTTTATCATGCTAAGAGGAGCAGGAAAAAGCAAAAAATTTCAGAATTGCACCTTGCAATGCGGAGAAATTACAGTTTGTGCATTTACAATATTCATTGATTTTTGCCATTGAAAAACATCCAGAAATGATTGAAGCTACTGACTGAATGAAAGGAGCTGGCATCTCACTCTCTTTGAATCTTCTTTATCATGCTAAGAGGAGCAGGAAAAAGCAAAAAATTTCAGAATTGCACCTTGCAATGCGGAGAAATTACTGTTTGTGCATTTACAATATTCATTGATTTTTGCCATTGAAAAACATCATGTTATTCATATACCAGAAATGTTTGAAGCTACTGACTGAATGAAAGGAGCTGGCATCTCACTCTCTTTGAATCTTCTTTATCATGCTAAGAGGAGCAGGAAAAAGCAAAAAATTTCAGAATTGCACCTTGCAATGTGGAGAAATTACTGTTTGTGCATTTACAATATTCATTGATTTTTACCATTGAAAAACGTCCAGAAATGATTGAAGCTACTGACTGAATGAAAGTAGCTGGCATCTCACTCTCTTTGAATCTTCTTTATCATGCTATGAGGAGCAGGAAAAAGCAAAAAATTTCAGACTTGCACCTTGCAATGCGGAGAAATTACTGTTTGTGCATTTACAATATTCATTGATTTTTGCCATTGAAAAACATCATGTTATTCATATACCAGAAATGTTTGAAGCTACTGACTGAATGAAAGGAGCTGGCATCTCACTCTCTTTGAATCTTCTTTATCATGCTAAGAGGAGCAGGAAAAAGCAAAAAATTTCAGAATTGCACCTTGCAATGCGGAGAAATTACTGTTTGTGCATTTACAATATTCATTGATTTTTGCCATTGAAAAACGTCCAGAAATGATTGAAGCTACTGACTGAATGAAAGGAGCTGGCATCTCACTCTCTTTGAATCTTCTTTATCATGCTAAGAGGAGCAGGAAAAAGCAAAAAATTTCAGACTTGCACCTTGCAATGCGGAGAAATTACTGTTTGTGCATTTACAATATTCATTGATTTTTGCCATTGAAAAACGTCCAGAAATGATTGAAGGTACTGACTGAATGAAAGGAGCTGGCATCTCACTCTCTTTGAATCTTCTTTATCATGCTAAGAGGAGCAGGAAAAAGCAAAAAATTTCAGAATTGCACCTTGCAATGCGGAGAAATTACTGTTTGTGCATTTACAATATTCATTGATTTTTGCCACTGAAAAACGTCCAGAAATGATTGAAGCTACTGACTGAATGAAAGGAGCTGGCATTTCACTCTCTTTGAATCTTCTTTAACATGCTAAGAGGAGCAGGAAAAAGCAAAAAATTTCAGAATTGCACCTTGCAATGCGGAGAAATTACAGTTTGTGCATTTACAATATTCATTGATTTTTGCCATTGAAAAACATCCAGAAATGATTGAAGCTACTGACTGAATGAAAGGAGCTGGCATCTCACTCTCTTTGAATCTTCTTTATCATGCTAAGAGGAGCAGGAAAAAGCAAAAAATTTCAGAATTGCACCTTGCAATGCGGAGAAATTACTGTTTGTGCATTTGCAATATTCATTGATTTTTGCCATTGAAAAACATCATGTTATTCATATACCAGAAATGTTTGAAGCTACTGACTGAATGAAAGGAGCTGGCATCTCACTCTCTTTGAATCTTCTTTATCATGCTAAGAGGAGCAGGAAAAAGCAAAAAATTTCAGAATTGCACCTTGCAATGTGGAGAAATTACTGTTTGTGCATTTACAATATTCATTGATTTTTACCATTGAAAAACATCCAGAAATGATTGAAGCTACTGACTGAATGAAAGTAGCTGGCATCTCACTCTCTTTGAATCTTCTTTATCATGCTAAGAGGAGCAGGAAAAAGCAAAAAATTTCAGACTTGCACCTTGCAATGCGGAGAAATTACTGTTTGTGCATTTACAATATTCATTGATTTTTGCCATTGAAAAACATCATGTTATTCATATACCAGAAATGTTTGAAGCTACTGACTGAATGAAAGGAGCTGGCATCTCACTGTCTTTGAATCTTCTTTATCATGCTAAGAGGAGCAGGAAAAAGCAAAAAATTTCAGAATTGCACCTTGCAATGCGGAGAAATTACTGTTTGTGCATTTACAATATTCATTGATTTTTGCCATTGAAAAACATCATGTTATTCATATACCAGAAATGTTTGAAGCTACTGACTGAATGAAAGATGCTGGCATCTCACTCTCTTTGAATCTTCTTTATCATGCTAAGAGGAGCAGGAAAAAGCAAAAAATTTCAGAATTGCACCTTGCAATGCGGAGAAATTACTGTTTGTGCATTTACAATATTCATTGATTTTTGCCATTGAAAAACGTCCAGAAATGATTGAAGCTACTGACTGAATGAAAGGAGCTGGCATCTCACTCTCTTTGAATCTTCTTTATCATGCTAAGAGGAGCAGGAAAAATCAAAAAATTTCAGAATTGCACCTTGCAATGCGGAGAAATTACTGTTTGTGCATTTACAATATTCATTGATTTTTGCCATTGAAAAACGTCCAGAAATGATTGAAGGTACTGACTGAATGAACGGAGCTGGCATCTCACTCTCTTTGAATCTTCTTTATCATGCTAAGAGGAGCGGGAAAAAGCAAAAAATTTCAGAATTGCACCTTGCAATGCGGAGAAATTACTGTTTGTGCATTTACAATATTCATTGATTTTTGCCATTGAAAAACGTCCAGAAATGATTGAAGGTACTGACTGAATGAACGGAGCTGGCATCTCACTCTCTTTGAATCTTCTTTATCATGCTAAGAGGAGCAGGAAAAAGCAAAAAATTTCAGAATTGCACCTTGCAATGCGGAGAAATTACTGTTTGTGCATTTACAATATTCATTGATTTTTGCCATTGAAAAACGTCCAGAAATGATTGAAGCTACTGACTGAATGAAAGGAGCTGGCATCTCACTCTCTTTGAATCTTCTTTATCATGCTAAGCGGAGCAGGAAAAAGCAAAAAATTTCAGAATTGCACCTTGCAATGCGGAGAAATTACTGTTTGTGCATTTACAATATTCATTGATTTTTGCCATTGAAAAACATCATGTTATTCATATACCAGAAATGTTTAAAGCTACTGACTGAATGAAAGGAGCTGGCATCTCACTCTCTTTGAATCTTCTTTATCATGCTAAGAGGAGCAGGAAAAAGCAAAAAATTTCAGAATTGCACCTTGCAATGCGGAGAAATTACTGTTGTGCATTTACAATATTCATTGATTTTTGCCATTGAAAAACGTCCAGAAATGATTGAAGCTACTGACTGAATGAAAGGAGCCGGCATCTCACTCTCTTTGAATCTTCTTTATCATGCTAAGAGGAGCAGGAAAAATCAAAAAATTTCAGAATTGCACCTTGCAATGCGGAGAAATTACTGTTTGTGCATTTACAATATTCATTGATTTTTGCCATTGAAAAACATGTTATTCATATACCAGAAATGTTTGAAGCTACTGACTGAATGAAAGGAGCTGGCACCTCACTCTCTTTGAATCTTCTTTATCATGCTAAGAGGAGCGGGAAAAAGCAAAAAATTTCAGAATTGCACCTTGCAATGCGGAGAAATTACTGTTTGTGCATTTACAATATTCATTGATTTTTGCCTTTGAAAAACATGTTATTCATATACCAGAAATGTTTGAAGCTACTGACTGAATGAAAGGAGCTGGCATCTCACTCTCTTTGAATCTTCTTTATCATGCGAAGAGGAGCAGGAAAAAGCAAAAAATTTCAGAATTGCACCTTGCAATGCGGAGAAATTACAGTTTGTGCATTTACAATATTCATTGATTTTTGCCATTGAAAAACATCCAGAAATGATTGAAGCTACTGACTGAATGAAAGGAGCTGGCATCTCACTCTCTTTGAATCTTCTTTATCATGCTAAGAGGAGCAGGAAAAAGCAAAAAATTTCAGAATTGCACCTTGCAATGCGGAGAAATTACTGTTTGTGCATTTACAATATTCATTGATTTTTGCCATTGAAAAACATCATGTTATTCATATACCAGAAATGTTTGAAGCTACTGACTGAATGAAAGGAGCTGGCATCTCACTCTCTTTGAATCTTCTTTATCATGCTAAGAGGAGCAGGAAAAAGCAAAAAATTTCAGAATTGCACCTTGCAATGTGGAGAAATTACTGTTTGTGCATTTACAATATTCATTGATTTTTACCATTGAAAAACGTCCAGAAATGATTGAAGCTACTGACTGAATGAAAGTAGCTGGCATCTCACTCTCTTTGAATCTTCTTTATCATGCTATGAGGAGCAGGAAAAAGCAAAAAATTTCAGACTTGCACCTTGCAATGCGGAGAAATTACTGTTTGTGCATTTACAATATTCATTGATTTTTGCCATTGAAAAACATCATGTTATTCATATACCAGAAATGTTTGAAGCTACTGACTGAATGAAAGGAGCTGGCATCTCACTCTCTTTGAATCTTCTTTATCATGCTAAGAGGAGCAGGAAAAAGCAAAAAATTTCAGAATTGCACCTTGCAATGCGGAGAAATTACTGTTTGTGCATTTACAATATTCATTGATTTTTGCCATTGAAAAACATCATGTTATTCATATACCAGAAATGTTTGAAGCTACTGACTGAATGAAAGGAGCTGGCATCTCACTCTCTTTGAATCTTCTTTATCATGCTAAGAGGAGCAGGAAAAAGCAAAAAATTTCAGAATTGCACCTTGCAATGCGGAGAAATTACTGTTTGTGCATTTACAATATTCATTGATTTTTGCCATTGAAAAACGTCCAGAAATGATTGAAGCTACTGACTGAATGAAAGGAGCTGGCATCTCACTCTCTTTGAATCTTCTTTATCATGCTAAGAGGAGCAGGAAAAATCAAAAAATTTCAGAATTGCACCTTGCAATGCGGAGAAATTACTGTTTGTGCATTTACAATATTCATTGATTTTTGCCATTGAAAAACATGTTATTCATATACCAGAAATGTTTGAAGCTACTGACTGAATGAAAGGAGCTGGCACCTCACTCTCTTTGAATCTTCTTTATCATGCTAAGAGGAGCGGGAAAAAGCAAAAAATTTCAGAATTGCACCTTGCAATGCGGAGAAATTACTGTTTGTGCATTTACAATATTCATTGATTTTTGCCATTGAAAAACGTCCAGAAATGATTGAAGGTACTGACTGAATGAAAGGAGCTGGCATCTCACTCTCTTTGAATCTTCTTTATCATGCTAAGAGGAGCAGGAAAAAGCAAAAAATTTCAGAATTGCACCTTGCAATGCGGAGAAATTACTGTTTGTGCATTTACAATATTCATTGATTTTTGCCATTGAAAAACATCCAGAAATGATTGAAGCTACTGACTGAATGAAAGGAGCTGGCATCTCACTCTCTTTGAATCTTCTTTATCATGCTAAGAGGAGCAGGAAAAAGCAAAAAATTTCAGAATTGCACCTTGCAATGCGGAGAAATTACAGTTTGTGCATTTACAATATTCATTGATTTTTGCCATTGAAAAACATCCAGAAATGATTGAAGCTACTGACTGAATGAAAGGAGCTGGCATCTCACTCTCTTTGAATCTTCTTTATCATGCTAAGAGGAGCAGGAAAAAGCAAAAAATTTCAGAATTGCACCTTGCAATGCGGAGAAATTACTGTTTGTGCATTTACAATATTCATTGATTTTTGCCATTGAAAAACATCATGTTATTCATATACCAGAAATTTTTGAAGCTACTGACTGAATGAAAGGAGCTGGCACCTCACTCTCTTTGAATCTTCTTTATCATGCTAAGAGGAGCGGGAAAAAGCAAAAAATTTCAGAATTGCACCTTGCAATGCGGAGAAATTACTGTTTGTGCATTTACAATATTCATTGATTTTTGCCATTGAAAAACGTCCAGAAATGATTGAAGGTACTGACTGAATGAAAGGAGCTGGCATCTCACTCTCTTTGAATCTTCTTTATCATGCTAAGAGGAGCAGGAAAAAGCAAAAAATTTCAGAATTGCACCTTGCAATGCGGAGAAATTACTGTTTGTGCATTTACAATATTCATTGATTTTTGCCATTGAAAAACATCCAGAAATGATTGAAGCTACTGACTGAATGAAAGGAGCTGGCATCTCACTCTCTTTGAATCTTCTTTATCATGCTAAGAGGAGCAGGAAAAAGCAAAAAATTTCAGAATTGCACCTTGCAATGCGGAGAAATTACAGTTTGTGCATTTACAATATTCATTGATTTTTGCCATTGAAAAACATCCAGAAATGATTGAAGCTACTGACTGAATGAAAGGAGCTGGCATCTCACTCTCTTTGAATCTTCTTTATCATGCTAAGAGGAGCAGGAAAAAGCAAAAAATTTCAGAATTGCACCTTGCAATGCGGAGAAATTACTGTTTGTGCATTTACAATATTCATTGATTTTTGCCATTGAAAAACATCATGTTATTCATATACCAGAAATGTTTGAAGCTACTGACTGAATGAAAGGAGCTGGCATCTCACTCTCTTTGAATCTTCTTTATCATGCTAAGAGGAGCAGGAAAAAGCAAAAAATTTCAGAATTGCACCTTGCAATGTGGAGAAATTACTGTTTGTGCATTTACAATATTCATTGATTTTTACCATTGAAAAACGTCCAGAAATGATTGAAGCTACTGACTGAATGAAAGTAGCTGGCATCTCACTCTCTTTGAATCTTCTTTATCATGCTAAGAGGAGCAGGAAAAAGCAAAAAATTTCAGACTTGCACCTTGCAATGCGGAGAAATTACTGTTTGTGCATTTACAATATTCATTGATTTTTGCCATTGAAAAACGTCCAGAAATGATTGAAGGTACTGACTGAATGAAAGGAGCTGGCATCTCACTCTCTTTGAATCTTCTTTATCATGCTAAGAGGAGCAGGAAAAAGCAAAAAATTTCAGAATTGCACCTTGCAATGCGGAGAAATTACTGTTTGTGCATTTACAATATTCATTGATTTTAGCCACTGAAAAACGTCCAGAAATGATTGAAGCTACTGACTGAATGAAAGGAGATGGCATCTCACTCTCTTTGAATCTTCTTTAACATGCTAAGAGGAGCAGGAAAAAGCAAAAAATTTCAGAATTGCCCCTTGCAATGCGGAGAAATTACAGTTTGTGCATTTACAATATTCATTGATTTTTGCCATTGAAAAACATCCAGAAATGATTGAAGCTACTGACTGAATGAAAGGAGCTGGCATCTCACTCTCTTTGAATCTTCTTTATCATGCTAAGAGGAGCAGGAAAAAGCAAAAAATTTCAGAATTGCACCTTGCAATGCGGAGAAATTACTGTTTGTGAATTTACAATATTCATTGATTTTTGCCATTGAAAAACATCATGTTATTCATATACCAGAAATGTTTGAAGCTACTGACTGAATGAAAGGAGCTGGCATCTCACTCTCTTTGAATCTTCTTTATCATGCTAAGAGGAGCAGGAAAAAGCAAAAAATTTCAGAATTGCACCTTGCAATGTGGAGAAATTACTGTTTGTGCATTTACAATATTCATTGATTTTTACCATTGAAAAACATCCAGAAATGATTGAAGCTACTGACTGAATGAAAGTAGCTGGCATCTCACTCTCTTTGAATCTTCTTTATCATGCTAAGAGGAGCAGGAAAAAGCAAAAAATTTCAGACTTGCACCTTGCAATGCGGAGAAATTACTGTTTGTGCATTTACAATATTCATTGATTTTTGCCATTGAAAAACATCATGTTATTCATATACCAGAAATGTTTGAAGCTACTGACTGAATGAAAGGAGCTGGCATCTCACTGTCTTTGAATCTTCTTTATCATGCTAAGAGGAGCAGGAAAAAGCAAAAAATTTCAGAATTGCACCTTGCAATGCGGAGAAATTACTGTTTGTGCATTTACAATATTCATTGATTTTTGCCATTGAAAAACATCATGTTATTCATATACCAGAAATGTTTGAAGCTACTGACTGAATGAAAGGAGCTGGCATCTCACTCTCTTTGAATCTTCTTTATCATGCTAAGAGGAGCAGGAAAAAGCAAAAAATTTCAGAATTGCACCTTGCAATGCGGAGAAATTACTGTTTGTGCATTTACAATATTCATTGATTTTTGCCATTGAAAAACGTCCAGAAATGATTGAAGCTACTGACTGAATGAAAGGAGCTGGCATCTCACTCTCTTTGAATCTTCTTTATCATGCTAAGAGGAGCAGGAAAAATCAAAAAATTTCAGAATTGCACCTTGCAATGCGGAGAAATTACTGTTTGTGCATTTACAATATTCATTGATTTTTGCCATTGAAAAACATGTTAATCATATACCAGAAATGTTTGAAGCTACTGACTGAATGAAAGGAGCTGGCACCTCACCCTCTTTGAATCTTCTTTATCATGCTAAGAGGAGCGGGAAAAAGCAAAAAATTTCAGAATTGCACCTTGCAATGCGGAGAAATTACTGTTTGTGCATTTACAATATTCATTGATTTTTGCCATTGAAAAACGTCCAGAAATGATTGAAGGTACTGACTGAATGAACGGAGCTGGCATCTCACTCTCTTTGAATCTTCTTTATCATGCTAAGAGGAGCAGGAAAAAGCAAAAAATTTCAGAATTGCACCTTGCAATGCGGAGAAATTACTGTTTGTGCATTTACAATATTCATTGATTTTTGCCATTGAAAAACGTCCAGAAATGATTGAAGCTACTGACTGAATGAAAGGAGCTGGCATCTCACTCTCTTTGAATCTTCTTTATCATGCTAAGAGGAGCAGGAAAAAGCAAAAAATTTCAGAATTGCACCTTGCAATGCGGAGAAATTACTGTTTGTGCATTTACAATATTCATTGATTTTTGCCATTGAAAAACATCATGTTATTCATATACCAGAAATGTTTGAAGCTACTGACTGAATGAAAGGAGCTGGCATCTCACTCTCTTTGAATCTTCTTTATCATGCTAAGAGGAGCAGGAAAAAGCAAAAAATTTCAGAATTGCACCTTGCAATGCGGAGAAATTACTGTTTTTGCATTTACAATATTCATTGATTTTTGCCATTGAAAAACGTCCAGAAATGATTGAAGCTACTGACTGAATGAAAGGAGCTGGCATCTCACTCTCTTTGAATCTTCTTTATCATGCTAAGAGGAGCAGGAAAAAGTAAAAAATTTCAGAATTGCACCTTGCAATGCGGAGAAATTACTGTTTGTGCATTTACAATATTCATTGATTTTTGCCATTGAAAAACATCATGTTATTCATCTACCAGAAATGTTTGAAGCTACTGACTGAATGAAAGGAGCTGACATCTCCCGCTCTTTGAATCTTCTTTATCATGCTAAGAGGAGCAGGAAAAAGCAAAAAATTTCAGAATTGCACCTTGCAATGCGGAGAAATTACTGTTTGTGCATTTACAATATTCATTGATTTTTGCCATTGAAAAACGTCCAGAAATGATTGAAGCTACTGACTGAATGAAAGGAGCTGGCATCTCACTCTCTTTGAATCTTCTTTATCATGCTAAGAGGAGCAGGAAAAAGCAAAAAAATTCAGAATTGCACCTTGCAATGCGGAGAAATTACTGTTTGTGCATTTACAATATTCATTGATTTTTGCCATTGAAAAACATCATGTTATTCATATACCAGAAATGTTTGAAGCTACTGACTGAATGAAAGGAGCTGGCATCTCACTCTCTTTGAATCTTCTTCATCATGCTAAGAGGAGCAGGAAAAAGCAAAAAATTTCAGAATTGCACCTTGTAATGCGGAGAAATTACTGTTTGTGCATTTACAATATTCATTGATTTTTGCCATTGAAAAACATCATGTTATTCATATACCAGAAATGTTTGAAGCTACTGACTGAATGAAAGGAGCTGGCATCTCACTCTCTTTGAATCTTCTTTATCATGCTAAGAGGAGCAGGAAAAAGCAAAAAATTTCAGAATTGCACCTTGCAATGCGGAGAAATTACTGTTTGTGCATTTACAATATTCATTGATTTTTGCCATTGAAAAACGTCCAGAAATGATTGAAGCTACTGACTGAATGAAAGGAGCTGGCATCTCACTCTCTTTGAATCTTCTTTATCATGCTAAGAGGAGCAGGAAAAAGCAAAACATTTCAGAATTGCACCTTGCAATGCGGAGAAATTACTGTTTGTGCATTTACAATATTCATTGATTTTTGCCATTGAAAAACGTCCAGAAATGATTGAAGCTACTGACTGAATGAAAGGAGCTGGCATCTCACTCTCTTTGAATCTTCTTTATCATGCTAAGAGGAGCAGGAAAAAGCAAAAAATTTCAGAATTGCACCTTGCAATGCGGAGAAATTACTGTTTGTGCATTTACAATAATCATTGATTTTTGCCATTGAAAAACGTCCAGAAATGATTGAAGCTACTGACTGAATGAAAGGAGCTGGCATCTCACTCTCTTTGAATCTTCTTTATCATGCTAAGAGGAGCAGGAAAAAGCAAAAAATTTCAGAATTGCACCTTGCAATGCGGAGAAATTACTGTTTGTGCATTTACAATATTCATTGATTTTTGCCATTGAAAAACATCATGTTATTCATATTCCAGAAATGTTTGAAGCTACTGACTGAATGAAAGGAGCTGGCATCTCACTCTCTTTGAATCTTCTTTATCATGCTAAGAGGAGCAGGAAAAAGCAAAAAATTTCAGAATTGCACCTTGCAATGCGGAGAAATTACTGTTTGTGCATTTACAATATTCATTGATTTTTGCCATTGAAAAACGTCCAGAAATGATTGAAGCTACTGACTGAATGAAAGGAGCTGGCATCTCACTCTCTTTGAATCTTGTTTATCATGCTAAGAGGAGCAGGAAAAAGCAAAAAATTTCAGAATTGCACCTTGCAATGCGGAGAAATTACTGTTTGTGCATTTACAATATTCATTGATTTTTGCCATTGAAAAACATCATGTTATTCATATACCAGAAATGATTGAAGCTACTGACTGAATGAAAGGAGCTGGCATCTCACTCTCTTTGAATCTTCTTTATCATGCTAAGAGGAGCAGGAAAAAGTAAAAAATTTCAGAATTGCACCTTGCAATGCGGAGAAATTACTGTTTGTGCATTTATAATATTCAATGATTTTTGCCATTGAAAAACGTCCAGAAATGATTGAAGCTACTGACTGAACGAAAGGAGCTGGCATCTCACTCTCTTTGAATCTTCTTTATCATGCTAAGAGGAGCAGGAAAAAGCAAAAAATTTCAGAATTGCACCTTGCAATGCGGAGAAATTACTGTTTGTGCATTTACAATATTCATTGATTTTTGCCATTGAAAAACGTCCAGAAATGATTGAAGCTACTGACTGAATGAAAGGAGCTGGCATCTCACTCTCTTTGAATCTTCTTTATCATGCTAAGAGGAGCAGGAAAAAGCAAAAAATTTCAGAATTGCACCTTGCAATGCGGAGAAATTACTGTTTGTGCATTTACAATATTCATTGATTTTTGCCATTGAAAAACATCATGTTATTCATATACCAGAAATGTTTGAAGCTACTGACTGAATGAAAGGAGCTGACATCTCACGCTCTTTGAATCTTCTTTATCATGCTAAGAGGAGCAGGAAAAAGCAAAAAATTTCAGAATTGCACCTTGCAATGCGGAGAAATTACTGTTTGTGCATTTACAATATTCATTGATTTTTGCCATTGAAAAACGTCCAGAATTGATTGAAGCTACTGACTGAATGAAAGGAGCTGGCATCTCACTCTCTTTGAATCTTCTTTATCATGCTAAGAGGAGCAGGAAAAAGCAAAAAATTTCAGAATTGCACCTTGCAATGCGGAGAAATTACTGTTTGTGCATTTACAATATTCATTGATTTTTGCCATTGAAAAACATCATGTTATTCATATACCAGAAATGTTTGAAGCTACTGACTGAATGAAAGGAGCTGGCATCTCACTCTCTTTGAATCTTCTTTATCATGCTAAGAGGAGCAGGAAAAAGCAAAAAATTTCAGAATTGCACCTTGCAATGCGGAGAAATTACTGTTTGTGCATTTACAATATTCATTGATTTTTGCCATTGAAAAACATCATGTTATTCATATACCAGAAATGTTTGAAGCTACTGACTGAATGAAAGGAGCTGGCATCTCACTCTCTTTGAATCTTCTTTATCATGCTAAGAGGAGCAGGGAAAAGCAAAAAATTTCAGAATTGCACCTTGCAATGTGGAGAAATTACTGTTTGTGCATTTACAATATTCATTGATTTTTACCATTGAAAAACGTCCAGAAATGATTGAAGCTACTGACTGAATGAAAGGAGCTGGCACCTCACTCTCTTTGAATCTTCTTTATCATGCTAAGAGGAGCAGGAAAAAGCAAAAAATTTCAGAATTGCACCTTGCAATGCGGAGAAATTACTGTTTGTGCATTTACAATATTCATTGATTTTTGCCATTGAAAAACATCATGTTATTCATATTCCAGAAATGTTTGAAGCTACTGACTGAATGAAAGGAGCTGGCATCTCACTCTCTTTGAATCTTCTTTATCATGCTAAGAGGAGCAGGAAAAAGCAAAAAATTTCAGAATTGCACCTTGCAATGCGGAGAAATTACTGTTTGTGCATTTACAATATTCATTGATTTTTGCCATTGAAAAACGTCCAGAAATGATTGAAGCTACTGACTGAATGAAAGGAGCTGGCATCTCACTCTCTTTGAATCTTGTTTATCATGCTAAGAGGAGCAGGAAAAAGCAAAAAATTTCAGAATTGCACCTTGCAATGCGGAGAAATTACTGTTTGTGCATTTACAATATTCATTGATTTTTGCCATTGAAAAACATCATGTTATTCATATACCAGAAATGATTGAAGCTACTGACTGAATGAAAGGAGCTGGCATCTCACTCTCTTTGAATCTTCTTTATCATGCTAAGAGGAGCAGGAAAAAGTAAAAAATTTCAGAATTGCACCTTGCAATGCGGAGAAATTACTGTTTGTGCATTTATAATATTCAATGATTTTTGCCATTGAAAAACGTCCAGAAATGATTGAAGCTACTGACTGAACGAAAGGAGCTGGCATCTCACTCTCTTTGAATCTTCTTTATCATGCTAAGAGGAGCAGGAAAAAGCAAAAAATTTCAGAATTGCACCTTGCAATGCGGAGAAATTACTGTTTGTGCATTTACAATATTCATTGATTTTTGCCATTGAAAAACGTCCAGAAATGATTGAAGCTACTGACTGAATGAAAGGAGCTGGCATCTCACTCTCTTTGAATCTTCTTTATCATGCTAAGAGGAGCAGGAAAAAGCAAAAAATTTCAGAATTGCACCTTGCAATGCGGAGAAATTACTGTTTGTGCATTTACAATATTCATTGATTTTTGCCATTGAAAAACATCATGTTATTCATATACCAGAAATGTTTGAAGCTACTGACTGAATGAAAGGAGCTGACATCTCACGCTCTTTGAATCTTCTTTATCATGCTAAGAGGAGCAGGAAAAAGCAAAAAATTTCAGAATTGCACCTTGCAATGCGGAGAAATTACTGTTTGTGCATTTACAATATTCATTGATTTTTGCCATTGAAAAACGTCCAGAATTGATTGAAGCTACTGACTGAATGAAAGGAGCTGGCATCTCACTCTCTTTGAATCTTCTTTATCATGCTAAGAGGAGCAGGAAAAAGCAAAAAAATTCAGAATTGCACCTTGCAATGCGGAGAAATTACTGTTTGTGCATTTACAATATTCATTGATTTTTGCCATTGAAAAACATCATGTTATTCATATACCAGAAATGTTTGAAGCTACTGACTGAATGAAAGGAGCTGGCATCTCACTCTCTTTGAATCTTCTTTATCATGCTAAGAGGAGCAGGAAAAAGCAAAAAATTTCAGAATTGCACCTTGCAATGCGGAGAAATTACTGTTTGTGCATTTACAATATTCATTGATTTTTGCCATTGAAAAACATCATGTTATTCATATACCAGAAATGTTTGAAGCTACTGACTGAATGAAAGGAGCTGGCATCTCACTCTCTTTGAATCTTCTTTATCATGCTAAGAGGAGCAGGGAAAAGCAAAAAATTTCAGAATTGCACCTTGCAATGTGGAGAAATTACTGTTTGTGCATTTACAATATTCATTGATTTTTACCATTGAAAAACGTCCAGAAATGATTGAAGCTACTGACTGAATGAAAGGAGCTGGCACCTCACTCTCTTTGAATCTTCTTTATCATGCTAAGAGGAGCAGGAAAAAGCAAAAAATTTCAGAATTGCACCTTGCAATGCGGAGAAATTACTGTTTGTGCATTTACAATATTCATTGATTTTTGCCATTGAAAAACATCATGTTATTCATATTCCAGAAATGTTTGAAGCTACTGACTGAATGAAAGGAGCTGGCATCTCACTCTCTTTGAATCTTCTTTATCATGCTAAGAGGAGCAGGAAAAAGCAAAAAATTTCAGAATTGCACCTTGCAATGCGGAGAAATTACTGTTTGTGCATTTACAATAATCATTGATTTTTGCCATTGAAAAACGTCCAGAAATGATTGAAGCTACTGACTGAATGAAAGGAGCTGGCATCTCACTCTCTTTGAATCTTCTTTATCATGCTAAGAGGAGCAGGAAAAAGCAAAAAATTTCAGAATTGCACCTTGCAATGCGGAGAAATTACTGTTTGTGCATTTACAATATTCATTGATTTTTGCCATTGAAAAACATCATGTTATTCATATTCCAGAAATGTTTGAAGCTACTGACTGAATGAAAGGAGCTGGCATCTCACTCTCTTTGAATCTTCTTTATCATGCTAAGAGGAGCAGGAAAAAGCAAAAAATTTCAGAATTGCACCTTGCAATGCGGAGAAATTACTGTTTGTGCATTTACAATATTCATTGATTTTTGCCATTGAAAAACGTCCAGAAATGATTGAAGCTACTGACTGAATGAAAGGAGCTGGCATCTCACTCTCTTTGAATCTTGTTTATCATGCTAAGAGGAGCAGGAAAAAGCAAAAAATTTCAGAATTGCACCTTGCAATGCGGAGAAATTACTGTTTGTGCATTTACAATATTCATTGATTTTTGCCATTGAAAAACATCATGTTATTCATATACCAGAAATGATTGAAGCTACTGACTGAATGAAAGGAGCTGGCATCTCACTCTCTTTGAATCTTCTTTATCATGCTAAGAGGAGCAGGAAAAAGTAAAAAATTTCAGAATTGCACCTTGCAATGCGGAGAAATTACTGTTTGTGCATTTATAATATTCAATGATTTTTGCCATTGAAAAACGTCCAGAAATGATTGAAGCTACTGACTGAACGAAAGGAGCTGGCATCTCACTCTCTTTGAATCTTCTTTATCATGCTAAGAGGAGCAGGAAAAAGCAAAAAATTTCAGAATTGCACCTTGCAATGCGGAGAAATTACTGTTTGTGCATTTACAATATTCATTGATTTTTGCCATTGAAAAACGTCCAGAAATGATTGAAGCTACTGACTGAATGAAAGGAGCTGGCATCTCACTCTCTTTGAATCTTCTTTATCATGCTAAGAGGAGCAGGAAAAAGCAAAAAATTTCAGAATTGCACCTTGCAATGCGGAGAAATTACTGTTTGTGCATTTACAATATTCATTGATTTTTGCCATTGAAAAACATCATGTTATTCATATACCAGAAATGTTTGAAGCTACTGACTGAATGAAAGGAGCTGACATCTCACGCTCTTTGAATCTTCTTTATCATGCTAAGAGGAGCAGGAAAAAGCAAAAAATTTCAGAATTGCACCTTGCAATGCGGAGAAATTACTGTTTGTGCATTTACAATATTCATTGATTTTTGCCATTGAAAAACGTCCAGAATTGATTGAAGCTACTGACTGAATGAAAGGAGCTGGCATCTCACTCTCTTTGAATCTTCTTTATCATGCTAAGAGGAGCAGGAAAAAGCAAAAAATTTCAGAATTGCACCTTGCAATGCGGAGAAATTACTGTTTGTGCATTTACAATATTCATTGATTTTTGCCATTGAAAAACATCATGTTATTCATATACCAGAAATGTTTGAAGCTACTGACTGAATGAAAGGAGCTGGCATCTCACTCTCTTTGAATCTTCTTTATCATGCTAAGAGGAGCAGGAAAAAGCAAAAAATTTCAGAATTGCACCTTGCAATGCGGAGAAATTACTGTTTGTGCATTTACAATATTCATTGATTTTTGCCATTGAAAAACATCATGTTATTCATATACCAGAAATGTTTGAAGCTACTGACTGAATGAAAGGAGCTGGCATCTCACTCTCTTTGAATCTTCTTTATCATGCTAAGAGGAGCAGGGAAAAGCAAAAAATTTCAGAATTGCACCTTGCAATGTGGAGAAATTACTGTTTGTGCATTTACAATATTCATTGATTTTTACCATTGAAAAACGTCCAGAAATGATTGAAGCTACTGACTGAATGAAAGGAGCTGGCACCTCACTCTCTTTGAATCTTCTTTATCATGCTAAGAGGAGCAGGAAAAAGCAAAAAATTTCAGAATTGCACCTTGCAATGCGGAGAAATTACTGTTTGTGCATTTACAATATTCATTGATTTTTGCCATTGAAAAACATCATGTTATTCATATTCCAGAAATGTTTGAAGCTACTGACTGAATGAAAGGAGCTGGCATCTCACTCTCTTTGAATCTTCTTTATCATGCTAAGAGGAGCAGGAAAAAGCAAAAAATTTCAGAATTGCACCTTGCAATGCGGAGAAATTACTGTTTGTGCATTTACAATATTCATTGATTTTTGCCATTGAAAAACGTCCAGAAATGATTGAAGCTACTGACTGAATGAAAGGAGCTGGCATCTCACTCTCTTTGAATCTTGTTTATCATGCTAAGAGGAGCAGGAAAAAGCAAAAAATTTCAGAATTGCACCTTGCAATGCGGAGAAATTACTGTTTGTGCATTTTCAATATTCATTGATTTTTGCCATTGAAAAACATCATGTTATTCATATACCAGAAATGATTGAAGCTACTGACTGAATGAAAGGAGCTGGCATCTCACTCTCTTTGAATCTTCTTTATCATGCTAAGAGGAGCAGGAAAAAGTAAAAAATTTCAGAATTGCACCTTGCAATGCGGAGAAATTACTGTTTGTGCATTTATAATATTCAATGATTTTTGCCATTGAAAAACGTCCAGAAATGATTGAAGCTACTGACTGAACGAAAGGAGCTGGCATCTCACTCTCTTTGAATCTTCTTTATCATGCTAAGAGGAGCAGGAAAAAGCAAAAAATTTCAGAATTGCACCTTGCAATGCGGAGAAATTACTGTTTGTGCATTTACAATATTCATTGATTTTTGCCATTGAAAAACGTCCAGAAATGATTGAAGCTACTGACTGAATGAAAGGAGCTGGCATCTCACTCTCTTTGAATCTTCTTTATCATGCTAAGAGGAGCAGGAAAAAGCAAAAAATTTCAGAATTGCACCTTGCAATGCGGAGAAATTACTGTTTGTGCATTTACAATATTCATTGATTTTTGCCATTGAAAAACATCATGTTATTCATATACCAGAAATGTTTGAAGCTACTGACTGAATGAAAGGAGCTGACATCTCACGCTCTTTGAATCTTCTTTATCATGCTAAGAGGAGCAGGAAAAAGCAAAAAATTTCAGAATTGCACCTTGCAATGCGGAGAAATTACTGTTTGTGCATTTACAATATTCATTGATTTTTGCCATTGAAAAACGTCCAGAATTGATTGAAGCTACTGACTGAATGAAAGGAGCTGGCATCTCACTCTCTTTGAATCTTCTTTATCATGCTAAGAGGAGCAGGAAAAAGCAAAAAATTTCAGAATTGCACCTTGCAATGCGGAGAAATTACTGTTTGTGCATTTACAATATTCATTGATTTTTGCCATTGAAAAACATCATGTTATTCATATACCAGAAATGTTTGAAGCTACTGACTGAATGAAAGGAGCTGGCATCTCACTCTCTTTGAATCTTCTTTATCATGCTAAGAGGAGCAGGAAAAAGCAAAAAATTTCAGAATTGCACCTTGCAATGCGGAGAAATTACTGTTTGTGCATTTACAATATTCATTGATTTTTGCCATTGAAAAACATCATGTTATTCATATACCAGAAATGTTTGAAGCTACTGACTGAATGAAAGGAGCTGGCATCTCACTCTCTTTGAATCTTCTTTATCATGCTAAGAGGAGCAGGGAAAAGCAAAAAATTTCAGAATTGCACCTTGCAATGTGGAGAAATTACTGTTTGTGCATTTACAATATTCATTGATTTTTACCATTGAAAAACGTCCAGAAATGATTGAAGCTACTGACTGAATGAAAGGAGCTGGCACCTCACTCTCTTTGAATCTTCTTTATCATGCTAAGAGGAGCGGGAAAAAGCAAAAAAATTCAGAATTGCACCTTGCAATGCGGAGAAATTACTGTTTGTGCATTTACAATATTCATTGATTTTTGCCATTGAAAAACGTCCAGAAATGATTGAAAGTACTGACTGAATGAAAGGAGCTGGCATCTCACTCTCTTTGAATCTTCTTTATCATGCTAAGAGGAGCAGGAAAAAGCAAAAAATTTCAGAATTGCACCTTGCAATGCGGAGAAATTACTGTTTGTGCATTTACAATATTCATTGATTTTTGCCATTGAAAAACGTCCAGAAATGATTGAAGCTACTGACTGAATGAAAGGAGCTGGCATCTCACTCTCTTTGAATCTTCTTTATCATGCTAAGAGGAGCAGGAAAAAGTAAAAAATTTCAGAATTGCACCTTGCAATGCGGAGAAATTACAGTTTGTGCATTTACAATATTCATTGATTTTTGCCATTGAAAAACATCCAGAAATGATTGAAGCTACTGACTGAATGAAAGGAGCTGGCATCTCACTCTCTTTGAATCTTCTTTATCATGCTAAGAGGAGCAGGAAAAAGCAAAAAATTTCAGAATTGCACCTTGCAATGCGGAGAAATTACTGTTTGTGCATTTACAATATTCATTGATTTTTGCCATTGAAAAACATCATGTTATTCATATACCAGAAATGTTTGAAGCTACTGACTGAATGAAAGGAGCTGGCATCTCACTCTCTTTGAATCTTCATTATCATGCTAAGAGGAGCAGGAAAAAGCAAAAAATTTCAGAATTGCACCTTGCAATGCGGAGAAATTACTGTTTGTGCATTTACAATATTCATTGATTTTTGCCATTGAAAAACATGTTATTCATATACCAGAAATGTTTGAAGCTACTGACTGAATGAAAGGAGCTGGCACCTCACTCTCTTTGAATCTTCTTTATCATGCTAAGAGGAGCGGGAAAAAGCAAAAAAATTCAGAATTGCACCTTGCAATGCGGAGAAATTACTGTTTGTGCATTTACAATATTCATTGATTTTTGCCATTGAAAAACGTCCAGAAATGATTGAAAGTACTGACTGAATGAAAGGAGCTGGCATCTCACTCTCTTTGAATCTTCTTTATCATGCTAAGAGGAGCAGGAAAAAGCAAAAAATTTCAGAATTGCACCTTGCAATGCGGAGAAATTACTGTTTGTGCATTTACAATATTCATTGATTTTTGCCATTGAAAAACGTCCAGAAATGATTGAAGCTACTGACTGAATGAAAGGAGCTGGCATCTCACTCTCTTTGAATCTTCTTTATCATGCTAAGAGGAGCAGGAAAAAGTAAAAAATTTCAGAATTGCACCTTGCAATGCGGAGAAATTACAGTTTGTGCATTTACAATATTCATTGATTTTTGCCATTGAAAAACATCCAGAAATGATTGAAGCTACTGACTGAATGAAAGGAGCTGGCATCTCACTCTCTTTGAATCTTCTTTATCATGCTAAGAGGAGCAGGAAAAAGCAAAAAATTTCAGAATTGCACCTTGCAATGCGGAGAAATTACTGTTTGTGCATTTACAATATTCATTGATTTTTGCCATTGAAAAACATCATGTTATTCATATACCAGAAATGTTTGAAGCTACTGACTGAATGAAAGGAGCTGGCATCTCACTCTCTTTGAATCTTCATTATCATGCTAAGAGGAGCAGGAAAAAGCAAAAAATTTCAGAATTGCACCTTGCAATGTGGAGAAATTACTGTTTGTGCATTTACAATATTCATTGATTTTTAACAATGAAAAACGTCCAGAAATGATTGAATCTACTGACTGAATGAAAGTAGCTGGCATCTCACTCTCTTTGAATCTTCTTTATCATGCTAAGAGGAGCAGGAAAAAGCAAAAAATTTCAGAATTGCACCTTGCAATGCGGAGAAATTACTGTTTGTGCATTTACAATATTCATTGATTTTTGCCATTGAAAAACATCATGTTATTCATATACCAGAAATGTTTGAAGCTACTGACTGAATGAAAGGAGCTGGCATCTCACTCTCTTTGAATCTTCTTTATCATGCTAAGAGGAGCAGGAAAAAGCAAAAAATTTCAGAATTGCACCTTGCAATGCGGAGAAATTACTGTTTGTGCATTTACAATATTCATTGATTTTTGCCATTGAAAAACATCATGTTATTCATATACCAGAAATGTTTGAAGCTACTGACTGAATGAAAGGAGCTGGCATCTCACTCTCTTTGAATCTTCTTTATCATGCTAAGAGGAGCAGGAAAAAGCAAAAAATTTCAGAATTGCACCTTGCAATGTGGAGAAATTACTGTTTGTGCATTTACAATATTCATTGATTTTTACCATTGAAAAACGTCCAGAAATGATTGAAGCTACTGACTGAATGAAAGTAGCTGGCATCTCACTCTCTTTGAATCTTCTTTATCATACTAAGAGGAGCAGGAAAAAGCAAAAAATTTCAGACTTGCACCTTGCAATGCGGAGAAATTACTGTTTGTGCATTTACAATATTCATTGATTTTTGCCATTGAAAAACATCATGTTATTCATATACCAGAAATGTTTGAAGCTACTGACTGAATGAAAGGAGCTGGCATCTCACTCTCTTTGAATCTTCTTTATCATGCTAAGAGGAGCAGGAAAAAGCAAAAAATTTCAGAATTGCACCTTGCAATGCGGAGAAATTACTGTTTGTGCATTTACAATATTCATTGATTTTTGCCATTGAAAAACGTCCAGAAATGATTGAAGCTACTGACTGAATGAAAGGAGCTGGCATCTCACTCTCTTTGAATCTTCTTTATCATGCTAAGAGGAGCAGGAAAAAGCAAAAAATTTCAGAATTGCACCTTGCAATGCGGAGAAATTACTGTTTGTGCATTTACAATATTCATTGATTTTTGCCATTGAAAAACGTCCAGAAATGATTGAAGCTACTGACTGAATGAAAGGAGCTGGCATCTCACTCTCTTTGAATCTTCTTTATCATGCTAAGAGGAGCAGGAAAAAGCAAAAAATTTCAGAATTGCACCTTGCAATGCGGAGAAATTACTGTTTGTGCATTTACAATATTCATTGATTTTTGCCATTAAAAAACATCATGTTATTCATATACCAGAAATGTTTGAAGCTACTGACTGAATGAAAGGAGCTGGCATCTCACTCTCTTTGAATCTTCTTTATCATGCTAAGAGGAGCAGGAAAAAGCAAAAAATTTCAGAATTGCACCTTGCAATGCGGAGAAATTACTGTTTGTGCATTTACAATATTCATTGATTTTTGCCATTGAAAAACGTCCAGAAATGATTGAAGCTACTGACTGAATGAAAGGAGCTGGCATCTCACTCTCTTTGAATCTTGTTTATCATGCTAAGAGGAGCAGGAAAAAGCAAAAAATTTCAGAATTGCACCTTGCAATGCGGAGAAATTACTGTTTGTGCATTTACAATATTCATTGATTTTTGCCATTGAAAAACATCATGTTATTCATATACCAGAAATGATTGAAGCTACTGACTGAATGAAAGGAGCTGGCATCTCACTCTCTTTGAATCTTCTTTATCATGCTAAGAGGAGCAGGAAAAAGTAAAAAATTTCAGAATTGCACCTTGCAATGCGGAGAAATTACTGTTTGTGCATTTATAATATTCAATGATTTTTGCCATTGAAAAACGTCCAGAAATGATTGAAGCTACTGACTGAACGAAAGGAGCTGGCATCTCACTCTCTTTGAATCTTCTTTATCATGCTAAGAGGAGCAGGAAAAAGCAAAAAATTTCAGAATTGCACCTTGCAATGCGGAGAAATTACTGTTTGTGCATTTACAATATTCATTGATTTTTGCCATTGAAAAACGTCCAGAAATGATTGAAGCTACTGACTGAATGAAAGGAGCTGGCATCTCACTCTCTTTGAATCTTCTTTATCATGCTAAGAGGAGCAGGAAAAAGCAAATAATTTCAGAATTGCACCTTGCAATGCGGAGAAATTACTGTTTGTGCATTTACAATATTCATTGATTTTTGCCTTTGAAAAACATCATGTTATTCATATACCAGAAATGTTTGAAGCTACTGACTGAATGAAAGGAGCTGACATCTCACGCTCTTTGAATCTTCTTTATCATGCTAAGAGGAGCAGGAAAAAGCAAAACATTTCAGAATTGCACCTTGCAATGCGGAGAAATTACTGTTTGTGCATTTACAATATTCATTGATTTTTGCCATTGAAAAACGTCCAGAAATGATTGAAGCTACTGACTGAATGAAAGGAGCTGGCATCTCACTCTCTTTGAATCTTCTTTATCATGCTAAGAGGAGCAGGAAAAAGCAAAAAATTTCAGAATTGCACCTTGCAATGCGGAGAAATTACTGTTTGTGCATTTACAATATTCATTGATTTTTGCCATTGAAAAACATCATGTTATTCATATACCAGAAATGTTTGAAGCTACTGACTGAATGAAAGGAGCTGGCATCTCACTCTCTTTGAATCTTCTTTATCATGCTAAGAGGAGCAGGAAAAAGCAAAAAATTTCAGAATTGCACCTTGCAATGCGGAGAAATTACTGCTTGTGCATTTACAATATTCATTGATTTTTGCCATTGAAAAACGTCCAGAAATGATTGAAGCTACTGACTGAATGAAAGGAGCTGGCATCTCACTCTCTTTGAATCTTCTTTATCATGCTAAGAGGAGCAGGAAAAAGCAAAAAATTTCAGAATTGCACCTTGCAATGCGGAGAAATTACTGTTTGTGCATTTACAATATTCATTGATTTTTGCCATTGAAAAACATCATGTTATTCATATACCAGAAATGTTTGAAGCTACTGACTGAATGAAAGGAGCTGACATCTCACGCTCTTTGAATCTTCTTTATCATGCTAAGAGGAGCAGGAAAAAGCAAAAAATTTCAGAATTGCACCTTGCAATGCGGAGAAATTACTGTTTGTGCATTTACAATATTCATTGATTTTTGCCATTGAAAAACGTCCAGAAATGATTGAAGCTACTGACTGAATGAAAGGAGCTGGCATCTCACTCTCTTTGAATCTTCTTTATCATGCTAAGAGGAGCAGGAAAAAGCAAAAAATTTCAGAATTGCACCTTGCAATGCGGAGAAATTACTGTTTGTGCATTTACAATATTCATTGATTTTTGCCATTGAAAAACATCATGTTATTCATATACCAGAAATGTTTGAAGCTACTGACTGAATGAAAGGAGCTGGCATCTCACTCTCTTTGAATCTTCTTTATCATGCTAAGAGGAGCAGGAAAAAGCAAAAAATTTCAGAATTGCACCTTGCAATGCGGAGAAATTACTGTTTGTGCATTTACAATATTCATTGATTTTTGCCATTGAAAAACATCATGTTATTCATATACCAGAAATGTTTGAAGCTACTGACTGAATGAAAGGAGCTGGCATCTCACTCTCTTTGAATCTTCTTTATCATGCTAAGAGGAGCAGGAAAAAGCAAAAAATTTCAGAATTGCACCTTGCAATGCGGAGAAATTACTGTTTGTGCATTTACAATATTCATTGATTTTTGCCATTGAAAAACGTCCAGAAATGATTGAAGCTACTGACTGAATGAAAGGAGCTGGCATCTCACTCTCTTTGAATCTTCTTTATCATGCTAAGAGGAGCAGGAAAAAGCAAAACATTTCAGAATTGCACCTTGCAATGCGGAGAAATTACTGTTTGTGCATTTACAATATTCATTGATTTTTGCCATTGAAAAACGTCCAGAAATGATTGAAGCTACTGACTGAATGAAAGGAGCTGGCATCTCACTCTCTTTGAATCTTCTTTATCATGCTAAGAGGAGCAGGAAAAAGCAAAAAATTTCAGAATTGCACCTTGCAATGCGGAGAAATTACTGTTTGTTCATTTACAATATTCATTGATTTTTGCCATTGAAAAACGTCCAGAAATGATTGAAGCTACTGACTGAATGAAAGGAGCTGGCATCTCACTCTCTTTGAATCTTCTTTATCATGCTAAGAGGAGCAGGAAAAAGCAAAAAATTTCAGAATTGCACCTTGCAATGCGGAGAAATTACTGTTTGTGCATTTACAATATTCATTGATTTTTGCCATTGAAAAACATCATGTTATTCATATACCAGAAATGTTTGAAGCTACTGACTGAATGAAAGGAGCTGGCATCTCACTCTCTTTGAATCTTCTTTATCATGCTAAGAGGAGCAGGAAAAAGCAAAAAATTTCAGAATTGCACCTTGCAATGCGGAGAAATTACTGTTTGTGCATTTACAATATTCATTGATTTTTGCCATTGAAAAACGTCCAGAAATGATTGAAGCTACTGACTGAATGAAAGGAGCTGGCATCTCACTCTCTTTGAATCTTGTTTATCATGCTAAGAGGAGCAGGAAAAAGCAAAAAATTTCAGAATTGCACCTTGCAATGCGGAGAAATTACTGTTTGTGCATTTACAATATTCATTGATTTTTGCCATTGAAAAACATCATGTTATTCATATACCAGAAATGATTGAAGCTACTGACTGAATGAAAGGAGCTGGCATCTCACTCTCTTTGAATCTTCTTTATCATGCTAAGAGGAGCAGGAAAAAGTAAAAAATTTCAGAATTGCACCTTGCAATGCGGAGAAATTACTGTTTGTGCATTTATAATATTCAATGATTTTTGCCATTGAAAAACGTCCAGAAATGATTGAAGCTACTGACTGAACAAAAGGAGCTGGCATCTCACTCTCTTTGAATCTTCTTTATCATGCTAAGAGGAGCAGGAAAAAGCAAAAAATTTCAGAATTGCACCTTGCAATGCGGAGAAATTACTGTTTGTGCATTTACAATATTCATTGATTTTTGCCATTGAAAAACGTCCAGAAATGATTGAAGCTACTGACTGAATGAAAGGAGCTGGCATCTCACTCTCTTTGAATCTTCTTTATCATGCTAAGGGGAGCAGGAAAAAGCAAAAAATTTCAGAATTGCACCTTGCAATGCGGAGAAATTACTGTTTGTGCATTTACAATATTCATTGATTTTTGCCATTGAAAAACATCATGTTATTCATATACCAGAAATGTTTGAAGCTACTGACTGAATGAAAGGAGCTGACATCTCACGCTCTTTGAATCTTCTTTATCATGCTAAGAGGAGCAGGAAAAAGCAAAAAATTTCAGAATTGCACCTTGCAATGCGGAGAAATTACTGTTTGTGCATTTACAATATTCATTGATTTTTGCCATTGAAAAACGTCCAGAATTGATTGAAGCTACTGACTGAATGAAAGGAGCTGGCATCTCACTCTCTTTGAATCTTCTTTATCATGCTAAGAGGAGCAGGAAAAAGCAAAAAATTTCAGAATTGCACCTTGCAATGCGGAGAAATTACTGTTTGTGCATTTACAATATTCATTGATTTTTGCCATTGAAAAACATCATGTTATTCATATACCAGAAATGTTTGAAGCTACTGACTGAACGAAAGGAGCTGGCATCTCACTCTCTTTGAATCTTGTTTATCATGCTAAGAGGAGCAGGAAAAAGCAAAAAATTTCAGAATTGCACCTTGCAATGCGGAGAAATTACTGTTTGTGCATTTACAATATTCATTGATTTTTGCCATTGAAAAACATCATGTTATTCATATACCAGAAATGATTGAAGCTACTGACTGAATGAAAGGAGCTGGCATCTCACTCTCTTTGAATCTTCTTTATCATGCTAAGAGGAGCAGGAAAAAGTAAAAAATTTCAGAATTGCACCTTGCAATGCGGAGAAATTACTGTTTGTGCATTTATAATATTCAATGATTTTTGCCATTGAAAAACGTCCAGAAATGATTGAAGCTACTGACTGAACAAAAGGAGCTGGCATCTCACTCTCTTTGAATCTTCTTTATCATGCTAAGAGGAGCAGGAAAAAGCAAAAAATTTCAGAATTGCACCTTGCAATGCGGAGAAATTACTGTTTGTGCATTTACAATATTCATTGATTTTTGCCATTGAAAAACGTCCAGAAATGATTGAAGCTACTGACTGAATGAAAGGAGCTGGCATCTCACTCTCTTTGAATCTTCTTTATCATGCTAAGGGGAGCAGGAAAAAGCAAAAAATTTCAGAATTGCACCTTGCAATGCGGAGAAATTACTGTTTGTGCATTTACAATATTCATTGATTTTTGCCATTGAAAAACATCATGTTATTCATATACCAGAAATGTTTGAAGCTACTGACTGAATGAAAGGAGCTGACATCTCACGCTCTTTGAATCTTCTTTATCATGCTAAGAGGAGCAGGAAAAAGCAAAAAATTTCAGAATTGCACCTTGCAATGCGGAGAAATTACTGTTTGTGCATTTACAATATTCATTGATTTTTGCCATTGAAAAACGTCCAGAATTGATTGAAGCTACTGACTGAATGAAAGGAGCTGGCATCTCACTCTCTTTGAATCTTCTTTATCATGCTAAGAGGAGCAGGAAAAAGCAAAAAATTTCAGAATTGCACCTTGCAATGCGGAGAAATTACTGTTTGTGCATTTACAATATTCATTGATTTTTGCCATTGAAAAACATCATGTTATTCATATACCAGAAATGTTTGAAGCTACTGACTGAATGAAAGGAGCTGGCATCTCACTCTCTTTGAATCTTCTTTATCATGCTAAGAGGAGCAGGAAAAAGCAAAAAATTTCAGAATTGCACCTTGCAATGCGGAGAAATTACTGTTTGTGCATTTACAATATTCATTGATTTTTGCCATTGAAAAACATCATGTTATTCATATACCAGAAATGTTTGAAGCTACTGACTGAATGAAAGGAGCTGGCATCTCACTCTCTTTGAATCTTCTTTATCATGCTAAGAGGAGCAGGGAAAAGCAAAAAATTTCAGAATTGCACCTTGCAATGTGGAGAAATTACTGTTTGTGCATTTACAATATTCATTGATTTTTACCATTGAAAAACGTCCAGAAATGATTGAAGCTACTGACTGAATGAAAGTAGCTGGCATCTCACTCTCTTTGAATCTTCTTTATCATGCTAAGACGAGCAGGAAAAAGCAAAAAATTTCAGACTTGCACCTTGCAATGCGGAGAAATTACTGTTTGTGCATTTACAATATTCATTGATTTTTGCCATTGAAAAACATCATGTTATTCATATACCAGAAATGTTTGAAGCTACTGACTGAATGAAAGGAGCTGGCATCTCACTCTCTTTGAATCTTCTTTATCATGCTAAGAGGAGCAGGAAAAAGCAAAAAATTTCAGAATTGCACCTTGCAATGCGGAGAAATTACTGTTTGTGCATTTACAATATTCATTGATTTTTGCCATTGAAAAACGTCCAGAAATGATTGAAGCTACTGACTGAATGAAAGGAGCTGGCATCTCACTCTCTTTGAATCTTTTTTATCATGCTAAGAGGAGCAGGAAAAAGCAAAAAATTTCAGAATTGCACCTTGCAATGCGGAGAAATTACTGTTTGTGCATTTACAATATTCATTGATTTTTGCCATTGAAAAACATGTTATTCATATACCAGAAATGTTTGAAGCTACTGACTGAATGAAAGGAGCTGGCACCTCACTCTTTGAATCTTCTTTATCATGCTAAGAGGAGCAGGAAAAAGCAAAAAATTTCAGAATTGCACCTTGCAATGTGGAGAAATTACTGTTTGTGCATTTACAATATTCATTGATTTTTACCATTGAAAAACGTCCAGAAATGATTGAAGCTACTGACTGAATGAAAGTAGCTGGCATCTCACTCTCTTTGAATCTTCTTTATCATGCTAAGACGAGCAGGAAAAAGCAAAAAATTTCAGACTTGCACCTTGCAATGCGGAGAAATTACTGTTTGTGCATTTACAATATTCATTGATTTTTGCCATTGAAAAACATCATGTTATTCATATACCAGAAATGTTTGAAGCTACTGACTGAATGAAAGGAGCTGGCATCTCACTCTCTTTGAATCTTCTTTATCATGCTAAGAGGAGCAGGAAAAAGCAAAAAATTTCAGAATTGCACCTTGCAATGCGGAGAAATTACTGTTTGTGCATTTACAATATTCATTGATTTTTGCCATTGAAAAACGTCCAGAAATGATTGAAGCTACTGACTGAATGAAAGGAGCTGGCATCTCACTCTCTTTGAATCTTCTTTATCATGCTAAGAGGAGCAGGAAAAAGCAAAAAATTTCAGAATTGCACCTTGCAATGCGGAGAAATTACTGTTTGTGCATTTACAATATTCATTGATTTTTGCCATTGAAAAACGTCCAGAAATGATTGAAGCTACTGACTGAATGAAAGGAGCTGGCATCTCACTCTCTTTGAATCTTCTTTATCATGCTAAGAGGAGCAGGAAAAAGCAAAAAATTTCAGAATTGCACCTTGCAATGCGGAGAAATTACTGTTTGTGCATTTACAATATTCATTGATTTTTGCCATTGAAAAACATGTTATTCATATACCAGAAATGTTTGAAGCTACTGACTGAATGAAAGGAGCTGGCACCTCACTCTCTTTGAATCTTCTTTGTCATGCTAAGAGGAGCGGGAAAAAGCAAAAAATTTCAGAATTGCACCTTGCAATGCGGAGAAATTACTGTTTGTGCATTTACAATATTCATTGATTTTTGCCATTGAAAAACGTCCAGAAATGATTGAAGGTACTGACTGAATGAAAGGAGCTGGCATCTCACTCTCTTTGAATCTTCTTTACCATGCTAAGAGGAGCAGGAAAAAGCAAAAAATTTCAGAATTGCACCTTGCAATGCGGAGAAATTACTGTTTGTGCATTTACAAAATTCATTGATTTTTGCCATTGAAAAACGTCCAGAAATGATTGAAGCTACTGACTGAATGAAAGGAGCTGGCATCTCACTCTCTTTGAATCTTCTTTATCATGCTAAGAGGAGCAGGAAAAAGCAAAAAATTTCAGAATTGCACCTTGCAATGCGGAGAAATTACTGTTTGTGCATTTACAATATTCATTGATTTTTGCCATTGAAAAACGTCCAGAAATGATTGAAGCTACTGACTGAATGAAAGGAGCTGGCATCTCACTCTCTTTGAATCTTCTTTATCATGCTAAGAGGAGCAGGAAAAAGCAAAAAATTTCAGAATTGCACCTTGCAATGTGGAGAAATTACTGTTTGTGCATTTACAATATTCATTGATTTTTACCATTGAAAAACGTCCAGAAATGATTGAAGCTACTGACTGAATGAAAGTAGCTGGCATCTCACTCTCTTTGAATCTTCTTTATCATGCTAAGACGAGCAGGAAAAAGCAAAAAATTTCAGACTTGCACCTTGCAATGCGGAGAAATTACTGTTTGTGCATTTACAATATTCATTGATTTTTGCCATTGAAAAACATCATGTTATTCATATACCAGAAATGTTTGAAGCTACTGACTGAATGAAAGGAGCTGGCATCTCACTCTCTTTGAATCTTCTTTATCATGCTAAGAGGAGCAGGAAAAAGCAAAAAATTTCAGAATTGCACCTTGCAATGCGGAGAAATTACTGTTTGTGCATTTACAATATTCATTGATTTTTGCCATTGAAAAACGTCCAGAAATGATTGAAGCTACTGACTGAATGAAAGGAGCTGGCATCTCACTCTCTTTGAATCTTCTTTATCATGCTAAGAGGAGCAGGAAAAAGCAAAAAATTTCAGAATTGCACCTTGCAATGCGGAGAAATTACTGTTTGTGCATTTACAATATTCATTGATTTTTGCCATTGAAAAACGTCCAGAAATGATTGAAGCTACTGACTGAATGAAAGGAGCTGGCATCTCACTCTCTTTGAATCTTCTTTATCATGCTAAGAGGAGCAGGAAAAAGCAAAAAATTTCAGAATTGCACCTTGCAATGCGGAGAAATTACTGTTTGTGCATTTACAATATTCATTGATTTTTGCCATTGAAAAACATGTTATTCATATACCAGAAATGTTTGAAGCTACTGACTGAATGAAAGGAGCTGGCACCTCACTCTCTTTGAATCTTCTTTATCATGCTAAGAGGAGCGGGAAAAAGCAAAAAATTTCAGAATTGCACCTTGCAATGCGGAGAAATTACTGTTTGTGCATTTACAATATTCATTGATTTTTGCCATTGAAAAACGTCCAGAAATGATTGAAGGTACTGACTGAATGAAAGGAGCTGGCATCTCACTCTCTTTGAATCTTCTTTATCATGCTAAGAGGAGCAGGAAAAAGCAAAAAATTTCAGAATTGCACCTTGCAATGCGGAGAAATTACTGTTTGTGCATTTACAAAATTCATTGATTTTTGCCATTGAAAAACGTCCAGAAATGATTGAAGCTACTGACTGAATGAAAGGAGCTGGCATCTCACTCTCTTTGAATCTTCTTTATCATGCTAAGAGGAGCAGGAAAAAGCAAAAAATTTCAGAATTGCACCTTGCAATGCGGAGAAATTACAGTTTGTGCATTTACAATATTCATTGATTTTTGCCATTGAGAAACGTCCAGAAATGATTGAAGCTACTGACTGAATGAAAGGAGCTGGCATCTCACTCTCTTTGAATCTTTATCATGCTAAGAGGAGCAGGAAAAAGCAAAAAATTTCAGAATTGCACCTTGCAATGCGGAGAAATTACTGTTTGTGCATTTACAATATTCATTAATTTTTGCCATTGAAAAACATCATGTTATTCATATACCAGAAATGTTTGAAGCTACTGACTGAATGAAAGGAGCTGGCATCTCACTCTCTTTGAATCTTCTTTATCATGCTAAGAGGAGCAGGAAAAAGCAAAAAATTTCAGAATTGCACCTTGCAATGTGGAGAAATTACTGTTTGTGCATTTACAATATTCATTGATTTTTACCATTGAAAAACGTCCAGAAATGATTGAAGCTACTGACTGAATCAAAGTAGCTGGCATCTCACTCTCTTTGAATCTTCTTTATCATGCTAAGAGGAGCAGGAAAAAGCAAAAAATTTCAGACTTGCACCTTGCAATGCGGAGAAATTACTGTTTGTGCATTTACAATATTCATTGATTTTTGCCATTGAAAAACATCATGTTATTGATATACCAGAAATGTTTGAAGCTACTGACTGAATGAAAGGAGCTGGCATCTCACTCTCTTTGAATCTTCTTTATCATGCTAAGAGGAGCAGGAAAAAGCAAAAAATTTCAGAATTGCACCTTGCAATGCGGAGAAATTACTGTTTGTGCATTTACAATATTCATTGATTTTTTCCATTGAAAAACATCATGTTATTCATATACCAGAAATGTTTGAAGCTACTGACTGAATGAAAGGAGCTGGCATCTCAATCTCTTTGAATCTTCTTTATCATGCTAAGAGGAGCAGGAAAAAGCAAAAAACTTCAGAATTGCACCTTGCAATGTGGAGAAATTACTGTTTGTGCATTTACAATATTCATTGATTTTTACCATTGAAAAACGTCCAGAAATGATTGAAGCTACTGACTGAATGAAAGTAGCTGGCATCTCACTCTCTTTGAATCTTCTTTATCATGCTAAGAGGAGCAGGAAAAAGCAAAAAATTTCAGACTTGCACCTTGCAATGCGGAGAAATTACTGTTTGTGCATTTACAATATTCATTGATTTTTGCCATTGAAAAACATCATGTTATTCATATACCAGAAATGTTTGAAGCTACTGACTGAATGAAAGGAGCTGGCATCTCACTCTCTTTGAATCTTCTTTATCATGCTAAGAGGAGCAGGAAAAAGCAAAAAATTTCAGAATTGCACCTTGCAATGCGGAGAAATTACTGTTTGTGCATTTACAATATTCATTGATTTTTGCCATTGAAAAACATCATGTTATTCATATACCAGAAATGTTTGAAGCTACTGACTGAATGAAAGGAGCTGACATCTCACTCTCTTTGAATCTTCTTTATCATGCTAAGAGGAGCAGGAAAAAGCAAAAAATTTCAGAATTGCACCTTGCAATGCGGAGAAATTACTGTTTGTGCATTTACAATATTCATTGATTTTTGCCATTGAAAAACGTCCAGAAATGATTGAAGCTACTGACTGAATGAAAGGAGCTGGCATCTCACTCTCTTTGAATCATGCTAAGAGGAGCAGGAAAAAGTAAAAAATTTCAGAATTGCACCTTGCAATGCGGAGAAATTACTGTTTGTGCATTTACAATATTCATTGATTTTTGCCATTGAAAAACATCATGTTATTCATATACCAGAAATGTTTGAAGCTACTGACTGAATGAAAGGAGCTGGCATCTCACTCTCTTTGAATCTTCTTTATCATGCTAAGAGGAGCAGGAAAAAGCAAAAAATTTTAGAATTGCACCTTGCAATGTGGAGAAATTACTGTTTGTGCATTTACAATATTCATTGATTTTTACCATTGAAAAACGTCCAGAAATGATTGAAGCTACTGACTGAATGAAAGTAGCTGGCATCTCACTCTCTTTGAATCTTCTTTATCATGCTAAGAGGAGCAGGAAAAAGCAAAAAATTTCAGAATTGCACCTTGCAATGCGGAGAAATTACAGTTTGTGCATTTACAATATTCATTGATTTTTGCCATTGAGAAACGTCCAGAAATGATTGAAGCTACTGACTGAATGAAAGGAGCTGGCATCTCACTCTCTTTGAATCTTTATCATGCTAAGAGGAGCAGGAAAAAGCAAAAAATTTCAGAATTGCACCTTGCAATGCGGAGAAATTACTGTTTGTGCATTTACAATATTCATTGATTTTTGCCATTGAAAAACATCATGTTATTCATATACCAGAAATGTTTGAAGCTACTGACTGAATGAAAGGAGCTGGCATCTCACTCTCTTTGAATCTTCTTTATCATGCTAAGAGGAGCAGGAAAAAGCAAAAAATTTCAGAATTGCACCTTGCAATGTGGAGAAATTACTGTTTGTGCATTTACAATATTCATTGATTTTTACCATTGAAAAACGTCCAGAAATGATTGAAGCTACTGACTGAATCAAAGTAGCTGGCATCTCACTCTCTTTGAATCTTCTTTATCATGCTAAGAGGAGCAGGAAAAAGCAAAAAATTTCAGACTTGCACCTTGCAATGCGGAGAAATTACTGTTTGTGCATTTACAATATTCATTGATTTTTGCCATTGAAAAACATCATGTTATTGATATACCAGAAATGTTTGAAGCTACTGACTGAATGAAAGGAGCTGGCATCTCACTCTCTTTGAATCTTCTTTATCATGCTAAGAGGAGCAGGAAAAAGCAAAAAATTTCAGAATTGCACCTTGCAATGCGGAGAAATTACTGTTTGTGCATTTACAATATTCATTGATTTTTTCCATTGAAAAACATCATGTTATTCATATACCAGAAATGTTTGAAGCTACTGACTGAATGAAAGGAGCTGGCATCTCAATCTCTTTGAATCTTCTTTATCATGCTAAGAGGAGCAGGAAAAAGCAAAAAACTTCAGAATTGCACCTTGCAATGTGGAGAAATTACTGTTTGTGCATTTACAATATTCATTGATTTTTACCATTGAAAAACGTCCAGAAATGATTGAAGCTACTGACTGAATGAAAGTAGCTGGCATCTCACTCTCTTTGAATCTTCTTTATCATGCTAAGAGGAGCAGGAAAAAGCAAAAAATTTCAGACTTGCACCTTGCAATGCGGAGAAATTACTGTTTGTGCATTTACAATATTCATTGATTTTTGCCATTGAAAAACATCATGTTATTCATATACCAGAAATGTTTGAAGCTACTGACTGAATGAAAGGAGCTGGCATCTCACTCTCTTTGAATCTTCTTTATCATGCTAAGAGGAGCAGGAAAAAGCAAAAAATTTCAGAATTGCACCTTGCAATGCGGAGAAATTACTGTTTGTGCATTTACAATATTCATTGATTTTTGCCATTGAAAAACGTCCAGAAATGATTGAAGCTACTGACTGAATGAAAGGAGCTGGCATCTCACTCTCTTTGAATCATGCTAAGAGGAGCAGGAAAAAGTAAAAAATTTCAGAATTGCACCTTGCAATGCGGAGAAATTACTGTTTGTGCATTTACAATATTCATTGATTTTTGCCATTGAAAAACATCATGTTATTCATATACCAGAAATGTTTGAAGCTACTGACTGAATGAAAGGAGCTGGCATCTCACTCTCTTTGAATCTTCTTTATCATGCTAAGAGGAGCAGGAAAAAGCAAAAAATTTCAGAATTGCACCTTGCAATGCGGAGAAATTACTGTTTGTGCATTTACAATATTCATTGATTTTTTCCATTGAAAAACATCATGTTATTCATATACCAGAAATGTTTGAAGCTACTGACTGAATGAAAGGAGCTGGCATCTCAATCTCTTTGAATCTTCTTTATCATGCTAAGAGGAGCAGGAAAAAGCAAAAAACTTCAGAATTGCACCTTGCAATGTGGAGAAATTACTGTTTGTGCATTTACAATATTCATTGATTTTTACCATTGAAAAACGTCCAGAAATGATTGAAGCTACTGACTGAATGAAAGTAGCTGGCATCTCACTCTCTTTGAATCTTCTTTATCATGCTAAGAGGAGCAGGAAAAAGCAAAAAATTTCAGACTTGCACCTTGCAATGCGGAGAAATTACTGTTTGTGCATTTACAATATTCATTGATTTTTGCCATTGAAAAACATCATGTTATTCATATACCAGAAATGTTTGAAGCTACTGACTGAATGAAAGGAGCTGGCATCTCACTCTCTTTGAATCTTCTTTATCATGCTAAGAGGAGCAGGAAAAAGCAAAAAATTTCAGAATTGCACCTTGCAATGCGGAGAAATTACTGTTTGTGCATTTACAATATTCATTGATGTTTGCCATTGAAAAACGTCCAGAAATGATTGAAGCTACTGACTGAATGAAAGGAGCTGGCATCTCACTCTCTTTGAATCATGCTAAGAGGAGCAGGAAAAAGTAAAAAATTTCAGAATTGCACCTTGCAATGCGGAGAAATTACTGTTTGTGCATTTACAATATTCATTGATTTTTGCCATTGAAAAACATCATGTTATTCATATACCAGAAATGTTTGAAGCTACTGACTGAATGAAAGGAGCTGGCATCTCACTCTCTTTGAATCTTCTTTATCATGCTAAGAGGAGCAGGAAAAAGCAAAAAATTTTAGAATTGCACCTTGCAATGTGGAGAAATTACTGTTTGTGCATTTACAATATTCATTGATTTTTACCATTGAAAAACGTCCAGAAATGATTGAAGCTACTGACTGAATGAAAGTAGCTGGCATCTCACTCTCTTTGAATCTTCTTTATCATGCTAAGAGGAGCAGGAAAAAGCAAAAAATTTCAGACTTGCACCTTGCAATGCGGAGAAATTACTGTTTGTGCATTTACAATATTCATTGATTTTTGCCATTGAAAAACATCATGTTATTCATATACCAGAAATGTTTGAAGCTACTGACTGAATGAAAGGAGCTGGCATCTCACTCTCTTTGAATCTTCTTTATCATGCTAAGAGGAGCAGGAAAAAGCAAAAAATTTCAGAATTGCACCTTGCAATGCGGAGAAATTACTGTTTGTGCATTTACAATATTCATTGATTTTTGCCATTGAAAAACGTCCAGAAATGATTGAAGCTACTGACTGAATGAAAGGAGCTGGCATCTCACTCTCTTTGAATCTTCTTTATCATGCTAAGAGGAGCAGGAAAAAGCAAAAAATTTCAGAATTGCACCTTGCAATGCGGAGAAATTACTGTTTGTGCATTTACAATATTCATTGATTTTTGCCATTGAAAAACGTCCAGAAATGATTGAAGCTACTGACTGAATGAAAGGAGCTGGCATCTCACTCTCTTTGAATCTTCTTTATCATGCTAAGAGGAGCAGGAAAAAGCAAAAAATTTCAGAATTGCACCTTGCAATGCGGAGAAATTACTGTTTGTGCATTTACAATATTCATTGATTTTTGCCATTGAAAAACATGTTATTCATATACCAGAAATGTTTGAAGCTACTGACTGAATGAAAGGAGCTGGCACCTCAATCTCTTTGAATCTTCTTTATCATGCTAAGAGGAGCGGGAAAAAGCAAAAAATTTCAGAATTGCACCTTGCAATGCGGAGAAATTACTGTTTGTGCATTTACAATATTCATTGATTTTTGCCATTGAAAAACGTCCAGAAATGATTGAAGGTACTGACTGAATGAAAGGAGCTGGCATCTCACTCTCTTTGAATCTTCTTTATCATGCTAAGAGGAGCAGGAAAAAGCAAAAAATTTCAGAATTGCACCTTGCAATGCGGAGAAATTACTGTTTGTGCATTTACAATATTCATTGATTTTTGCCATTGAAAAACGTCCAGAAATGATTGAAGCTACTGACTGAATGAAAGGAGCTGGCATCTCACTCTCTTTGAATCTTCTTTATCATGCTAAGAGGAGCAGGAAAAAGCAAAAAATTTCAGAATTGCACCTTGCAATGCGGAGAAATTACTGTTTGTGCATTTACAATATTCATTGATTTTTGCCATTGAAAAACGTCCAGAAATGATTGAAGCTACTGACTGAATGAAAGGAGCTGGCATCTCACTCTCTTTGAATCTTCTTTATCATGCTAAGAGGAGCAGGAAAAAGCAAAAAATTTCAGAATTGCACCTTGCAATGCGGAGAAATTACTGTTTGTGCATTTACAATATTCATTGATTTTTGCCATTGAAAAACATGTTATTCATATACCAGAAATGTTTGAAGCTACTGACTGAATGAAAGGAGCTGGCACCTCAATCTCTTTGAATCTTCTTTATCATGCTAAGAGGAGCGGGAAAAAGCAAAAAATTTCAGAATTGCACCTTGCAATGCGGAGAAATTACTGTTTGTGCATTTACAATATTCATTGATTTTTGCCATTGAAAAACATCCAGAAATGATTGAAGGTACTGACTGAATGAAAGGAGCTGGCATCTCACTCTCTTTGAATCTTCTTTATCATGCTAAGAGGAGCAGGAAAAAGCAAAAAATTTCAGAATTGCACCTTGCAATGCGGAGAAATTACTGTTTGTGCATTTACAATATTCATTGATTTTTGCCATTGAAAAACGTCCAGAAATGATTGAAGCTACTGACTGAATGAAAGGAGCTGGCATCTCACTCTCTTTGAATCTTCTTTATCATGCTAAGAGGAGCAGGAAAAAGCAAAAAATTTCAGAATTGCACCTTGCAATGCGGAGAAATTACTGTTTGTGCATTTACAATATTCATTGATTTTTGCCATTGAAAAACATCCAGAAATGATTGAAGCTACTGACTGAATGAAAGGAGCTGGCATCTCACTCTCTTTGAATCTTCTTTATCATGCTAAGAGGAGCAGGAAAAAGCAAAAAATTTCAGAATTGCACCTTGCAATGCGGAGAAATTACAGTTTGTGCATTTACAATATTCATTGATTTTTGCCATTGAAAAACATCATGTTATTCATATACCAGAAATGTTTGAAGCTACTGACTGAATGAAAGGAGCTGGCATCTCACTCTCTTTGAATCTTCTTTATCATGCTAAGAGGAGCAGGAAAAAGCAAAAAATTTCAGAATTGCACCTTGCAATGTGGAGAAATTACTGTTTGTGCATTTACAATATTCATTGATTTTTACCATTGAAAAACGTCCAGAAATGATTGAAGCTACTGACTGAATGAAAGTAGCTGGCATCTCACTCTCTTTGAATCTTCTTTATCATGCTAAGAGGAGCAGGAAAAAGCAAAAAATTTCAGACTTGCACCTTGCAATGCGGAGAAATTACTGTTTGTGCATTTACAATATTCATTGATTTTTGCCATTGAAAAACATCATGTTATTCATATACCAGAAATGTTTGAAGCTACTGACTGAATGAAAGGAGCTGGCATCTCACTCTCTTTGAATCTTCTTTATCATGCTAAGAGGAGCAGGAAAAAGCAAAAAATTTCAGAATTGCACCTTGCAATGCGGAGAAATTACTGTTTGTGCATTTACAATATTCATTGATTTTTGCCATTGAAAAACGTCCAGAAATGATTGAAGCTACTGACTGAATGAAAGGAGCTGGCATCTCACTCTCTTTGAATCATGCTAAGAGGAGCAGGAAAAAGTAAAAAATTTCAGAATTGCACCTTGCAATGCGGAGAAATTACTGTTTGTGCATTTACAATATTCATTGATTTTTGCCATTGAAAAACATCATGTTATTCATATACCAGAAATGTTTGAAGCTACTGACTGAATGAAAGGAGCTGGCATCTCACTCTCTTTGAATCTTCTTTATCATGCTAAGAGGAGCAGGAAAAAGCAAAAAATTTCAGAATTGCACCTTGCAATGCGGAGAAATTACTGTTTGTGCATTTACAATATTCATTGATTTTTTCCATTGAAAAACATCATGTTATTCATATACCAGAAATGTTTGAAGCTACTGACTGAATGAAAGGAGCTGGCATCTCAATCTCTTTGAATCTTCTTTATCATGCTAAGAGGAGCAGGAAAAAGCAAAAAACTTCAGAATTGCACCTTGCAATGTGGAGAAATTACTGTTTGTGCATTTACAATATTCATTGATTTTTACCATTGAAAAACGTCCAGAAATGATTGAAGCTACTGACTGAATGAAAGTAGCTGGCATCTCACTCTCTTTGAATCTTCTTTATCATGCTAAGAGGAGCAGGAAAAAGCAAAAAATTTCAGACTTGCACCTTGCAATGCGGAGAAATTACTGTTTGTGCATTTACAATATTCATTGATTTTTGCCATTGAAAAACATCATGTTATTCATATACCAGAAATGTTTGAAGCTACTGACTGAATGAAAGGAGCTGGCATCTCACTCTCTTTGAATCTTCTTTATCATGCTAAGAGGAGCAGGAAAAAGCAAAAAATTTCAGAATTGCACCTTGCAATGCGGAGAAATTACTGTTTGTGCATTTACAATATTCATTGATTTTTGCCATTGAAAAACGTCCAGAAATGATTGAAGCTACTGACTGAATGAAAGGAGCTGGCATCTCACTCTCTTTGAATCATGCTAAGAGGAGCAGGAAAAAGTAAAAAATTTCAGAATTGCACCTTGCAATGCGGAGAAATTACTGTTTGTGCATTTACAATATTCATTGATTTTTGCCATTGAAAAACATCATGTTATTCATATACCAGAAATGTTTGAAGCTACTGACTGAATGAAAGGAGCTGGCATCTCACTCTCTTTGAATCTTCTTTATCATGCTAAGAGGAGCAGGAAAAAGCAAAAAATTTTAGAATTGCACCTTGCAATGTGGAGAAATTACTGTTTGTGCATTTACAATATTCATTGATTTTTACCATTGAAAAACGTCCAGAAATGATTGAAGCTACTGACTGAATGAAAGTAGCTGGCATCTCACTCTCTTTGAATCTTCTTTATCATGCTAAGAGGAGCAGGAAAAAGCAAAAAATTTCAGACTTGCACCTTGCAATGCGGAGAAATTACTGTTTGTGCATTTACAATATTCATTGATTTTTGCCATTGAAAAACATCATGTTATTCATATACCAGAAATGTTTGAAGCTACTGACTGAATGAAAGGAGCTGGCATCTCACTCTCTTTGAATCTTCTTTATCATGCTAAGAGGAGCAGGAAAAAGCAAAAAATTTCAGAATTGCACCTTGCAATGCGGAGAAATTACTGTTTGTGCATTTACAATATTCATTGATTTTTGCCATTGAAAAACGTCCAGAAATGATTGAAGCTACTGACTGAATGAAAGGAGCTGGCATCTCACTCTCTTTGAATCTTCTTTATCATGCTAAGAGGAGCAGGAAAAAGCAAAAAATTTCAGAATTGCACCTTGCAATGCGGAGAAATTACTGTTTGTGCATTTACAATATTCATTGATTTTTGCCATTGAAAAACGTCCAGAAATGATTGAAGCTACTGACTGAATGAAAGGAGCTGGCATCTCACTCTCTTTGAATCTTCTTTATCATGCTAAGAGGAGCAGGAAAAAGCAAAAAATTTCAGAATTGCACCTTGCAATGCGGAGAAATTACTGTTTGTGCATTTACAATATTCATTGATTTTTGCCATTGAAAAACATGTTATTCATATACCAGAAATGTTTGAAGCTACTGACTGAATGAAAGGAGCTGGCACCTCAATCTCTTTGAATCTTCTTTATCATGCTAAGAGGAGCGGGAAAAAGCAAAAAATTTCAGAATTGCACCTTGCAATGCGGAGAAATTACTGTTTGTGCATTTACAATATTCATTGATTTTTGCCATTGAAAAACGTCCAGAAATGATTGAAGGTACTGACTGAATGAAAGGAGCTGGCATCTCACTCTCTTTGAATCTTCTTTATCATGCTAAGAGGAGCAGGAAAAAGCAAAAAATTTCAGAATTGCACCTTGCAATGCGGAGAAATTACTGTTTGTGCATTTACAATATTCATTGATTTTTGCCATTGAAAAACGTCCAGAAATGATTGAAGCTACTGACTGAATGAAAGGAGCTGGCATCTCACTCTCTTTGAATCTTCTTTATCATGCTAAGAGGAGCAGGAAAAAGCAAAAAATTTCAGAATTGCACCTTGCAATGCGGAGAAATTACTGTTTGTGCATTTACAATATTCATTGATTTTTGCCATTGAAAAACGTCCAGAAATGATTGAAGCTACTGACTGAATGAAAGGAGCTGGCATCTCACTCTCTTTGAATCTTCTTTATCATGCTAAGAGGAGCAGGAAAAAGCAAAAAATTTCAGAATTGCACCTTGCAATGCGGAGAAATTACTGTTTGTGCATTTACAATATTCATTGATTTTTGCCATTGAAAAACATGTTATTCATATACCAGAAATGTTTGAAGCTACTGACTGAATGAAAGGAGCTGGCACCTCAATCTCTTTGAATCTTCTTTATCATGCTAAGAGGAGCGGGAAAAAGCAAAAAATTTCAGAATTGCACCTTGCAATGCGGAGAAATTACTGTTTGTGCATTTACAATATTCATTGATTTTTGCCATTGAAAAACGTCCAGAAATGATTGAAGGTACTGACTGAATGAAAGGAGCTGGCATCTCACTCTCTTTGAATCTTCTTTATCATGCTAAGAGGAGCAGGAAAAAGCAAAAAATTTCAGAATTGCACCTTGCAATGCGGAGAAATTACTGTTTGTGCATTTACAATATTCATTGATTTTTGCCATTGAAAAACGTCCAGAAATGATTGAAGCTACTGACTGAATGAAAGGAGCTGGCATCTCACTCTCTTTGAATCTTCTTTATCATGCTAAGAGGAGCAGGAAAAAGCAAAAAATTTCAGAATTGCACCTTGCAATGCGGAGAAATTACTGTTTGTGCATTTACAATATTCATTGATTTTTGCCATTGAAAAACATCCAGAAATGATTGAAGCTACTGACTGAATGAAAGGAGCTGGCATCTCACTCTCTTTGAATCTTCTTTATCATGCTAAGAGGAGCAGGAAAAAGCAAAAAATTTCAGAATTGCACCTTGCAATGTGGAGAAATTACTGTTTGTGCATTTACAATATTCATTGATTTTTACCATTGAAAAACGTCCAGAAATGATTGAAGCTACTGACTGAATGAAAGTAGCTGGCATCTCACTCTCTTTGAATCTTCTTTATCATGCTAAGAGGAGCAGGAAAAAGCAAAAAATTTCAGACTTGCACCTTGCAATGCGGAGAAATTACTGTTTGTGCATTTACAATATTCATTGATTTTTGCCATTGAAAAACATCATGTTATTCATATACCAGAAATGTTTGAAGCTACTGACTGAATGAAAGGAGCTGGCATCTCAATCTCTTTGAATCTTCTTTATCATGCTAAGAGGAGCATGAAAAAGCAAAAAATTTCAGAATTGCACCTTGCAATGTGGAGAAATTACTGTTTGTGCATTTACAATATTCATTGATTTTTACCATTGAAAAACGTCCAGAAATGATTGAAGCTACTGACTGAATGAAAGTAGCTGGCATCTCACTCTCTTTGAATCTTCTTTATCATGCTAAGAGGAGCAGGAAAAAGCAAAAAATTTCAGACTTGCACCTTGCAATGCGGAGAAATTACTGCTTGTGCATTTACAATATTCATTGATTTTTGCCATTGAAAAACATCATGTTATTCATATACCAGAAATGTTTGAAGCTACTGACTGAATGAAAGGAGCTGGCATCTCACTCTCTTTGAATCTTCTTTATCATGCTAAGAGGAGCAGGAAAAAGCAAAAAATTTCAGAATTGCACCTTGCAATGCGGAGAAATTACTGTTTGTGCATTTACAATATTCATTGATTTTTACCATTGAAAAACGTCCAGAAATGATTGAAGCTACTGACTGAATGAAAGTAGCTGGCATCTCACTCTCTTTGAATCTTCTTTATCATGCTAAGAGGAGCAGGAAAAAGCAAAAAATTTCAGACTTGCACCTTGCAATGCGGAGAAATTACTGCTTGTGCATTTACAATATTCATTGATTTTTGCCATTGAAAAACATCATGTTATTCATATACCAGAAATGTTTGAAGCTACTGACTGAATGAAAGGAGCTGGCATCTCACTCTCTTTGAATCTTCTTTATCATGCTAAGAGGAGCAGGAAAAAGCAAAAAATTTCAGAATTGCACCTTGCAATGCGGAGAAATTACTGTTTGTGCATTTACAATATTCATTGATTTTTGCCATTGAAAAACATCCAGAAATGATTGAAGCTACTGACTGAATGAAAGGAGCTGGCATCTCACTCTCTTTGAATCTTCTTTATCATGCTAAGAGGAGCAGGAAAAAGCAAAAAATTTCAGAATTGCACCTTGCAATGTGGAGAAATTACTGTTTGTGCATTTACAATATTCATTGATTTTTACCATTGAAAAACGTCCAGAAATGATTGAAGCTACTGACTGAATGAAAGTAGCTGGCATCTCACTCTCTTTGAATCTTCTTTATCATGCTAAGAGGAGCAGGAAAAAGCAAAAAATTTCAGACTTGCACCTTGCAATGCGGAGAAATTACTGTTTGTGCATTTACAATATTCATTGATTTTTGCCATTGAAAAACATCATGTTATTCATATACCAGAAATGTTTGAAGCTACTGACTGAATGAAAGGAGCTGGCATCTCACTCTCTTTGAATCTTCTTTATCATGCTAAGAGGAGCAGGAAAAAGCAAAAAATTTCAGAATTGCACCTTGCAATGCGGAGAAATTACTGTTTGTGCATTTACAATATTCATTGATTTTTGCCATTGAAAAACATAATGTTATTCATATACCAGAAATGTTTGAAGCTACTGACTGAATGAAAGGAGCTGGCATCTCAATCTCTTTGAATCTTCTTTATCATGCTAAGAGGAGCATGAAAAAGCAAAAAATTTCAGAATTGCACCTTGCAATGTGGAGAAATTACTGTTTGTGCATTTACAATATTCATTGATTTTTACCATTGAAAAACGTCCAGAAATGATTGAAGCTACTGACTGAATGAAAGTAGCTGGCATCTCACTCTCTTTGAATCTTCTTTATCATGCTAAGAGGAGCAGGAAAAAGCAAAAAATTTCAGACTTGCACCTTGCAATGCGGAGAAATTACTGCTTGTGCATTTACAATATTCATTGATTTTTGCCATTGAAAAACATCATGTTATTCATATACCAGAAATGTTTGAAGCTACTGACTGAATGAAAGGAGCTGGCATCTCACTCTCTTTGAATCTTCTTTATCATGCTAAGAGGAGCAGGAAAAAGCAAAAAATTTCAGAATTGCACCTTGCAATGCGGAGAAATTACTGTTTGTGCATTTACAATATTCATTGATTTTTACCATTGAAAAACGTCCAGAAATGATTGAAGCTACTGACTGAATGAAAGTAGCTGGCATCTCACTCTCTTTGAATCTTCTTTATCATGCTAAGAGGAGCAGGAAAAAGCAAAAAATTTCAGACTTGCACCTTGCAATGCGGAGAAATTACTGCTTGTGCATTTACAATATTCATTGATTTTTGCCATTGAAAAACATCATGTTATTCATATACCAGAAATGTTTGAAGCTACTGACTGAATGAAAGGAGCTGGCATCTCACTCTCTTTGAATCTTCTTTATCATGCTAAGAGGAGCAGGAAAAAGCAAAAAATTTCAGAATTGCACCTTGCAATGCGGAGAAATTACTGTTTGTGCATTTACAATATTCATTGATTTTTGCCATTGAAAAACGTCCAGAAATGATTGAAGCTACTGACTGAATGAAAGGAGCTGGCATCTCACTCTCTTTGAATCTTCTTTATCATGCTAAGAGGAGCAGGAAAAAGCAAAAAATTTCAGAATTGCACCTTGCAATGCGGAGAAATTACTGTTTGTGCATTTACAATATTCATTGATTTTTGCCATTGAAAAACGTCCAGAAATGATTGAAGCTACTGACTGAATGAAAGGAGCTGGCATCTCACTCTCTTTGAATCTTCTTTATCATGCTAAGAGGAGCAGGAAAAAGCAAAAAATTTCAGAATTGCACCTTGCAATGCGGAGAAATTACTGTTTGTGCATTTACAATATTCATTGATTTTTGCCATTGAAAAACATGTTATTCATATACCAGAAATGTTTGAAGCTACTGACTGAATGAAAGGAGCTGGCACCTCAATCTCTTTGAATCTTCTTTATCATGCTAAGAGGAGGGGGAAAAAGCAAAAAATTTCAGAATTGCACCTTGCAATGCGGAGAAATTACTGTTTGTGCATTTACAATATTCATTGATTTTTGCCATTGAAAAACGTCCAGAAATGATTGAAGGTACTGACTGAATGAAAGGAGCTGGCATCTCACTCTCTTTGAATCTTCTTTATCATGCTAAGAGGAGCAGGAAAAAGCAAAAAATTTCAGAATTGCACCTTGCAATGCGGAGAAATTACTGTTTGTGCATTTACAATATTCATTGATTTTTGCCATTGAAAAACGTCCAGAAATGATTGAAGCTACTGACTGAATGAAAGGAGCTGGCATCTCACTCTCTTTGAATCTTCTTTATCATGCTAAGAGGAGCAGGAAAAAGCAAAAAATTTCAGAATTGCACCTTGCAATGCGGAGAAATTACTGTTTGTGCATTTACAATATTCATTGATTTTTGCCATTGAAAAACGTCCAGAAATGATTGAAGCTACTGACTGAATGAAAGGAGCTGGCATCTCACTCTCTTTGAATCTTCTTTATCATGCTAAGAGGAGCAGGAAAAAGCAAAAAATTTCAGAATTGCACCTTGCAATGCGGAGAAATTACTGTTTGTGCATTTACAATATTCATTGATTTTTGCCATTGAAAAACATGTTATTCATATACCAGAAATGTTTGAAGCTACTGACTGAATGAAAGGAGCTGGCACCTCAATCTCTTTGAATCTTCTTTATCATGCTAAGAGGAGCGGGAAAAAGCAAAAAATTTCAGAATTGCACCTTGCAATGCGGAGAAATTACTGTTTGTGCATTTACAATATTCATTGATTTTTGCCATTGAAAAATGTCCAGAAATGATTGAAGGTACTGACTGAATGAAAGGAGCTGGCATCTCACTCTCTTTGAATCTTCTTTATCATGCTAAGAGGAGCAGGAAAAAGCAAAAAATTTCAGAATTGCACCTTGCAATGCGGAGAAATTACTGTTTGTGCATTTACAATATTCATTGATTTTTGCCATTGAAAAACATGTTATTCATATACCAGAAATGTTTGAAGCTACTGACTGAATGAAAGGAGCTGGCACCTCAATCTCTTTGAATCTTCTTTATCATGCTAAGAGGAGCGGGAAAAAGCAAAAAATTTCAGAATTGCACCTTGCAATGCGGAGAAATTACTGTTTGTGCATTTACAATATTCATTGATTTTTGCCATTGAAAAATGTCCAGAAATGATTGAAGGTACTGACTGAATGAAAGGAGCTGGCATCTCACTCTCTTTGAATCTTCTTTATCATGCTAAGAGGAGCAGGAAAAAGCAAAAAATTTCAGAATTGCACCTTGCAATGCGGAGAAATTACTGTTTGTGCATTTACAATATTCATTGATTTTTGCCATTGAAAAACGTCCAGAAATGATTGAAGCTACTGACTGAATGAAAGGAGCTGGCATCTCACTCTCTTTGAATCTTCTTTATCATGCTAAGAGGAGCAGGAAAAAGCAAAAAATTTCAGAATTGCACCTTGCAATGCGGAGAAATTACTGTTTGTGCATTTACAATATTCATTGATTTTTGCCATTGAAAAACATCCAGAAATGATTGAAGCTACTGACTGAATGAAAGGAGCTGGCATCTCACTCTCTTTGAATCTTCTTTATCATGCTAAGAGGAGCAGGAAAAAGCAAAAAATTTCAGAATTGCACCTTGCAATGCGGAGAAATTACAGTTTGTGCATTTACAATATTCATTGATTTTTGCCATTGAAAAACATCATGTTATTCATATACCAGAAATGTTTGAAGCTACTGACTGAATGAAAGGAGCTGGCATCTCACTCTCTTTGAATCTTCTTTATCATGCTAAGAGGAGCAGGAAAAAGCAAAAAATTTCAGAATTGCACCTTGCAATGTGGAGAAATTACTGTTTGTGCATTTACAATATTCATTGATTTTTACCATTGAAAAACGTCCAGAAATGATTGAAGCTACTGACTGAATGAAAGTAGCTGGCATCTCACTCTCTTTGAATCTTCTTTATCATGCTAAGAGGAGCAGGAAAAAGCAAAAAATTTCAGACTTGCACCTTGCAATGCGGAGAAATTACTGTTTGTGCATTTACAATATTCATTGATTTTTGCCATTGAAAAACATCATGTTATTCATATACCAGAAATGTTTGAAGCTACTGACTGAATGAAAGGAGCTGGCATCTCACTCTCTTTGAATCTTCTTTATCATGCTAAGAGGAGCAGGAAAAAGCAAAAAATTTCAGAATTGCACCTTGCAATGCGGAGAAATTACTGTTTGTGCATTTACAATATTCATTGATTTTTGCCATTGAAAAACATAATGTTATTCATATACCAGAAATGTTTGAAGCTACTGACTGAATGAAAGGAGCTGGCATCTCAATCTCTTTGAATCTTCTTTATCATGCTAAGAGGAGCATGAAAAAGCAAAAAATTTCAGAATTGCACCTTGCAATGTGGAGAAATTACTGTTTGTGCATTTACAATATTCATTGATTTTTACCATTGAAAAACGTCCAGAAATGATTGAAGCTACTGACTGAATGAAAGTAGCTGGCATCTCACTCTCTTTGAATCTTCTTTATCATGCTAAGAGGAGCAGGAAAAAGCAAAAAATTTCAGACTTGCACCTTGCAATGCGGAGAAATTACTGCTTGTGCATTTACAATATTCATTGATTTTTGCCATTGAAAAACATCATGTTATTCATATACCAGAAATGTTTGAAGCTACTGACTGAATGAAAGGAGCTGGCATCTCACTCTCTTTGAATCTTCTTTATCATGCTAAGAGGAGCAGAAAAAAGCAAAAAATTTCAGACTTGCACCTTGCAATGCGGAGAAATTACTGTTTGTGCATTTACAATATTCATTGATTTTTGCCATTGAAAAACATCATGTTATTCATATACCAGAAATGTTTGAAGCTACTGACTGAATGAAAGGAGCTGGCATCTCACTCTCTTTGAATCTTCTTTATCATGCTAAGAGGAGCAGGAAAAAGCAAAAAATTTCAGAATTGCACCTTGCAATGCGGAGAAATTACTGTTTGTGCATTTACAATATTCATTGATTTTTGCCATTGAAAAACGTCCAGAAATGATTGAAGCTACTGACTGAATGAAAGGAGCTGGCATCTCACTCTCTTTGAATCTTCTTTATCATGCTAAGAGGAGCAGGAAAAAGCAAAAAATTTCAGAATTGCACCTTGCAATGCGGAGAAATTACAGTTTGTGCATTTACAATATTCATTGATTTTTGCCATTGAAAAACATCATGTTATTCATATACCAGAAATGTTTGAAGCTACTGACTGAATGAAAGGAGCTGGCATCTCACTCTCTTTGAATCTTCTTTATCATGCTAAGAGGAGCAGGAAAAAGCAAAAAATTTCAGAATTGCACCTTGCAATGTGGAGAAATTACTGTTTGTGCATTTACAATATTCATTGATTTTTACCATTGAAAAACGTCCAGAAATGATTGAAGCTACTGACTGAATGAAAGTAGCTGGCATCTCACTCTCTTTGAATCTTCTTTATCATGCTAAGAGGAGCAGGAAAAAGCAAAAAATTTCAGACTTGCACCTTGCAATGCGGAGAAATTACTGTTTGTGCATTTACAATATTCATTGATTTTTGCCATTGAAAAACATCATGTTATTCATATACCAGAAATGTTTGAAGCTACTGACTGAATGAAAGGAGCTGGCATCTCACTCTCTTTGAATCTTCTTTATCATGCTAAGAGGAGCAGGAAAAAGCAAAAAATTTCAGAATTGCACCTTGCAATGCGGAGAAATTACTGTTTGTGCATTTACAATATTCATTGATTTTTGCCATTGAAAAACATAATGTTATTCATATACCAGAAATGTTTGAAGCTACTGACTGAATGAAAGGAGCTGGCATCTCAATCTCTTTGAATCTTCTTTATCATGTTAAGAGGAGCATGAAAAAGCAAAAAATTTCAGAATTGCACCTTGCAATGTGGAGAAATTACTGTTTGTGCATTTACAATATTCATTGATTTTTACCATTGAAAAACGTCCAGAAATGATTGAAGCTACTGACTGAATGAAAGTAGCTGGCATCTCACTCTCTTTGAATCTTCTTTATCATGCTAAGAGGAGCAGGAAAAAGCAAAAAATTTCAGACTTGCACCTTGCAATGCGGAGATATTACTGCTTGTGCATTTACAATATTCATTGATTTTTGCCATTGAAAAACATCATGTTATTCATATACCAGAAATGTTTGAAGCTACTGACTGAATGAAAGGAGCTGGCATCTCACTCTCTTTGAATCTTCTTTATCATGCTAAGAGGAGCAGAAAAAAGCAAAAAATTTCAGACTTGCACCTTGCAATGCGGAGAAATTACTGTTTGTGCATTTACAATATTCATTGATTTTTGCCATTGAAAAACATCATGTTATTCATATACCAGAAATGTTTGAAGCTACTGACTGAATGAAAGGAGCTGGCATCTCACTCTCTTTGAATCTTCTTTATCATGCTAAGAGGAGCAGGAAAAAGCAAAAAATTTCAGAATTGCACCTTGCAATGCGGAGAAATTACTGTTTGTGCATTTACAATATTCATTGATTTTTGCCATTGAAAAACGTCCAGAAATGATTGAAGGTACTGACTGAATGAAAGGAGCTGGCATCTCACTCTCTTTGAATCTTCTTTATCATGCTAAGAGGAGCAGGAAAAAGCAAAAAATTTCAGAATTGCAACTTGCAATGCGGAGAAATTACTGTTTGTGCATTTACAATATTCATTGATTTTTGCCATTGAAAAACGTCCAGAAATGATTGAAGCTACTGACTGAATGAAAGGAGCTGGCATCTCACTCTCTTTGAATCTTCTTTATCATGCTAAGTGGAGCAGGAAAAAGCAAAAAATTTCAGAATTGCACCTTGCAATGCGGAGAAATTACAGTTTGTGCATTTACAATATTCATTGATTTTTGCCATTGAAAAACGTCCAGAAATGATTGAAGCTACTGACTGAATGAAAGGAGCTGGCATCTCACTCTCTTTGAATCTTCTTTATCATGCTAAGAGGAGCAGGAAAAAGCAAAAAATTTCAGAATTGCACCTTGCAATGCGGAGAAATTACTGTTTGTGCATTTACAATATTCGTTGATTTTTGCCATTGAAAAACGTCCAGAAATGATTGAAGCTACTGACTGAATGAAAGGAGCTGGCATCTCACTCTCTTTGAATCTTCTTTATCATGCTAAGAGGAGCAGGAAAAAGCAAAAAATTTCAGAATTGCACCTTGCAATGCGGAGAAATTACAGTTTGTGCATTTACAATATTCATTGATTTTTGCCATTGAAAAACGTCCAGAAATGATTGAAGCTACTGACTGAATGAAAGGAGCTGGCATCTCACTCTCTTTGAATCTTCTTTATCATGCTAAGAGGAGCAGGAAAAAGCAAAAAATTTCAGAATTGCACCTTGCAATGCGGAGAATTTACTGTTTGTGCATTTACAATATTCATTGATTTTTGCCATTGAAAAACATGTTATTCATATACCAGAAATGTTTGAAGCTCCTGACTGAATGAAAGGAGCTGGCACCTCACTCTCTTTGAATCTTCTTTATCATGCTAAGAGGAGCAGGAAAAAGCAAAAAATTTCAGAATTGCACCTTGCAATGCGGAGAAATTACTGTTTGTGCATTTACAATATTCATTGATTTTTGCCATTGAAAAATGTCCAGAAATGATTGAAGCTACTGACTGAATGAAAGGAGCTGGCATCTCACTCTCTTTGAATCTTCTTTATCATGCTAAGAGGAGCAGGAAAAAGCAAAAAATTTCAGAATTGCGCCTTGCAATGCGGAGAAATTACTGTTTGTGCATTTACAAAATTCATTGATTTTTGCCATTGAAAAACATTATGTTATTCATATACCAGAAATGATTGAAGCTACTGACTGAAGGAAAGGAGCTGGCATCTCACTCTCTTTGAATCTTCTTTATCATGCTAAGATGAGCAGGAAAAAGCAAAAAATTTCAGAATTGCACCTTGCAATGCGGAGAATTTACTGTTTGTGCATTTACAATATTCATTGATTTTTGCCATTGAAAAACGTCCAGAAATTATTGAAGCTACTGACTGAATGAAAGGAGCTGGCATCTCACTCTCTTTGAATCTTCTTTATCATGCTAAGAGGAGCAGGAAAAAGCAAAAAATTTCAGAATTGCACCTTGCAATGCGGAGAAATTACAGTTTGTGCATTTACAATATTCATTGATTTTTGCCATTGAAAAACGTCCAGAAATGATTGAAGCTACTGACTGAATGAAAGGAGCTGGCATCTCACTCTCTTTGAATCTTCTTTATCATGCTAAGAGGAGCAGGAAAAAGCAAAAAATTTCAGAATTGCACCTTGCAATGCGGAGAAATTACTGTTTGTGCATTTACAATATTCGTTGATTTTTGCCATTGAAAAACGTCCAGAAATGATTGAAGCTACTGACTGAATGAAAGGAGCTGGCATCTCACTCTCTTTGAATCTTCTTTATCATGCTAAGAGGAGCAGGAAAAAGCAAAAAATTTCAGAATTGCACCTTGCAATGCGGAGAAATTACAGTTTGTGCATTTACAATATTCATTGATTTTTGCCATTGAAAAACGTCCAGAAATGATTGAAGCTACTGACTGAATGAAAGGAGCTGGCATCTCACTCTCTTTGAATCTTCTTTATCATGCTAAGAGGAGCAGGAAAAAGCAAAAAATTTCAGAATTGCACCTTGCAATGCGGAGAATTTACTGTTTGTGCATTTACAATATTCATTGATTTTTGCCATTGAAAAACATGTTATTCATATACCAGAAATGTTTGAAGCTCCTGACTGAATGAAAGGAGCTGGCACCTCACTCTCTTTGAATCTTCTTTATCATGCTAAGAGGAGCAGGAAAAAGCAAAAAATTTCAGAATTGCACCTTGCAATGCGGAGAAATTACTGTTTGTGCATTTACAATATTCATTGATTTTTGCCATTGAAAAATGTCCAGAAATGATTGAAGCTACTGACTGAATGAAAGGAGCTGGCATCTCACTCTCTTTGAATCTTCTTTATCATGCTAAGAGGAGCAGGAAAAAGCAAAAAATTTCAGAATTGCGCCTTGCAATGCGGAGAAATTACTGTTTGTGCATTTACAAAATTCATTGATTTTTGCCATTGAAAAACATTATGTTATTCATATACCAGAAATGATTGAAGCTACTGACTGAAGGAAAGGAGCTGGCATCTCACTCTCTTTGAATCTTCTTTATCATGCTAAGATGAGCAGGAAAAAGCAAAAAATTTCAGAATTGCACCTTGCAATGCGGAGAATTTACTGTTTGTGCATTTACAATATTCATTGATTTTTGCCATTGAAAAACGTCCAGAAATTATTGAAGCTACTGACTGAATGAAAGGAGCTGGCATCTCACTCTCTTTGAATCTTCTTTATCATGCTAAGAGGAGCAGGAAAAAGCAAAAAATTTCAGAATTGCACCTTGCAATGCGGAGAAATTACAGTTTGTGCATTTACAATATTCATTGATTTTTGCCATTGAAAAACGTCCAGAAATGATTGAAGCTACTGACTGAATGAAAGGAGCTGGCATCTCACTCTCTTTGAATCTTCTTTATCATGCTAAGAGGAGCAGGAAAAAGCAAAAAATTTCAGAATTGCACCTTGCAATGCGGAGAAATTACTGTTTGTGCATTTACAATATTCGTTGATTTTTGCCATTGAAAAACGTCCAGAAATGATTGAAGCTACTGACTGAATGAAAGGAGCTGGCATCTCACTCTCTTTGAATCTTCTTTATCATGCTAAGAGGAGCAGGAAAAAGCAAAAAATTTCAGAATTGCACCTTGCAATGCGGAGAAATTACTGTTTGTGCATTTACAATATTCATTGATTTTTGCCATTGAAAAACATCATGTTATTCATATACCAGAAATGTTTGAAGCTACTGACTGAATGAAAGGAGCTGGCATCTCACTCTCTTTGAATCTTCTTTATCATGCTAAGAGGAGCAGGAAAAAGCAAAAAATTTCAGAATTGCACCTTGCAATGCGGAGAAATTACTGTTTGTGCATTTACAATATTCATTGATTTTTGCCATTGAAAAACATAATGTTATTCATATACCAGAAATGTTTGAAGCTACTGACTGAATGAAAGGAGCTGGCATCTCAATCTCTTTGAATCTTCTTTATCATGCTAAGAGGAGCATGAAAAAGCAAAAAATTTCAGAATTGCACCTTGCAATGTGGAGAAATTACTGTTTGTGCATTTACAATATTCATTGATTTTTACCATTGAAAAACGTCCAGAAATGATTGAAGCTACTGACTGAATGAAAGTAGCTGGCATCTCACTCTCTTTGAATCTTCTTTATCATGCTAAGAGGAGCAGGAAAAAGCAAAAAATTTCAGACTTGCACCTTGCAATGCGGAGAAATTACTGTTTGTGCATTTACAATATTCATTGATTTTTGCCATTGAAAAACATCATGTTATTCATATACCAGAAATGTTTGAAGCTACTGACTGAATGAAAGGAGCTGGCATCTCACTCTCTTTGAAACTTCTTTATCATGCTAAGAGGAGCAGAAAAAAGCAAAAAATTTCAGACTTGCACCTTGCAATGCGGAGAAATTACTGTTTGTGCATTTACAATATTCATTGATTTTTGCCATTGAAAAACATCATGTTATTCATATACCAGAAATGTTTGAAGCTACTGACTGAATGAAAGGAGCTGGCATCTCACTCTCTTTGAATCTTCTTTATCATGCTAAGAGGAGCAGGAAAAAGCAAAAAATTTCAGAATTGCACCTTGCAATGCGGAGAAATTACTGTTTGTGCATTTACAATATTCATTGATTTTTGCCATTGAAAAACGTCCAGAAATGATTGAAGGTACTGACTGAATGAAAGGAGCTGGCATCTCACTCTCTTTGAATCTTCTTTATCATGCTAAGAGGAGCAGGAAAAAGCAAAAAATTTCAGAATTGCAACTTGCAATGCGGAGAAATTACTGTTTGTGCATTTACAATATTCATTGATTTTTGCCATTGAAAAACGTCCAGAAATGATTGAAGCTACTGACTGAATGAAAGGAGCTGGCATCTCACTCTCTTTGAATCTTCTTTATCATGCTAAGTGGAGCAGGAAAAAGCAAAAAATTTCAGAATTGCACCTTGCAATGCGGAGAAATTACAGTTTGTGCATTTACAATATTCATTGATTTTTGCCATTGAAAAACGTCCAGAAATGATTGAAGCTACTGACTGAATGAAAGGAGCTGGCATCTCACTCTCTTTGAATCTTCTTTATCATGCTAAGAGGAGCAGGAAAAAGCAAAAAATTTCAGAATTGCACCTTGCAATGCGGAGAAATTACTGTTTGTGCATTTACAATATTCGTTGATTTTTGCCATTGAAAAACGTCCAGAAATGATTGAAGCTACTGACTGAATGAAAGGAGCTGGCATCTCACTCTCTTTGAATCTTCTTTATCATGCTAAGAGGAGCAGGAAAAAGCAAAAAATTTCAGAATTGCACCTTGCAATGCGGAGAAATTACAGTTTGTGCATTTACAATATTCATTGATTTTTGCCATTGAAAAACGTCCAGAAATGATTGAAGCTACTGACTGAATGAAAGGAGCTGGCATCTCACTCTCTTTGAATCTTCTTTATCATGCTAAGAGGAGCAGGAAAAAGCAAAAAATTTCAGAATTGCACCTTGCAATGCGGAGAATTTACTGTTTGTGCATTTACAATATTCATTGATTTTTGCCATTGTAAAACATGTTATTCATATACCAGAAATGTTTGAAGCTCCTGACTGAATGAAAGGAGCTGGCACCTCACTCTCTTTGAATCTTCTTTATCATGCTAAGAGGAGCAGGAAAAAGCAAAAAATTTCAGAATTGCACCTTGCAATGCGGAGAAATTACTGTTTGTGCATTTACAATATTCATTGATTTTTGCCATTGAAAAACGTCCAGAAATGATTGAAGCTACTGACTGAATGAAAGGAGCTGGCATCTCACTCTCTTTGAATCTTCTTTATCATGCTAAGAGGAGCAGGAAAAAGCAAAAAATTTCAGAATTGCACCTTGCAATGCGGAGAAATTACTGTTTGTGCATTTACAATATTCATTGATTTTTGCCATTGAAAAATGTCCAGAAATGATTGAAGCTACTGACTGAATGAAAGGAGCTGGCATCTCACTCTCTTTGAATCTTCTTTATCATGCTAAGAGGAGCAGGAAAAAGCAAAAAATTTCAGAATTGCGCCTTGCAATGCGGAGAAATTACTGTTTGTGCATTTACAAAATTCATTGATTTTTGCCATTGAAAAACATCATGTTATTCATATACCAGAAATGATTGAAGCTACTGACTGAAGGAAAGGAGCTGGCATCTCACTCTCTTTGAATCTTCTTTATCATGCTAAGAGGAGCAGGAAAAAGCAAAAAATTTCAGAATTGCAACTTGCAATGCGGAGAATTTACTGTTTGTGCATTTACAATATTCATTGATTTTTGCCATTGAAAAACGTCCAGAAATGATTGAAGCTACTGACTGAATGAAAGGAGCTGGCATCTCACTCTCTTTGAATCTTCTTTATCATGCTAAGAGGAGCAGGAAAAAGCAAAAAATTTCAGAATTGCACCTTGCAATGCGGAGAAATTACAGTTTGTGCATTTACAATATTCATTGATTTTTGCCATTGAAAAACGTCCAGAAATGATTGAAGCTACTGACTGAATGAAAGGAGCTGGCATCTCACTCTCTTTGAATCTTCTTTATCATGCTAAGAGGAGCAGGAAAAAGCAAAAAATTTCAGAATTGCACCTTGCAATGCGGAGAAATTACTGTTTGTGCATTTACAATATTCGTTGATTTTTGCCATTGAAAAACGTCCAGAAATGATTGAAGCTACTGACTGAATGAAAGGAGCTGGCATCTCACTCTCTTTGAATCTTCTTTATCATGCTAAGAGGAGCAGGAAAAAGCAAAAAATTTCAGAATTGCACCTTGCAATGCGGAGAAATTACAGTTTGTGCATTTACAATATTCATTGATTTTTGCCATTGAAAAACGTCCAGAAATGATTGAAGCTACTGACTGAATGAAAGGAGCTGGCATCTCACTCTCTTTGAATCTTCTTTATCATGCTAAGAGGAGCAGGAAAAAGCAAAAAATTTCAGAATTGCACCTTGCAATGCGGAGAAATTACTGTTTGTGCATTTACAATATTCATTGATTTTTGCCATTGAAAAACATGTTATTCATATACCAGAAATGTTTGAAGCTCCTGACTGAATGAAAGGAGCTGGCACCTCACTCTCTTTGAATCTTCTTTATCATGCTAAGAGGAGCAGGAAAAAGCAAAAAATTTCAGAATTGCACCTTGCAATGCGGAGAAATTACTGTTTGTGCATTTACAATATTCATTGATTTTTGCCATTGAAAAACGTCCAGAAATGATTGTAGCTACTGACTGAATGAAAGGAGCTGGCATCTCACTCTCTTTGAATCTTCTTTATCATGCTAAGAGGAGCAGGAAAAAGCAAAAAATTTCAGAATTGCACCTTGCAATGCGGAGAAATTACTGTTTGTGCATTTACAATATTCATTGATTTTTGCCATTGAAAAACATCATGTTATTCATATACCAGAAATGTTTGAAGCTACTGACTGAATGAAAGGAGCTGACATCTCACTCTCTTTGAATCTTCTTTATCATGCTAAGAGGAGCAGGAAAAAGCAAAAAATTTCAGAATTGCACCTTGCAATGCGGAGAAATTACTGTTTGTGCATTTACAATATTCATTGATTTTTGCCATTGAAAAACGTCCAGAAATGATTGAAGCTACTGACTGAATGAAAGGAGCTGGCATCTCACTCTCTTTGAATCATGCTAAGAGGAGCAGGAAAAAGCAAAAAATTTCAGAATTGCACCTTGCAATGCGGAGAAATTACTGTTTGTGCATTTACAATATTCATTTATTTTTGCCATTGAAAAACATCATGTTATTCATATACCAGAAATGTTTGAAGCTACTGACTGAATGAAAGGAGCTGGCATCTCACTCTCTTTGAATCTTCTTTATCATGCTAAGAGGAGCAGGAAAAAGCAAAAAATTTTAGAATTGCACCTTGCAATGTGGAGAAATTACTGTTTGTGCATTTACAATATTCATTGATTTTTACCATTGAAAAACGTCCAGAAATGATTGAAGCTACTGACTGAATGAAAGTAGCTGGCATCTCACTCTCTTTGAATCTTCTTTATCATGCTAAGAGGAGCAGGAAAAAGCAAAAAATTTCAGACTTGCACCTTGCAATGCGGAGAAATTACTGTTTGTGCATTTACAATATTCATTGATTTTTGCCATTGAAAAACATCATGTTATTCATATACCAGAAATGTTTGAAGCTACTGACTGAATGAAAGGAGCTGGCATCTCACTCTCTTTGAATCTTCTTTATCATGCTAAGAGGAGCAGGAAAAAGCAAAAAATTTCAGAATTGCACCTTGCAATGCGGAGAAATTACTGTTTGTGCATTTACAATATTCATTGATTTTTGCCATTGAAAAACGTCCAGAAATGATTGAAGCTACTGACTGAATGAAAGGAGTTGGCATCTCACTCTCTTTGAATCTTCTTTATCATGCTAAGCGGAGCAGGAAAAAGCAAAAAATTTCAGAATTGCACCTTGCAATGCGGAGAAATTACTGTTTGTGCATTTACAATATTCATTGATTTTTGCCATTGAAAAACGTCCAGAAATGATTGAAGCTACTGACTGAATGAAAGGAGCTGGCATCTCACTCTCTTTGAATCTTCTTTATCATGCTAAGAGGAGCAGGAAAAAGCAAAAAATTTCAGAATTGCACCTTGCAATGCGGAGAAATTACTGTTTGTGCATTTACAATATTCATTGATTTTTGCCATTGAAAAACATGTTATTCATATACCAGAAATGTTTGAAGCTCCTGACTGAATGAAAGGAGCTGGCACCTCACTCTCTTTGAATCTTCTTTATCATGCTAAGAGGAGCAGGAAAAAGCAAAAAATTTCAGAATTGCACCTTGCAATGCGGAGAAATTACTGTTTGTGCATTTACAATATTCATTGATTTTTGCCATTGAAAAACGTCCAGAAATGATTGTAGCTACTGACTGAATGAAAGGAGCTGGCATCTCACTCTCTTTGAATCTTCTTTATCATGCTAAGAGGAGCAGGAAAAAGCAAAAAATTTCAGAATTGCACCTTGCAATGCGGAGAAATTACTGTTTGTGCATTTACAATATTCATTGATTTTTGCCATTGAAAAACATCATGTTATTCATATACCAGAAATGTTTGAAGCTACTGACTGAATGAAAGGAGCTGACATCTCACTCTCTTTGAATCTTCTTTATCATGCTAAGAGGAGCAGGAAAAAGCAAAAAATTTCAGAATTGCACCTTGCAATGCGGAGAAATTACTGTTTGTGCATTTACAATATTCATTGATTTTTGCCATTGAAAAACGTCCAGAAATGATTGAAGCTACTGACTGAATGAAAGGAGCTGGCATCTCACTCTCTTTGAATCATGCTAAGAGGAGCAGGAAAAAGCAAAAAATTTCAGAATTGCACCTTGCAATGCGGAGAAATTACTGTTTGTGCATTTACAATATTCATTTATTTTTGCCATTGAAAAACATCATGTTATTCATATACCAGAAATGTTTGAAGCTACTGACTGAATGAAAGGAGCTGGCATCTCACTCTCTTTGAATCTTCTTTATCATGCTAAGAGGAGCAGGAAAAAGCAAAAAATTTTAGAATTGCACCTTGCAATGTGGAGAAATTACTGTTTGTGCATTTACAATATTCATTGATTTTTACCATTGAAAAACGTCCAGAAATGCTTGAAGCTACTGACTGAATGAAAGTAGCTGGCATCTCACTCTCTTTGAATCTTCTTTATCATGCTAAGAGGAGCAGGAAAAAGCAAAAAATTTCAGACTTGCACCTTGCAATGCGGAGAAATTACTGTTTGTGCATTTACAATATTCATTGATTTTTGCCATTGAAAAACATCATGTTATTCATATACCAGAAATGTTTGAAGCTACTGACTGAATGAAAGGAGCTGGCATCTCACTCTCTTTGAATCTTCTTTATCATGCTAAGAGGAGCAGGAAAAAGCAAAAAATTTCAGAATTGCACCTTGCAATGCGGAGAAATTACTGTTTGTGCATTTACAATATTCATTGATTTTTGCCATTGAAAAACGTCCAGAAATGATTGAAGCTACTGACTGAATGAAAGGAGCTGGCATCTCACTCTCTTTGAATCTTCTTTATCATGCTAAGCGGAGCAGGAAAAAGCAAAAAATTTCAGAATTGCACCTTGCAATGCGGAGAAATTACTGTTTGTGCATTTACAATATTCATTGATTTTTGCCATTGAAAAACGTCCAGAAATGATTGAAGCTACTGACTGAATGAAAGGAGCTGGCATCTCACTCTCTTTGAATCTTCTTTATCATGCTAAGAGGAGCAGGAAAAAGCAAAAAATTTCAGAATTGCACCTTGCAATGCGGAGAAATTACTGTTTGTGCATTTACAATATTCATTGATTTTTGCCATTGAAAAACATGTTATTCATATACCAGAAATGTTTGAAGCTCCTGACTGAATGAAAGGAGCTGGCACCTCACTCTCTTTGAATCTTCTTTATCATGCTAAGAGGAGCAGGAAAAAGCAAAAAATTTCAGAATTGCACCTTGCAATGCGGAGAAATTACTGTTTGTGCATTTACAATATTCATTGATTTTTGCCATTGAAAAACGTCCAGAAATGATTGTAGCTACTGACTGAATGAAAGGAGCTGGCATCTCACTCTCTTTGAATCTTCTTTATCATGCTAAGAGGAGCAGGAAAAAGCAAAAAATTTCAGAATTGCACCTTGCAATGCGGAGAAATTACTGTTTGTGCATTTACAATATTCATTGATTTTTGCCATTGAAAAACATCATGTTATTCATATACCAGAAATGTTTGAAGCTACTGACTGAATGAAAGGAGCTGACATCTCACTCTCTTTGAATCTTCTTTATCATGCTAAGAGGAGCAGGAAAAAGCAAAAAATTTCAGAATTGCACCTTGCAATGCGGAGAAATTACTGTTTGTGCATTTACAATATTCATTGATTTTTGCCATTGAAAAACGTCCAGAAATGATTGAAGCTACTGACTGAATGAAAGGAGCTGGCATCTCACTCTCTTTGAATCATGCTAAGAGGAGCAGGAAAAAGCAAAAAATTTCAGAATTGCACCTTGCAATGCGGAGAAATTACTGTTTGTGCATTTACAATATTCATTTATTTTTGCCATTGAAAAACATCATGTTATTCATATACCAGAAATGTTTGAAGCTACTGACTGAATGAAAGGAGCTGGCATCTCACTCTCTTTGAATCTTTTTTATCATGCTAAGAGGAGCAGGAAAAAGCAAAAAATTTTAGAATTGCACCTTGCAATGTGGAGAAATTACTGTTTGTGCATTTACAATATTCATTGATTTTTACCATTGAAAAACGTCCAGAAATGTTTGAAGCTACTGACTGAATTAAAGGAGCTGGCATCTCACTCTCTTTGAATCTTCTTTATCATGCTAAGAGGAGCAGGAAAAAGCAAAAAATTTCAGAATTGCACCTTGCAATGCGGAGAAATTACTGTTTGTGCATTTACAATATTCATTGATTTTTGCCATTGAAAAACGTCCAGAAATGATTGAAGCTACTGACTGAATGAAAGGAGCTGGCATCTCACTCTCTTTGAATCTTCTTTATCATGCTAAGCGGAGCAGGAAAAAGCAAAAAATTTCAGAATTGCACCTTGCAATGCGGAGAAATTACTGTTTGTGCATTTACAATATTCATTGATTTTTGCCATTGAAAAACGTCCAGAAATGATTGAAGCTACTGACTGAATGAAAGGAGCTGGCATCTCACTCTCTTTGAATCTTCTTTATCATGCTAAGAGGAGCAGGAAAAAGCAAAAAATTTCAGAATTGCACCTTGCAATGCGGAGAAATTACTGTTTGTGCATTTACAATATTCATTGATTTTTGCCATTGAAAAACATGTTATTCATATACCAGAAATGTTTGAAGCTACTGACTGAATGAAAGGAGCTGACACCTCAATCTCTTTGAATCTTCTTTATCATGCTAAGAGGAGCGGGAAAAAGCAAAAAATTTCAGAATTGCACCTTGCAATGCGGAGAAATTACTGTTTGTGCATTTACAATATTCATTGATTTTTGCCATTGAAAAACGTCCAGAAATGATTGAAGGTACTGACTGAATGAAAGGAGCTGGCATCTCACTCTCTTTGAATCTTCTTTATCATGCTAAGAGGAGCAGGAAAAAGCAAAAAATTTCAGAATTGCACCTTGCAATGCGGAGAAATTACTGTTTGTGCATTTACAATATTCATTGATTTTTGCCATTGAAAAACGTCCAGAAATGATTGAAGCTACTGACTGAATGAAAGGAGCTGGCATCTCACTCTCTTTGAATCTTCTTTATCATGCTAAGAGGAGCAGGAAAAAGCAAAAAATTTCAGAATTGCACCTTGCAATGCGGAGAAATTACTGTTTGTGCATTTACAATATTCATTGATTTTTGCCATTGAAAAACATCCAGAAATGATTGAAGCTACTGACTGAATGAAAGGAGCTGGCATCTCACTCTCTTTGAATCTTCTTTATCATGCTAAGAGGAGCAGGAAAAAGCAAAAAATTTCAGAATTGCACCTTGCAATGCGGAGAAATTACTGTTTGTGCATTTACAATATTCATTGATTTTTGCCATTGAAAAACATCATGTTATTCATATACCAGAAATGTTTGAAGCTACTGACTGAATGAAAGGAGCTGGCATCTCACTCTCTTTGAATCTTCTTTATCATGCTAAGAGGAGCAGGAAAAAGCAAAAAATTTCAGAATTGCACCTTGCAATGTGGAGAAATTACTGTTTGTGCATTTACAATATTCATTGATTTTTACCATTGAAAAACGTCCAGAAATGATTGAAGCTACTGACTGAATGAAAGTAGCTGGCATCTCACTCTCTTTGAATCTTCTTTATCATGCTAAGAGGAGCAGGAAAAAGCAAAAAATTTCAGACTTGCACCTTGCAATGCGGAGAAATTACTGTTTGTGCATTTACAATATTCATTGATTTTTGCCATTGAAAAACATCATGTTATTCATATACCAGAAATGTTTGAAGCTACTGACTGAATGAAAGGAGCTGGCATCTCACTCTCTTTGAATCTTCTTTATCATGCTAAGAGGAGCAGAAAAAAGCAAAAAATTTCAGACTTGCACCTTGCAATGCGGAGAAATTACTGTTTGTGCATTTACAATATTCATTGATTTTTGCCATTGAAAAACATCATGTTATTCATATACCAGAAATGTTTGAAGCTACTGACTGAATGAAAGGAGCTGGCATCTCACTCTCTTTGAATCTTCTTTATCATGCTAAGAGGTGCAGGAAAAAGCAAAAAATTTCAGAATTGCAACTTGCAATGCGGAGAAATTACTGTTTGTGCATTTACAATATTCATTGATTTTTGCCATTGAAAAACGTCCAGAAATGATTGAAGCTACTGACTGAATGAAAGGAGCTGGCATCTCACTCTCTTTGAATCTTCTTTATCATGCTAAGTGGAGCAGGAAAAAGCAAAAAATTTCAGAATTGCACCTTGCAATGCGGAGAAATTACAGTTTGTGCATTTACAATATTCATTGATTTTTGCCATTGAAAAACGTCCAGAAATGATTGAAGCTACTGACTGAATGAAAGGAGCTGGCATCTCACTCTCTTTGAATCTTCTTTATCATGCTAAGAGGAGCAGGAAAAAGCAAAAAATTTCAGAATTGCACCTTGCAATGCGGAGAAATTACTGTTTGTGCATTTACAATATTCGTTGATTTTTGCCATTGAAAAACGTCCAGAAATGATTGAAGCTACTGACTGAATGAAAGGAGCTGGCATCTCACTCTCTTTGAATCTTCTTTATCATGCTAAGAGGAGCAGGAAAAAGCAAAAAATTTCAGAATTGCACCTTGCAATGCGGAGAAATTACAGTTTGTGCATTTACAATATTCATTGATTTTTGCCATTGAAAAACGTCCAGAAATGATTGAAGCTACTGACTGAATGAAAGGAGCTGGCATCTCACTCTCTTTGAATCTTCTTTATCATGCTAAGAGGAGCAGGAAAAAGCAAAAAATTTCAGAATTGCACCTTGCAATGCGGAGAATTTACTGTTTGTGCATTTACAATATTCATTGATTTTTGCCATTGAAAAACATGTTATTCATATACCAGAAATGTTTGAAGCTCCTGACTGAATGAAAGGAGCTGGCACCTCACTCTCTTTGAATCTTCTTTATCATGCTAAGAGGAGCAGGAAAAAGCAAAAAATTTCAGAATTGCACCTTGCAATGCGGAGAAATTACAGTTTGTGCATTTACAATATTCATTGATTTTTGACATTGAAAAACGTCCAGAAATGATTGAAGCTACTGACTGAATGAAAGGAGCTGGCATCTCACTCTCTTTGAATCTTCTTTATCATGCTAAGAGGAGCAGGAAAAAGCAAAAAATTTCAGAATTGCACCTTGCAATGCGGAGAAATTACTGTTTGTGCATTTACAATATTCATTGATTTTTGCCATTGAAAAATGTCCAGAAATGATTGAAGCTACTGACTGAATGAAAGGAGCTGGCATCTCACTCTCTTTGAATCTTCTTTATCATGCTAAGAGGAGCAGGAAAAAGCAAAAAATTTCAGAATTGCGCCTTGCAATGCGGAGAAATTACTGTTTGTGCATTTACAAAATTCATTGATTTTTGCCATTGAAAAACATCATGTTATTCATATACCAGAAATGATTGAAGCTACTGACTGAAGGAAAGGAGCTGGCATCTCACTCTCTTTGAATCTTCTTTATCATGCTAAGGGGAGCAGGAAAAAGCAAAAAATTTCAGAATTGCACCTTGCAATGCGGAGAATTTACTGTTTGTGCTTTTACAATATTCATTGATTTTTGCCATTGAAAAACGTCCAGAAATTATTGAAGCTACTGACTGAATGAAAGGAGCTGGCATCTCACTCTCTTTGAATCTTCTTTATCATGCTAAGAGGAGCAGGAAAAAGCAAAAAATTTCAGAATTGCACCTTGCAATGCGGAGAAATTACAGTTTGTGCATTTACAATATTCATTGATTTTTGCCATTGAAAAACGTCCAGAAATGATTGAAGCTACTGACTGAATGAAAGGAGCTGGCATCTCACTCTCTTTGAATCTTCTTTATCATGCTAAGAGGAGCAGGAAAAAGCAAAAAATTTCAGAATTGCACCTTGCAATGCGGAGAAATTACTGTTTGTGCATTTACAATATTCGTTGATTTTTGCCATTGAAAAACGTCCAGAAATGATTGAAGCTACTGACTGAATGAAAGGAGCTGGCATCTCACTCTCTTTGAATCTTCTTTATCATGCTAAGAGGAGCAGGAAAAAGCAAAAAATTTCAGAATTGCACCTTGCAATGCGGAGAAATTACTGTTTGTGCATTTACAATATTCATTGATTTTTGCCATTGAAAAACATCATGTTATTCATATACCAGAAATGTTTGAAGCTACTGACTGAATGAAAGGAGCTGGCATCTCACTCTCTTTGAATCTTCTTTATCATGCTAAGAGGAGCAGGAAAAAGCAAAAAATTTCAGAATTGCACCTTGCAATGCGGAGAAATTACTGTTTGTGCATTTACAATATTCATTGATTTTTGCCATTGAAAAACATAATGTTATTCATATACCAGAAATGTTTGAAGCTACTGACTGAATGAAAGGAGCTGGCATCTCAATCTCTTTGAATCTTCTTTATCATGCTAAGAGGAGCATGAAAAAGCAAAAAATTTCAGAATTGCACCTTGCAATGTGGAGAAATTACTGTTTGTGCATTTACAATATTCATTGATTTTTACCATTGAAAAACGTCCAGAAATGATTGAAGCTACTGACTGAATGAAAGTAGCTGGCATCTCACTCTCTTTGAATCTTCTTTATCATGCTAAGAGGAGCAGGAAAAAGCAAAAAATTTCAGACTTGCACCTTGCAATGCGGAGAAATTACTGTTTGTGCATTTACAATATTCATTGATTTTTGCCATTGAAAAACATCATGTTATTCATATACCAGAAATGTTTGAAGCTACTGACTGAATGAAAGGAGCTGGCATCTCACTCTCTTTGAATCTTCTTTATCATGCTAAGAGGAGCAGAAAAAAGCAAAAAATTTCAGACTTGCACCTTGCAATGCGGAGAAATTACTGTTTGTGCATTTACAATATTCATTGATTTTTGCCATTGAAAAACATCATGTTATTCATATACCAGAAATGTTTGAAGCTACTGACTGAATGAAAGGAGCTGGCATCTCACTCTCTTTGAATCTTCTTTATCATGCTAAGAGGAGCAGGAAAAAGCAAAAAATTTCAGAATTGCACCTTGCAATGCGGAGAAATTACTGTTTGTGCATTTACAATATTCATTGATTTTTGCCATTGAAAAACGTCCAGAAATGATTGAAGGTACTGACTGAATGAAAGGAGCTGGCATCTCACTCTCTTTGAATCTTCTTTATCATGCTAAGAGGAGCAGGAAAAAGCAAAAAATTTCAGAATTGCAACTTGCAATGCGGAGAAATTACTGTTTGTGCATTTACAATATTCATTGATTTTTGCCATTGAAAAACGTCCAGAAATGATTGAAGCTACTGACTGAATGAAAGGAGCTGGCATCTCACTCTCTTTGAATCTTCTTTATCATGCTAAGTGGAGCAGGAAAAAGCAAAAAATTTCAGAATTGCACCTTGCAATGCGGAGAAATTACAGTTTGTGCATTTACAATATTCATTGATTTTTGCCATTGAAAAACGTCCAGAAATGATTGAAGCTACTGACTGAATGAAAGGAGCTGGCATCTCACTCTCTTTGAATCTTCTTTATCATGCTAAGAGGAGCAGGAAAAAGCAAAAAATTTCAGAATTGCACCTTGCAATGCGGAGAAATTACTGTTTGTGCATTTACAATATTCATTGATTTTTGCCATTGAAAAACGTCCAGAAATGATTGAAGCTACTGACTGAATGAAAGGAGCTGGCATCTCACTCTCTTTGAATCTTCTTTATCATGCTAAGAGGAGCAGGAAAAAGCAAAAAATTTCAGAATTGCACCTTGCAATGCGGAGAAATTACAGTTTGTGCATTTACAATATTCATTGATTTTTGCCATTGAAAAACGTCCAGAAATGATTGAAGCTACTGACTGAATGAAAGGAGCTGGCATCTCACTCTCTTTGAATCTTCTTTATCATGCTAAGAGGAGCAGGAAAAAGCAAAAAATTTCAGAATTGCACCTTGCAATGCGGAGAATTTACTGTTTGTGCATTTACAATATTCATTGATTTTTGCCATTGAAAAACATGTTATTCATATACCAGAAATGTTTGAAGCTCCTGACTGAATGAAAGGAGCTGGCACCTCACTCTCTTTGAATCTTCTTTATCATGCTAAGAGGAGCAGGAAAAAGCAAAAAATTTCAGAATTGCACCTTGCAATGCGGAGAAATTACTGTTTGTGCATTTACAATATTCATTGATTTTTGCCATTGAAAAACGTCCAGAAATGATTGAAGCTACTGACTGAATGAAAGGAGCTGGCATCTCACTCTCTTTGAATCTTCTTTATCATGCTAAGAGGAGCAGGAAAAAGCAAAAAATTTCAGAATTGCACCTTGCAATGCGGAGAAATTACTGTTTGTGCATTTACAATATTCATTGATTTTTGCCATTGAAAAATGTCCAGAAATGATTGAAGCTACTGACTGAATGAAAGGAGCTGGCATCTCACTCTCTTTGAATCTTCTTTATCATGCTAAGAGGAGCAGGAAAAAGCAAAAAATTTCAGAATTGCGCCCTGCAATGCGGAGAAATTACTGTTTGTGCATTTACAAAATTCATTGATTTTTGCCATTGAAAAACATCATGTTATTCATATACCAGAAATGATTGAAGCTACTGACTGAAGGTAAGGAGCTGGCATCTCACTCTCTTTGAATCTTCTTTATCATGCTAAGAGGAGCAGGAAAAAGCAAAAAATTTCAGAATTGCACCTTGCAATGCGGAGAATTTACTGTTTGTGCATTTACAATATTCATTGATTTTTGCCATTGAAAAACGTCCAGAAATCATTGAAGCTACTGACTGAATGAAAGGAGCTGGCATCTCACTCTCTTTGAATCTTCTTTATCATGCTAAGAGGAGCAGGAAAAAGCAAAAAATTTCAGAATTGCACCTTGCAATGCGGAGAAATTACAGTTTGTGCATTTACAATATTCATTGATTTTTGCCATTGAAAAACGTCCAGAAATGATTGAAGCTACTGACTGAATGAAAGGAGCTGGCATCTCACTCTCTTTGAATCTTCTTTATCATGCTAAGAGGAGCAGGAAAAAGCAAAAAATTTCAGAATTGCACCTTGCAATGCGGAGAAATTACTGTTTGTGCATTTACAATATTCATTGATTTTTGCCATTGAAAAATGTCCAGAAATGATTGAAGCTACTGACTGAATGAAAGGAGCTGGCATCTCACTCTCTTTGAATCTTCTTTATCATGCTAAGAGGAGCAGGAAAAAGCAAAAAATTTCAGAATTGCGCCTTGCAATGCGGAGAAATTACTGTTTGTGCATTTACAAAATTCATTGATTTTTGCCATTGAAAAACATCATGTTATTCATATACCAGAAATGATTGAAGCTACTGACTGAAGGAAAGGAGCTGGCATCTCACTCTCTTTGAATCTTCTTTATCATGCTAAGAGGAGCAGGAAAAAGCAAAAAATTTCAGAATTGCACCTTGCAATGCGGAGAATTTACTGTTTGTGCATTTACAATATTCATTGATTTTTGCCATTGAAAAACGTCCAGAAATTATTGAAGCTACTGACTGAATGAAAGGAGCTGGCATCTCACTCTCTTTGAATCTTCTTTATCATGCTAAGAGGAGCAGGAAAAAGCAAAAAATTTCAGAATTGCACCTTGCAATGCGGAGAAATTACAGTTTGTGCATTTACAATATTCATTGATTTTTGCCATTGAAAAACGTCCAGAAATGATTGAAGCTACTGACTGAATGAAAGGAGCTGGCATCTCACTCTCTTTGAATCTTCTTTATCATGCTAAGAGGAGCAGGAAAAAGCAAAAAATTTCAGAATTGCACCTTGCAATGCGGAGAAATTACTGTTTGTGCATTTACAATATTCGTTGATTTTTGCCATTGAAAAACGTCCAGAAATGATTGAAGCTACTGACTGAATGAAAGGAGCTGGCATCTCACTCTCTTTGAATCTTCTTTATCATGCTAAGAGGAGCAGGAAAAAGCAAAAAATTTCAGACTTGCACCTTGCAATGCGGAGAAATTACTGTTTGTGCATTTACAATATTCATTGATTTTTGCCATTGAAAAACATCATGTTATTCATATACCAGAAATGTTTGAAGCTACTGACTGAATGAAAGGAGCTGGCATCTCACTCTCTTTGAATCTTCTTTATCATGCTAAGAGGAGCAGAAAAAAGCAAAAAATTTCAGACTTGCACCTTGCAATGCGGAGAAATTACTGTTTGTGAATTTACAATATTCATTGATTTTTGCCATTGAAAAACATCATGTTATTCATATACCAGAAATGTTTGAAGCTACTGACTGAATGAAAGGAGCTGGCATCTCACTCTCTTTGAATCTTCTTTATCATGCTAAGAGGAGCAGGAAAAAGCAAAAAATTTCAGAATTGCACCTTGCAATGCGGAGAAATTACTGTTTGTGCATTTACAATATTCATTGATTTTTGCCATTGAAAAACGTCCAGAAATGATTGAAGGTACTGACTGAATGAAAGGAGCTGGCATCTCACTCTCTTTGAATCTTCTTTATCATGCTAAGAGGAGCAGGAAAAAGCAAAAAATTTCAGAATTGCAACTTGCAATGCGGAGAAATTACTGTTTGTGCATTTACAATATTCATTGATTTTTGCCATTGAAAAACGTCCAGAAATGATTGAAGTTACTGACTGAATGAAAGGAGCTGGCATCTCACTCTCTTTGAATCTTCTTTATCATGCTAAGTGTAGCAGGAAAAAGCAAAAAATTTCAGAATTGCACCTTGCAATGCGGAGAAATTACAGTTTGTGCATTTACAATATTCATTGATTTTTGCCATTGAAAAACGTCCAGAAATGATTGAAGCTACTGACTGAATGAAAGGAGCTGGCATCTCACTCTCTTTGAATCTTCTTTATCATGCTAAGAGGAGCAGGAAAAAGCAAAAAATTTCAGAATTGCACCTTGCAATGCGGAGAAATTACTGTTTGTGCATTTACAATATTCGTTGATTTTTGCCATTGAAAAACGTCCAGAAATGATTGAAGCTACTGACTGAATGAAAGGAGCTGGCATCTCACTCTCTTTGAATCTTCTTTATCATGCTAAGAGGAGCAGGAAAAAGCAAAAAATTTCAGAATTGCACCTTGCAATGCGGAGAAATTACAGTTTGTGCATTTACAATATTCATTGATTTTTGCCATTGAAAAACGTCCAGAAATGATTGAAGCTACTGACTGAATGAAAGGAGCTGGCATCTCACTCTCTTTGAATCTTCTTTATCATGCTAAGAGGAGCAGGAAAAAGCAAAATATTTCAGAATTGCACCTTGCAATGCGGAGAATTTACTGTTTGTGCATTTACAATATTCATTGATTTTTGCCATTGAAAAACATGTTATTCATATACCAGAAATGTTTGAAGCTCCTGACTGAATGAAAGGAGCTGGCACCTCACTCTCTTTGAATCTTCTTTATCATGCTAAGAGGAGCAGGAAAAAGCAAAAAATTTCAGAATTGCACCTTGCAATGCGGAGAAATTACTGTTTGTGCATTTACAATATTCATTGATTTTTGCCATTGAAAAACGTCCAGAAATGATTGAAGCTACTGACTGAATGAAAGGAGCTGGCATCTCACTCTCTTTGAATCTTCTTTATCATGCTAAGAGGAGCAGGAAAAAGCAAAAAATTTCAGAATTGCACCTTGCAATGCGGAGAAATTACTGTTTGTGCATTTACAATATTCATTGATTTTTGCCATTGAAAAATGTCCAGAAATGATTGAAGCTACTGACTGAATGAAAGGAGCTGGCATCTCACTCTCTTTGAATCTTCTTTATCATGCTAAGAGGAGCAGGAAAAAGCAAAAAATTTCAGAATTGCGCCTTGCAATGCGGAGAAATTACTGTTTGTGCATTTACAAAATTCATTGATTTTTGCCATTGAAAAACATCATGTTATTCATATACCAGAAATGATTGAAGCTACTGACTGAAGGAAAGGAGCTGGCATCTCACTCTCTTTGAATCTTCTTTATCATGCTAAGAGGAGCAGGAAAAAGCAAAAAATTTCAGAATTGCAACTTGCAATGCGGAGAATTTACTGTTTGTGCATTTACAATATTCATTGATTTTTGCCATTGAAAAACGTCCAGAAATGATTGAAGCTACTGACTGAATGAAAGGAGCTGGCATCTCACTCTCTTTGAATCTTCTTTATCATGCTAAGAGGAGCAGGAAAAAGCAAAAAATTTCAGAATTGCACCTTGCAATGCGGAGAAATTACAGTTTGTGCATTTACAATATTCATTGATTTTTGCCATTGAAAAACGGCCAGAAATGATTGAAGCTACTGACTGAATGAAAGGAGCTGGCATCTCACTCTCTTTGAATCTTCTTTATCATGCTAAGAGGAGCAGGAAAAAGCAAAAAATTTCAGAATTGCACCTTGCAATGCGGAGAAATTACTGTTTGTGCATTTACAATATTCGTTGATTTTTGCCATTGAAAAACGTCCAGAAATGATTGAAGCTACTGACTGAATGAAAGGAGCTGGCATCTCACTCTCTTTGAATCTTCTTTATCATGCTAAGAGGAGCAGGAAAAAGCAAAAAATTTCAGAATTGCACCTTGCAATGCGGAGAAATTACAGTTTGTGCATTTACAATATTCATTGATTTTTGCCATTGAAAAACGTCCAGAAATGATTGAAGCTACTGACTGAATGAAAGGAGCTGGCATCTCACTCTCTTTGAATCTTCTTTATCATGCTAAGAGGAGCAGGAAAAAGCAAAAAATTTCAGAATTGCACCTTGCAATGCGGAGAAATTACTGTTTGTGCATTTACAATATTCATTGATTTTTGCCATTGAAAAACATGTTATTCATATACCAGAAATGTTTGAAGCTCCTGACTGAATGAAAGGAGCTGGCACCTCACTCTCTTTGAATCTTCTTTATCATGCTAAGAGGAGCAGGAAAAAGCAAAAAATTTCAGAATTGCACCTTGCAATGCGGAGAAATTACTGTTTGTGCATTTACAATATTCATTGATTTTTGCCATTGAAAAACGTCCAGAAATTATTGTAGCTACTGACTGAATGAAAGGAGCTGGCATCTCACTCTCTTTGAATCTTCTTTATCATGCTAAGAGGAGCAGGAAAAAGCAAAAAATTTCAGAATTGCACCTTGCAATGCGGAGAAATTACTGTTTGTGCATTTACAATATTCATTGATTTTTGCCACTGAAAAATGTCCAGAAATGATTGAAGCTACTGACTGAATGAAAGGAGCTGGCATCTCACTCTCTTTGAATCTTCTTTATCATGCTAAGAGGAGCAGGAAAAAGCAAAAAATTTCAGAATTGCGCCTTGCAATGCGGAGAAATTACTGTTTGTGCATTTACAAAATTCATTGATTTTTGCCATTGAAAAACATCATGTTATTCATATACCAGAAATGATTGAAGCTACTGACTGAAGGAAAGGAGCTGGCATCTCACTCTCTTTGAATCTTCTTTATCATGCTAAGAGGAGCAGGAAAAAGCAAAAAATTTCAGAATTGCACCTTGCAATGCGGAGAAATTACTGTTTGTGCATTTACAATATTCATTGATTTTTGCGATTGAAAAACATCATGTTATTCATATACCAGAAATGATTGAAGCTACTGACTGAATGAAAGGAGCTGGCATCTCACTCTCTTTGAATCTTCTTTATCATGCTAAGAGGAGCAGGAAAAAGCAAAAAATTTCAGAATTGCACCTTGCAATGCGGAGAAATTACAGTTTGTGCATTTACAATATTCATTGATTTTTGCCATTGAAAAACGTCCAGAAATGATTGAAGCTACTGACTGAATGAAAGGAGCTGGCATCTCACTCTCTTTGAATCTTCTTTATCATGCTAAGAGGAGCAGGAAAAAGCAAAAAATTTCAGAATTGCACCTTGCAATGCGGAGAAATTACTGTTTGTGCATTTACAATATTCATTGATTTTTGCCATTGAAAAACGTCCAGAAATGATTGAAGGTACTGACTGAATGAAAGGAGCTGGCATCTCACTCTCTTTGAATCTTCTTTATCATGCTAAGAGGAGCAGGAAAAAGCAAAAAATTTCAGAATTGCACCTTGCAATGCGGAGAAATTACTGTTTGTGCATTTACAATATTCATTGATTTTTGCCATTGAAAAACGTCCAGAAATGATTGAAGCTACTGACTGAATGAAAGGAGCTGGCATCTCACTCTCTTTGAATCTTCTTTATCATGCTAAGAGGAGCAGGAAAAAGCAAAAAATTTCAGAATTGCACCTTGCAATGCGGAGAAATTACTGTTTGTGCATTTACAATATTCATTGATTTTTGCCATTGAAAAACGTCCAGAAATGATTGAAGCTACTGACTGAATGAAAGGAGCTGGCATCTCACTCTCTTTGAATCTTCTTTATCATGCTAAGAGGAGCAGGAAAAAGCAAAAAATTTCAGAATTGCACCTTGCAATGCGGAGAAATTACTGTTTGTGCATTTACAATATTCGTTGATTTTTGCCATTGAAAAACGTCCAGAAATGATTGAAGCTACTGACTGAATGAAAGGAGCTGGCATCTCACTCTCTTTGAATCTTCTTTATCATGCTAAGAGGAGCAGGAAAAAGCAAAAAATTTCAGAATTGCACCTTGCAATGCGGAGAAATTACAGTTTGTGCATTTACAATATTCATTGATTTTTGCCATTGAAAAACGTCCAGAAATGATTGAAGCTACTGACTGAATGAAAGGAGCTGGCATCTCACTCTCTTTGAATCTTCTTTATCATGCTAAGAGGAGCAGGAAAAAGCAAAAAATTTCAGAATTGCACCTTGCAATGCGGAGAAATTACTGTTTGTGCATTTACAATATTCATTGATTTTTGCCATTGAAAAACATGTTATTCATATACCAGAAATGTTTGAAGCTCCTGACTGAATGAAAGGAGCTGGCACCTCACTCTCTTTGAATCTTCTTTATCATGCTAAGAGGAGCAGGAAAAAGCAAAAAATTTCAGAATTGCACCTTGCAATGCGGAGAAATTACTGTTTGTGCATTTACAATATTCATTGATTTTTGCCATTGAAAAACGTCCAGAAATGATTGTAGCTACTGACTGAATGAAAGGAGCTGGCATCTCACTCTCTTTGAATCTTCTTTATCATGCTAAGAGGAGCAGGAAAAAGCAAAAAATTTCAGAATTGCACCTTGCAATGCGGAGAAATTACTGTTTGTGCATTTACAATATTCATTGATTTTTGCCACTGAAAAATGTCCAGAAATGATTGAAGCTACTGACTGAATGAAAGGAGCTGGCATCTCACTCTCTTTGAATCTTCTTTATCATGCTAAGAGGAGCAGGAAAAAGCAAAAAATTTCAGAATTGCGCCTTGCAATGCGGAGAAATTACTGTTTGTGCATTTACAAAATTCATTGATTTTTGCCATTGAAAAACATCATGTTATTCATATACCAGAAATGATTGAAGCTACTGACTGAAGGAAAGGAGCTGGCATCTCACTCTCTTTGAATCTTCTTTATCATGCTAAGAGGAGCAGGAAAAAGCAAAAAATTTCAGAATTGCACCTTGCAATGCGGAGAAATTACTGTTTGTGCATTTACAATATTCATTGATTTTTGCGATTGAAAAACATCATGTTATTCATATACCAGAAATGATTGAAGCTACTGACTGAATGAAAGGAGCTGGCATCTCACTCTCTTTGAATCTTCTTTATCATGCTAAGAGGAGCAGGAAAAAGCAAAAAATTTCAGAATTGCACCTTGCAATGCGGAGAAATTACAGTTTGTGCATTTACAATATTCATTGATTTTTGCCATTGAAAAACGTCCAGAAATGATTGAAGCTACTGACTGAATGAAAGGAGCTGGCATCTCACTCTCTTTGAATCTTCTTTATCATGCTAAGAGGAGCAGGAAAAAGCAAAAAATTTCAGAATTGCACCTTGCAATGCGGAGAAATTACTGTTTGTGCATTTACAATATTCATTGATTTTTGCCATTGAAAAACGTCCAGAAATGATTGAAGGTACTGACTGAATGAAAGGAGCTGGCATCTCACTCTCTTTGAATCTTCTTTATCATGCTAAGAGGAGCAGGAAAAAGCAAAAAATTTCAGAATTGCACCTTGCAATGCGGAGAAATTACTGTTTGTGCATTTACAATATTCATTGATTTTTGCCATTGAAAAACGTCCAGAAATGATTGAAGCTACTGACTGAATGAAAGGAGCTGGCATCTCACTCTCTTTGAATCTTCTTTATCATGCTAAGAGGAGCAGGAAAAAGCAAAAAATTTCAGAATTGCACCTTGCAATGCGGAGAAATTACTGTTTGTGCATTTACAATATTCATTGATTTTTGCCATTGAAAAATGTCCAGAAATGATTGAAGCTACTGACTGAATGAAAGGAGCTGGCATCTCACTCTCTTTGAATCTTCTTTATCATGCTAAGAGGAGCAGGAAAAAGCAAAAAATTTCAGAATTGCGCCTTGCAATGCGGAGAAATTACTGTTTGTGCATTTACAAAATTCATTGATTTTTGCCATTGAAAAACATCATGTTATTCATATACCAGAAATGATTGAAGCTACTGACTGAAGGAAAGGATCTGGCATCTCACTCTCTTTGAATCTTCTTTATCATGCTTAGAGGAGCAGGAAAAAGCAAAAAATTTCAGAATTGCACCTTGCAATGCGGAGAAATTACTGTTTGTGCATTTACAATATTCATTGATTTTTGCCATTGAAAAACGTCCAGAAATGATTGAAGCTACTGACTGAATGAAAGGAGCTGGCATCTCACTCTCTTTGAATCTTCTTTATCATGCTAAGAGGAGCAGGAAAAAGCAAAAAATTTCAGAATTGCACCTTGCAATGCGGAGAAATTACTGTTTGTGCATTTACAATATTCATTGATTTTTGCTATTGAAAAACATCATGTTATTCATATACCAGAAATGATTGAAGCTACTGACTGAATGAAAGGAGCTGGCATCTCACTCTCTTTGAATCTTCTTTATCATGCTAAGAGGAGCAGGAAAAAGCAAAAAATTTCAGAATTGCACCTTGCAATGCGGAGAAATTACAGTTTGTGCATTTACAATATTCATTGATTTTTGCCATTGAAAAACGTCCAGAAATGATTGAAGCTACTGACTGAATGAAAGGAGCTGGCATCTCACTCTCTTTGAATCTTCTTTATCATGCTAAGAGGAGCAGGAAAAAGCAAAAAATTTCAGAATTGCACCTTGCAATGCGGAGAAATTACTGTTTGTGCATTTACAATATTCATTGATTTTTGCCATTGAAAAACGTCCAGAAATGATTGAAGGTACTGACTGAATGAAAGGAGCTGGCATCTCACTCTCTTTGAATCTTCTTTATCATGCTAAGAGGAGCAGGAAAAAGCAAAAAATTTCAGAATTGCACCTTGCAATGCGGAGAAATTACTGTTTGTGCATTTACAATATTCATTGATTTTTGCCATTGAAAAACGTCCAGAAATGATTGAAGCTACTGACTGAATGAAAGGAGCTGGCATCTCACTCTCTGAATCTTCTTTATCATGCTAAGAGGAGCAGGAAAAAGCAAAAAATTTCAGAATTGCACCTTGCAATGCGGAGAAATTACTGTTTGTGCATTTACAATATTCATTGATTTTTGCCATTGAAAAATGTCCAGAAATGATTGAAGCTACTGACTGAATGAAAGGAGCTGGCATCTCACTCTCTTTGAATCTTCTTTATCATGCTAAGAGGAGCAGGAAAAAGCAAAAAATTTCAGAATTGCGCCTTGCAATGCGGAGAAATTACTGTTTGTGCATTTACAAAATTCATTGATTTTTGCCATTGAAAAACATCATGTTATTCATATACCAGAAATGATTGAAGCTACTGACTGAAGGAAAGGATCTGGCATCTCACTCTCTTTGAATCTTCTTTATCATGCTTAGAGGAGCAGGAAAAAGCAAAAAATTTCAGAATTGCACCTTGCAATGCGGAGAAATTACTGTTTGTGCATTTACAATATTCATTGATTTTTGCCAATGAAAAACGTCCAGAAATGATTGAAGCTACTGACTGAATGAAAGGAGCTGGCATCTCACTCTCTTTGAATCTTCTTTATCATGCTAAGAGGAGCAGGAAAAAGCAAAAAATTTCAGAATTGCACCTTGCAATGCGGAGAAATTACTGTTTGTGCATTTACAATATTCAATGATTTTTGCCATTGAAAAACGTCCAGAAATGATTGAAGCTACTGACTGAATGAAATGAGCTGGCATCTCACTCTCTTTGAATCTTGTTTATCATGCTAAGAGGAGCAGGAAAAAGCAAAAAATTTCAGAATTGCACCTTGCAATGCGGAGAAATTACTGTTTGTGAATTTACAATATTCATTGATTTTTGCCATTGAAAAACGTCCAGAAATGATTGAAGCTACTGACTGAATGAAAGGAGCTGGCATCTCACTCTCTTTGAATCTTCTTTATCATGCTAAGAGGAGCAGGAAAAAGCAAAAAATTTCAGAATTGCACCTTGCAATGCGGAGAAATTACTGTTTGTGCATTTACAATATTCATTGATTTTTGCCATTGAAAAACATCATGTTATTCATATACCAGAAATGATTGAAGCTACTGACTGAATGAAAGGAGCTGGCATCTCACTCTCTTTGAATCTTCTTTATCATGCTAAGAGGAGCAGGAAAAAGTAAAAAATTTCAGAATTGCACCTTGCAATGCGGAGAAATTACTGTTTGTGCATTTATAATATTCAATGATTTTTGCCATTGAAAAACGTCCAGAAATGATTGAAGCTACTGACTGAACGAAAGGAGCTGGCATCTCACTCTCTTTGAATCTTCTTTATCATGCTAAGAGGAGCAGGAAAAAGCAAAAAATTTCAGAATTGCACCTTGCAATGCGGAGAAATTACTGTTTGTGCATTTACAATATTCATTGATTTTTGCCATTGAAAAACATCATGTTATTCATGTACCAGAAATGTTTGAAGCTACTGACTGAATGAAAGGAGCTGGCATCTCACTCTCTTTGAATCTTCTTTATCATGCTAAGAGGAGCAGGAAAAAGCAAAAAATTTCAGAATTGCACATTGCAATGCGGAGAAATTACTGTTTGTGCATTTACAATATTCATTGATTTTTGCCATTGAAAAACGTCCAGAAATGATTGAAGCTACTGACTGAATGAAAGGAGCTGGCATCTCACTCTCTTTGAATCTTCTTTATCATGCTAAGAGGAGCAGGAAAAAGCAAAAAATTTCAGAATTGCACCTTGCAATGCGGAGAAATTACTGTTTGTGCATTTACAATATTCATTGATTTTTGCCATTGAAAAACGTCCAGAAATGATTGAAGCTACTGACTGAATGAAAGGAGCTGGCATCTCACTCTCTTTGAATCTTCTTTATCATGCTAAGAGGAGCAGGAAAAAGCAAAAAATTTCAGAATTGCACCTTGCAATGCGGAGAAATTACTGTTTGTGCATTTACAATATTCATTGATTTTTGCCATTGAAAAATGTCCAGAAATGATTGAAGCTACTGACTGAATGAAAGGAGCTGGCATCTCACTCTCTTTGAATCTTCTTTATCATGCTAAGAGGAGCAGGAAAAAGCAAAAAATTTCAGAATTGCGCCTTGCAATGCGGAGAAATTACTGTTTGTGCATTTACAAAATTCATTGATTTTTGCCATTGAAAAACATCATGTTATTCATATACCAGAAATGATTGAAGCTACTGACTGAAGGAAAGGATCTGGCATCTCACTCTCTTTGAATCTTCTTTATCATGCTAAGAGGAGCAGGAAAAAGCAAAAAATTTCAGAATTGCACCTTGCAATGCAGAGAAATTACTGTTTGTGCATTTACAATATTCATTGATTTTTGTCATTGAAAAACGTCCAGAAATGATTGAAGCTACTGACTGAATGAAAGGAGCTGGCATCTCACTCTCTTTGAATCTTCTTTATCATGCTAAGAGGAGCAGGAAAAAGCAAAAAATTTCAGAATTGCACCTTGCAATGCGGAGAAATTACTGTTTGTGCATTTACAATATTCATTGATTTTTGCCATTGAAAAATGTCCAGAAATGATTGAAGCTACTGACTGAATGAAAGGAGCTGGCATCTCACTCTCTTTGAATCTTCTTTATCATGCTAAGAGGAGCAGGAAAAAGCAAAAAATTTCAGAATTGCACATTGCAATGCGGAGAAATTACTGTTTGTGCATTTACAATATTCATTGATTTTTGCCATTGAAAAACGTCCAGAAATGATTGAAGCTACTGACTGAATGAAAGGAGCTGGCATCTCACTCTCTTTGAATCTTCTTTATCATGCTAAGAGGAGCAGGAAAAAGCAAAAAATTTCAGAATTGCACCTTGCAATGCGGAGAAATTACTGTTTGTGCATTTACAATATTCATTGATTTTTGCCATTGAAAAACGTCCAGAAATGATTGAAGCTACTGACTGAATGAAAGGAGCTGGCATCTCACTCTCTTTGAATCTTCTTTATCATGCTAAGAGGAGCAGGAAAAAGCAAAAAATTTCAGAATTGCACCTTGCAATGCGGAGAAATTACTGTTTGTGCATTTACAATATTCATTGATTTTTGCCATTGAAAAATGTCCAGAAATGATTGAAGCTACTGACTGAATGAAAGGAGCTGGCATCTCACTCTCTTTGAATCTTCTTTATCATGTTAAGAGGAGCAGGAAAAAGCAAAAAATTTCAGAATTGCGCCTTGCAATGCGGAGAAATTACTGTTTGTGCATTTACAAAATTCATTGATTTTTGCCATTGAAAAACATCATGTTATTCATATACCAGAAATGATTGAAGCTACTGACTGAAGGAAAGGATCTGGCATCTCACTCTCTTTGAATCTTCTTTATCATGCTAAGAGGAGCAGGAAAAAGCAAAAAATTTCAGAATTGCACCTTGCAATGCGGAGAAATTACTGTTTGTGCATTTACAATATTCATTGATTTTTGCCATTGAAAAACGTCCAGAAATGATTGAAGCTACTGACTGAATGAAAGGAGCTGGCATCTCACTCTCTTTGAATCTTCTTTATCATGCTAAGAGGAGCAGGAAAAAGCAAAAAATTTCAGAATTGCACCTTGCAATGCGGAGAAATTACTGTTTGTGCATTTACAATATTCATTGATTTTTGCCATTGAAAAACGTCCAGAAATGATTGAAGCTACTGACTGAATGAAAGGAGCTGGCATCTCACTCTCTTTGAATCTTCTTTATCATGCTAAGAGGAGCAGGAAAAAGCAAAAAATTTCAGAATTGCACCTTGCAATGCGGAGAAATTACTGTTTGTGCATTTACAATATTCATTGATTTTTGCCATTGAAAAATGTCCAGAAATGATTGAAGCTACTGACTGAATGAAAGGAGCTGGCATCTCACTCTCTTTGAATCTTCTTTATCATGCTAAGAGGAGCAGGAAAAAGCAAAAAATTTCAGAATTGCGCCTTGCAATGCGGAGAAATTACTGTTTGTGCATTTACAAAATTCATTGATTTTTGCCATTGAAAAACATCATGTTATTCATATACCAGAAATGATTGAAGCTACTGACTGAAGGAAAGGATCTGGCATCTCACTCTCTTTGAATCTTTTTTATCATGCTAAGAGGAGCAGGAAAAAGCAAAAAATTTCAGAATTGCACCTTGCAATGCGGAGAAATTACTGTTTGTGCATTTACAATATTCATTGATTTTTGCCATTGAAAAACGTCCAGAAATGATTGAAGCTACTGACTGAATGAAAGGAGCTGGCATCTCACTCTCTTTGAATCTTCTTTATCATGCTAAGAGGAGCAGGAAAAAGCAAAAAATTTCAGAATTGCACCTTGCAATGCGGAGAAATTACTGTTTGTGCATTTACAATATTCATTGATTTTTGCGATTGAAAAACATCATGTTATTCATATACCAGAAATGATTGAAGCTACTGACTGAATGAAAGGAGCTGGCATCTCACTCTCTTTGAATCTTCTTTATCATGCTAAGAGGAGCAGGAAAAAGTAAAAAATTTCAGAATTGCACCTTGCAATGCGGAGAAATTACTGTTTGTGCATTTACAATATTCAATGATTTTTGCCATTGAAAAACGTCCAGAAATGATTGAAGCTACTGACTGAATGAAAGGAGCTGGCATCTCACTCTCTTTGAATCTTCTTTATCATGCTAAGAGGAGCAGGAAAAAGCAAAAAAATTCAGAATTGCACCTTGCAATGCAGAGAAATTACTGTTTGTGCATTTACAATATTCATTGATTTTTGTCATTGAAAAACGTCCAGAAATGATTGAAGCTACTGACTGAATGAAAGGAGCTGGCATCTCACTCTCTTTGAATCTTCTTTATCATGCTAAGAGGAGCAGGAAAAAGCAAAAAATTTCAGAATTGCACCTTGCAATGCGGAGAAATTACTGTTTGTGCATTTACAATATTCATTGATTTTTGCCATTGAAAAATGTCCAGAAATGATTGAAGCTACTGACTGAATGAAAGGAGCTGGCATCTCACTCTCTTTGAATCTTCTTTATCATGCTAAGAGGAGCAGGAAAAAGCAAAAAATTTCAGAATTGCACATTGCAATGCGGAGAAATTACTGTTTGTGCATTTACAATATTCATTGATTTTTGCCATTGAAAAACGTCCAGAAATGATTGAAGCTACTGACTGAATGGAAGGAGCTGGCATCTCACTCTCTTTGAATCTTCTTTATCATGCTAAGAGGAGCAGGAAAAAGCAAAAAATTTCAGAATTGCACCTTGCAATGCGGAGAAATTACTGTTTGTGCATTTACAATATTCATTGATTTTTGCCATTGAAAAACGTCCAGAAATGATTGAAGCTACTGACTGAATGAAAGGAGCTGGCATCTCACTCTCTTTGAATCTTCTTTATCATGCTAAGAGGAGCAGGAAAAAGCAAAAAATTTCAGAATTGCACCTTGCAATGCGGAGAAATTACTGTTTGTGCATTTACAATATTCATTGATTTTTGCCATTGAAAAATTTCCAGAAATGATTGAAGCTACTGACTGAATGAAAGGAGCTGGCATCTCACTCTCTTTGAATCTTCTTTATCATGCTAAGAGGAGCAGGAAAAAGCAAAAAATTTCAGAATTGCACCTTGCAATGCGGAGAAATTACTGTTTGTGCATTTACAAAATTCATTGATTTTTGCCACTGAAAAACATCATGTTATTCATATACCAGAAATGATTGAAGCTACTGACTGAAGGAAAGGATCTGGCATCTCACTCTCTTTGAATCTTCTTTATCATGCTAAGAGGAGCAGGAAAAAGCAAAAAATTTCAGAATTGCACCTTGCAATGCGGAGAAATTACTGTTTGTGCATTTACAATATTCATTGATTTTTGCCATTGAAAAACGTCCAGAAATGATTGAAGCTACTGACTGAATGAAAGGAGCTGGCATCTCACTCTCTTTGAATCTTCTTTATCATGCTAAGAGGAGCAGGAAAAAGCAAAAAATTTCAGAATTGCACCTTGCAATGCGGAGAAATTACTGTTTGTGCATTTACAATATTCATTGATTTTTGCCATTGAAAAACGTCCAGAAATGATTGAAGCTACTGACTGAATGAAAGGAGCTGGCATCTCACTCTCTTTGAATCTTCTTTATCATGCTAAGAGGAGCAGGAAAAAGCAAAAAATTTCAGAATTGCACCTTGCAATGCGGAGAAATTACTGTTTGTGCATTTACAATATTCATTGATTTTTGCCATTGAAAAATGTCCAGAAATGATTGAAGCTACTGACTGAATGAAAGGAGCTGGCATCTCACTCTCTTTGAATCTTCTTTATCATGCTAAGAGGAGCAGGAAAAAGCAAAAAATTTCAGAATTGCGCCTTGCAATGCGGAGAAATTACTGTTTGTGCATTTACAAAATTCATTGATTTTTGCCATTGAAAAACATCATGTTATTCATATACCAGAAATGATTGAAGCTACTGACTGAAGGAAAGGATCTGGCATCTCACTCTCTTTGAATCTTCTTTATCATGCTAAGAGGAGCAGGAAAAAGAAAAAAATTTCAGAATTGCACCTTGCAATGCGGAGAAATTACTGTTTGTGCATTTACAATATTCATTGATTTTTGCCATTGAAAAACGTCCAGAAATGATTGAAGCTACTGACTGAATGAAAGGAGCTGGCATCTCACTCTCTTTGAATCTTCTTTATCATGCTAAGAGGAGCAGGAAAAAGCAAAAAATTTCAGAATTGCACCTTGCAATGCGGAGAAATTACTGTTTGTGCATTTACAATATTCATTGATTTTTGCGATTGAAAAACATCATGTTATTCATATACCAGAAATGATTGAAGCTACTGACTGAATGAAAGGAGCTGGCATCTCACTCTCTTTGAATCTTCTTTATCATGCTAAGAGGAGCAGGAAAAAGTAAAAAATTTCAGAATTGCACCTTGCAATGCGGAGAAATTACTGTTTGTGCATTTACAATATTCAATGATTTTTGCCATTGAAAAACGTCCAGAAATGATTGAAGCTACTGACTGAATGAAAGGAGCTGGCATCTCACTCTCTTTGAATCTTGTTTACCATGCTAAGAGGAGCAGGAAAAAGCAAAAAATTTCAGAATTGCACCTTGCAATGCGGAGAAATTACTGTTTGTGCATTTACAATATTCATTGATTTTTGCCATTGAAAAACGTCCAGAAATGATTGAAGCTACTGACTGAATGAAAGGAGCTGGCATCTCACTCTCTTTGAATCTTCTTTATCATGCTAAGAGGAGCAGGAAAAAGCAAAAAATTTCAGAATTGCACCTTGCAATGCGGAGAAATTACTGTTTGTGCATTTACAATATTCATTGATTTTTGCTATTGAAAAACATCATGTTATTCATATACCAGAAATGATTGAAGCTACTGACTGAATGAAAGGAGCTGGCATCTCACTCTCTTTGAATCTTCTTTATCATGCTAAGAGGAGCAGGAAAAAGCAAAAAATTTCAGAATTGCACCTTGCAATGCGGAGAAATTACAGTTTGTGCATTTACAATATTCATTGATTTTTGCCATTGAAAAACGTCCAGAAATGATTGAAGCTACTGACTGAATGAAAGGAGCTGGCATCTCACTCTCTTTGAATCTTCTTTATCATGCTAAGAGGAGCAGGAAAAAGCAAAAAATTTCAGAATTGCACCTTGCAATGCGGAGAAATTACTGTTTGTGCATTTACAATATTCATTGATTTTTGCCATTGAAAAACGTCCAGAAATGATTGAAGGTACTGACTGAATGAAAGGAGCTGGCATCTCGCTCTCTTTGAATCTTCTTTATCATGCTAAGAGGAGCAGGAAAAAGCAAAAAATTTCAGAATTGCACCTTGCAATGCGGAGAAATTACTGTTTGTGCATTTACAATATTCATTGATTTTTGCCATTGAAAAATGTCCAGAAATGATTGAAGCTACTGACTGAATGAAAGGAGCTGGCATCTCACTCTCTTTGAATCTTCTTTATCATGCTAAGAGGAGCAGGAAAAAGCAAAAAATTTCAGAATTGCACCTTGCAATGCGGAGAAATTACTGTTTGTGCATTTACAATATTCATTGATTTTTGCCATTGAAAAATGTCCAGAAATGATTGAAGCTACTGACTGAATGAAAGGAGCTGGCATCTCACTCTCTTTGAATCTTCTTTATCATGCTAAGAGGAGCAGGAAAAAGCAAAAAATTTCAGAATTGCGCCTTGCAATGCGGAGAAATTACTGTTTGTGCATTTACAAAATTCATTGATTTTTGCCATTGAAAAACATCATGTTATTCATATACCAGAAATGATTGAAGCTACTGACTGAAGGAAAGGATATGGCATCTCACTCTCTTTGAATCTTCTTTATCATGCTTAGAGGAGCAGGAAAAAGCAAAAAATTTCAGAATTGCACCTTGCAATGCGGAGAAATTACTGTTTGTGCATTTACAATATTCATTGATTTTTGCCATTGAAAAACGTCCAGAAATGATTGAAGCTACTGACTGAATGAAAGGAGCTGGCATCTCACTCTCTTTGAATCTTCTTTATCATGCTAAGAGGAGCAGGAAAAAGCAAAAAATTTCAGAATTGCACCTTGCAATGCGGAGAAATTACTGTTTGTGCATTTACAAAATTCATTGATTTTTGCCATTGAAAAACATCATGTTATTCATATACCAGAAATGATTGAAGCTACTGACTGAAGGAAAGGATCTGGCATCTCACTCTCTTTGAATCTTCTTTATCATGCTAAGAGGAGCAGGAAAAAGAAAAAAATTTCAGAATTGCACCTTGCAATGCGGAGAAATTACTGTTTGTGCATTTACAATATTCATTGATTTTTGCCATTGAAAAACGTCCAGAAATGATTGAAGCTACTGACTGAATGAAAGGAGCTGGCATCTCACTCTCTTTGAATCTTCTTTATCATGCTAAGAGGAGCAGGAAAAAGCAAAAAATTTCAGAATTGCACCTTGCAATGCGGAGAAATTACTGTTTGTGCATTTACAATATTCATTGATTTTTGCGATTGAAAAACATCATGTTATTCATATACCAGAAATGATTGAAGCTACTGACTGAATGAAAGGAGCTGGCATCTCACTCTCTTTGAATCTTCTTTATCATGCTAAGAGGAGCAGGAAAAAGTAAAAAATTTCAGAATTGCACCTTGCAATGCGGAGAAATTACTGTTTGTGCATTTACAATATTCAATGATTTTTGCCATTGAAAAACGTCCAGAAATGATTGAAGCTACTGACTGAATGAAAGGAGCTGGCATCTCACTCTCTTTGAATCTTGTTTACCATGCTAAGAGGAGCAGGAAAAAGCAAAAAATTTCAGAATTGCACCTTGCAATGCGGAGAAATTACTGTTTGTGCATTTACAATATTCATTGATTTTTGCCATTGAAAAACGTCCAGAAATGATTGAAGCTACTGACTGAATGAAAGGAGCTGGCATCTCACTCTCTTTGAATCTTCTTTATCATGCTAAGAGGAGCAGGAAAAAGCAAAAAATTTCAGAATTGCACCTTGCAATGCGGAGAAATTACTGTTTGTGCATTTACAATATTCATTGATTTTTGCTATTGAAAAACATCATGTTATTCATATACCAGAAATGATTGAAGCTACTGACTGAATGAAAGGAGCTTGCATCTCACTCTCTTTGAATCTTCTTTATCATGCTAAGAGGAGCAGGAAAAAGCAAAAAATTTCAGAATTGCACCTTGCAATGCGGAGAAATTACAGTTTGTGCATTTACAATATTCATTGATTTTTGCCATTGAAAAACGTCCAGAAATGATTGAAGCTACTGACTGAATGAAAGGAGCTGGCATCTCACTCTCTTTGAATCTTCTTTATCATGCTAAGAGGAGCAGGAAAAAGCAAAAAATTTCAGAATTGCACCTTGCAATGCGGAGAAATTACTGTTTGTGCATTTACAATATTCATTGATTTTTGCCATTGAAAAACGTCCAGAAATGATTGAAGGTACTGACTGAATGAAAGGAGCTGGCATCTCGCTCTCTTTGAATCTTCTTTATCATGCTAAGAGGAGCAGGAAAAAGCAAAAAATTTCAGAATTGCACCTTGCAATGCGGAGAAATTACTGTTTGTGCATTTACAATATTCATTGATTTTTGCCATTGAAAAACGTCCAGAAATGATTGAAGCTACTGACTGAATGAAAGGAGCTGGCATCTCACTCTCTTTGAATCTTCTTTATCATGCTAAGAGGAGCAGGAAAAAGCAAAAAATTTCAGAATTGCACCTTGCAATGCGGAGAAATTACTGTTTGTGCATTTACAATATTCATTGATTTTTGCCATTGAAAAATGTCCAGAAATGATTGAAGCTACTGACTGAATGAAAGGAGCTGGCATCTCACTCTCTTTGAATCTTCTTTATCATGCTAAGAGGAGCAGGAAAAAGCAAAAAATTTCAGAATTGCGCCTTGCAATGCGGAGAAATTACTGTTTGTGCATTTACAAAATTCATTGATTTTTGCCATTGAAAAACATCATGTTATTCATATACCAGAAATGATTGAAGCTACTGACTGAAGGAAAGGATATGGCATCTCACTCTCTTTGAATCTTCTTTATCATGCTTAGAGGAGCAGGAAAAAGCAAAAAATTTCAGAATTGCACCTTGCAATGCGGAGAAATTACTGTTTGTGCATTTACAATATTCATTGATTTTTGCCATTGAAAAACGTCCAGAAATGATTGAAGCTACTGACTGAATGAAAGGAGCTGGCATCTCACTCTCTTTGAATCTTCTTTATCATGCTAAGAGGAGCAGGAAAAAGCAAAAAATTTCAGAATTGCACCTTGCAATGCGGAGAAATTACTGTTTGTGCATTTACAATATTCATTGATTTTTGCGATTGAAAAACATCATGTTATTCATATACCAGAAATGATTGAAGCTACTGACTGAATGAAAGGAGCTGGCATCTCACTCTCTTTGAATCTTCTTTATCATGCTAAGAGGAGCAGGAAAAAGTAAAAAATTTCAGAATTGCACCTTGCAATGCGGAGAAATTACTGTTTGTGCATTTACAATATTCATTGATTTTTGCCATTGAAAAACGTCCAGAAATGATTGAAGCTACTGACTGAATGAAAGGAGCTGGCATCTCACTCTCTTTGAATCTTCTTTATCATGCTAAGAGGAGCAGGAAAAAGCAAAAAATTTCAGAATTGCACCTTGCAATGCGGAGAAATTACTGTTTGTGCATTTACAATATTCATTGATTTTTGCCATTGAAAAACATCATGTTATTCATATACCAGAAATGTTTGAAGCTACTGACTGAATGAAAGGAGCTGGCATCTCACTCTCTTTGAATCTTCTTTATCATGCTAAGAGGAGCAGGAAAAAGCAAAAAATTTCAGAATTGCACCTTGCAATGCGGAGAAATTACAGTTTGTGCATTTACAATATTCATTGATTTTTGCCATTGAAAAACGTCCAGAAATGATTGAAGCTACTGACTGAATGAAAGGAACTGGCATCTCACTCTCTTTGAATCTTCTTTATCATGCTAAGAGGAGCAGGAAAAAGCAAAAAATTTCAGAATTGCACCTTGCAATGCGGAGAAATTACTGTTTGTGCATTTACAATATTCATTGATTTTTGCCATTGAAAAAGGTCCAGAAATAATTGAAGGTACTGACTGAATGAAAGGAGCTGGCATCTCACTCTCTTTGAATCTTCTTTATCATGCTAAGAGGAGCAGGAAAAAGCAAAAAATTTCAGAATTGCACCTTGCAATGCGGAGAAATTACTGTTTGTGCATTTACAATATTCATTGATTTTTGCCATTGAAAAACGTCCAGAAATGATTGAAGCTACTGACTGAATGAAAGGAGCTGGCATCTCACTCTCTTTGAATCTTCTTTATCATGCTAAGAGGAGCAGGAAAAAGCAAAAAATTTCAGAATTGCACCTTGCAATGCGGAGAAATTACTGTTTGTGCATTTACAATATTCATTGATTTTTGCCATTGAAAAATGTCCAGAAATGATTGAAGCTACTGACTGAATGAAAGGAGCTGGCATCTCACTCTCTTTGAATCTTCTTTATCATGCTAAGAGGAGCAGGAAAAAGCAAAAAATTTCAGAATTGCGCCTTGCAATGCGGAGAAATTACTGTTTGTGCATTTACAAAATTCATTGATTTTTGCCATTGAAAAACATCATGTTATTCATATACCAGAAATGATTGAAGCTACTGACTGAAGGAAAGGATCTGGCATCTCACTCTCTTTGAATCTTCTTTATCATGCTTAGAGGAGCAGGAAAAAGCAAAAAATTTCAGAATTGCACCTTGCAATGCGGAGAAATTACTGTTTGTGCATTTACAATATTCATTGATTTTTGCCATTGAAAAACGTCCAGAAATGATTGAAGCTACTGACTGAATGAAAGGAGCTGGCATCTCACTCTCTTTGAATCTTCTTTGTCATGCTAAGAGGAGCAGGAAAAAGCAAAAAATTTCAGAATTGCACCTTGCAATGCGGAGAAATTACTGTTTGTGCATTTACAATATTCATTGATTTTTGCGATTGAAAAACATCATGTTATTCATATACCAGAAATGATTGAAGCTACTGACTGAATGAAAGGAGCTGGCATCTCACTCTCTTTGAATCTTCTTTATCATGCTAAGAGGAGCAGGAAAAAGTAAAAAATTTCAGAATTGCACCTTGCATTGCGGAGAAATTACTGTTTGTGCATTTACAATATTCAATGATTTTTGCCATTGAAAAACGTCCAGAAATGATTGAAGCTACAGACTGAATGAAAGGAGCTGGCATCTCACTCTCTTTGAATCTTGTTTATCATGCTAAGAGGAGCAGGAAAAAGCAAAAAATTTCAGAATTGCACCTTGCAATGCGGAGAAATTACTGTTTGTGCATTTACAATATTCATTGATTTTTGCCATTGAAAAACGTCCAGAAATGATTGAAGCTACTGACTGAATGAAAGGAGCTGGCATCTCACTCTCTTTGAATCTTCTTTATCATGCTAAGAGGAGCAGGAAAAAGCAAAAAATTTCAGAATTGCACCTTGCAATGCGGAGAAATTACTGTTTGTGCATTTACAATATTCATTGATTTTTGCCATTGAAAAACATCATGTTATTCATATACCAGAAATGATTGAAGCTACTGACTGAATGAAAGGAGCTGGCATCTCACTCTCTTTGAATCTTCTTTATCATGCTAAGAGGAGCAGGAAAAAGTAAAAAATTTCAGAATTGCACCTTGCAATGCGGAGAAATTACTGTTTGTGCATTTATAATATTCAATGATTTTTGCCATTGAAAAACGTCCAGAAATGATTGAAGCTACTGACTGAACGAAAGGAGCTGGCATCTCACTCTCTTTGAATCTTCTTTATCATGCTAAGAGGAGCAGGAAAAAGCAAAAAATTTCAGAATTGCACCTTGCAATGCGGAGAAATTACTGTTTGTGCATTTACAATATTCATTGATTTTTGCCATTGAAAAACATCATGTTATTCATGTACCAGAAATGTTTGAAGCTACTGACTGAATGAAAGGAGCTGGCATCTCACTCTCTTTGAATCTTATTTATCATGCTAAGAGGAGCAGGAAAAAGCAAAAAATTTCAGAATTGCACATTGCAATGCGGAGAAATTACTGTTTGTGCATTTACAATATTCATTGATTTTTGCCATTGAAAAACGTCCAGAAATGATTGAAGCTACTGACTGAATGAAAGGAGCTGGCATCTCACTCTCTTTGAATCTTCTTTATCATGCTAAGAGGAGCAGGAAAAAGCAAAAAATTTCAGAATTGCACCTTGCAATGCGGAGAAATTACTGTTTGTGCATTTACAATATTCATTGATTTTTGCCATTGAAAAACGTCCAGAAATGATTGAAGCTACTGACTGAATGAAAGGAGCTGGCATCTCACTCTCTTTGAATCTTCTTTATCATGTTAAGAGGAGCAGGAAAAAGCAAAAAATTTCAGAATTGCACCTTGCAATGCGGAGAAATTACTGTTTGTGCATTTACAATATTCATTGATTTTTGCCATTGAAAAATGTCCAGAAATGATTGAAGCTACTGACTGAATGAAAGGAGCTGGCATCTCACTCTCTTTGAATCTTCTTTATCATGCTAAGAGGAGCAGGAAAAAGCAAAAAATTTCAGAATTGCGCCTTGCAATGCGGAGAAATTACTGTTTGTGCATTTACAAAATTCATTGATTTTTGCCATTGAAAAACATCATGTTATTCATATACCAGAAATGATTGAAGCTACTGACTGAAGGAAAGGATCTGGCATCTCACTCTCTTTGAATCTTCTTTATCATGCTAAGAGGAGCAGGAAAAAGCAAAAAATTTCAGAATTGCACCTTGCAATGCGGAGAAATTACTGTTTGTGCATTTACAATATTCATTGATTTTTGCCATTGAAAAACGTCCAGAAATGATTGAAGCTACTGACTGAATGAAAGGAGCTGGCATCTCACTCTCTTTGAATCTTCTTTATCATGCTAAGAGGAGCAGGAAAAAGCAAAAAATTTCAGAATTGCACCTTGCAATGCGGAGAAATTACTGTTTGTGCATTTACAATATTCATTGATTTTTGCCATTGAAAAACGTCCAGAAATGATTGAAGCTACTGACTGAATGAAAAGAGCTGGCATCTCACTCTCTTTGAATCTTCTTTATCATGCTAAGAGGAGCAGGAAAAAGCAAAAAATTTCAGAATTGCACCTTGCAATGCGGAGAAATGACTGTTTGTGCATTTACAATATTCATTGATTTTTGCCATTGAAAAATGTCCAGAAATGATTGAAGCTACTGACTGAATGAAAGGAGCTGGCATCTCACTCTCTTTGAATCTTCTTTATCATGCTAAGAGGAGCAGGAAAAAGCAAAAAATTTCAGAATTGCGCCTTGCAATGCGGAGAAATTACTGTTTGTGCATTTACAAAATTCATTGATTTTTGCCATTGAAAAACATCATGTTATTCATATACCAGAAATGATTGAAGCTACTGACTGAAGGAAAGGATCTGGCATCTCACTCTCTTTGAATCTTCTTTATCATGCTAAGAGGAGCAGGAAAAAGCAAAAAGTTTCAGAATTCCACCTTGCAATGCGGAGAAATTACTGTTTGTGCATTTACAATATTCATTGGTTTTTGCCATTGAAAAACGTCCAGAAATGATTGAAGCTACTGACTGAATGAAAGGAGCTGGCATCTCACTCTCTTTGAATCTTCTTTATCATGCTAAGAGGAGCAGGAAAAAGCAAAAAATTTCAGAATTGCACCTTGCAATGCGGAGAAATTACTGTTTGTGCATTTACAATATTCATTGATTTTTGCGATTGAAAAACATCATGTTATTCATATACCAGAAATGATTGAAGCTACTGACTGAATGAAAGGAGCTGGCATCTCACTCTCTTTGAATCTTCTTTATCATGCTAAGAGGAGCAGGAAAAAGTAAAAAATTTCAGAATTGCACCTTGCAATGCGGAGAAATTACTGATTGTGCATTTACAATATTCAATGATTTTTGCCATTGAAAAACGTCCAGAAATGATTAAAGCTACTGACTGAATGAAAGGAGCTGGCATCTCACTCTCTTTGAATCTTCTTTATCATGCTAAGAGGAGCAGGAAAAAGCAAAAAATTTCAGAATTGCACCTTGCATTGCGGAGAAATTACTGTTTGTGCATTTACAATATTCATTGATTTTTGCCATTGAAAAACGTCCAGAAATGATTGAAGCTACTGACTGAATGAAAGGATCTGGCATCTCACTCTCTTTGAATCTTCTTTATCATGCTAAGAGGAGCAGGAAAAAGCAAAAAAATTTCAGAATTGCACCTTGCAATGCGGAGAAATTACTGTTTGTGCATTTACAATATTCATTGATTTTTGCCATTGAAAAACATCATGTTATTCATATACCAGAAATGATTGAAGCTACTGACTGAATGAAAGGAGCTGGCATCTCACTCTCTTTGAATCTTCTTTATCATGCTAAGAGGAGCAGGAAAAAGTAAAAAATTTCAGAATTGCGCCTTGCAATGCGGAGAAATTACTGTTTGTGCATTTACAAAATTCATTGATTTTTGCCATTGAAAAACATCATGTTATTCATATACCAGAAATGATTGAAGCTACTGACTGAAGGAAAGGATCTGGCATCTCACTCTCTTTGAATCTTCTTTATCATGCTTAGAGGAGCAGGAAAAAGCAAAGAATTTCAGAATTGCACCTTGCAATGCGGAGAAATTACTGTTTGTGCATTTACAATATTCATTGATTTTTGCCATTGAAAAACGTCCAGAAATGATTGAAGCTACTGACTGAATGAAAGGAGCTGGCATCTCACTCTCTTTGAATCTTCTTTATCATGCTAAGAGGAGCAGGAAAAAGCAAAAAATTTCAGAATTGCACCTTGCAATGCGGAGAAATTACTGTTTGTGCATTTACAATATTCATTGATTTTTGCGATTGAAAAACATCATGTTATTCATATACCAGAAATGATTGAAGCTACTGACTGAATGAAAGGAGCTGGCATCTCACTCTCTTTGAATCTTCTTTATCATGCTAAGAGGAGCAGGAAAAAGTAAAAAATTTCAGAATTGCACCTTGCAATGCGGAGAAATTACTGTTTGTGCATTTACAATATTCATTGATTTTTGCCATTGAAAAACGTCCAGAAATGATTGAAGCTACTGACTGAATGAAAGGAGCTGGCATCTCACTCTCTTTGAATCTTCTTTATCATGCTAAGAGGAGCAGGAAAAAGCAAAAAATTTCAGAATTGCACCTTGCAATGCGGAGAAATTACTGTTTGTGCATTTACAATATTCATTGATTTTTGCTATTGAAAAACATCATGTTATTCATATACCAGAAATGATTGAAGCTACTGACTGAATGAAAGGAGCTGGCATCTCACTCTCTTTGAATCTTCTTTATCATGCTAAGAGGAGCAGGAAAAAGCAAAAAATTTCAGAATTGCACCTTGCAATGCGGAGAAATTACAGTTTGTGCATTTACAATATTCATTGATTTTTGCCATTGAAAAACGTCCAGAAATGATTGAAGCTACTGACTGAATGAAAGGAGCTGGCATCTCACTCTCTTTGAATCTTCTTTATCATGCTAAGAGGAGCAGGAAAAAGCAAAAAATTTCAGAATTGCACCTTGCAATGCGGAGAAATTACTGTTTGTGCATTTACAATATTCATTGATTTTTGCCATTGAAAAATGTCCAGAAATGATTGAAGCTACTGACTGAATGAAAGGAGCTGGCATCTCACTCTCTTTGAATCTTCTTTATCATGCTAAGAGGAGCAGGAAAAAGCAAAAAATTTCAGAATTGCGCCTTGCAATGCGGAGAAATTACTGTTTGTGCATTTACAAAATTCATTGATTTTTGCCATTGAAAAACATCATGTTATTCATATACCAGAAATGATTGAAGCTACTGACTGAATGAAAGGAGCTGGCATCTCACTCTCTTTGAATCTTGTTTATCATGCTAAGAGGAGCAGGAAAAAGCAAAAAATTTCAGAATTGCACCTTGCAATGCGGAGAAATTACTGTTTGTGCATTTACAATATTCATTGATTTTTGCCATTGAAAAACGTCCAGAAATGATTGAAGCTACTGACTGAATGAAAGGAGCTGGCATCTCACTCTCTTTGAATCTTCTTTATCATGCTAAGAGGAGCAGGAAAAAGCAAAAAATTTCAGAATTGCACCTTGCAATGCGGAGAAATTACTGTTTGTGCATTTACAATATTCATTGATTTTTGCCATTGAAAAACATCATGTTATTCATATACCAGAAATGATTGAAGCTACTGACTGAATGAAAGGAGCTGGCATCTCACTCTCTTTGAATCTTCTTTATCATGCTAAGAGGAGCAGGAAAAAGTAAAAAATTTCAGAATTGCACCTTGCAATGCGGAGAAATTACTGTTTGTGCATTTATAATATTCAATGATTTTTGCCATTGAAAAACGTCCAGAAATGATTGAAGCTACTGACTGAACGAAAGGAGCTGGCATCTCACTCTCTTTGAATCTTCTTTATCATGCTAAGAGGAGCAGGAAAAAGCAAAAAATTTCAGAATTGCACCTTGCAATGCGGAGAAATTACTGTTTGTGCATTTACAATATTCATTGATTTTTGCCATTGAAAAACATCATGTTATTCATGTACCAGAAATGTTTGAAGCTACTGACTGAATGAAAGGAGCTGGCATCTCACTCTCTTTGAATCTTCTTTATCATGCTAAGAGGAGCAGGAAAAAGCAAAAAATTTCAGAATTGCACATTGCAATGCGGAGAAATTACTGTTTGTGCATTTACAATATTCATTGATTTTTGCCATTGAAAAACGTCCAGAAATGATTGAAGCTACTGACTGAATGAAAGGAGCTGGCATCTCACTCTCTTTGAATCTTCTTTATCATGCTAAGAGGAGCAGGAAAAAGCAAAAAATTTCAGAATTGCACCTTGCAATGCGGAGAAATTACTGTTTGTGCATTTACAATATTCATTGATTTTTGCCATTGAAAAACGTCCAGAAATGATTGAAGCTACTGACTGAATGAAAGGAGCTGGCATCTCACTCTCTTTGAATCTTCTTTATCATGCTAAGAGGAGCAGGAAAAAGCAAAAAATTTCAGAATTGCACCTTGCAATGCGGAGAAATTACTGTTTGTGCATTTACAATATTCATTGATTTTTGCCATTGAAAAATGTCCAGAAATGATTGAAGCTACTGACTGAATGAAAGGAGCTGGCATCTCACTCTCTTTGAATCTTCTTTATCATGCTAAGAGGAGCAGGAAAAAGCAAAAAATTTCAGAATTGCGCCTTGCAATGCGGAGAAATTACTGTTTGTGCATTTACAAAATTCATTGATTTTTGCCATTGAAAAACATCATGTTATTCATATACCAGAAATGATTGAAGCTACTGACTGAAGGAAAGGATCTGGCATCTCACTCTCTTTGAATCTTCTTTATCATGCTAAGAGGAGCAGGAAAAAGCAAAAAATTTCAGAATTGCACCTTGCAATGCGGAGAAATTACTGTTTGTGCATTTACAATATTCATTGATTTTTGCCATTGAAAAACGTCCAGAAATGATTGAAGCTACTGACTGAATGAAAGGAGCTGGCATCTCACTCTCTTTGAATCTTCTTTATCATGCTAAGATGAGCAGGAAAAAGCAAAAAATTTCAGAATTGCACCTTGCAATGCGGAGAAATTACTGTTTGTGCATTTACAATATTCATTGATTTTTGCCATTGAAAAACGTCCAGAAATGATTGAAGCTACTGACTGAATGAAAGGAGCTGGCATCTCACTCTCTTTGAATCTTCTTTATCATGCTAAGAGGAGCAGGAAAAAGCAAAAAATTTCAGAATTGCACCTTGCAATGCGGAGAAATTACTGTTTGTGCATTTACAATATTCATTGATTTTTGCCATTGAAAAATGTCCAGAAATGATTGAAGCTACTGACTGAATGAAAGGAGCTGGCATCTCACTCTCTTCGAATCTTCTTTATCATGCTAAGAGGAGCAGGAAAAAGCAAAAAATTTCAGAATTGCGCCTTGCAATGCGGAGAAATTACTGTTTGTGCATTTACAAAATTCATTGATTTTTGCCATTGAAAAACATCATGTTATTCATATACCAGAAATGATTGAAGCTACTGACTGAAGGAAAGGATCTGGCATCTCACTCTCTTTGAATCTTCTTTATCATGCTAAGAGGAGCAGGAAAAAGCAAAAAATTTCAGAATTGCACCTTGCAATGCGGAGAAATTACTGTTTGTGCATTTACAATATTCATTGGTTTTTGCCATTGAAAAACGTCCAGAAATGATTGAAGCTACTGACTGAATGAAAGGAGCTGGCATCTCACTCTCTTTGAATCTTCTTTATCATGCTAAGAGGAGCAGGAAAAAGCAAAAAATTTCAGAATTGCACCTTGCAATGCGGAGAAATTACTGTTTGTGCATTTACAATATTCATTGATTTTTGCGATTGAAAAACATCATGTTATTCATATACCAGAAATGATTGAAGCTACTGACTGAATGAAAGGAGCTGGCATCTCACTCTCTTTGAATCTTCTTTATCATGCTAAGAGGAGCAGGAAAAAGTAAAAAATTTCAGAATTGCACCTTGCAATGCGGAGAAATTACTGATTGTGCATTTACAATATTCAATGATTTTTGCCATTGAAAAACGTCCAGAAATGATTAAAGCTACTGACTGAATGAAAGGAGCTGGCATCTCACTCTCTTTGAATCTTCTTTATCATGCTAAGAGGAGCAGGAAAAAGCAAAAAATTTCAGAATTGCACCTTGCAATGCGGAGAAATTACTGTTTGTGCATTTACAATATTCATTGATTTTTGCCATTGAAAAACGTCCAGAAATGATTGAAGCTACTGACTGAATGAAAGGAGCTGGCATCTCACTCTCTTTGAATCTTCTTTATCATGCTAAGAGGAGCAGGAAAAAGCAAAAAATTTCAGAATTGCACCTTGCAATGCGGAGAAATTACTGTTTGTGCATTTACAATATTCATTGATTTTTGCCATTGAAAAACATCATGTTATTCATATACCAGAAATGATTGAAGCTACTGACTGAATGAAAGGAGCTGGCATCTCACTCTCTTTGAATCTTCTTTATCATGCTAAGAGGAGCAGGAAAAAGTAAAAAATTTCAGAATTGCACCTTGCAATGCGGAGAAATTACTGTTTGTGCATTTATAATATTCAATGATTTTTGCCATTGAAAAACGTCCAGAAATGATTTAAGCTACTGACTGAACGAAATTAGCTGGCATCTCACTCTCTTTGAATCTTCTTTATCATGCTAAGAGGAGCAGAAAAAAGCAAAAAATTTCAGAATTGCACCTTGCAATGCGGAGAAATTACTGTTTGTGCATTTACAATATTCATTGATTTTTGCCATTGAAAAACATCATGTTATTCATATACCAGAAATGTTTGAAGCTACTGACTGAATGAAAGGAGCTGGCATCTCACTCTCTTTGAATCTTCTTTATCATGCTAAGAGGAGCAGGAAAAAGCAAAAAATTTCAGAATTGCACATTGCAATGCAGAGAAATTACTGTTTGTGCATTTACAATATTCATTGATTTTTGCCATTGAAAAACGTCCAGAAATGATTGAAGCTACTGACTGAATGAAAGGAGCTGGCATCTCACTCTCTTTGAATCTTCTTTATCATGCTAAGAGGAGCAGGAAAAATCAAAAAATTTCAGAATTGCACCTTGCAATGCGGAGAAATTACTGTTTGTGCATTTACAATATTCATTGATTTTTGCCATTGAAAAACGTCCAGAAATGATTGAAGCTACTGACTGAATGAAAGGAGCTGGCATCTCACTCTCTTTGAATCTTCTTTATCATGCTAAGAGGAGCAGGAAAAAGCAAAAAATTTCAGAATTGCACCTTGCAATGCGGAGAAATTACTGTTTGTGCATTTACAATATTCATTGATTTTTGCCATTGAAAAACATGTTATTCATATACCAGAAATGTTTGAAGCTCCTGACTGAATGAAAGGAGCTGGCACCTCACTCTCTTTGAATCTTCTTTATCATGCTAAGAGGAGCAGGAGAAAGCAAAAAATTTCAGAATTGCACCTTGCAATGCGGAGAAATTACTGTTTGTGCATTTACAATATTCATTGATTTTTGCCATTGAAAAACGTCCAGAAATGATTGAAGCTACTGACTGAATGAAAGGAGCTGTCATCTCACTCTCTTTGAATCTTCTTTATCATGCTAAGAGGAGCAGGAAAAAGCAAAAAATTTCAGAATTGCACCTTGCAATGCGGAGAAATTACTGTTTGTGCATTTACAATATTCATTGATTTTTGCCATTGAAAAATGTCCAGAAATGATTGAAGCTACTGACTGAATGAAAGGAGCTGGCATCTCACTCTCTTTGAATCTTCTTTATCATGCTAAGAGGAGCAGGAAAAAGCAAAAAATTTCAGAATTGCGCCTTGCAATGCGGAGAAATTACTGTTTGTGCATTTACAAAATTCATTGATTTTTGCCATTGAAAAACATCATGTTATTCATATGCCAGAAATGATTGAAGCTACTGACTGAAGGAAAGGAGCTGGCATCTCACTCTCTTTGAATCTTCTTTATCATGCTAAGAGGAGCAGGAAAAAGCAAAAAATTTCAGAATTGCACCTTGCAATGCGGAGAAATTACTGTTTGTGCATTTACAATATTCATTGATTTTTGCCATTGAAAAACGTCCAGAAATGATTGAAGCTACTGACTGAATGAAAGGAGCTGGCATCTCACTCTCTTTGAATCTTCTTTATCATGCTAAGAGGAGCAGGAAAAAGCAAAAAATTTCAGAATTGCACCTTGCAATGCGGAGAAATTACTGTTTGTGCATTTACAATATTCATTGATTTTTGCCATTGAAAAACGTCCAGAAATGATTGAAGCTACTGACTGAATGAAAGGAGCTGGCATCTCACTCTCTTTGAATCTTCTTTATCATGCTAAGAGGAGCAGGAAAAAGCAAAAAATTTCAGAATTGCACCTTGCAATGCGGAGAAATTACTGTTTGTGCATTTACAATATTCATTGATTTTTGCCATTGAAAAACATGTTATTCATATACCAGAAATGTTTGAAGCTCCTGACTGAATGAAAGGAGCTGGCACCTCACTCTCTTTGAATCTTCTTTATCATGCTGAGAGGAGCAGGAAAAAGCAAAAAATTTCAGAATTGCACCTTGCAATGCGGAGAAATTACTGTTTGTGCATTTACAATATTCATTGATTTTTGCCATTGAAAAACGTCCAGAAATGATTGAAGCTACTGACTGAATGAAAGGAGCTGTCATCTCACTCTCTTTGAATCTTCTTTATCATGCTAAGAGGAGCAGGAAAAAGCAAAAAATTTCAGAATTGCACCTTGCAATGCGGAGAAATTACTGTTTGTGCATTTACAATATTCATTGATTTTTGCCATTGAAAAATGTTCAGAAATGATTGAAGCTACTGACTGAATGAAAGGAGCTGGCATCTCACTCTCTTTGAATCTTCTTTATCATGCTAAGAGGAGCAGGAAAAAGCAAAAAATTTCAGAATTGCGCCTTGCAATGCGGAGAAATTACTGTTTGTGCATTTACAAAATTCATTGATTTTTGCCATTGAAAAACATCATGTTATTCATATGCCAGAAATGATTGAAGCTACTGACTGAAGGAAAGGAGCTGGCATCTCACTCTCTTTGAATCTTCTTTATCATGCTAAGAGGAGCAGGAAAAAGCAAAAAATTTCAGAATTGCACCTTGCAATGCGGAGAAATTACTGTTTGTGCATTTACAATATTCATTGATTTTTGCCATTGAAAAACGTCCAGAAATGATTGAAGCTACTGACTGAATGAAAGGAGCTGGCATCTCACTCTCTTTGAATCTTCTTTATCATGCTAAGAGGAGCAGGAAAAAGCAAAAAATTTCAGAATTGCACCTTGCAATGCGGAGAAATTACTGTTTGTGCATTTACAATATTCATTGATTTTTGCGATTGAAAAACATCATGTTATTCATATACCAGAAATGATTGAAGCTACTGACTGAATGAAAGGAGCTGGCATCTCACTCTCTTTGAATCTTCTTTATCATGCTAAGAGGAGCAGGAAAAAGTAAAAAATTTCAGAATTGCACCTTGCAATGCGGAGAAATTACTGTTTGTGCATTTACAATATTCACTGATTTTTGCCATTGAAAAACGTCCAGAAATGATTGAAGCTACTGACTGAACTAAAGGAGCTGGCATCTCACTCTCTTTGAATCTTCTTTATCATGCTAAGAGGAGCAGGAAAAAGCAAAAAATTTCAGAATTGCACCTTGCAATGCGGAGAAATTACTGTTTGTGCATTTACAATATTCATTGATTTTTGCCATTGAAAAACATCATGTTATTCATATACCAGAAATGTTTGAAGTACTGACTGAATGAAAGGAGCTGGTATCTCACTCTCTTTGAATCTTCTTCATAATGCTAAGAGGAGAAGGAAAATGCAAAAAATTTCAGAATTGCACCTTGCAATGCGGAGAAATTACTGTTTGTGCATTTACAATATTCATTGATTTTTGCCATTGAAAAACGTCCAGAAATGATTGAAGCTACTGACTGAATGAAAGGAGCTGGCATCTCACTCTCTTTGAATCTTCTTTATCATGCTAAGAGGAGCAGGAAAAAGCAAAAAATTTCAGAATTGCACCTTGCAATGCTGAGAAATTACTGTTTGTGCATTTACAAAATTCATTGATTTTTGCCATTGAAAAACATCATGTTATTCATATACCAGAAATGATTGAAGCTACTGACTGAATGAAAGGAGCTGGCATCTCACTCTCTTTGAATCTTCTTTATCATGCTAAGAGGAGCAGGAAAAAGCAAAAAATTTCAGAATTGCACCTTGCAATGCGGAGAAATTACTGTTTGTGCATTTACAATATTCATTGATTTTTGCCATTGAAAAACGTCCAGAAATGATTGAAGCTACTGACTGAATGAAAGGAGCTGGCATCTCACTCTCTTTGAATCTTCTTTATCATGCTAAGAGGAGCAGGAAAAAGCAAAAAATTTCAGAATTGCACCTTGCAATGCGGAGAAATTACTGTTTGTGCATTTACAATATTCATTGATTTTTGCCATTGAAAAACGTCCAGAAATGATTGAAGCTACTGACTGAATGAAAGGAGCTGGCATCTCACTCTCTTTGAATCTTCTTTATCATGCTAAGAGGAGCAGGAAAAAGCAAAAAATTTCAGAATTGCACCTTGCAATGCGGAGAAATTACAGTTTGTGCATTTACAATATTCATTGATTTTTGCCATTGAAAAACGTCCAGAAATGATTGAAGCTACTGACTGAATGAAAGGAGCTGGCATCTCACTCTCTTTGAATCTTCTTTATCATGCTAAGAGGAGCAGGAAAAAGCAAAAAATTTCAGCATTGCACCTTGCAATGCGGAGAAATTACTGTTTGTGCATTTACAATATTCATTGATTTTTGCCATTGAAAAATGTCCAGAAATGATTGAAGCTACTGACTGAATGAAAGGAGCTGGCATCTCACTCTCTTTGAATCTTCTTTATCATGCTAAGAGGAGCAGGAAAAAGCAAAAAATTTCAGAATTGCACCTTGCAATGCGGAGAAATTACTGTTTGTGCATTTACAATATTCATTGATTTTTGCCATTGAAAAACATGTTATTCATATACCAGAAATGTTTGAAGCTCCTGACTGAATGAAAGGAGCTGGCACCTCACTCTCTTTGAATCTTGTTTATCATGCTAAGAGGAGCAGGAAAAAGCAAAAAATTTCAGAATTGCACCTTGCAATGCGGAGAAATTACTGTTTGTGCATTTACAATATTCATTGATTTTTGCCATTGAAAAACGTCCAGAAATGATTGAAGCTACTGACTGAATGAAAGGAGCTAGCATCTCACTCTCTTTGAATCTTCTTTATCATGCTAAGAGGAGCAGGAAAAAGCAAAAAATTTCAGAATTGCGCCTTGCAATGCGGAGAAATTACTGTTTGTGCATTTACAAAATTCATTGATTTTTGCCATTGAAAAACATCATGTTATTCATATACCAGAAATGATTGAAGCTACTGACTGAAGGAAAGGAGCTGGCATCTCACTCTCTTTGAATCTTCTTTATCATGCTAAGAGGAGCAGGAAAAAGCAAAAAATTTCAGAATTACACCTTGCAATGCGGAGAAATTACTGTTTGTGCATTTACAATATTCATTGATTTTTGCCATTGAAAAACGTCCGGAAATGATTGAAGCTACTGACTGAATGAAAGGAGCTGGCATCTCACTCTCTTTGAATCTTCTTTATCATGCTAAGAGGAGCAGGAAAAAGCAAAAAATTTCAGAATTGCACCTTGCAATGCGGAGAAATTACTGTTTGTGCATTTACAATATTCATTGATTTTTGCGATTGAAAAACATCATGTTATTCATATACCAGAAATGATTGAAGCTACTGACTGAATGAAAGGAGCTGGCATCTCACTCTCTTTGAATCTTCTTTATCATGCTAAGAGGAGCAGGAAAAAGTCAAAAATTTCAGAATTGCACCTTGCAATGCGGAGAAATTACTGTTTGTGCATTTACAATATTCAATGATTTTTGCAATTGAAAAACGTCCATAAATGATTGAAGCTACTGACTGAATGAAAGGAGCTGGCATCTCACTCTCTTTGAATCTTGTTTATCATGCTAAAAGGAGCAGGAAAAAGCAAAAAATTTCAGAATTGCACCTTGCAATGCGGAGAAATTACTGTTTGTGCATTTACAATATTCATTGATTTTTGCCATTGAAAAACGTCCAGAAATGATTGAAGCTACTGACTGAATGAAAGGAGCTGGCATCTCACTCTCTTTGAATCTTCTTTATCATGCTAAGAGGAGCAGGAAAAAGCAAAAAATTTCAGAATTGCACCTTGCAATGCGGAGAAATTACTGTTTGTGCATTTACAATATTCATTGATTTTTGCAATTGAAAAACGTCCAGAAATGATTGAAGCTACTGACTGAATGAAAGGAGATGGCATCTCACTCTCTTTGAATCTTCTTTATCATGCTAAGAGGAGCAGGAAAAAGTAAAAAATTTCAGAATTGCACCTTGCAATGCGGAGAAATTACTGTTTGTGCATTTACAATATTCAATGATTTTTGCCATTGAAAAACGTCCAGAAATGATTGAAGCTACTGACTGAACGAAAGGAGCTGGCATCTCACTCTCTTTGAATCTTCTTTATCATGCTAAGAGGAGCAGGAAAAAGCAAAAAATTTCAGAATTGCACCTTGCAATGCGGAGAAATTACTGTTTGTGCATTTACAATATTCATTGATTTTTGCCATTGAAAAACATCATGTTATTCATATACCAGAAATGTTTGAAGCTACTGACTGAATGAAAGGAGCTGGTATCTCACTCTCTTTGAATCTTCTTCATAATGCTAAGAGGAGCAGGAAAAAGCAAAAAATTTCAGAATTGCACCTTGCAATGCGGAGAAATTAGTTTGTGCATTTACAATATTCATTGATTTTTGCCATTGAAAAACGTCCAGAAATGATTGAAGCTACTGACAATGAAAGGAGCTGGCATCTCACTCTCTTTGAATCTTCTTTATCATGCTAAGAGGAGCAGGAAAAAGCAAAAAAATTCAGAATTGCACCTTGCAATGCTGAGAAATTACTGTTTGTGCATTTACAAAATTCATTGATTTTTGCCATTGAAAAATATCATGTTATTCATATACCAGAAATGATTGAAGCTACTGACTGAATGAAAGGAGCTGGCATCTCACTCTCTTTGAATCTTCTTTATCATGCTAAGAGGAGTAGGAAAAAGCAAAAAATTTCAGAATTGCACCTTGCAATGCGGAGAAATTACTGTTTGTGCATTTACAATATTCATTGATTTTTGCCATTGAAAAACATCATGTTATTCATATACCAGAAATGTTTGAAGCTACTGACTGAATGAAAGGAGCTGACATCTCACTCTCTTTGAATCTTCTTTATCATGCTAAGAGGAGCAGGAAAAAGCAAAAAATTTCAGAATTGCACCTTGCAATGCGGAGAAATTACTGTTTGTGCATTTACAATATTCATTGATTTTTGCCATTGAAAAACGTCCAGAAATGATTGAAGCTACTGACTGAATGAAAGGAGCTGGCATCTCACTCTCTTTGAATCTTCTTTATCATGCTAAGAGGAGCAGGAAAAAGCAAAAAATTTCAGAATTGCACCTTGCAATGCGGAGAAATTACTGTTTGTGCATTTACAATATTCATTGATTTTTGCCATTGAAAAACGTCCAGAAATGATTGAAGCTACTGACTGAATGAAAGGAGCTGGCATCTCACTCTCTTTGAATCTTCTTTATCATGCTAAGAGGAGCAGGAAAAAGCAAAAAATTTCAGAATTGCACCTTGCAATGCGGAGAAATTACTATTTGTGCATTTAAAATATTCATTGATTTTTGCCATTGAAAAACGTCCAGAAATGATTGAAGCTACTGACAATGAAAGGAGCTGGCATCTCACTCTCTTTGAATCTTCTTTATCATGCTAAGAGCAGCAGGAAAAAGCAAAAAATTTCAGAATTGCACCTTGCAATGCTGAGAAATTACTGTTTGTGCATTTACAAAATTCATTGATTTTTGCCATTGAAAAACATCATGTTATTCATATACCAGAAATGATTGAAGCTACTGACTGAATGAAAGGAGCTGGCATCTCACGCTCTTTGAATCTTCTTTATCATGCTAAGAGGAGCAGGAAAAAGCAAAAAATTTCAGAATTGCACCTTGCAATGCGGAGAAATTACTGTTTGTGCATTTACAATATTCATTGATTTTTGCCATTGAAAAACATCATGTTATTCATATACCAGAAATGTTTGAAGCTACTGACTGAATGAAAGGAGCTGACATCTCACTCTCTTTGAATCTTCTTTATCATGCTAAGAGGAGCAGGAAAAAGCAAAAAATTTCAGAATTGCACCTTGCAATGCGGAGAAATTACTGTTTGTGCATTTACAATATTCATTGATTTTTGCCATTGAAAAACGTCCAGAAATGATTGAAGCTACTGACTGAATGAAAGGAGCTGGCATCTCACTCTCTTTGAATCTTCTTTATCATGCTAAGAGGAGCAGGAAAAAGCAAAAAATTTCAGAATTGCACCTTGCAATGCGGAGAAATTACTGTTTGTGCATTTACAATATTCATTGATTTTTGCGATTGAAAAACATCATGTTATTCATATACCAGAAATGATTGAAGCTACTGACTGAATGAAAGGAGCTGGCATCTCACTCTCTTTGAATCTTCTTTATCATGCTAAGAGGAGCAGGAAAAAGTAAAAAATTTCAGAATTGCACCTTGCAATGCGGAGAAATTACTGTTTGTGCATTTACAATATTCACTGATTTTTGCCATTGAAAAACGTCCAGAAATGATTGAAGCTACTGACTGAACTAAAGGAGCTGGCATCTCACTCTCTTTGAATCTTCTTTATCATGCTAAGAGGAGCAGGAAAAAGCAAAAAATTTCAGAATTGCACCTTGCAATGCGGAGAAATTACTGTTTGTGCATTTACAATATTCATTGATTTTTGCCATTGAAAAACATCATGTTATTCATATACCAGAAATGTTTGAAGTACTGACTGAATGAAAGGAGCTGGTATCTCACTCTCTTTGAATCTTCTTCATAATGCTAAGAGGAGAAGGAAAATGCAAAAAATTTCAGAATTGCACCTTGCAATGCGGAGAAATTACTGTTTGTGCATTTACAATATTCATTGATTTTTGCCATTGAAAAACGTCCAGAAATGATTGAAGCTACTGACAATGAAAGGAGCTGGCATCTCACTCTCTTTGAATCTTCTTTATCATGCTAAGAGGAGCAGGAAAAAGCAAAAAATTTCAGAATTGCACCTTGCAATGCTGAGAAATTACTGTTTGTGCATTTACAAAATTCATTGATTTTTGCCATTGAAAAACATCATGTTATTCATATACCAGAAATGATTGAAGCTACTGACTGAATGAAAGGAGCTGGCATCTCACTCTCTTTGAATCTTCTTTATCATGCTAAGAGGAGCAGGAAAAAGCAAAAAATTTCAGAATTGCACCTTGCAATGCGGAGAAATTACTGTTTGTGCATTTACAATATTCATTGATTTTTGCCATTGAAAAACGTCCAGAAATGATTGAAGCTACTGACTGAATGAAAGGAGCTGGCATCTCACTCTCTTTGAATCTTCTTTATCATGCTAAGAGGAGCAGGAAAAAGCAAAAAATTTCAGAATTGCACCTTGCAATGCGGAGAAATTACTGTTTGTGCATTTACAATATTCATTGATTTTTGCCATTGAAAAACGTCCAGAAATGATTGAAGCTACTGACTGAATGAAAGGAGCTGGCATCTCACTCTCTTTGAATCTTCTTTATCATGCTAAGAGGAGCAGGAAAAAGCAAAAAATTTCAGAATTGCACCTTGCAATGCGGAGAAATTACAGTTTGTGCATTTACAATATTCATTGATTTTTGCCATTGAAAAACGTCCAGAAATGATTGAAGCTACTGACTGAATGAAAGGAGCTGGCATCTCACTCTCTTTGAATCTTCTTTATCATGCTAAGAGGAGCAGGAAAAAGCAAAAAATTTCAGCATTGCACCTTGCAATGCGGAGAAATTACTGTTTGTGCATTTACAATATTCATTGATTTTTGCCATTGAAAAATGTCCAGAAATGATTGAAGCTACTGACTGAATGAAAGGAGCTGGCATCTCACTCTCTTTGAATCTTCTTTATCATGCTAAGAGGAGCAGGAAAAAGCAAAAAATTTCAGAATTGCACCTTGCAATGCGGAGAAATTACTGTTTGTGCATTTACAATATTCATTGATTTTTGCCATTGAAAAACATGTTATTCATATACCAGAAATGTTTGAAGCTCCTGACTGAATGAAAGGAGCTGGCACCTCACTCTCTTTGAATCTTGTTTATCATGCTAAGAGGAGCAGGAAAAAGCAAAAAATTTCAGAATTGCACCTTGCAATGCGGAGAAATTACTGTTTGTGCATTTACAATATTCATTGATTTTTGCCATTGAAAAACGTCCAGAAATGATTGAAGCTACTGACTGAATGAAAGGAGCTAGCATCTCACTCTCTTTGAATCTTCTTTATCATGCTAAGAGGAGCAGGAAAAAGCAAAAAATTTCAGAATTGCGCCTTGCAATGCGGAGAAATTACTGTTTGTGCATTTACAAAATTCATTGATTTTTGCCATTGAAAAACATCATGTTATTCATATACCAGAAATGATTGAAGCTACTGACTGAAGGAAAGGAGCTGGCATCTCACTCTCTTTGAATCTTCTTTATCATGCTAAGAGGAGCAGGAAAAAGCAAAAAATTTCAGAATTACACCTTGCAATGCGGAGAAATTACTGTTTGTAAATTTACAATATTCATTGATTTTTGCCATTGAAAAACGTCCGGAAATGATTGAAGCTACTGACTGAATGAAAGGAGCTGGCATCTCACTCTCTTTGAATCTTCTTTATCATGCTAAGAGGAGCAGGAAAAAGCAAAAAATTTCAGAATTGCACCTTGCAATGCGGAGAAATTACTGTTTGTGCATTTACAATATTCATTGATTTTTGCGATTGAAAAACATCATGTTATTCATATACCAGAAATGATTGAAGCTACTGACTGAATGAAAGGAGCTGGCATCTCACTCTCTTTGAATCTTCTTTATCATGCTAAGAGGAGCAGGAAAAAGTCAAAAATTTCAGAATTGCACCTTGCAATGCGGAGAAATTACTGTTTGTGCATTTACAATATTCAATGATTTTTGCAATTGAAAAACGTCCATAAATGATTGAAGCTACTGACTGAATGAAAGGAGCTGGCATCTCACTCTCTTTGAATCTTGTTTATCATGCTAAAAGGAGCAGGAAAAAGCAAAAAATTTCAGAATTGCACCTTGCAATGCGGAGAAATTACTGTTTGTGCATTTACAATATTCATTGATTTTTGCCATTGAAAAACGTCCAGAAATGATTGAAGCTACTGACTGAATGAAAGGAGCTGGCATCCCACTCTCTTTGAATCTTCTTTATCATGCTAAGAGGAGCAGGAAAAAGCAAAAAATTTCAGAATTGCACCTTGCAATGCGGAGAAATTACTGTTTGTGCATTTACAATATTCATTGATTTTTGCAATTGAAAAACGTCCAGAAATGATTGAAGCTACTGACTGAATGAAAGGAGATGGCATCTCACTCTCTTTGAATCTTCTTTATCATGCTAAGAGGAGCAGGAAAAAGTAAAAAATTTCAGAATTGCACCTTGCAATGCGGAGAAATTACTGTTTGTGCATTTACAATATTCAATGATTTTTGCCATTGAAAAACGTCCAGAAATGATTGAAGCTACTGACTGAACGAAAGGAGCTGGCATCTCACTCTCTTTGAATCTTCTTTATCATGCTAAGAGGAGCAGGAAAAAGCAAAAAATTTCAGAATTGCACCTTGCAATGCGGAGAAATTACTGTTTGTGCATTTACAATATTCATTGATTTTTGCCATTGAAAAACATCATGTTATTCATATACCAGAAATGTTTGAAGCTACTGACTGAATGAAAGGAGCTGGTATCTCACTCTCTTTGAATCTTCTTCATAATGCTAAGAGGAGCAGGAAAAAGCAAAAAATTTCAGAATTGCACCTTGCAATGCGGAGAAATTACTGTTTGTGCATTTACAATATTCATTGATTTTTGCCATTGAAAAACGTCCAGAAATGATTGAAGCTACTGACAATGAAAGGAGCTGGCATCTCACTCTCTTTGAATCTTCTTTATCATGCTAAGAGGAGCAGGAAAAAGCAAAAAAATTCAGAATTGCACCTTGCAATGCTGAGAAATTACTGTTTGTGCATTTACAAAATTCATTGATTTTTGCCATTGAAAAACATCATGTTATTCATATACCAGAAATGATTGAAGCTACTGACTGAATGAAAGGAGCTGGCATCTCACTCTCTTTGAATCTTCTTTATCATGCTAAGAGGAGTAGGAAAAAGCAAAACATTTCAGAATTGCACCTTGCAATGCGGAGAAATTACTGTTTGTGCATTTACAATATTCATTGATTTTTGCCATTGAAAAACATCATGTTATTCATATACCAGAAATGTTTGAAGCTACTGACTGAATGAAAGGAGCTGACATCTCACTCTCTTTGAATCTTCTTTATCATGCTAAGAGGAGCAGGAAAAAGCAAAAAATTTCAGAATTGCACCTTGCAATGCGGAGAAATTACTGTTTGTGCATTTACAATATTCATTGATTTTTGCCATTGAAAAACGTCCAGAAATGATTGAAGCTACTGACTGAATGAAAGGAGCTGGCATCTCACTCTCTTTGAATCTTCTTTATCATGCTAAGAGGAGCAGGAAAAAGCAAAAAATTTCAGAATTGCACCTTGCAATGCGGAGAAATTACTGTTTGTGCATTTACAATATTCATTGATTTTTGCCATTGAAAAACGTCCAGAAATGATTGAAGCTACTGACTGAATGAAAGGAGCTGGCATCTCACTCTCTTTGAATCTTCTTTATCATGCTAAGAGGAGCAGGAAAAAGCAAAAAATTTCAGAATTGCACCTTGCAATGCGGAGAAATTACTATTTGTGCATTTAAAATATTCATTGATTTTTGCCATTGAAAAACGTCCAGAAATGATTGAAGCTACTGACAATGAAAGGAGCTGGCATCTCACTCTCTTTGAATCTTCTTTATCATGCTAAGAGCAGCAGGAAAAAGCAAAAAATTTCAGAATTGCACCTTGCAATGCTGAGAAATTACTGTTTGTGCATTTACAAAATTCATTGATTTTTGCCATTGAAAAACATCATGTTATTCATATACCAGAAATGATTGAAGCTACTGACTGAATGAAAGGAGCTGGCATCTCACTCTCTTTGAATCTTCTTTATCATGCTAAGAGGAGCAGGAAAAAGCAAAAAATTTCAGAATTGCACCTTGCAATGCGGAGAAATTACTGTTTGTGCATTTACAATATTCATTGATTTTTGCCATTGAAAAACATCATGTTATTCATATACCAGAAATGTTTGAAGCTACTGACTGAATGAAAGGAGCTGACATCTCACTCTCTTTGAATCTTCTTTATCATGCTAAGAGGAGCAGGAAAAAGCAAAAAATTTCAGAATTGCACCTTGCAATGCGGAGAAATTCCTGTTTGTGCATTTACAATATTCATTGATTTTTGCCATTGAAAAATGTCCAGAAATGATTGAAGCTACTGACTGAATGAAAGGAGCTGGCATCTCACTCTCTTTGAATCTTCTTTATCATGCTAAGAGGAGCACAAACAGTAATTTCTCCGCATTGCAAGGTGCAATTCTGAAATTTTTTGCTTTTTCCTGCTCCTCTTAGCATGATAAAGAAGATTCAAAGAGAGTGAGATGCCAGCTCCTTTCATTCAGTCAGTAGCTTCAATCATTTCTGGTATATGAATAACATGATGTTTTTCAATGGCAAAAATCAATGAATTTTGTAAATGCACAAACAGTAATTTCTCCGCATTGCAAGGCGCAATTCTGAAATTTTTTGCTTTTTCCTGCTCCTCTTAGCATGATAAAGAAGATTCAAAGAGAGTGAGATGCCAGCTCCTTTCATTCAGTCAGTAGCTTCAATCATTTCTGGACATTTTTCAATGGCAAAAATCAATGAATATTGTAAATGCACAAACAGTAATTTCTCCGCATTGCAAGGTGCAATTCTGAAATTTTTTGCTTTTTCCTGCTCCTCTTAGCATGATAAAGAAGATTCAAAGAGAGTGAGATGCCAGCTCCTTTCATTCAGTCAGTAGCTTCAATCATTTCTGGACATTTTTCAATGGCAAAAATCAATGAATATTGTAAATGCACAAACAGTAATTTCTCCGCATTGCAAAGTGCAATTCTGAAATTTTTTGCTTTTTCCTGCTCCTCTTAGGATGATAAAGAAGATTCAAAGAGAGTGATATGCCAGCTCCTTTCATTCAGTCAGTACCTTCAATCATTTCTGGACGTTTTTCAATGGCAAAAATCAATGAATATTGTAAATGCACAAACAGTAATTTCTCCGCATTGCAAGGTGCAATTCTGAAATTTTTTGCTTTTTCCTGCTCCTCTTAGCATGATAAAGAAGATTCAAAGAGAGTGAGATGCCAGCTCCTTTCATTCAGTCAGTAGCTTCAATCATTTCTGGACGTTTTTCAATGGCAAAAATCAATGAATATTGTAAATGCACAAACTGTAATTTCTCCGCATTGCAAGGTGCAATTCTGAAATTTTTTGCTTTTTCCTGCTCCTCTTAGCATGATAAAGAAGATTCAAAGAGAGTGAGATGCCAGCTCCTTTCATTCAGTCAGTAGCTTCAATCATTTCTGGTATATGAATAACATGATGTTTTTCAATAGCAAAAATCAATGAATATTGTAAATGCACAAACAGTAATTTCTCCCCATTGCAAAGTGCAATTCTGAAATTTTTTGTTTTTTCCTGCTCCTCTTAGCATGATAAAGAAGATTCAAAGAGAGTGAGATGCCAGCTCCTTTCATTCAGTCAGTAGCTTCAATCATTTCTGGACGTTTTTCAATGGCAAAAATCAATGAATATTGTAAATGCACAAACAGTAATTTCTCCGCATTGCAAGGTGCAATTCTGAAATTTTTTGCTTTTTCCTGCTTCTCTTAGCATGATAAACAAGATTCAAAGAGAGTGAGATGCCAGCTCCTTTCATTCAGTCAGTAGCTTCAATCATTTCTGGACGTTTTTCAATGGCAAAAATCATTGAATATTGTAAATGCACAAACAGTAATTTCTCCGCATTGCAAGGTGCAATTCTGAAATTTTTTACTTTTTCCTGCTCCTCTTAGCATGATAAAGAAGATTCAAAGAGAGTGAGATGCCAGCTCCTTTCGTTCAGTCAGTAGCTTCAATCATTTCTGGTATATGAATAACATGATGTTTTTCAATCGCAAAAATCAATGAATATTGTAAATGCACAAACAGTAATTTCTCCGCATTGCAAGGTGCAATTCTGAAATTTTTTGCTTTTTCCTGCTCCTCTTAGCATGATAAAGAAGATTCAAAGAGAGTGAGATGCCAGCTCCTTTCATTCAGTCAGTAGCTTCAATCATTTCTGGACGTTTTTCAATGGCAAAAATCAATGAATATTGTAAATGCACAAACTGTAATATCTCCGCATTGCAAGGTGCAATTCTAAAATTTTTTGCTTTTTCCTGCTCCTCTTAGCATGATAAAGAAGATTCAAAGAGAGTGAGATGCCAGCTCCTTTCATTCAGTCAGTAGCTTCAATCATTTCTGGACGTTTTTCAATGGCAAAAATCAACGAATATTGTAAATGCACAAACAGTAATTTCTCCGCATTGCAAGGTGCAATTCTGAAATTTTTTGCTTTTTCCTGCTCCTCTTAGCATGATAAAGAAGATTCAAAGAGAGTGAGATGCCAGCTCCTTTCATTCAGTCAGTAGCTTCAATCATTTCTGGACGTTTTTCAATGGCAAAAATCAATGAATATTGTAAATGCACAAACTGTAATTTCTCCGCATTGCAAGGTGCAATTCTGAAATTTTTTGCTTTTTCCTGCGCCTCTTAGCATGATAAAGAAGATTCAAAGAGAGTGAGATGCCAGCTCCTTTCATTCAGTCAGTAGCTTCAATCATTTCTGGACGTTTTTCAATGGCAAAAATCAATGAATATTGTTAATGCACAAACAGTAATTTCTCCGCATTGCAAGGTGCAATTCTGAAATTTTTTGCTTTTTCCTGCTCCTCTTAGCATGATAAAGAAGATTCAAAGAGAGTGAGATGCCAGCTCCTTTCATTCAGTCAGTACCTTCAATCATTTCTGGACGTTTTTCAATGGCAAAAATCAATGAATATTGTAAATGCACAAACAGTAATTTCTCCGCATTGCAAGGTGCAATTCTGAAATTTTTTGCTTTTTCCTGCTCCTCTTAGCATGATAAAGAAGATTCAAAGAGAGTGAGATGCCAGCTCCTTTCATTCAGTCAGTAGCTTCAAACATTTCTGGTATATGAATAACATGATGTTTTTCAATGGCAAAAATCAATGAATATTGTAAATGCACAAACAGTAATTTCTCCGCATTGCAAGGTGCAAGTCTGAAATTTTTTGCTTTTTCCTGCTCCTCTTAGCATGATAAAGAAGATTCAAAGAGAGTGAGATGCCAGCTCCTTTCATTCAGTCAGTAGCTTCAAACATTTCTGGTATATGAATAACATGATGTTTTTCAATGGCAAAAATCAATGAATATTGTAAATGCACAAACAGTAATTTCTCCGCATTGCAAGGTGCAAGTCTGAAATTTTTTGCTTTTTCCTGCTCCTCTTAGGATGATAAAGAAGATTCAAAGAGAGTGATATGGCAGCTCCTTTCATTCAGTCAGTACCTTCAATCATTTCTGGACGTTTTTCAATGGCAAAAATCAATGAATATTGTAAATGCACAAACAGTAATTTCTCCGCATTGCAAGGTGCAATTCTGAAATTTTTTGCTTTTTCCTGCTCCTCTTAGCATGATAAAGAAGATTCAAAGAGAGTGAGATGCCAGCTCCTTTCATTCAGTCAGTAGCTTCAATCATTTCTGGACGTTTTTCAATGGCAAAAATCAATGAATATTGTAAATGCACAAACTGTAATTTCTCCGCATTGCAAGGTGCAATTCTGAAATTTTTTGCTTTTTCCTGCTCCTCTTAGCATGATAAAGAAGATTCAAAGAGAGTGAGATGCCAGCTCCTTTCATTCAGTCAGTAGCTTCAATCATTTCTGGTATATGAATAACATGATGTTTTTCAATAGCAAAAATCAATGAATATTGTAAATGCACAAACAGTAATTTCTCCCCATTGCAAAGTGCAATTCTGAAATTTTTTGTTTTTTCCTGCTCCTCTTAGCATGATAAAGAAGATTCAAAGAGAGTGAGATGCCAGCTCCTTTCATTCAGTCAGTAGCTTCAATCATTTCTGGACGTTTTTCAATGGCAAAAATCAATGAATATTGTAAATGCACAAACTAATTTCTCCGCATTGCAAGGTGCAATTCTGAAATTTTTTGCTTTTTCCTGCTCCTCTTAGCATGATAAACAAGATTCAAAGAGAGTGAGATGCCAGCTCCTTTCATTCAGTCAGTAGCTTCAATCATTTCTGGACGTTTTTCAATGGCAAAAATCATTGAATATTGTAAATGCACAAACAGTAATTTCTCCGCATTGCAAGGTGCAATTCTGAAATTTTTTACTTTTTCCTGCTCCTCTTAGCATGATAAAGAAGATTCAAAGAGAGTGAGATGCCAGCTCCTTTCGTTCAGTCAGTAGCTTCAATCATTTCTGGTATATGAATAACATGATGTTTTTCAATCGCAAAAATCAATGAATATTGTAAATGCACAAACAGTAATTTCTCCGCATTGCAAGGTGCAATTCTGAAATTTTTTGCTTTTTCCTGCTCCTCTTAGCATGATAAAGAAGATTCAAAGAGAGTGAGATGCCAGCTCCTTTCATTCAGTCAGTAGCTTCAATCATTTCTGGACGTTTTTCAATGGCAAAAATCAATGAATATTGTAAATGCACAAACTGTAATATCTCCGCATTGCAAGGTGCAATTCTGAAATTTTTTGCTTTTTCCTGCTCCTCTTAGCATGATAAAGAAGATTCAAAGAGAGTGAGATGCCAGCTCCTTTCATTCAGTCAGTAGCTTCAATCATTTCTGGACGTTTTTCAATGGCAAAAATCAACGAATATTGTAAATGCACAAACAGTAATTTCTCCGCATTGCAAGGTGCAATTCTGAAATTTTTTGCTTTTTCCTGCTCCTCTTAGCATGATAAAGAAGATTCAAAGAGAGTGAGATGCCAGCTCCTTTCATTCAGTCAGTAGCTTCAATCATTTCTGGACGTTTTTCAATGGCAAAAATCAATGAATATTGTAAATGCACAAACTGTAATTTCTCCGCATTGCAAGGTGCAATTCTGAAATTTTTTGCTTTTTCCTGCTCCTCTTAGCATGATAAAGAAGATTCAAAGAGAGTGAGATGCCAGCTCCTTTCATTCAGTCAGTAGCTTCAATCATTTCTGGACGTTTTTCAATGGCAAAAATCAATGAATATTGTTAATGCACAAACAGTAATTTCTCCGCATTGCAAGGTGCAATTCTGAAATTTTTTGCTTTTTCCTGCTCCTCTTAGCATGATAAAGAAGATTCAAAGAGAGTGAGATGCCAGCTCCTTTCATTCAGTCAGTTCCTTCAATCATTTCTGGACGTTTTTCAATGGCAAAAATCAATGAATATTGTAAATGCACAAACAGTAATTTCTCCGCATTGCAAGGTGCAATTCTGAAATTTTTTGCTTTTTCCTGCTCCTCTTAGCATGATAAAGAAGATTCAAAGAGAGTGAGATGCCAGCTCCTTTCATTCAGTCAGTAGCTTCAAACATTTCTGGTATATGAATAACATGATGTTTTTCAATGGCAAAAATCAATGAATATTGTAAATGCACAAACAGTAATTTCTCCGCATTGCAAGGTGCAAGTCTGAAATTTTTTGCTTTTTCCTGCTCCTCTTAGCATGATAAAGAAGATTCAAAGAGAGTGAGATGCCAGCTCCTTTCATTCAGTCAGTAGCTTCAAACATTTCTGGTATATGAATAACATGATGTTTTTCAATGGCAAAAATCAATGAATATTGTAAATGCACAAACAGTAATTTCTCCGCATTGCAAGGTGCAAGTCTGAAATTTTTTGCTTTTTCCTGCTCCTCTTAGGATGATAAAGAAGATTCAAAGAGAGTGATATGGCAGCTCCTTTCATTCAGTCAGTACCTTCAATCATTTCTGGACGTTTTTCAATGGCAAAAATCAATGAATATTGTAAATGCACAAACAGTAATTTCTCCGCATTGCAAGGTGCAATTCTGAAATTTTTTGCTTTTTCCTGCTCCTCTTAGCATGATAAAGAAGATTCAAAGAGAGTGAGATGCCAGCTCCTTTCATTCAGTCAGTAGCTTCAATCATTTCTGGACGTTTTTCAATGGCAAAAATCAATGAATATTGTAAATGCACAAACTGTAATTTCTCCGCATTGCAAGGTGCAATTCTGAAATTTTTTGCTTTTTCCTGCTCCTCTTAGCATGATAAAGAAGATTCAAAGAGAGTGAGATGCCAGCTCCTTTCATTCAGTCAGTAGCTTCAATCATTTCTGGTATATGAATAACATGATGTTTTTCAATAGCAAAAATCAATGAATATTGTAAATGCACAAACAGTAATTTCTCCCCATTGCAAAGTGCAATTCTGAAATTTTTTGTTTTTTCCTGCTCCTCTTAGCATGATAAAGAAGATTCAAAGAGAGTGAGATGCCAGCTCCTTTCATTCAGTCAGTAGCTTCAATCATTTCTGGACGTTTTTCAATGGCAAAAATCAATGAATATTGTAAATGCACAAACAGTAATTTCTCCGCATTGCAAGGTGCAATTCTGAAATTTTTTGCTTTTTCCTGCTCCTCTTAGCATGATAAACAAGATTCAAAGAGAGTGAGATGCCAGCTCCTTTCATTCAGTCAGTAGCTTCAATCATTTCTGGACGTTTTTCAATGGCAAAAATCATTGAATATTGTAAATGCACAAACAGTAATTTCTCCGCATTGCAAGGTGCAATTCTGAAATTTTTTACTTTTTCCTGCTCCTCTTAGCATGATAAAGAAGATTCAAAGAGAGTGAGATGCCAGCTCCTTTCGTTCAGTCAGTAGCTTCAATCATTTCTGGTATATGAATAACATGATGTTTTTCAATCGCAAAAATCAATGAATATTGTAAATGCACAAACAGTAATTTCTCCGCATTGCAAGGTGCAATTCTGAAATTTTTTGCTTTTTCCTGCTCCTCTTAGCATGATAAAGAAGATTCAAAGAGAGTGAGATGCCAGCTCCTTTCATTCAGTCAGTAGCTTCAATCATTTCTGGACGTTTTTCAATGGCAAAAATCAATGAATATTGTAAATGCACAAACTGTAATTTCTCCGCATTGCAAGGTGCAATTCTGAAATTTTTTGCTTTTTCCTGCTCCTCTTAGCATGATAAAGAAGATTCAAAGAGAGTGAGATGCCAGCTCCTTTCATTCAGTCAGTAGCTTCAATCATTTCTGGACGTTTTTCAATGGCAAAAATCAACGAATATTGTAAATGCACAAACAGTAATTTCTCCGCATTGCAAGGTGCAATTCTGAAATTTTTTGCTTTTTCCTGCTCCTCTTAGCATGATAAAGAAGATTCAAAGAGAGTGAGATGCCAGCTCCTTTCATTCAGTCAGTAGCTTCAATCATTTCTGGACGTTTTTCAATGGCAAAAATCAATGAATATTGTAAATGCACAAACTGTAATTTCTCCGCATTGCAAGGTGCAATTCTGAAATTTTTTGCTTTTTCCTGCTCCTCTTAGCATGATAAAGAAGATTCAAAGAGAGTGAGATGCCAGCTCCTTTCATTCAGTCAGTAGCTTCAATCATTTCTGGACGTTTTTCAATGGCAAAAATCAATGAATATTGTTAATGCACAAACAGTAATTTCTCCGCATTGCAAGGTGCAATTCTGAAATTTTTTGCTTTTTCCTGCTCCTCTTAGCATGATAAAGAAGATTCAAAGAGAGTGAGATGCCAGCTCCTTTCATTCAGTCAGTACCTTCAATCATTTCTGGACGTTTTTCAATGGCAAAAATCAATGAATATTGTAAATGCACAAACAGTAATTTCTCCGCATTGCAAGGTGCAATTCTGAAATTTTTTGCTTTTTCCTGCTCCTCTTAGCATGATAAAGAAGATTCAAAGAGAGTGAGATGCCAGCTCCTTTCATTCAGTCAGTAGCTTCAAACATTTCTGGTATATGAATAACATGATGTTTTTCAATGGCAAAAATCAATGAATATTGTAAATGCACAAACAGTAATTTCTCCGCATTGCAAGGTGCAAGTCTGAAATTTTTTGCTTTTTCCTGCTCCTCTTAGCATGATAAAGAAGATTCAAAGAGAGTGAGATGCCAGCTCCTTTCATTCAGTCAGTAGCTTCAAACATTTCTGGTATATGAATAACATGATGTTTTTCAATGGCAAAAATCAATGAATATTGTAAATGCACAAACAGTAATTTCTCCGCATTGCAAGGTGCAATTCTGAAATTTTTTGCTTTTTCCTGCTCCTCTTAGCATGATAAAGAAGATTCAAAGAGAGTGAGATGCCAGCTTCTTTCATTCAGTCAGTAGCTTCAATCATTTCTGGATGTTTTTCAATGGCAAAAATCAATGAATATTGTAAATGCACAAACTGTAATTTCTCCGCATTGCAAGGTGCAATTCTGAAATTTTTTGCTTTTTCCTGCTCCTCTTAGCATGATAAAGAAGATTCAAAGAGAGTGAGATGTCAGCTCCTTTCATTCAGTCAGTAGCTTCAATCATTTCTGGACGTTTTTCAATGGCAAAAATCAATGAATATTGTAAATGCACAAACAGTAATTTCTCCGCATTGCAAGGTGCAATTCTGAAATTTTTTGCGTTTTCCTGCTCCTCTTAGCATGATAAAGAAGATTCAAAGAGAGTGAGATGCCAGCTCCTTTCATTCAGTCAGTAGCTTCAATCATTTCTGGACGTTTTTCAATGGCAAAAATCAATGAATATTGTAAATGCACAAACAGTAATTTCTCCGCATTGCAAGGTGCAATTCTGAAATTTTTTGCTTTTTCCTGCTCCTCTTAGCATGATAAAGAAGATTCAAAGAGAGTGAGGTGCCAGCTCCTTTCATTCAGTCAGTAGCTTCAAACATTTCTGGTATATGAATAACATGTTTTTCAATGGCAAAAATCAATGAATATTGTAAATGCACAAACAGTAATTTCTCCGCATTGCAAGGTGCAATTCTGAAATTTTTTGCTTTTTCCTGCTCCTCTTAGCATGATAAAGAAGAATCAAAGAGAGTGAGATGCCAGCTCCTTTCATTCAGTCAGTAGCTTCAATCATTTCTGGACGTTTTTCAATGGCAAAAATCAATGAATATTGTAAATGCACAAACAGTAATTTCTCCGCATTGCAAAGTGCAATTCTGAAATTTTTTGCTTTTTCCTGCTCCTCTTAGCATGATAAAGAAGATTCAAAGAGAGTGAGATGCCAGCTCCTTTCATTCAGTCAGTAGCTTCAATCATTTCTGGACGTTTTTCAATGGCAAAAATCAATGAATATTGTAAATGCACAAACAGTAATTTCTCCGCATTGCAAGGTGCAATTCTGAAATTTTTTGCTTTTTCCTGCTCCTCTTAGCATGATAAAGAAGATTCAAAGAGAGTGAGATGCCAGCTCCTTTCATTCAGTCAGTAGCTTCAAACATTTCTGGTATATGAATAACATGATGTTTTTCAATGGCAAAAATCAATGAATATTGTAAATGCACAAACAGTAATTTCTCCGCATTGCAAGGTGCAAGTCTGAAATTTTTTGCTTTTTCCTGCTCCTCTTAGCATGATAAAGAAGATTCAAAGAGAGTGAGATGCCAGCTACTTTCATTCAGTCAGTAGCTTCAATCATTTCTGGACGTTTTTCAATGGTAAAAATCAATGAATATTGTAAATGCACAAACAGTAATTTCTCCACATTGCAAGGTGCAATTCTGAAATTTTTTGCTTTTTCCTGCTCCTCTTAGCATGATAAAGAAGATTCAAAGAGAGTGAGATGCCAGCTCCTTTCATTCAGTCAGTAGCTTCAAACATTTCTGGTATATGAATAACATGATGTTTTTCAATGGCAAAAATCAATGAATATTGTAAATGCACAAACAGTAATTTCTCCGCATTGCAAGGTGCAATTCTGAAATTTTTTGCTTTTTCCAGCTCCTCTTAGCATGATAAAGAAGATTCAAAGAGAGTGAGATGCCAGCTCCTTTCATTCAGTCAGTAGCTTCAATCATTTCTGGACGTTTTTCAATGGTAAAAATCAATGAATATTGTAAATGCACAAACAGTAATTTCTCCGCATTGCAAGGTGCAATTCTGAAATTTTTTGCTTTTTCCTGCTCCTCTTAGCATGATAAAGAAGATTCAAAGAGAATGAGATGCCAGCTCCTTTCATTCAGTCAGTACCTTCAATCATTTCTGGACATTTTTCAATGGCAAAAATCAATGAATATTGTAAATGCACAAACAGTAATTTCTCCGCATTGCAAGGTGCAATTCTGAAATTTTTTGCTTTTTCCCGCTCCTCTTAGCATGATAAAGAAGATTCAAAGAGAGTGAGGTGCCAGCTCCTTTCATTCAGTCAGTAGCTTCAAACATTTCTGGTATATGAATAACATGTTTTTCAATGGCAAAAATCAATGAATATTGTAAATGCACAAACAGTAATTTCTCCGCATTGCAAGGTGCAATTCTGAAATTTTTTGCTTTTTCCTGCTCCTCTTAGCATGATAAAGAAGATTCAAAGAGAGTGAGATGCCAGCTCCTTTCATTCAGTCAGTAGCTTCAATCATTTCTGGACGTTTTTCAATGGCAAAAATCAATGAATATTGTAAATGCACAAACAGTAATTTCTCCGCATTGCAAGGTGCAATTCTGAAATTTTTTGCTTTTTCCTGCTCCTCTTAGCATGATAAAGAAGATTCAAAGAGAGTGAGATGCCAGCTCCTTTCATTCAGTCAGTAGCTTCAATCATTTCTGGACGTTTTTCAATGGCAAAAATCAATGAATATTGTAAATGCACAAACAGTAATTTCTCCGCATTGCAAGGTGCAATTCTGAAATTTTTTGCTTTTTCCTGCTCCTCTTAGCATGATAAAGAAGATTCAAAGAGAGTGAGATGCCAGCTCCTTTCATTCAGTCAGTAGCTTCAAACATTTCTGGTATATGAATAACATGTTTTTCAATGGCAAAAATCAATGAATATTGTAAATGCACAAACAGTAATTTCTCCGCATTGCAAGGTGCAATTCTGAAATTTTTTGCTTTTTCCTGCTCCTCTTAGCATGATAAAGAAGATTCAAAGAGAGTGAGATGCCAGCTCCTTTCATTCAGTCAGTAGCTTCAATCATTTCTGGACGTTTTTCAATGGCAAAAATCAATGAATATTGTAAATGCACAAACAGTAATTTCTCCGCATTGCAAGGTGCAATTCTGAAATTTTTTGCTTTTTCCTGCTCCTCTTAGCATGATAAAGAAGATTCAAAGAGAGTGAGATGCCAGCTCCTTTCATTCAGTCAGTAGCTTCAATCATTTCTGGACGTTTTTCAATGGCAAAAATCAATGAATATTGTAAATGCACAAACAGTAATTTCTCCGCATTGCAAGGTGCAATTCTGAAATTTTTTGCTTTTTCCTGCTCCTCTTAGCATGATAAAGAAGATTCAAAGAGAGTGAGATGCCAGCTCCTTTGATTCAGTCAGTAGCTTCAAACATTTCTGGTATATGAATAACATGATGTTTTTCAATGGCAAAAATCAATGAATATTGTAAATGCACAAACAGTAATTTCTCCGCATTGCAAGGTGCAAGTCTGAAATTTTTTGCTTTTTCCTGCTCCTCTTAGCATGATAAAGAAGATTCAAAGAGAGTGAGATGCCAGCTACTTTCATTCAGTCAGTAGCTTCCATCATTTCTGGACGTTTTTCAATGGTAAAAATCAATGAATATTGTAAATGCACAAACAGTAATTTCTCCACATTGCAATGTGCAATTCTAAAATTTTTTGCTTTTTCCTGCTCCTCTTAGCATGATAAAGAAGATTCAAAGAGAGTGAGATGCCAGCTCCTTTCATTCAGTCAGTAGCTTCAAACATTTCTGGTATATGAATAACATGATGTTTTTCAATGGCAAAAATCAATGAATATTGTAAATGCACAAACAGTAATTTCTCCGCATTGCAAGGTGCAATTCTGAAATTTTTTGCTTTTTCCTGCTCCTCTTAGCATGATAAAGAAGATTCAAAGAGAGTGAGATGCCAACTCCTTTCATTCAGTCAGTAGCTTCAAACATTTCTGGTATATGAATAACATGATGTTTTTCAATGGCAAAAATCAATGAATATTGTAAATGCACAAACAGTAATTTCTCCGCATTGCAAGGTGCAATTCTGAAATTTTTTGCTTTTTCCTGCTCCTCTTAGCATGATAAAGAAGATTCAAAGAGAGTGAGATGCCAGCTCCTTTCATTCAGTCAGTAGCTTCAATCATTTCTGGACGTTTTTCAATGGCAAAAATCAATGAATATTGTAAATGCACAAACAGTAATTTCTCCGCATTGCAAGGTGCAATTCTGAAATTTTTTGCTTTTTCCTGCTCCTCTTAGCATGATAAAGAAGATTCAAAGAGAGTGAGATGCCAGCTCCTTTCATTCAGTCAGTACCTTCAATCATTTCTGGACGTTTTTCAATGGCAAAAATCAATGAATATTGTAAATGCACAAACAGTAATTTCTCCGCATTGCAAGGTGCAATTCTGAAATTTTTTGCTTTTTCCCGCTCCTCTTAGCATGATAAAGAAGATTCAAAGAGAGTGAGGTGCCAGCTCCTTTCATTCAGTCAGTAGCTTCAAACATTTCTGGTATATGAATAACATGTTTTTCAATGGCAAAAATCAATGAATATTGTAAATGCACAAACAGTAATTTCTCCGCATTGCAAGGTGCAATTCTGAAATTTTTTGCTTTTTCCTGCTCCTCTTAGCATGATAAAGAAGATTCAAAGAGAGTGAGATGCCAGCTCCTTTCATTCAGTCAGTAGCTTCAATCATTTCTGGACGTTTTTCCATGGCAAAAATCAATGAATATTGTAAATGCACAAACAGTAATTTCTCCGCATTGCAAGGTGCAATTCTGAAATTTTTTGCTTTTTCCTGCTCCTCTTAGCATGATAAAGAAGATTCAAAGAGAGTGAGATGCCAGCTCCTTTCATTCAGTCAGTAGCTTCAATCATTTCTGGACGTTTTTCAATGGTAAAAATCAATGAATATTGTAAATGCACAAACAGTAATTTCTCCACATTGCAAGGTGCAATTCTGAAATTTTTTGCTTTTTCCTGCTCCTCTTAGCATGATAAAGAAGATTCAAAGAGAGAGAGATGCCAGCTCCTTTCATTCAGTCAGTAGCTTCAAACATTTCTGGTATATGAATAACATGATGTTTTTCAATGGCAAAAATCAATGAATATTGTAAATGCACAAACAGTAATTTCTCCGCATTGCAAGGTGCAAGTCTGAAATTTTTTGCTTTTTCCTGCTCCTCTTAGCATGATAAAGAAGATTCAAAGAGAGTGAGATGCCAGCTACTTTCATTCAGTCAGTAGCTTCAATCATTTCTGGACGTTTTTCAATGGTAAAAATCAATGAATATTGTAAATGCACAAACAGTAATTTCTCCACATTGCAAGGTGCAATTCTGAAATTTTTTGCTTTTTCCTGCTCCTCTTAGCATGATAAAGAAGATTCAAAGAGAGTGAGATGCCAACTCCTTTCATTCAGTCAGTAGCTTCAAACATTTCTGGTATATGAATAACATGATGTTTTTCAATGGCAAAAATCAATGAATATTGTAAATGCACAAACAGTAATTTCTCCGCATTGCAAGGTGCAATTCTGAAATTTTTTGCTTTTTCCTGCTCCTCTTAGCATGATAAAGAAGATTCAAAGAGAGTGAGATGCCAGCTCCTTTCATTCAGTCAGTAGCTTCAATCATTTCTGGACGTTTTTCAATGGCAAAAATCAATGAATATTGTAAATGCACAAACAGTAATTTCTCCGCATTGCAAGGTGCAATTCTGAAATTTTTTGCTTTTTCCTGCTCCTCTTAGCATGATAAAGAAGATTCAAAGAGAGTGAGATGCCAGCTCCTTTCATTCAGTCAGTACCTTCAATCATTTCTGGACGTTTTTCAATGGCAAAAATCAATGAATATTGTAAATGCACAAACAGTAATTTCTCCGCATTGCAAGGTGCAATTCTGAAATTTTTTGCTTTTTCCCGCTCCTCTTAGCATGATAAAGAAGATTCAAAGAGAGTGAGGTGCCAGCTCCTTTCATTCAGTCAGTAGCTTCAAACATTTCTGGTATATGAATAACATGTTTTTCAATGGCAAAAATCAATGAATAATGTAAATGCACAAACAGTAATTTCTCCGCATTGCAAGGTGCAATTCTGAAATTTTTTGCTTTTTCCTGCTCCTCTTAGCATGATAAAGAAGATTCAAAGAGAGTGAGATGCCAGCTCCTTTCATTCAGTCAGTAGCTTCAATCATTTCTGGACGTTTTTCAATGGCAAAAATCAATGAATATTGTAAATGCACAAACAGTAATTTCTCCGCATTGCAAGGTGCAATTCTGAAATTTTTTGCTTTTTCCTGCTCCTCTTAGCATGATAAAGAAGATTCAAAGAGAGTGAGATGCCAGCTCCTTTCATTCAGTCAGTAGCTTCAATCATTTCTGGACGTTTTTCAATGGCAAAAATCAATGAATATTGTAAATGCACAAACAGTAATTTCTCCGCATTGCAAGGTGCAATTCTGAAATTTTTTGCTTTTTCCTGCTCCTCTTAGCATGATAAAGAAGATTCAAAGAGAGTGAGATGCCAGCTCCTTTGATTCAGTCAGTAGCTTCAAACATTTCTGGTATATGAATAACATGATGTTTTTCAATGGCAAAAATCAATGAATATTGTAAATGCACAAACAGTAATTTCTCCGCATTGCAAGGTGCAAGTCTGAAATTTTTTGCTTTTTCCTGCTCCTCTTAGCATGATAAAGAAGATTCAAAGAGAGTGAGATGCCAGCTACTTTCATTCAGTCAGTAGCTTCAATCATTTCTGGACGTTTTTCAATGGTAAAAATCAATGAATATTGTAAATGCACAAACAGTAATTTCTCCACATTGCAAGGTGCAATTCTGAAATTTTTTGCTTTTTCCTGCTCCTCTTAGCATGATAAAGAAGATTCAAAGAGAGTGAGATGCCAGCTCCTTTCATTCAGTCAGTAGCTTCAAACATTTCTGGTATATGAATAACATGATGTTTTTCAATGGCAAAAATCAATGAATATTGTAAATGCACAAACAGTAATTTCTCCGCATTGCAAGGTGCAAGTCTGAAATTTTTTGCTTTTTCCTGCTCCTCTTAGCATGATAAAGAAGATTCAAAGAGAGTGAGATGCCAGCTACTTTCATTCAGTCAGTAGCTTCAATCATTTCTGGACGTTTTTCAATGGTAAAAATCAATGAATATTGTAAATGCACAAACAGTAATTTCTCCACATTGCAAGGTGCAATTCTGAAATTTTTTGCTTTTTCCTGCTCCTCTTAGCATGATAAAGAAGATTCAAAGAGAGTGAGATGCCAGCTCCTTTCATTCAGTCAGTAGCTTCAAACATTTCTGGTATATGAATAACATGATGTTTTTCAATGGCAAAAATCAATGAATATTGTAAATGCACAAACAGTAATTTCTCCACATTGCAAGGTGCAATTCTGAAATTTTTTGCTTTTTCCTGCTCCTCTTAGCATGATAAAGAAGATTCAAAGAGAGTGAGATGCCAGCTCCTTTCATTCAGTCAGTAGCTTCAAACATTTCTGGTATATGAATAACATGATGTTTTTCAATGGCAAAAATCAATGAATATTGTAAATGCACAAACAGTAATTTCTCCGCATTGCAAGGTGCAATTCTGAAATTTTTTGCTTTTTCCTGCTCCTCTTAGCATGATAAAGAAGATTCAAAGAGAGTGAGATGCCAGCTCCTTTCATTCAGTCAGTAGCTTCAATCATTTCTGGACATTTTTCAATGGCAAAAATCAATGAATATTGTAAATGCACAAACAGTAATTTCTCCGCATTGCAAGGTGCAATTCTGAAATTTTTTGCTTTTTCCTGCTCCTCTTAGCATGATAAAGAAGATTCAAAGAGAGTGAGATGTCAGCTCCTTTCATTCAGTCAGTAGCTTCAAACATTTCTGGTATATGAATAACATGATGTTTTTCAATGGCTAAAATCAATGAATATTGTAAATGCACAAACAGTAATTTCTCCGCATTGCAAGGTGCAATTCTGAAATTTTTTGCTTTTTCCTGCTCCTCTTAGCATGATAAAGAAGATTCAAAGAGAGTGAGATGCCAGCTCCTTTCATTCAGTCAGTAGCTTCAATCATTTCTGGACGTTTTTCAATGGCAAAAATCAATGAATATTGTAAATGCACAAACAGTAATTTCTCCGCATTGCAAGGTGCAATTCTGAAATTTTTTGCTTTTTCCTGCTCCTCTTAGCATGATAAAGAAGATTCAAAGAGAGTGAGATGCCAGCTCCTTTCATTCAGTCAGTAGCTTCAATCATTTCTGGACGTTTTTCAATGGCAAAAATCAATGAATATTGTAAATGCACAAACAGTAATTTCTCCGCATTGCAAGGTGCAATTCTGAAATTTTTTGCTTTTTCCTGCTCCTCTTAGCATGATAAAGAAGATTCAAAGAGAGTGAGATGCCAGCTCCTTTCATTCAGTCAGTAGCTTCAAACATTTCTGGAATATGAATAACATGATGTTTTTCAATGGCAAAAATCAATGAATATTGTAAATGCACAAACAGTAATTTCTCCGCATTGCAAGGTGCAAGTCTGAAATTTTTTGCTTTTTCCTGCTCCTCTTAGCATGATAAAGAAGATTCAAAGAGAGTGAGATGCCAGCTACTTTCATTCAGTCAGTAGCTTCAATCATTTCTGGACGTTTTTCAATGGTAAAAATCAATGAATATTGTAAATGCACAAACAGTAATTTCTCCACATTGCAATGTGCAATTCTAAAATTTTTTGCTTTTTCCTGCTCCTCTTAGCATGATAAAGAAGATTCAAAGAGAGTGAGATGCCAGCTCCTTTGATTCAGTCAGTAGCTTCAAACATTTCTGGTATATGAATAACATGATGTTTTTCAATGGCAAAAATCAATGAATATTGTAAATGCACAAACAGTAATTTCTCCGCATTGCAAGGTGCAAGTCTGAAATTTTTTGCTTTTTCCTGCTCCTCTTAGCATGATAAAGAAGATTCAAAGAGAGTGAGATGCCAGCTACTTTCATTCAGTCAGTAGCTTCAATCATTTCTGGACGTTTTTCAATGGTAAAAATCAATGAATATTGTAAATGCACAAACAGTAATTTCTCCACATTGCAAGGTGCAATTCTGAAATTTTTTGCTTTTTCCTGCTCCTCTTAGCATGATAAAGAAGATTCAAAGAGAGTGAGATGCCAGCTCCTTTCATTCAGTCAGTAGCTTCAAAAATTTCTGGTATATGAATAACATGATGTTTTTCAATGGCAAAAATCAATGAATATTGTAAATGCACAAACAGTAATTTCTCCACATTGCAAGGTGCAATTCTGAAATTTTTTGCTTTTTCCTGCTCCTCTTAGCATGATAAAGAAGATTCAAAGAGAGTGAGATGCCAGCTCCTTTCATTCAGTCAGTAGCTTCAAACATTTCTGGTATATGAATAACATGATGTTTTTCAATGGCAAAAATCAATGAATATTGTAAATGCACAAACAGTAATTTCTCCGCATTGCAAGGTGCAAGTCTGAAATTTTTTGCTTTTTCCTGCTCCTCTTAGCATGATAAAGAAGATTCAAAGAGAGTGAGATGCCAGCTACTTTCATTCAGTCAGTAGCTTCAATCATTTCTGGACTTTTTTCAATGGTAAAAATCAATGAATATTGTAAATGCACAAACAGTAATTTCTCCACATTGCAAGGTGCAATTCTGAAATTTTTTGCTTTTTCCTGCTCCTCTTAGCATGATAAAGAAGATTCAAAGAGAGTGAGATGCCAGCTCCTTTCATTCAGTCAGTAGCTTCAAACATTTCTGGTATATGAATAACATGATGTTTTTCAATGGCAAAAATCAATGAATATTGTAAATGCACAAACAGTTATTTCTCCGCATTGCAAGGTGCAATTCTGAAATTTTTTGCTTTTTCCTGCTCCTCTTAGCATGATAAAGAAGATTCAAAGAGAGTGAGATGCCAGCTCCTTTCATTCAGTCAGTAGCTTCAATCATTTCTGGATGTTTTTCAATGGCAAAAATCAATGAATATTGTAAATGCACAAACTGTAATTTCTCCGCATTGCAAGGTGCAATTCTGAAATTTTTTGCTTTTTCCTGCTCCTCTTAGCATGATAAAGAAGATTCAAAGAGAGTGAGATGCCAGCTCCTTTCATTCAGTCAGTAGCTTCAATCATTTCTGGACGTTTTTCAGTGGCAAAAATCAATGAATATTGTAAATGCACAAACAGTAATTTCTCCGCATTGCAAGGTGCAATTCTGAAATTTTTTGCTTTTTCCTGCTCCTCTTAGCATGATAAAGAAGATTCAAAGAGAGTGAGATGCCAGCTCCTTTCATTCAGTCAGTACCTTCAATCATTTCTGGACGTTTTTCAATGGCAAAAATCAATGAATATTGTAAATGCACAAACAGTAATTTCTCCGCATTGCAAGGTGCAATTCTGAAATTTTTTGCTTTTTCCCGCTCCTCTTAGCATGATAAAGAAGATTCAAAGAGAGTGAGGTGCCAGCTCCTTTCATTCAGTCAGTAGCTTCAAACATTTCTGGTATATGAATAACATGTTTTTCAATGGCAAAAATCAATGAATATTGTAAATGCACAAACAGTAATTTCTCCGCATTGCAAGGTGCAATTCTGAAATTTTTTGATTTTTCCTGCTCCTCTTAGCATGATAAAGAAGATTCAAAGAGAGTGACATGCCAGCTCCTTTCATTCAGTCAGTAGCTTCAATCATTTCTGGACGTTTTTCAATGGCAAAAATCAATGAATATTGTAAATGCACAAACAGTAATTTCTCCGCATTGCAAGGTGCAATTCTGAAATTTTTTGCTTTTTCCTGCTCCTCTTAGCATGATAAAGAAGATTCAAAGAGAGTGAGATGCCAGCTCCTTTCATTCAGTCAGTAGCTTCAATCATTTCTGGACGTTTTTCAATGGCAAAAATCAATGAATATTGTAAATGCACAAACAGTAATTTCTCCGCATTGCAAGGTGCAATTCTGAAATTTTTTGCTTTTTCCTGCTCCTCTTAGCATGATAAAGAAGATTCAAAGAGAGTGAGATGCCAGCTCCTTTCATTCAGTCAGTAGCTTCAAACATTTCTGGTATATGAATAACATGATGTTTTTCAATGGCAAAAATCAATGAATATTGTAAATGCACAAACAGTAATTTCTCCGCATTGCAAGGTGCAAGTCTGAAATTTTTTGCTTTTTCCTGCTCCTCTTAGCATGATAAAGAAGATTCAAAGAGAGTGAGATGCCAGTTACTTTCATTCAGTCAGTAGCTTCAATCATTTCTGGACGTTTTTCAATGGTAAAAATCAATGAATATTGTAAATGCACAAACAGTAATTTCTCCACATTGCAAGGTGCAATTCTGAAATTTTTTGCTTTTTCCTGCTCCTCTTAGCATGATAAAGAAGATTCAAAGAGAGTGAGATGCCAGCTCCTTTCATTCAGTCAGTAGCTTCAAACATTTCTGGTATATGAATAACATGATGTTTTTCAATGGCAAAAATCAATGAATATTGTAAATGCACAAACAGTAATTTCTCCGCATTGCAAGGTGCAATTCTGAAATTTTTTGCTTTTTCCTGCTCCTCTTAGCATGATAAAGAAGATTCAAAGAGAGTGAGATGCCAGCTCCTTTCATTCAGTCAGTAGCTTCAAACATTTCTGGTATATGAATAACATGATGTTTTTCAATGGCAAAAATCAATGAATATTGTAAATGCACAAACAGTAATTTCTCCGCATTGCAAGGTGCAATTCTGAAATTTTTTGCTTTTTCCTGCTCCTCTTAGCATGATAAAGAAGATTCAAAAAGAGTGAGATGCCAGCTCCTTTCATTCAGTCAGTAGCTTCAATCATTTCTGGATGTTTTTCAATGGCAAAAATCAATGAATATTGTAAATGCACAAACAGTAATTTCTCCGCATTGCAAGGTGCAATTCTGAAATTTTTTGCTTTTTCCTGCTCCTCTTAGCATGATAAAGAAGATACAAAGAGAGTGAGATGTCAGCTCCTTTCATTCAGTCAGTAGCTTCAAACATTTCTGGTATATGAATAACATGATGTTTTTCAATGGCAAAAATCAATGAATATTGTAAATGCACAAACAGTAATTTCTCCGCATTGCAAGGTGCAATTCTGAAATTTTTTGCTTTTTCCTGCTCCTCTTAGCATGATAAAGAAGATTCAAAGAGAGTGAGATGCCAGCTCCTTTCATTCAGTCAGTAGCTTCAAACATTTCTGGTATATGAATAACATGATGTTTTTCAATGGCAAAAATCAATGAATATTGTAAATGCACAAACAGTAATTTCTCCGCATTGCAAGGTGCAAGTCTGAAATTTTTTGCTTTTTCCTGCTCCTCTTAGCATGATAAAGAAGATTCAAAGAGAGTGAGATGCCAGTTACTTTCATTCAGTCAGTAGCTTCAAACATTTCTGGACGTTTTTCAATGGTAAAAATCAATGAATATTGTAAATGCACAAACAGTAATTTCTCCACATTGCAAGGTGCAATTCTGAAATTTTTTGCTTTTTCCTGCTCCTCTTAGCATGATAAAGAAGATTCAAAGAGAGTGAGATGCCAGCTCCTTTCATTCAGTCAGTAGCTTCAAACATTTCTGGTATATGAATAACATGATGTTTTTCAATGTCAAAAATCAATGAATATTGTAAATGCACAAACAGTAATTTCTCCGCATTGCAAGGTGCAATTCTGAAATTTTTTGCTTTTTCCTGCTCCTCTTAGCATGATAAAGAAGATTCAAAGAGAGTGAGATGCCAGCTCCTTTCATTCAGTCAGTAGCTTCAAACATTTCTGGTATATGAATAACATGATGTTTTTCAATGGCAAAAATCAATGAATATTGTAAATGCACAAACAGTAATTTCTCCGCATTGCAAGGTGCAAGTCTGAAATTTTTTGCTTTTTCCTGCTCCTCTTAGCATGATAAAGAAGATTCAAAGAGAGTGAGATGCCAGCTACTTTCATTCAGTCAGTAGCTTCAATCATTTCTGGACGTTTTTCAATGGTAAAAATCAATGAATATTGTAAATGCACAAACAGTAATTTCTCCACATTGCAAGGTGCAATTCTGAAATTTTTTGCTTTTTCCTGCTCCTCTTAGCATGATAAAGAAGATTCAAAGAGAGTGAGATGCCAGCTCCTTTCATTCAGTCAGTAGCTTCAAACATTTCTGGTATATGAATAACATGATGTTTTTCAATGGCAAAAATCAATGAATATTGTAAATGCACAAACAGTAATTTCTCCGCATTGCAAGGTGTAATTCTGAAATTTTTTGCTTTTTCCTGCTCCTCTTAGCATGATAAAGAAGATTCAAAGAGAGTGAGATGCCAGCTCCTTTCATTCAGTCAGTAGCTTCAATCATTTCTGGATGTTTTTCAATGGCAAAAATCAATGAATATTGTAAATGCACAAACTGTAATTTCTCCGCATTGCAAGGTGCAATTCTGAAATTTTTTGCTTTTTCCTGCTCCTCTTAGCATGATAAAGAAGATTCAAAGAGAGTGAGATGCCAGCTCCTTTCATTCAGTCAGTAGCTTCAATCATTTCTGGACGTTTTTCAATGGCAAAAACCAATGAATATTGTAAATGCACAAACAGTAATTTCTCCGCATTGCAAGGTGCAATTCTGAAATTTTTTGCTTTTTCCTGCTCCTCTTAGCATGATAAAGAAGATTCAAAGAGAGTGAGATGCCAGCTCCTTTCATTCAGTCAGTACCTTCAATCATTTCTGGACGTTTTTCAATGGCAAAAATCAATGAATATTGTAAATGCACAAACAGTAATTTCTCCGCATTGCAAGGTGCAATTCTGAAATTTTTTGCTTTTTCCCGCTCCTCTTAGCATGATAAAGAAGATTCAAAGAGAGTGAGGTGCCAGCTCCTTTCATTCAGTCAGTAGCTTCAAATATTTCTGGTATATGAATAACATGTTTTTCAATGGCAAAAATCAATGAATATTGTAAATGCACAAACAGTAATTTCTCCGCATTGCAAGGTGCAATTCTGAAATTTTTTGCTTTTCCTGCTCCTCTTAGCATGATAAAGAAGATTCAAAGAGAGTGAGATGCCAGCTCCTTTCATTCAGTCAGTAGCTTCAATCATTTCTGGACGTTTTTCAATGGCAAAAATCAATGAATATTGTAAATGCACAAACAGTAATTTCTCCGCATTGCAAGGTGCAATTCTGAAATTTTTTGCTTTTTCCTGCTCCTCTTAGCATGATAAAGAAGATTCAAAGAGAGTGAGATGTCAGCTCCTTTCATTCAGTCAGTAGCTTCAAACATTTCTGGTACATGAATAACATGATGTTTTTCAATGGCAAAAATCAATGAATATTGTAAATGCACAAACAGTAATTTCTCCGCATTGCAAGGTGCAATTCTGAAATTTTTTGCTTTTTCCTGCTCCTCTTAGCATGATAAAGAAGATTCAAAGAGAGTGAGATGCCAGCTCCTTTCATTCAGTCAGTAGCTTCAATCATTTCTGGATGTTTTTCATTGGCAAAAATCAATGAATATTGTAAATGCACAAACAGTAATTTCTCCGCATTGCAAGGTGCAATTCTGAAATTTTTTGCTTTTTCCTGCTCCTCTTAGCATGATAAAGAAGATTCAAAGAGAGTGAGATGCCAGCTCCTTTCGTTCAGTCAGTAGCTTCAATCATTTCTGGACGTTTTTCAATGGCAAAAATCATTGAATATTATAATTGCACAAACAGTAATTTCTCCGCATTGCAAGGTGCAATTCTGAATTTTTTTGCTTTTTCCTGCTCCTCTTAGCATGATAAAGAAGATTCAAAGAGAGTGAGATGCCAGCTCCTTTCATTCAGTCAGTAGCTTCAATCATTTCTGGACGTTTTTCAATGGCAAAAATCAATGAATATTGTAAATGCACAAACAGTAATTTCTCCGCATTGCAAGGTGCAATTCTGAAATTTTTTGCTTTTTCCTGCTCCTCTTAGCATGATAAAGAAGATTCAAAGAGAGTGAGATGTCAGCTCCTTTCATTCAGTCAGTAGCTTCAAACATTTCTGGTATATGAATAACATGATGTTTTTCAATGGCAAAAATCAATGAATATTGTAAATGCACAACAAGTAATTTCTCCGCATTGCAAGGTGCAATTCTGAAATTTTTTGCTTTTTCCTGCTCCTCTTAGCATGATAAAGAAGATTCAAAGAGAGTGAGATGCCAGCTCCTTTCATTCAGTCAGTAGCTTCAATCATTTCTGGATGTTTTTCAATGGCAAAAATCAATGAATATTGTAAATGCACAAACAGTAATTTCTCCGCATTGCAAGGTGCAATTCTGAAATTTTTTGCTTTTTCCTGCTCCTCTTAGCATGATAAAGAAGATTCAAAGAGAGTGAGATGCCAGCTCCTTTCGTTCAGTCAGTAGCTTCAATCATTTCTGGACGTTTTTCAATGGCAAAAATCATTGAATATTATAAATGCACAAACAGTAATTTCTCCGCATTGCAAGGTGCAATTCTGAAATTTTTTACTTTTTCCTGCTCCTCTTAGCATGATAAAGAAGATTCAAAGAGAGTGAGATGCCAGCTCCTTTCATTCAGTCAGTAGCTTCAATCATTTCTGGTATATGAATAACATGATGTTTTTCAATGGCAAAAATCAATGAATATTGTAAATGCACAAACAGTAATTTCTCCGCATTGCAAGGTGCAATTCTGAAATTTTTTGCTTTTTCCTGCTCCTCTTAGCATGATAAAGAAGATTCAAAGAGAGTGAGATGCCAGCTCCTTTCATTCAGTCAGTAGCTTCAAACATTTCTGGTATATGAATAACATGATGTTTTTCAATGGCAAAAATCAATGAATATTGTAAATGCACAAACAGTAATTTCTCCGCATTGCAAGGTGCAAGTCTGAAATTTTTTGCTTTTTCCTGCTCCTCTTAGCATGATAAAGAAGATTCAAAGAGAGTGAGATGCCAGCTACTTTCATTCAGTCAGTAGCTTCAATCATTTCTGGACGTTTTTCAATGGTAAAAATCAATGAATATTGTAAATGCACAAACAGTAATTTCTCCACATTGCAAGGTGCAATTCTGAAATTTTTTGCTTTTTCCTGCTCCTCTTAGCATGATAAAGAAGATTCAAAGAGAGTGAGATGCCAGCTCCTTTCATTCAGTCAGTAGCTTCAATCATTTCTGGATGTTTTTCAATGGCAAAAATCAATGAATATTGTAAATGCACAAACTGTAATTTCTCCGCATTGCAAGGTGCAATTCTGAAATTTTTTGCTTTTTCCTGCTCCTCTTAGCATGATAAAGAAGATTCAAAGAGAGTGAGATGCCAGCTCCTTTCATTCAGTCAGTAGCTTCAATCATTTCTGGACGTTTTTCAATGGCAAAAACCAATGAATATTGTAAATGCACAAACAGTAATTTCTCCGCATTGCAAGGTGCAATTCTGAAATTTTTTGCTTTTTCCTGCTCCTCTTAGCATGATAAAGAAGATTCAAAGAGAGTGAGATGCCAGCTCCTTTCATTCAGTCAGTAGCTTCAAACATTTCTGGTATATGAATAACATGATGTTTTTCAATGGCAAAAATCAATGAATATTGTAAATGCACAAACAGTAATTTCTCCGCATTGCAAGGTGCAATTCTGAAATTTTTTGCTTTTTCCTGCTCCTCTTAGCATGATAAAGAAGATTCAAAGAGAGTGAGATGCCAGCTCTTTTCATTCAGTCAGTAGCTTCAATCATTTCTGGATGTTTTTCAATGGCAAAAATCAATGAATATTGTAAATGCACAAACAGTAATTTCTCCGCATTGCAAGGTGCAATTCTGAAATTTTTTGCTTTTTCCTGCTCCTCTTAGCATGATAAAGAAGATTCAAAGAGAGTGTGATGTCAGCTCCTTTCATTCAGTCAGTAGCTTCAAACATTTCTGGTATATGAATAACATGATGTTTTTCAATGGCAAAAATCAATGAATATTGTAAATGCACAAACAGTAATTTCTCCGCATTGCAAGGTGCAATTCTGAAATTTTTTGCTTTTTCCTGCTCCTCTTAGCATGATAAAGAAGATTCAAAGAGAGTGAGATGCCAGCTCCTTTCATTCAGTCAGTAGCTTCAATCATTTCTGGATGTTTTTCAATGGCAAAAATCAATGAATATTGTAAATGCACAAACAGTAATTTCTCCGCATTGCAAGGTGCAATTCTGAAATTTTTTGCTTTTTCCTGCTCCTCTTAGCATGATAAAGAAGATTCAAAGAGAGTGAGATGCCAGCTCCTTTCATTCAGTCAGTAGCTTCAAACATTTCTGGTATATGAATAACATGATGTTTTTCAATGGCAAAAATCAATGAATATTGTAAATGCACAAACAGTAATTTCTCCGCATTGCAAGGTGCAAGTCTGAAATTTTTTGCTTTTTCCTGCTCCTCTTAGCATGATAAAGAAGATTCAAAGAGAGTGAGATGCCAGCTACTTTCATTCAGTCAGTAGCTTCAATCATTTCTGGACGTTTTTCAATGGTAAAAATCAATGAATATTGTAAATGCACAAACAGTAATTTCTCCGCATTGCAAGGTGCAATTCTGAAATTTTTTGCTTTTTCCTGCTCCTCTTAGCATGATAAAGAAGATTCAAAGAGAGTGAGATGTCAGCTCCTTTCATTCAGTCAGTAGCTTCAAACATTTCTGGTATATGAATAACATGATGTTTTTCAATGGCAAAAATCAATGAATATTGTAAATGCACAAACAGTAATTTCTCCGCATTGCAAGGTGCAATTCTGAAATTTTTTGCTTTTTCCTGCTCCTCTTAGCATGATAAAGAAGATTCAAAGAGAGTGAGATGCCAGCTCCTTTCGTTCAGTCAGTAGCTTCAATCATTTCTGGACGTTTTTCAATGGCAAAAATCATTGAATATTATAAATGCACAAACAGTAATTTCTCCGCATTGCAAGGTGCAATTCTGAAATTTTTTGCTTTTTCCCGCTCCTCTTAGCATGATAAAGAAGATTCAAAGAGAGTGAGGTGCCAGCTCCTTTCATTCAGTCACTAGCTTCAAACATTTCTGGTATATGAATAACATGTTTTTCAATGGCAAAAATCAATGAATATTGTAAATGCACAAACAGTAATTTCTCCGCATTGCAAGGTGCAATTCTGAAATTTTTTGCTTTTTCCTGCTCCTCTTAGCATGATAAAGAAGATTCAAAGAGAGTGAGATGCCAGCTCCTTTCATTCAGTCAGTAGCTTCAATCATTTCTGGACGTTTTTCAATGGCAAAAATCAATGAATATTGTAAATGCACAAACAGTAATTTCTCCGCATTGCAAGGTGCAATTCTGAAATTTTTTGCTTTTTCCTGCTCCTCTTAGCATGATAAAGAAGATTCAAAGAGAGTGAGATGTCAGCTCCTTTCATTCAGTCAGTAGCTTCAAACATTTCTGGTATATGAATAACATGATGTTTTTCAATGGCAAAAATCAATGAATATTGTAAATGCACAAACAGTAATTTCTCCGCATTGCAAGGTGCAATTCTGAAATTTTTTGCTTTTTCCTGCTCCTCTTAGCATGATAAAGAAGATTCAAAGAGAGTGAGATGCCAGCTCCTTTCATTCAGTCAGTAGCTTCAATCATTTCTGGATGTTTTTCAATGGCAAAAATCAATGAATATTGTAAATGCACAAACAGTAATTTCTCCGCATTGCAAGGTGCAATTCTGAAATTTTTTGCTTTTTCCTGCTCCTCTTAGCATGATAAAGAAGATTCAAAGAGAGTGAGATGCCAGCTCCTTTCGTTCAGTCAGTAGCTTCAATCATTTCTGGACGTTTTTCAATGGCAAAAATCATTGAATATTATAAATGCACAAACAGTAATTTCTCCGCATTGCAAGGTGCAATTCTGAAATTTTTTACTTTTTCCTGCTCCTCTTAGCATGATAAAGAAGATTCAAAGAGAGTGAGATGCCAGCTCCTTTCATTCAGTCAGTAGCTTCAAACATTTCTGGTATATGAATAACATGATGTTTTTCAATGGCAAAAATCAATGAATATTGTAAATGCACAAACAGTAATTTCTCCGCATTGCAAGGTGCAAGTCTGAAATTTTTTGCTTTTTCCTGCTCCTCTTAGCATGATAAAGAAGATTCAAAGAGAGTGAGATGCCAGCTACTTTCATTCAGTCAGTAGCTTCAATCATTTCTGGACGTTTTTCAATGGTAAAAATCAATGAATATTGTAAATGCACAAACAGTAATTTCTCCACATTGCAAGGTGCAATTCTGAAATTGTTTGCTTTTTCCTGCTCCTCTTAGCATGATAAAGAAGATTCAAAGAGAGTGAGATGCCAGCTCCTTTCATTCAGTCAGTAGCTTCAAACATTTCTGGTATATGAATAACATGATGTTTTTCAATGGCAAAAATCAATGAATATTGTAAATGCACAAACAGTAATTTCTTCGCATTGCAAGGTGCAATTCTGAAATTTTTTGCTTTTTCCTGCTCCTCTTAGCATGATAAAGAAGATTCAAAGAGAGTGAGATGCCAGCTCCTTTCATTCAGTCAGTAGCTTCAAACATTTCTGGTATATGAATAACATGATGTTTTTCAATGGCAAAAATCAATGAATATTGTAAATGCACAAACAGTAATTTCTCCGCATTGCAAGGTGCAAGTCTGAAATTTTTTGCTTTTTCCTGCTCCTCTTAGCATGATAAAGAAGATTCAAAGAGAGTGAGATGCCAGCTACTTTCATTCAGTCAGTAGCTTCAATCATTTCTGGACGTTTTTCAATGGTAAAAATCAATGAATATTGTAAATGCACAAACAGTAATTTCTCCACATTGCAAGGTGCAATTCTGAAATTTTTTGCTTTTTCCTGCTCCTCTTAGCATGATAAAGAAGATTCAAAGAGAGTGAGATGCCAGCTCCTTTCATTCAGTCAGTAGCTTCAAACATTTCTGGTATATGAATAACATGATGTTTTTCAATGGCAAAAATCAATGAATATTGTAAATGCACAAACAGTAATTTCTCCGCATTGCAAGGTGCAATTCTGAAATTTTTTGCTTTTTCCTGCTCCTCTTAGCATGATAAAGAAGATTCAAAGAGAGTGAGATGCCAGCTCCTTTCATTCAGTCAGTAGCTTCAATCATTTCTGGATGTTTTTCAATGGCAAAAATCAATGAATATTGTAAATGCACAAACTGTAATTTCTCCGCATTGCAAGGTGCAATTCTGAAATTTTTTGCTTTTTCCTGCTCCTCTTAGCATGATAAAGAAGATTCAAAGAGAGTGAGATGCCAGCTCCTTTCATTCAGTCAGTAGCTTCAATCATTTCTGGACGTTTTTCAATGGCAAAAACCAATGAATATTGTAAATGCACAAACAGTAATTTCTCCGCATTGCAAGGTGCAATTCTGAAATTTTTTGCTTTTTCCTGCTCCTCTTAGCATGATAAAGAAGATTCAAAGAGAGTGAGATGCCAGCTCCTTTCATTCAGTCAGTACCTTCAATCATTTCTGGATGTTTTTCAATGGCAAAAATCAATGAATATTGTAAATGCACAAACAGTAATTTCTCCGCATTGCAAGGTGCAATTCTGAAATTTTTTGCTTTTTCCTGCTCCTCTTAGCATGATAAAGAAGATTCAAAGAGAGTGAGATGCCAGCTCCTTTCATTCAGTCAGTAGCTTCAAACATTTCTGGTATATGAATAACATGATGTTTTTCAATGGCAAAAATCAATGAATATTGTAAATGCACAAACAGTAATTTCTCCGCATTGCAAGGTGCAATTCTGAAATTTTTTGCTTTTTCCTGCTCCTCTTAGCATGATAAAGAAGATTCAAAGAGAGTGAGATGCCAGCTCTTTTCATTCAGTCAGTAGCTTCAATCATTTCTGGATGTTTTTCAATGGCAAAAATCAATGAATATTGTAAATGCACAAACAGTAATTTCTCCGCATTGCAAGGTGCAATTCTGAAATTTTTTGCTTTTTCCTGCTCCTCTTAGCATGATAAAGAAGATTCAAAGAGAGTGTGATGTCAGCTCCTTTCATTCAGTCAGTAGCTTCAAACATTTCTGGTGTATGAATAACATGATGTTTTTCAATGGCAAAAATCAATGAATATTGTAAATGCACAAACAGTAATTTCTCCGCATTGCAAGGTGCAATTCTGAAATTTTTTGCTTTTTCCTGCTCCTCTTAGCATGATAAAGAAGATTCAAAGAGAGTGAGATGCCAGCTCCTTTCATTCAGTCAGTAGCTTCAATCATTTCTGGATGTTTTTCAATGGCAAAAATCAATGAATATTGTAAATGTACAAACAGTAATTTCTCCGCATTGCAAGGTGCAATTCTGAAATTTTTTGCTTTTTCCTGCTCCTCTTAGCATGATAAAGAAGATTCAAAGAGAGTGAGATGCCAGCTCCTTTCATTCAGTCAGTAGCTTCAAACATTTCTGGTATATGAATAACATGATGTTTTTCAATGGCAAAAATCAATGAATATTGTAAATGCACAAACAGTAATTTCTCCGCATTGCAAGGTGCAAGTCTGAAATTTTTTGCTTTTTCCTGCTCCTCTTAGCATGATAAAGAAGATTCAAAGAGAGTGAGATGCCAGCTACTTTCATTCAGTCAGTAGCTTCAATCATTTCTGGACGTTTTTCAATGGTAAAAATCAATGAATATTGTAAATGCACAAACAGTAATTTCTCCACATTGCAAAGTGCAATTCTGAAATTTTTTGCTTTTTCCTGCTCCTCTTAGCATGATAAAGAAGATTCAAAGAGAGTGAGATGCCAGCTCCTTTCATTCAGTCAGTAGCTTCAAACATTTCTGGTATATGAATAACATGATGTTTTTCAATGGCAAAAATCAATGAATATTGTAAATGCACAAACAGTAATTTCTCCGCATTGCAAGGTGCAATTCTGAAATTTTTTGCTTTTTCCTGCTCCTCTTAGCATGATAAAGAAGATTCAAAGAGAGTGAGATGCCAGCTCCTTTCATTCAGTCAGTAGCTTCAATCATTTCTGGATGTTTTTCAATGGCAAAAATCAATGAATATTGTAAATGCACAAACTGTAATTTCTCCGCATTGCAAGGTGCAATTCTGAAATTTTTTGCTTTTTCCTGCTCCTCTTAGCATGATAAAGAAGATTCAAAGAGAGTGAGATGCCAGCTCCTTTCATTCAGTCAGTAGCTTCAATCATTTCTGGACGTTTTTCAGTGGCAAAAATCAATGAATATTGTAAATGCACAAACAGTAATTTCTCCGCATTGCAAGGTGCAATTCTGAAATTTTTTGCTTTTTCCTGCTCCTCTTAGCATGATAAAGAAGATTCAAAGAGAGTGAGATGCCAGCTCCTTTCATTCAGTCAGTACCTTCAATCATTTCTGGACGTTTTTCAATGGCAAAAATCAATGAATATTGTAAATGCACAAACAGTAATTTCTCCGCATTGCAAGGTGCAATTCTGAAATTTTTTGCTTTTTCCCGCTCCTCTTAGCATGATAAAGAAGATTTAAAGAGAGTGAGGTGCCAGCTCCTTTCATTCAGTCAGTAGCTTCAAACATTTCTGGTATATGAATAACATGTTTTTCAATGGCAAAAATCAATGAATATTGTAAATGCACAAACAGTAATTTCTCCGCATTGCAAGGTGCAATTCTGAAATTTTTTGCTTTTTCCTGCTCCTCTTAGCATGATAAAGAAGATTCAAAGAGAGTGAGATGCCAGCTCCTTTCATTCAGTCAGTAGCTTCAATCATTTCTGGACGTTTTTCAATGGCAAAAATCAATGAATATTGTAAATGCACAAACAGTAATTTCTCCGCATTGCAAGGTGCAATTCTGAAATTTTTTGCTTTTTCCTGCTCCTCTTAGCATGATAAAGAAGATTCAAAGAGAGTGAGATGTCAGCTCCTTTCTTTCAGTCAGTAGCTTCAAACATTTCTGGTATATGAATAACATGATGTTTTTCAATGGCAAAAATCAATGAATATTGTAAATGCACAAACAGTAATTTCTCCGCATTGCAAGGTGCAATTCTGAAATTTTTTGCTTTTTCCTGCTCCTCTTAGCATGATAAAGAAGATTCAAAGAGAGTGAGATGCCAGCTCCTTTCATTCAGTCAGTAGCTTCAATCATTTCTGGATGTTTTTCAATGGCAAAAATCAATGAATATTGTAAATGCACAAACAGTAATTTCTCCGCATTGCAAGGTGCAATTCTGAAATTTTTTGCTTTTTCCTGCTCCTCTTAGCATGATAAAGAAGATTCAAAGAGAGTGAGATGCCAGCTCCTTTCATTCAGTCAGTAGCTTCAATCATTTCTGGACGTTTTTCAATGGCAAAAATCATTGAATATTATAAATGCACAAACAGTAATTTCTCCGCATTGCAAGGTGCAATTCTGAAATTTTTTACTTTTTCCTGCTCCTCTTAGCATGATAAAGAAGATTCAAAGAGAGTGAGATGCCAGCTCCTTTCATTCAGTCAGTAGCTTCAAACATTTCTGGTATATGAATAACATGATGTTTTTCAATGGCAAAAATCAATGAATATTGTAAATGCACAAACAGTAATTTCTCCGCATTGCAAGGTGCAAGTCTGAAATTTTTTGCTTTTTCCTGCTCCTCTTAGCATGATAAAGAAGATTCAAAGAGAGTGAGATGCCAGCTACTTTCATTCAGTCAGTAGCTTCAATCATTTCTGGACGTTTTTCAATGGTAAAAATCAATGAATATTGTAAATGCACAAACAGTAATTTCTCCACATTGCAAGGTGCAATTCTGAAATTGTTTGCTTTTTCCTGCTCCTCTTAGCATGATAAAGAAGATTCAAAGAGAGTGAGATGCCAGCTCCTTTCATTCAGTCAGTAGCTTCAAACATTTCTGGTATATGAAAAACATGATGTTTTTCAATGGCAAAAATCAATGAATATTGTAAATGCACAAACAGTAATTTCTCCGCATTGCAAGGTGCAATTCTGAAATTTTTTGCTTTTTCCTGCTCCTCTTAGCATGATAAAGAAGATTCAAAGAGAGTGAGATGCCAGCTCCTTTCATTCAGTCAGTAGCTTCAAACATTTCTGGTATATGAATAACATGATGTTTTTCAATGGCAAAAATCAATGAATATTGTAAATGCACAAACAGTAATTTCTCCGCATTGCAAGGTGCAAGTCTGAAATTTTTTGCTTTTTCCTGCTCCTCTTAGCATGATAAAGAAGATTCAAAGAGAGTGAGATGCCAGCTACTTTCATTCAGTCAGTAGCTTCAATCATTTCTGGACGTTTTTCAATGGTAAAAATCAATGAATATTGTAAATGCACAAACAGTAATTTCTCCACATTGCAAGGTGCAATTCTGAAATTTTTTGCTTTTTCCTGCTCCTCTTAGCATGATAAAGAAGATTCAAAGAGAGTGAGATGCCAGCTCCTTTCATTCAGTCAGTAGCTTCAAACATTTCTGGTATATGAATAACATGATGTTTTTCAATGGCAAAAATCAATGAATATTGTAAATGCACAAACAGTAATTTCTCCGCATTGCAAGGTGCAATTCTGAAATTTTTTGCTTTTTCCTGCTCCTCTTAGCATGATAAAGAAGATTCAAAGAGAGTGAGATGCCAGCTCCTTTCATTCAGTCAGTAGCTTCAATCATTTCTGGATGTTTTTCAATGGCAAAAATCAATGAATATTGTAAATGCACAAACTGTAATTTCTCCGCATTGCAAGGTGCAATTCTGAAATTTTTTGCTTTTTCCTGCTCCTCTTAGCATGATAAAGAAGATTCAAAGAGAGTGAGATGCCAGCTCCTTTCATTCAGTCAGTAGCTTCAATCATTTCTGGACGTTTTTCAATGGCAAAAACCAATGAATATTGTAAATGCACAAACAGTAATTTCTCCGCATTGCAAGGTGCAATTCTGAAATTTTTTGCTTTTTCCTGCTCCTCTTAGCATGATAAAGAAGATTCAAAGAGAGTGAGATGCCAGCTCCTTTCATTCAGTCAGTACCTTCAATCATTTCTGGACGTTTTTCAATGGCAAAAATCAATGAATATTGTAAATGCACAAACAGTAATTTCTCCGCATTGCAAGGTGCAATTCTGAAATTTTTTGCTTTTTCCTGCTCCTCTTAGCATGATAAAGAAGATTCAAAGAGAGTGAGATGCCAGCTCCTTTCATTCAGTCAGTAGCTTCAAACATTTCTGGTATATGAATAACATGATGTTTTTCAATGGCAAAAATCAATGAATATTGTAAATGCACAAACAGTAATTTCTCCGCATTGCAAGGTGCAATTCTGAAATTTTTTGCTTTTTCCTGCTCCTCTTAGCATGATAAAGAAGATTCAAAGAGAGTGAGATGCCAGCTCTTTTCATTCAGTCAGTAGCTTCAATCATTTCTGGATGTTTTTCAATGGCAAAAATCAATGAATATTGTAAATGCACAAACAGTAATTTCTCCGCATTGCAAGGTGCAATTCTGAAATTTTTTGCTTTTTCCTGCTCCTCTTAGCATGATAAAGAAGATTCAAAGAGAGTGTGATGTCAGCTCCTTTCATTCAGTCAGTAGCTTCAAACATTTCTGGTATATGAATAACATGATGTTTTTCAATGGCAAAAATCAATGAATATTGTAAATGCACAAACAGTAATTTCTCCGCATTGCAAGGTGCAATTCTGAAATTTTTTGCTTTTTCCTGCTCCTCTTAGCATGATAAAGAAGATTCAAAGAGAGTGAGATGCCAGCTCCTTTCATTCAGTCAGTAGCTTCAATCATTTCTGGATGTTTTTCAATGGCAAAAATCAATGAATATTGTAAATGTACAAACAGTAATTTCTCCGCATTGCAAGGTGCAATTCTGAAATTTTTTGCTTTTTCCTGCTCCTCTTAGCATGATAAAGAAGATTCAAAGAGAGTGAGATGCCAGCTCCTTTCATTCAGTCAGTAGCTTCAAACATTTCTGGTATATGAATAACATGATGTTTTTCAATGGCAAAAATCAATGAATATTGTAAATGCACAAACAGTAATTTCTCCGCATTGCAAGGTGCAAGTCTGAAATTTTTTGCTTTTTCCTGCTCCTCTTAGCATGATAAAGAAGATTCAAAGAGAGTGAGATGCCAGCTACTTTCATTCAGTCAGTAGCTTCAATCATTTCTGGACGTTTTTCAATGGTAAAAATCAATGAATATTGTAAATGCACAAACAGTAATTTCTCCACATTGCAAGGTGCAATTCTGAAATTTTTTGCTTTTTCCTGCTCCTCTTAGCATGATAAAGAAGATTCAAAGAGAGTGAGATGCCAGCTCCTTTCATTCAGTCAGTAGCTTCAAACATTTCTGGTATATGAATAACATGATGTTTTTCAATGGCAAAAATCAATGAATATTGTAAATGCACAAACAGTAATTTCTCCGCATTGCAAGGTGCAATTCTGAAATTTTTTGCTTTTTCCTGCTCCTCTTAGCATGATAAAGAAGATTCAAAGAGAGTGAGATGCCAGCTCCTTTCATTCAGTCAGTAGCTTCAATCATTTCTGGATGTTTTTCAATGGCAAAAATCAATGAATATTGTAAATGCACAAACTGTAATTTCTCCGCATTGCAAGGTGCAATTCTGAAATTTTTTGCTTTTTCCTGCTCCTCTTAGCATGATAAAGAAGATTCAAAGAGAGTGAGATGCCAGCTCCTTTCATTCAGTCAGTAGCTTCAATCATTTCTGGACGTTTTTCAATGGCAAAAACCAATGAATATTGTAAATGCACAAACAGTAATTTCTCCGCATTGCAAGGTGCAATTCTGAAATTTTTTGCTTTTTCCTGCTCCTCTTAGCATGATAAAGAAGATTCAAAGAGAGTGAGATGCCAGCTCCTTTCATTCAGTCAGTACCTTCAATCATTTCTGGACGTTTTTCAATGGCAAAAATCAATGAATATTGTAAATGCACAAACAGTAATTTCTCCGCATTGCAAGGTGCAATTCTGAAATTTTTTGCTTTTTCCTGCTCCTCTTAGCATGATAAAGAAGATTCAAAGAGAGTGAGATGCCAGCTCCTTTCATTCAGTCAGTAGCTTCAAACATTTCTGGTATATGAATAACATGATGTTTTTCAATGGCAAAAATCAATGAATATTGTAAATGCACAAACAGTAATTTCTCCGCATTGCAAGGTGCAATTCTGAAATTTTTTGCTTTTTCCTGCTCCTCTTAGCATGATAAAGAAGATTCAAAGAGAGTGAGATGCCAGCTCTTTTCATTCAGTCAGTAGCTTCAATCATTTCTGGATGTTTTTCAATGGCAAAAATCAATGAATATTGTAAATGCACAAACAGTAATTTCTCCGCATTGCAAGGTGCAATTCTGAAATTTTTTGCTTTTTCCTGCTCCTCTTAGCATGATAAAGAAGATTCAAAGAGAGTGTGATGTCAGCTCCTTTCATTCAGTCAGTAGCTTCAAACATTTCTGGTATATGAATAACATGATGTTTTTCAATGGCAAAAATCAATGAATATTGTAAATGCACAAACAGTAATTTCTCCGCATTGCAAGGTGCAATTCTGAAATTTTTTGCTTTTTCCTGCTCCTCTTAGCATGATAAAGAAGATTCAAAGAGAGTGAGATGCCAGCTCCTTTCATTCAGTCAGTAGCTTCAATCATTTCTGGATGTTTTTCAATGGCAAAAATCAATGAATATTGTAAATGTACAAACAGTAATTTCTCCGCATTGCAAGGTGCAATTCTGAAATTTTTTGCTTTTTCCTGCTCCTCTTAGCATGATAAAGAAGATTCAAAGAGAGTGAGATGCCAGCTCCTTTCATTCAGTCAGTAGCTTCAAACATTTCTGGTATATGAATAACATGATGTTTTTCAATGGCAAAAATCAATGAATATTGTAAATGCACAAACAGTAATTTCTCCGCATTGCAAGGTGCAAGTCTGAAATTTTTTGCTTTTTCCTGCTCCTCTTAGCATGATAAAGAAGATTCAAAGAGAGTGAGATGCCAGCTACTTTCATTCAGTCAGTAGCTTCAATCATTTCTGGACGTTTTTCAATGGTAAAAATCAATGAATATTGTAAATGCACAAACAGTAATTTCTCCACATTGCAAGGTGCAATTCTGAAATTTTTTGCTTTTTCCTGCTCCTCTTAGCATGATAAAGAAGATTCAAAGAGAGTGAGATGCCAGCTCCTTTCATTCAGTCAGTAGCTTCAAACATTTCTGGTATATGAATAACATGATGTTTTTCAATGGCAAAAATCAATGAATATTGTAAATGCACAAACAGTAATTTCTCCGCATTGCAAGGTGCAATTCTGAAATTTTTTGCTTTTTCCTGCTCCTCTTAGCATGATAAAGAAGATTCAAAGAGAGTGAGATGCCAGCTCCTTTCATTCAGTCAGTAGCTTCAATCATTTCTGGATGTTTTTCAATGGCAAAAATCAATGAATATTGTAAATGCACAAACTGTAATTTCTCCGCATTGCAAGGTGCAATTCTGAAATTTTTTGCTTTTTCCTGCTCCTCTTAGCATGATAAAGAAGATTCAAAGAGAGTGAGATGCCAGCTCCTTTCATTCAGTCAGTAGCTTCAATCATTTCTGGACGTTTTTCAGCGGCAAAAATAAATGAATATTGTAAATGCACAAACAGTAATTTCTCCGCATTGCAAGGTGCAATTCTGAAATTTTTTGCTTTTTCCTGCTCCTCTTAGCATGATAAAGAAGATTCAAAGAGAGTGAGATGCCAGCTCCTTTCATTCAGTCAGTACCTTCAATCATTTCTGGACGTTTTTCAATGGCAAAAATCAATGAATATTGTAAATGCACAAACAGTAATTTCTCCGCATTGCAAGGTGCAATTCTGAAATTTTTTGCTTTTTCCCGCTCCTCTTAGCATGATAAAGAAGATTCAAAGAGAGTGAGGTGCCAGCTCCTTTCATTCAGTCAGTAGCTTCAAACATTTCTGGTATATGAATAACATGTTTTTCAATGGCAAAAATCAATGAATATTGTAAATGCACAAACAGTAATTTCTCCGCATTGCAAGGTGCAATTCTGAAATTTTTTGATTTTTCCTGCTCCTCTTAGCATGATAAAGAAGATTCAAAGAGAGTGAGATGCCAGCTCCTTTCATTCAGTCAGTAGCTTCAATCATTTCTGGACGTTTTTCAATGGCAAAAATTAATGAAGATTGTAAATGCACAAACAGTAATTTCTCCGCATTGCAAGGTGCAATTCTGAAATTTTTTGCTTTTTCCTGCTCCTCTTAGCATGATAAAGAAGATTCAAAGAGAATGAGATGCCAGCTCCTTTCATTCAGTCAGTAGCTTCAATCATTTCTGGACGTTTTTCAATGGCAAAAATCAATGAATATTGTAAATGCACAAACAGTAATTTCTCCGCATTGCAAGGTGCAATTCTGAAATTTTTTGCTTTTTCCTGCTCCTCTTAGCATGATAAAGAAGATTCAAAGAGAGTGAGATGCCAGCTCCTTTCATTCAGTCAGTAGCTTCAAACATTTCTGGTATATGAATAACATGATGTTTTTCAATGGCAAAAATCAATGAATATTGTAAATGCACAAACAGTAATTTCTCCGCATTGCAAGGTGCAAGTCTGAAATTTTTTGCTTTTTCCTGCTCCTCTTAGCATGATAAAGAAGATTCAAAGAGAGTGAGATGCCAGTTACTTTCATTCAGTCAGTAGCTTCAATCATTTCTGGACGTTTTTCAATGGTAAAAATCAATGAATATTGTAAATGCACAAACAGTAATTTCTCCACATTGCAAGGTGCAATTCTGAAATTTTTTGCTTTTTCCTGCTCCTCTTAGCATGATAAAGAAGATTCAAAGAGAGTGAGATGCCAGCTCCTTTCATTCAGTCAGTAGCTTCAAACATTTCTGGTATATGAATAACATGATGTTTTTCAATGGCAAAAATCAATGAATATTGTAAATGCACAAACAGTAATTTCTCCGCATTGCAAGGTGCAATTCTGAAATTTTTTTCTTTTTCCTGCTCCTCTTAGCATGATAAAGAAGATTCAAAGAGAGTGAGATGCCAGCTCCTTTCATTCAGTCAGTAGCTTCAAACATTTCTGGTATATGAATAACATGATGTTTTTCAATGGCAAAAATCAATGAATATTGTAAATGCACAAACAGTAATTTCTCCGCATTGCAAGGTGCAATTCTGAAATTTTTTGCTTTTTCCTGCTCCTCTTAGCATGATAAAGAAGATTCAAAGAGAGTGAGAAGCCAGCTCCTTTCATTCAGTCAGTAGCTTCAATCATTTCTGGATGTTTTTCAATGGCAAAAATCAATGAATATTGTAAATGCACAAACAGTAATTTCTCCGCATTGCAAGGTGCAATTCTGAAATTTTTTGCTTTTTCCTGCTCCTCTTAGCATGATAAAGAAGATTCAAAGAGAGTGAGATGTCAGCTCCTTTCATTCAGTCAGTAGCTTCAAACATTTCTGGTATATGAATAACATGATGTTTTTCAATGGCAAAAATCAATGAATATTGTAAATGCACAAACAGTAATTTCTCCGCATTGCAAGGTGCAATTCTGAAATTTTTTGCTTTTTCCTGCTCCTCTTAGCATGATAAAGAAGATTCAAAGAGAGTGAGATGCCAGCTCCTTTCATTCAGTCAGTAGCTTCAATCATTTCTGGATGTTTTTCAATGGCAAAAATCAATGAATATTGTAAATGCACAAACAGTAATTTCTCCGCATTGCAAGGTGCAATTCTGAAATTTTTTGCTTTTTCCTGCTCCTCTTAGCATGATAAAGAAGATTCAAAGAGAGTGAGGTGCCAGCTCCTTTCATTCAGTCAGTAGCTTCAAACATTTCTGGTATATGAATAACATGTTTTTCAATGGCAAAAATCAATGAATATTGTAAATGCACAAACAGTAATTTCTCCGCATTGCAAGGTGCAATTCTGAAATTTTTTGATTTTTCCTGCTCCTCTTAGCATGATAAAGAAGATTCAAAGAGAGTGAGATGCCAGCTCCTTTCATTCAGTCAGTAGCTTCAATCATTTCTGGACGTTTTTCAGTGGCAAAAATCAATGAATATTGTAAATGCACAAACAGTAATTTCTCCGCATTGCAAGGTGCAATTCTGAAATTTTTTGCTTTTTCCTGCTCCTCTTAGCATGATAAAGAAGATTCAAAGAGAGTGAGATGCCAGCTCCTTTCATTCAGTCAGTACCTTCAATCATTTCTGGACGTTTTTCAATGGCAAAAATCAATGAATATTGTAAATGCACAAACAGTAATTTCTCCGCATTGCAAGGTGCAATTCTGAAATTTTTTGCTTTTTCCCGCTCCTCTTAGCATGATAAAGAAGATTCAAAGAGAGTGAGGTGCCAGCTCCTTTCATTCAGTCAGTAGCTTCAAACATTTCTGGTATATGAATAACATGTTTTTCAATGGCAAAAATCAATGAATATTGTAAATGCACAAACAGTAATTTCTCCGCATTGCAAGGTGCAATTCTGAAATTTTTTGATTTTTCCTGCTCCTCTTAGCATGATAAAGAAGATTCAAAGAGAGTGAGATGCCAGCTCCTTTCATTCAGTCAGTAGCTTCAATCATTTCTGGACGTTTTTCAATGGCAAAAATTAATGAAGATTGTAAATGCACAAACAGTAATTTCTCCGCATTGCAAGGTGCAATTCTGAAATTTTTTGCTTTTTCCTGCTCCTCTTAGCATGATAAAGAAGATTCAAAGAGAGTGAGATGCCAGCTCCTTTCATTCAGTCAGTAGCTTCAATCATTTCTGGACGTTTTTCAATGGCAAAAATCAATGAATATTGTAAATGCACAAACAGTAATTTCTCCGCATTGCAAGGTGCAATTCTGAAATTTTTTGCTTTTTCCTGCTCCTCTTAGCATGATAAAGAAGATTCAAAGAGAGTGAGATGCCAGCTCCTTTCATTCAGTCAGTAGCTTCAAACATTTCTGGTATATGAATAACATGATGTTTTTCAATGGCAAAAATCAATGAATATTGTAAATGCACAAACAGTAATTTCTCCGCATTGCAAGGTGCAAGTCTGAAATTTTTTGCTTTTTCCTGCTCCTCTTAGCATGATAAAGAAGATTCAAAGAGAGTGAGATGCCAGTTACTTTCATTCAGTCAGTAGCTTCAATCATTTCTGGACGTTTTTCAATGGTAAAAATCAATGAATATTGTAAATGCACAAACAGTAATTTCTCCACATTGCAAGGTGCAATTCTGAAATTTTTTGCTTTTTCCTGCTCCTCTTAGCATGATAAAGAAGATTCAAAGAGAGTGAGATGCCAGCTCCTTTCATTCAGTCAGTAGCTTCAAACATTTCTGGTATATGAATAACATGATGTTTTTCAATGGCAAAAATCAATGAATATTGTAAATGCACAAACAGTAATTTCTCCGCATTGCAAGGTGCAATTCTGAAATTTTTTGCTTTTTCCTGCTCCTCTTAGCATGATAAAGAAGATTCAAAGAGAGTGAGATGCCAGCTCCTTTCATTCAGTCAGTAGCTTCAAACATTTCTGGTATATGAATAACATGATGTTTTTCAATGGCAAAAATCAATGAATATTGTAAATGCACAAACAGTAATTTCTCCGCATTGCAAGGTGCAATTCTGAAATTTTTTGCTTTTTCCTGCTCCTCTTAGCATGATAAAGAAGATTCAAAGAGAGTGAGATGCCAGCTCCTTTCATTCAGTCAGTAGCTTCAATCATTTCTGGATGTTTTTCAATGGCAAAAATCAATGAATATTGTAAATGCACAAACAGTAATTTCTCCGCATTGCAAGGTGCAATTCTGAAATTTTTTGCTTTTTCCTGCTCCTCTTAGCATGATAAAGAAGATTCAAAGAGAGTGAGATGCCAGCTCCTTTCATTCAGTCAGTAGCTTCAAACATTTCTGGTATATGAATAACATGATGTTTTTCAATGGCAAAAATCAATGAATATTGTAAATGCACAAACAGTAATTTCTCCGCATTGCAAGGTGCAATTCTGAAATTTTTTGCTTTTTCCTGCTCCTCTTAGCATGATAAAGAAGATTCAAAGAGAGTGAGATGCCAGCTCCTTTCATTCAGTCAGTAGCTTCAAACATTTCTGGTATATGAATAACATGATGTTTTTCAATGGCAAAAATCAATGAATATTGTAAATGCACAAACAGTAATTTCTCCGCATTGCAAGGTGCAATTCTGAAATTTTTTGCTTTTTCCTGCTCCTCTTAGCATGATAAAGAAGATTCAAAGAGAGTGAGATGCCAGCTCCTTTCATTCAGTCAGTAGCTTCAATCATTTCTGGATGTTTTTCAATGGCAAAAATCAATGAATATTGTAAATGCACAAACAGTAATTTCTCCGCATTGCAAGGTGCAATTCTGAAATTTTTTGCTTTTTCCTGCTCCTCTTAGCATGATAAAGAAGATTCAAAGAGAGTGAGATGTCAGCTCCTTTCATTCAGTCAGTAGCTTCAAACATTTCTGGTATATGAATAACATGATGTTTTTCAATGGCAAAAATCAATGAATATTGTAAATGCACAAACAGTAATTTCTCCGCATTGCAAGGTGCAATTCTGAAATTTTTTGCTTTTTCCTGCTCCTCTTAGCATGATAAAGAAGATTCAAAGAGAGTGAGATGCCAGCTCCTTTCATTCAGTCAGTAGCTTCAATCATTTCTGGATGTTTTTCAATGGCAAAAATCAATGAATATTGTAAATGCACAAACAGTAATTTCTCCGCATTGCAAGGTGCAATTCTGAAATTTTTTGCTTTTTCCTGCTCCTCTTAGCATGATAAAGAAGATTCAAAGAGAGTGAGGTGCCAGCTCCTTTCATTCAGTCAGTAGCCTCAAACATTTCTGGTATATGAATAACATGTTTTTCAATGGCAAAAATCAATGAATATTGTAAATGCACAAACAGTAATTTCTCCGCATTGCAAGGTGCAATTCTGAAATTTTTTGATTTTTCCTGCTCCTCTTAGCATGATAAAGAAGATTCAAAGAGAGTGAGATGCCAGCTCCTTTCATTCAGTCAGTAGCTTCAATCATTTCTGGACGTTTTTCAGTGGCAAAAATCAATGAATATTGTAAATGCACAAACAGTAATTTCTCCGCATTGCAAGGTGCAATTCTGAAATTTTTTGCTTTTTCCTGCTCCTCTTAGCATGATAAAGAAGATTCAAAGAGAGTGAGATGCCAGCTCCTTTCATTCAGTCAGTACCTTCAATCATTTCTGGACGTTTTTCAATGGCAAAAATCAATGAATATTGTAAATGCACAAACAGTAATTTCTCCGCATTGCAAGGTGCAATTCTGAAATTTTTTGCTTTTTCCCGCTCCTCTTAGCATGATAAAGAAGATTCAAAGAGAGTGAGGTGCCAGCTCCTTTCATTCAGTCAGTAGCTTCAAACATTTCTGGTATATGAATAACATGTTTTTCAATGGCAAAAATCAATGAATATTGTAAATGCACAAACAGTAATTTCTCCGCATTGCAAGGTGCAATTCTGAAATTTTTTGATTTTTCCTGCTCCTCTTAGCATGATAAAGAAGATTCAAAGAGAGTGAGATGCCAGCTCCTTTCATTCAGTCAGTAGCTTCAATCATTTCTGGACGTTTTTCAATGGCAAAAATTAATGAAGATTGTAAATGCACAAACAGTAATTTCTCCGCATTGCAAGGTGCAATTCTGAAATTTTTTGCTTTTTCCTGCTCCTCTTAGCATGATAAAGAAGATTCAAAGAGAGTGAGATGCCAGCTCCTTTCATTCAGTCAGTAGCTTCAATCATTTCTGGACGTTTTTCAATGGCAAAAATCAATGAATATTGTAAATGCACAAACAGTAATTTCTCCGCATTGCAAGGTGCAATTCTGAAATTTTTTGCTTTTTCCTGCTCCTCTTAGCATGATAAAGAAGATTCAAAGAGAGTGAGATGCCAGCTCCTTTCATTCAGTCAGTAGCTTCAAACATTTCTGGTATATGAATAACATGATGTTTTTCAATGGCAAAAATCAATGAATATTGTAAATGCACAAACAGTAATTTCTCCGCATTGCAAGGTGCAAGTCTGAAATTTTTTGCTTTTTCCTGCTCCTCTTAGCATGATAAAGAAGATTCAAAGAGAGTGAGATGCCAGTTACTTTCATTCAGTCAGTAGCTTCAATCATTTCTGGACGTTTTTCAATGGTAAAAATCAATGAATATTGTAAATGCACAAACAGTAATTTCTCCACATTGCAAGGTGCAATTCTGAAATTTTTTGCTTTTTCCTGCTCCTCTTAGCATGATAAAGAAGATTCAAAGAGAGTGAGATGCCAGCTCCTTTCATTCAGTCAGTAGCTTCAAACATTTCTGGTATATGAATAACATGATGTTTTTCAATGGCAAAAATCAATGAATATTGTAAATGCACAAACAGTAATTTCTCCGCATTGCAAGGTGCAATTCTGAAATTTTTTGCTTTTTCCTGCTCCTCTTAGCATGATAAAGAAGATTCAAAGAGAGTGAGATGCCAGCTCCTTTCATTCAGTCAGTAGCTTCAAACATTTCTGGTATATGAATAACATGATGTTTTTCAATGGCAAAAATCAATGAATATTGTAAATGCACAAACAGTAATTTCTCCGCATTGCAAGGTGCAATTCTGAAATTTTTTGCTTTTTCCTGCTCCTCTTAGCATGATAAAGAAGATTCAAAGAAAGTGAGATGCCAGCTCCTCTCATTCAGTCAGTAGCTTCAATCATTTCTGGATGTTTTTCAATGGCAAAAATCAAGGAATATTGTAAATGCACAAACAGTAATTTCTCCGCATTGCAAGGTGCAATTCTGAAATTTTTTGCTTTTTCCTGCTCCTCTTAGCATGATAAAGAAGATTCAAAGAGAGTGAGATGTCAGCTCCTTTCATTCAGTCAGTAGCTTCAAACATTTCTGGTATATGAATAACATGATGTTTTTCAATGGCAAAAATCAATGAATATTGTAAATGCACAAACAGTAATTTCTCCGCATTGCAAGGTGCAATTCTGAAATTTTTTGCTTTTTCCTGCTCCTCTTAGCATGATAAAGAAGATTCAAAGAGAGTGAGATGCCAGCTCCTTTCATTCAGTCAGTAGCTTCAATCATTTCTGGATGTTTTTCAATGGCAAAAATCAATGAATATTGTAAATGCACAAACAGTAATTTCTCCGCATTGCAAGGTGCAATTCTGAAATTTTTTGCTTTTTCCTGCTCCTCTTAGCATGATAAAGAAGATTCAAAGAGAGTGAGATGCCAGCTCCTTTCATTCAGTCAGTAGCTTCAAACATTTCTGGTATATGAATAACATGATGTTTTTCAATGGCAAAAATCAATGAATATTGTAAATGCACAAACAGTAATTTCTCCGCATTGCAAGGTGCAAGTCTGAAATTTTTTGCTTTTTCCTGCTCCTCTTAGCATGATAAAGAAGATTCAAAGAGAGTGAGATGCCAGTTACTTTCATTCAGTCAGTAGCTTCAATCATTTCTGGACGTTTTTCAATGGTAAAAATCAATGAATATTGTAAATGCACAAACAGTAATTTCTCCACATTGCAAGGTGCAATTCTGAAATTTTTTGCTTTTTCCTGCTCCTCTTAGCATGATAAAGAAGATTCAAAGAGAGTGAGATGCCAGCTCCTTTCATTCAGTCAGTAGCTTCAAACATTTCTGGTATATGAATAACATGATGTTTTTCAATGGCAAAAATCAATGAATATTGTAAATGCACAAACAGTAATTTCTCCGCATTGCAAGGTGCAATTCTGAAATTTTTTGCTTTTTCCTGCTCCTCTTAGCATGATAAAGAAGATTCAAAGAGAGTGAGATGCCAGCTCCTTTCATTCAGTCAGTAGCTTCAAACATTTCTGGTATATGAATAACATGATGTTTTTCAATGGCAAAAATCAATGAATATTGTAAATGCACAAACAGTAATTTCTCCGCATTGCAAGGTGCAATTCTGAAATTTTTTGCTTTTTCCTGCTCCTCTTAGCATGATAAAGAAGATTCAAAGAGAGTGAGCTGCCAGCTCCTTTCATTCAGTCAGTAGCTTCAATCATTTCTGGATGTTTTTCAATGGCAAAAATCAATGAATATTGTAAATGCACAAACAGTAATTTCTCCGCATTGCAAGGTGCAATTCTGAAATTTTTTGCTTTTTCCTGCTCCTCTTAGCATGATAAAGAAGATTCAAAGAGAGTGAGATGCCAGCTCCTTTCATTCAGTCAGTAGCTTCAAACATTTCTGGTATATGAATAACATGATGTTTTTCAATGGCAAAAATCAATGAATATTGTAAATGCACAAACAGTAATTTCTCCGCATTGCAAGGTGCAATTCTGAAATTTTTTGCTTTTTCCTGCTCCTCTTAGCATGATAAAGAAGATTCAAAGAGAGTGAGATGCCAGCTCCTTTCATTCAGTCAGTAGCTTCAAACATTTCTGGTATATGAATAACATGATGTTTTTCAATGGCAAAAATCAATGAATATTGTAAATGCACAAACAGTAATTTCTCCGCATTGCAAGGTGCAATTCTGAAATTTTTTGCTTTTTCCTGCTCCTCTTAGCATGATAAAGAAGATTCAAAGAGAGTGAGATGCCAGCTCCTTTCATTCAGTCAGTAGCTTCAATCATTTCTGGATGTTTTTCAATGGCAAAAATCAATGAATATTGTAAATGCACAAACAGTAATTTCTCCGCATTGCAAGGTGCAATTCTGAAATTTTTTGCTTTTTCCTGCTCCTCTTAGCATGATAAAGAAGATTCAAAGAGAGTGAGATGCCAGCTCCTTTCATTCAGTCAGTAGCTTCAAACATTTCTGGTATATGAATAACATGATGTTTTTCAATGGCAAAAATCAATGAATATTGTAAATGCACAAACAGTAATTTCTCCGCATTGCAAGGTGCAATTCTGAAATTTTTTGCTTTTTCCTGCTCCTCTTAGCATGATAAAGAAGATTCAAAGAGAGTGAGATGCCAGCTCCTTTCATTCAGTCAGTAGCTTCAAACATTTCTGGTATATGAATAACATGATGTTTTTCAATGGCAAAAATCAATGAATATTGTAAATGCACAAACAGTAATTTCTCCGCATTGCAAGGTGCAATTCTGAAATTTTTTGCTTTTTCCTGCTCCTCTTAGCATGATAAAGAAGATTCAAAGAGAGTGAGATGCCAGCTCCTTTCATTCAGTCAGTAGCTTCAATCATTTCTGGATGTTTTTCAATGGCAAAAATCAATGAATATTGTAAATGCACAAACAGTAATTTCTCCGCATTGCAAGGTGCAATTCTGAAATTTTTTGCTTTTTCCTGCTCCTCTTAGCATGATAAAGAAGATTCAAAGAGAGTGAGATGTCAGCTCCTTTCATTCAGTCAGTAGCTTCAAACATTTCTGGTATATGAATAACATGATGTTTTTCAATGGCAAAAATCAATGAATATTGTAAATGCACAAACAGTAATTTCTCCGCATTGCAAGGTGCAATTCTGAAATTTTTTGCTTTTTCCTGCTCCTCTTAGCATGATAAAGAAGATTCAAAGAGAGTGAGATGCCAGCTCCTTTCATTCAGTCAGTAGCTTCAATCATTTCTGGATGTTTTTCAATGGCAAAAATCAATGAATATTGTAAATGCACAAACAGTAATTTCTCCGCATTGCAAGGTGCAATTCTGAAATTTTTTGCTTTTTCCTACTCCTCTTAGCATGATAAAGAAGATTCAAAGAGAGTGAGGTGCCAGCTCCTTTCATTCAGTCAGTAGCTTCAAACATTTCTGGTATATGAATAACATGTTTTTCAATGGCAAAAATCAATGAATATTGTAAATGCACAAACAGTAATTTCTCCGCATTGCAAGGTGCAATTCTGAAATTTTTTGATTTTTCCTGCTCCTCTTAGCATGATAAAGAAGATTCAAAGAGAGTGAGATGCCAGCTCCTTTCATTCACTCAGTAGCTTCAATCATTTCTGGACGTTTTTCAGTGGCAAAAATCAATGAATATTGTAAATGCACAAACAGTAATTTCTCCGCATTGCAAGGTGCAATTCTGAAATTTTTTGCTTTTTCCTGCTCCTCTTAGCATGATAAAGAAGATTCAAAGAGAGTGAGATGCCAGCTCCTTTCATTCAGTCAGTACCTTCAATCATTTCTGGACGTTTTTCAATGGCAAAAATCAATGAATATTGTAAATGCACAAACAGTAATTTCTCCGCATTGCAAGGTGCAATTCTGAAATTTTTTGCTTTTTCCCGCTCCTCTTAGCATGATAAAGAAGATTCAAAGAGAGTGAGGTGCCAGCTCCTTTCATTCAGTCAGTAGCTTCAAACATTTCTGGTATATGAATAACATGTTTTTCAATGGCAAAAATCAATGAATATTGTAAATGCACAAACAGTAATTTCTCCGCATTGCAAGGTGCAATTCTGAAATTTTTTGATTTTTCCTGCTCCTCTTAGCATGATAAAGAAGATTCAAAGAGAGTGAGATGCCAGCTCCTTTCATTCAGTCAGTAGCTTCAATCATTTCTGGACGTTTTTCAATGGCAAAAATCAATGAATATTGTAAATGCACAAACAGTAATTTCTCCGCATTGCAAGGTGCAATTCTGAAATTTTTTGCTTTTTCCTGCTCCTCTTAGCATGATAAAGAAGATTCAAAGAGAGTGAGATGCCAGCTCCTTTCATTCAGTCAGTAGCTTCAAACATTTCTGGTATATGAATAACATGATGTTTTTCAATGGCAAAAATCAATGAATATTGTAAATGCACAAACAGTAATTTCTCCGCATTGCAAGGTGCAATTCTGAAATTTTTTGCTTTTTCCTGCTCCTCTTAGCATGATAAAGAAGATTCAAAGAGAGTGAGATGCCAGCTCCTTTCATTCAGTCAGTAGCTTCAATCATTTCTGGATGTTTTTCAATGGCAAAAATCAATGAATATTGTAAATGCACAAACAGTAATTTCTCCGCATTGCAAGGTGCAATTCTGAAATTTTTTGCTTTTTCCTGCTCCTCTTAGCATGATAAAGAAGATTCAAAGAGAGTGAGATGTCAGCTCCTTTCATTCAGTCAGTAGCTTCAAACATTTCTGGTATATGAATAACATGATGTTTTTCAATGGCAAAAATCAATGAATATTGTAAATGCACAAACAGTAATTTCTCCGCATTGCAAGGTGCAATTCTGAAATTTTTTGCTTTTTCCTGCTCCTCTTAGCATGATAAAGAAGATTCAAAGAGAGTGAGATGCCAGCTCCTTTCATTCAGTCAGTAGCTTCAATCATTTCTGGATGTTTTTCAATGGCAAAAATCAATGAATATTGTAAATGCACAAACAGTAATTTCTCCGCATTGCAAGGTGCAATTCTGAAATTTTTTGCTTTTTCCTGCTCCTCTTAGCATGATAAAGAAGATTCAAAGAGAGTGAGATGCCAGCTCCTTTCGTTCAGTCAGTAGCTTCTATCATTTCTGGACGTTTTTCAATGGCAAAAATCATTGAATATTATAAATGCACAAACAGTAATTTCTCCGCATTGCAAGGTGCAATTCTGAAATTTTTTACTTTTTCCTGCTCCTCTTAGCATGATAAAGAAGATTCAAAGAGAGTGAGATGCCAGCTCCTTTCATTCAGTCAGTAGCTTCAATCATTTCTGGTATATGAATAACATGATGTTTTTCAATGGCAAAAATCAATGAATATTGTAAATGCACAAACAGTAATTTCTCCGCATTGCAAGGTGCAATTCTGAAATTTTTTGCTTTTTCCTGCTCCTCTTAGCATGATAAAGAAGATTCAAAGAGAGTGAGATGCCAGCTCCTTTCATTCAGTCAGTAGCTTCAAACATTTCTGGTATATGAATAACATGATGTTTTTCAATGGCAAAAATCAATGAATATTGTAAATGCACAAACAGTAATTTCTCCGCATTGCAAGGTGCAAGTCTGAAATTTTTTTGCTTTTTCCTGCTCCTCTTAGCATGATAAAGAAGATTCAAAGAGAGTGAGATGCCAGCTACTTTCATTCAGTCAGTAGCTTCAATCATTTCTGGACGTTTTTCAATGGTAAAAATCAATGAATATTGTAAATGCACAAACAGTAATTTCTCCACATTGCAAGGTGCAATTCTGAAATTTTTTGCTTTTTCCTGCTCCTCTTAGCATGATAAAGAAGATTCAAAGAGAGTGAGATGCCAGCTCCTTTCATTCAGTCAGTAGCTTCAAACATTTCTGGTATATGAATAACATGATGTTTTTCAATGGCAAAAATCAATGAATATTGTAAATGCACAAACAGTAATTTCTCCGCATTGCAAGGTGCAAGTCTGAAATTTTTTGCTTTTTCCTGCTCCTCTTAGCATGATAAAGAAGATTCAAAGAGAGTGAGATGCCAGCTACTTTCATTCAGTCAGTAGCTTCAATCATTTCTGGACGTTTTTCAATGGTAAAAATCAATGAATATTGTAAATGCACAAACAGTAATTTCTCCACATTGCAAGGTGCAATTCTGAAATTTTTTGCTTTTTCCTGCTCCTCTTAGCATGATAAAGAAGATTCAAAGAGAGTGAGATGCCAGCTCCTTTCATTCAGTCAGTAGCTTCAAACATTTCTGGTATATGAATAACATGATGTTTTTCAATGGCAAAAATCAATGAATATTGTAAATGCACAAACAGTAATTTCTCCGCATTGCAAGGTGCAATTCTGAAATTTTTTGCTTTTTCCTGCTCCTCTTAGCATGATAAAGAAGATTCAAAGAGAGTGAGATGCCAGCTCCTTTCATTCAGTCAGTAGCTTCAATCATTTCTGGATGTTTTTCAATGGCAAAAATCAATGAATATTGTAAATGCACAAACTGTAATTTCTCCGCATTGCAAGGTGCAATTCTGAAATTTTTTGCTTTTTCCTGCTCCTCTTAGCATGATAAAGAAGATTCAAAGAGAGTGAGATGCCAGCTCCTTTCATTCAGTCAGTACCTTCAATCATTTCTGGACGTTTTTCAATGGCAAAAATCAATGAATATTGTAAATGCACAAACAGTAATTTCTCCGCATTGCAAGGTGCAATTCTGAAATTTTTTGCTTTTTCCCGCTCCTCTTAGCATGATAAAGAAGATTCAAAGAGAGTGAGGTGCCAGCTCCTTTCATTCAGTCAGTAGCTTCAAACATTTCTGGTATATGAATAACATGTTTTTCAATGGTAAAAATCAATGAATATTGTAAATGCACAAACAGTAATTTCTCCGCATTGCAAGGTGCAATTCTGAAATTTTTTGCTTTTTCCTGCTCCTCTTAGCATGATAAAGAAGATTCAAAGAGAGTGAGATGCCAGCTCCTTTCATTCAGTCAGTAGCTTCAATCATTTCTGGACGTTTTTCAATGGCAAAAATCAATGAATATTGTAAATGCACAAACAGCAATTTCTCCGCATTGCAAGGTGCAATTCTGAAATTTTTTGCTTTTTCCTGCTCCTCTTAGCATGATAAAGAAGATTCAAAGAGAGTGAGATGTCAGCTCCTTTCATTCAGTCAGTAGCTTCAAACATTTCTGGTATATGAATAACATGATGTTTTTCAATGGCAAAAATCAATGAATATTGTAAATGCACAAACAGTAATTTCTCCGCATTGCAAGGTGCAATTCTGAAATTTTTTGCTTTTTCCTGCTCCTCTTAGCATGATAAAGAAGATTCAAAGAGAGTGAGATGCCAGCTCCTTTCATTCAGTCAGTAGCTTCAATCATTTCTGGATGTTTTTCAATGGCAAAAATCAATGAATATTGTAAATGCACAAACAGTAATTTCTCCGCATTGCAAGGTGCAATTCTGAAATTTTTTGCTTTTTCCTGCTCCTCTTAGCATGATAAAGAAGATTCAAAGAGAGTGAGATGCCAGCTCCTTTCATTCAGTCAGTAGCTTCAAACATTTCTGGTATATGAATAACATGATGTTTTTCAATGGCAAAAATCAATGAATATTGTAAATGCACAAACAGTAATTTCTCCGCATTGCAAGGTGCAAGTCTGAAATTTTTTGCTTTTTCCTGCTCCTCTTAGCATGATAAAGAAGATTCAAAGAGAGTGAGATGCCAGCTACTTTCATTCAGTCAGTAGCTTCAATCATTTCTGGACGTTTTTCAATGGTAAAAATCAATGAATATTGTAAATGCACAAACAGTAATTTCTCCGCATTGCAAGGTGCAATTCGGAAATTTTTTGCTTTTTCCTGCTCCTCTTAGCATGATAAAGAAGATTCAAAGAGAGTGAGATGTCAGCTCCTTTCATTCAGTCAGTAGCTTCAAACATTTCTGGTATATGAATAACATGATGTTTTTCAATGGCAAAAATCAATGAATATTGTAAATGCACAAACAGTAATTTCTCCGCATTGCAAGGTGCAATTCTGAAATTTTTTGCTTTTTCCTGCTCCTCTTAGCATGATAAAGAAGATTCAAAGAGAGTGAGATGCCAGCTCCTTTCGTTCAGTCAGTAGCTTCAATCATTTCTGGACGTTTTTCATTGGCAAAAATCATTGAATATTATAAATGCACAAACAGTAATTTCTCCGCATTGCAAGGTGCAATTCTGAAATTTTTTGCTTTTTCCCGCTCCTCTTAGCATGATAAAGAAGATTCAAAGAGAGTGAGGTGCCAGCTCCTTTCATTCAGTCAGTAGCTTCAAACATTTCTGGTATATGAATAACATGTTTTTCAATGGCAAAAATCAATGAATATTGTAAATGCACAAACAGTAATTTCTCCGCATTGCAAGGTGCAATTCTGAAATTTTTTGCTTTTTCCTGCTCCTCTTAGCATGATAAAGAAGATTCAAAGAGAGTGAGATGCCAGCTCCTTTCATTCAGTCAGTAGCTTCAATCATTTCTGGACGTTTTTCAATGGCAAAAATCAATGAATATTGTAAATGCACAAACAGTAATTTCTCCGCATTGCAAGGTGCAATTCTGAAATTTTTTGCTTTTTCCTGCTCCTCTTAGCATGATAAAGAAGATTCAAAGAGAGTGAGATGTCAGCTCCTTTCATTCAGTCAGTAGCTTCAAACATTTCTGGTATATGAATAACATGATGTTTTTCAATGGCAAAAATCAATGAATATTGTAAATGCACAAACAGTAATTTCTCCGCATTGCAAGGTGCAATTCTGAAATTTTTTGCTTTTTCCTGCTCCTCTTAGCATGATAAAGAAGATTCAAAGAGAGTGAGATGCCAGCTCCTTTCATTCAGTCAGTAGCTTCAATCATTTCTGGATGTTTTTCAATGGCAAAAATCAATGAATATTGTAAATGCACAAACAGTAATTTCTCCGCATTGCAAGGTGCAATTCTGAAATTTTTTGCTTTTTCCTGCTCCTCTTAGCATGATAAAGAAGATTCAAAGAGAGTGAGATGCCAGCTCCTTTCGTTCAGTCAGTAGCTTCAATCATTTCTGGACGTTTTTCAATGGCAAAAATCATTGAATATTATAAATGCACAAACAGTAATTTCTCCGCATTGCAAGGTGCTATTCTGAAATTTTTTACTTTTTCCTGCTCCTCTTAGCATGATAAAGAAGATTCAAAGAGAGTGAGATGCCAGCTCCTTTCATTCAGTCAGTAGCTTCAAACATTTCTGGTATATGAATAACATGATGTTTTTCAATGGCAAAAATCAATGAATATTGTAAATGCACAAACAGTAATTTCTCCGCATTGCAAGGTGCAAGTCTGAAATTTTTTGCTTTTTCCTGCTCCTCTTAGCATGATAAAGAAGATTCAAAGAGAGTGAGATGCCAGCTACTTTCATTCAGTCAGTAGCTTCAATCATTTCTGGACGTTTTTCAATGGTAAAAATCAATGAATATTGTAAATGCACAAACAGTAATTTCTCCACATTGCAAGGTGCAATTCTGAAATTGTTTGCTTTTTCCTGCTCCTCTTAGCATGATAAAGAAGATTCAAAGAGAGTGAGATGCCAGCTCCTTTCATTCAGTCAGTAGCTTCAAACATTTCTGGTATATGAATAACATGATGTTTTTCAATGGCAAAAATCAATGAATATTGTAAATGCACAAACAGTAATTTCTCCGCATTGCAAGGTGCAATTCTGAAATTTTTTGCTTTTTCCTGCTCCTCTTAGCATGATAAAGAAGATTCAAAGAGAGTGAGATGCCAGCTCCTTTCATTCAGTCAGTAGCTTCAAACATTTCTGGTATATGAATAACATGATGTTTTTCAATGGCAAAAATCAATGAATATTGTAAATGCACAAACAGTAATTTCTCCGCATTGCAAGGTGCAAGTCTGAAATTTTTTGCTTTTTCCTGCTCCTCTTAGCATGATAAAGAAGATTCAAAGAGAGTGAGATGCCAGCTACTTTCATTCAGTCAGTAGCTTCAATCATTTCTGGACGTTTTTCAATGGTAAAAATCAATGAATATTGTAAATGCACAAACAGTAATTTCTCCACATTGCAAGGTGCAATTCTGAAATTTTTTGCTTTTTCATGCTCCTCTTAGCATGATAAAGAAGATTCAAAGAGAGTGAGATGCCAGCTCCTTTCATTCAGTCAGTAGCTTCAAACATTTCTGGTATATGAATAACATGATGTTTTTCAATGGCAAAAATCAATGAATATTGTAAATGCACAAACAGTAATTTCTCCGCATTGCAAGGTGCAATTCTGAAATTTTTTGCTTTTTCCTGCTCCTCTTAGCATGATAAAGAAGATTCAAAGAGAGTGAGATGCCAGCTCCTTTCATTCAGTCAGTAGCTTCAATCATTTCTGGAAGTTTTTCAATGGCAAAAATCAATGAATATTGTAAATGCACAAACTGTAATTTCTCCGCATTGCAAGGTGCAATTCTGAAATTTTTTGCTTTTTCCTGCTCCTCTTAGCATGATAAAGTAGATTCAAAGAGAGTGAGATGCCAGCTTCTTTCATTCAGTCAGTAGCTTCAATCATTTCTGGACGTTTTTCAATGGCAAAAACCAATGAATATTGTAAATGCACAAACAGTAATTTCTCCGCATTGCAAGGTGCAATTCTGAAATTTTTTGCTTTTTCCTGCTCCTCTTAGCATGATAAAGAAGATTCAAAGAGAGTGAGATGCCAGCTCCTTTCATTCAGTCAGTACCTTCAATCATTTCTGGACGTTTTTCAATGGCAAAAATCAATGAATATTGTAAATGCACAAACAGTAATTTCTCCGCATTGCAAGGTGCAATTCTGAAATTTTTTGCTTTTTCCTGCTCCTCTTAGCATGATAAAGAAGATTCAAAGAGAGTGAGATGCCAGCTCCTTTCATTCAGTCAGTAGCTTCAAACATTTCTGGTATATGAATAACATGATGTTTTTCAATGGCAAAAATCAATGAATATTGTAAATGCACAAACAGTAATTTCTCCGCATTGCAAGGTGCAATTCTGAAATTTTTTGCTTTTTCCTGCTCCTCTTAGCATGATAAAGAAGATTCAAAGAGAGTGAGATGCCAGCTCTTTTCATTCAGTCAGTAGCTTCAATCATTTCTGGATGTTTTTCAATGGCAAAAATCAATGAATATTGTAAATGCACAAACAGTAATTTCTCCGCATTGCAAGGTGCAATTCTGAAATTTTTTGCTTTTTCCTGCTCCTCTTAGCATGATAAAGAAGATTCAAAGAGAGTGTGATGTCAGCTCCTTTCATTCAGTCAGTAGCTTCAAACATTTCTGGTATATGAATAACATGATGTTTTTCAATGGCAAAAATCAATGAATATTGTAAATGCACAAACAGTAATTTCTCCGCATTGCAAGGTGCAATTCTGAAATTTTTTGCTTTTTCCTGCTCCTCTTAGCATGATAAAGAAGATTCAAAGAGAGTGAGATGCCAGCTCCTTTCATTCAGTCAGTAGCTTCAATCATTTCTGGATGTTTTTCAATGGCAAAAATCAATGAATATTGTAAATGTACAAACAGTAATTTCTCCGCATTGCAAGGTGCAATTCTGAAATTTTTTGCTTTTTCCTGCTCCTCTTAGCATGATAAAGAAGATTCAAAGAGAGTGAGATGCCAGCTCCTTTCATTCAGTCAGTAGCTTCAAACATTTCTGGTATATGAATAACATGATGTTTTTCAATGGCAAAAATCAATGAATATTGTAAATGCACAAACAGTAATTTCTCCGCATTGCAAGGTGCAATTCTGAAATTTTTTGCTTTTTCCTGCTCCTCTTAGCATGATAAAGAAGATTCAAAGAGAGTGAGATGCCAGCTCCTTTCATTCAGTCAGTAGCTTCAATCATTTCTGGATGTTTTTCAATGGCAAAAATCAATGAATATTGTAAATGCACAAACTGTAATTTCTCCGCATTGCAAGGTGCAATTCTGAAATTTTTTGCTTTTTCCTGCTCCTCTTAGCATGATAAAGAAGATTCAAAGAGAGTGAGATGCCAGCTCCTTTCATTCAGTCAGTAGCTTCAATCATTTCTGGACGTTTTTCAGTGGCAAAAATCAATGAATATTGTAAATGCACAAACAGTAATTTCTCCGCATTGCAAGGTGCAATTCTGAAATTTTTTGCTTTTTCCTGCTCCTCTTAGCATGATAAAGAAGATTCAAAGAGAGTGAGATGCCAGCTCCTTTCATTCAGTCAGTACCTTCAATCATTTCTGGACGTTTTTCAATGGCAAAAATCAATGAATATTGTAAATGCACAAACAGTAATTTCTCCGCATTGCAAGGTGCAATTCTGAAATTTTTTGCTTTTTCCCGCTCCTCTTAGCATGATAAAGAAGATTCAAAGAGAGTGAGGTGCCAGCTCCTTTCATTCAGTCAGTAGCTTCAAACATTTCTGGTATATGAATAACATGTTTTTCAATGGCAAAAATCAATGAATATTGTAAATGCACAAACAGTAATTTCTCCGCATTGCAAGGTGCAATTCTGAAATTTTTTGATTTTTCCTGCTCCTCTTAGCATGATAAAGAAGATTCAAAGAGAGTGAGATGCCAGCTCCTTTCATTCAGTCAGTAGCTTCAATCATTTCTGGACGTTTTTCAATGGCAAAAATTAATGAAGATTGTAAATGCACAAACAGTAATTTCTCCGCATTGCAAGGTGCAATTCTGAAATTTTTTGCTTTTTCCTGCTCCTCTTAGCATGATAAAGAAGATTCAAAGAGAGTGAGATGCCAGCTCCTTTCATTCAGTCAGTAGCTTCAATCATTTCTGGACGTTTTTCAATGGCAAAAATCAATGAATATTGTAAATGCACAAACAGTAATTTCTCCGCATTGCAAGGTGCAATTCTGAAATTTTTTGCTTTTTCCTGCTCCTCTTAGCATGATAAAGAAGATTCAAAGAGAGTGAGATGCCAGCTCCTTTCATTCAGTCAGTAGCTTCAAACATTTCTGGTATATGAATAACATGATGTTTTTCAATGGCAAAAATCAATGAATATTGTAAATGCACAAACAGTAATTTCTCCGCATTGCAAGGTGCAAGTCTGAAATTTTTTGCTTTTTCCTGCTCCTCTTAGCATGATAAAGAAGATTCAAAGAGAGTGAGATGCCAGTTACTTTCATTCAGTCAGTAGCTTCAATCATTTCTGGACGTTTTTCAATGGTAAAAATCAATGAATATTGTAAATGCACAAACAGTAATTTCTCCACATTGCAAGGTGCAATTCTGAAATTTTTTGCTTTTTCCTGCTCCTCTTAGCATGATAAAGAAGATTCAAAGAGAGTGAGATGCCAGCTCCTTTCATTCAGTCAGTAGCTTCAAACATTTCTGGTATATGAATAACATGATGTTTTTCAATGGCAAAAATCAATGAATATTGTAAATGCACAAACAGTAATTTCTCCGCATTGCAAGGTGCAATTCTGAAATTTTTTGCTTTTTCCTGCTCCTCTTAGCATGATAAAGAAGATTCAAAGAGAGTGAGATGCCAGCTCCTTTCATTCAGTCAGTAGCTTCAAACATTTCTGGTATATGAATAACATGATGTTTTTCAATTTCAAAAATCAATGAATATTGTAAATGCACAAACAGTAATTTCTCCGCATTGCAAGGTGCAATTCTGAAATTTTTTGCTTTTTCCTGCTCCTCTTAGCATGATAAAGAAGATTCAAAGAGAGTGAGATGCCAGCTCCTTTCATTCAGTCAGTAGCTTCAATCATTTCTGGATGTTTTTCAATGGCAAAAATCAATGAATATTGTAAATGCACAAACAGTAATTTCTCCGCATTGCAAGGTGCAATTCTGAAATTTTTTGCTTTTTCCTGCTCCTCTTAGCATGATAAAGAAGATTCAAAGAGAGTGAGATGTCAGCTCCTTTCATTCAGTCAGTAGCTTCAAACATTTCTGGTATATGAATAACATGATGTTTTTCAATGGCAAAAATCAATGAATATTGTAAATGCACAAACAGTAATTTCTCCGCATTGCAAGGTGCAATTCTGAAATTTTTTGCTTTTTCCTGCTCCTCTTAGCATGATAAAGAAGATTCAAAGAGAGTGAGATGCCAGCTCCTTTCATTCAGTCAGTAGCTTCAATCATTTCTGGATGTTTTTCAATGGCAAAAATCAATGAATATTGTAAATGCACAAACAGTAATTTCTCCGCATTGCAAGGTGCAATTCTGAAATTTTTTGCTTTTTCCTGCTCCTCTTAGCATGATAAAGAAGATTCAAAGAGAGTGAGGTGCCAGCTCCTTTCATTCAGTCAGTAGCTTCAAACATTTCTGGTATATGAATAACATGTTTTTCAATGGCAAAAATCAATGAATATTGTAAATGCACAAACAGTAATTTCTCCGCATTGCAAGGTGCAATTCTGAAATTTTTTGATTTTTCCTGCTCCTCTTAGCATGATAAAGAAGATTCAAAGAGAGTGAGATGCCAGCTCCTTTCATTCAGTCAGTAGCTTCAATCATTTCTGGACGTTTTTCAGTGGCAAAAATCAATGAATATTGTAAATGCACAAACAGTAATTTCTCCGCATTGCAAGGTGCAATTCTGAAATTTTTTGCTTTTTCCTGCTCCTCTTAGCATGATAAAGAAGATTCAAAGAGAGTGAGATGCCAGCTCCTTTCATTCAGTCAGTACCTTCAATCATTTCTGGACGTTTTTCAATGGCAAAAATCAATGAATATTGTAAATGCACAAACAGTAATTTCTCCGCATTGCAAGGTGCAATTCTGAAATTTTTTGCTTTTTCCCGCTCCTCTTAGCATGATAAAGAAGATTCAAAGAGAGTGAGGTGCCAGCTCCTTTCATTCAGTCAGTAGCTTCAAACATTTCTGGTATATGAATAACATGTTTTTCAATGGCAAAAATCAATGAATATTGTAAATGCACAAACAGTAATTTCTCCGCATTGCAAGGTGCAATTCTGAAATTTTTTGATTTTTCCTGCTCCTCTTAGCATGATAAAGAAGATTCAAAGAGAGTGAGATGCCAGCTCCTTTCATTCAGTCAGTAGCTTCAATCATTTCTGGACGTTTTTCAATGGCAAAAATTAATGAAGATTGTAAATGCACAAACAGTAATTTCTCCGCATTGCAAGGTGCAATTCTGAAATTTTTTGCTTTTTCCTGCTCCTCTTAGCATGATAAAGAAGATTCAAAGAGAGTGAGATGCCAGCTCCTTTCATTCAGTCAGTAGCTTCAATCATTTCTGGACGTTTTTCAATGGCAAAAATCAATGAATATTGTAAATGCACAAACAGTAATTTCTCCGCATTGCAAGGTGCAATTCTGAAATTTTTTGCTTTTTCCTGCTCCTCTTAGCATGATAAAGAAGATTCAAAGAGAGTGAGATGCCAGCTCCTTTCATTCAGTCAGTAGCTTCAAACATTTCTGGTATATGAATAACATGATGTTTTTCAATGGCAAAAATCAATGAATATTGTAAATGCACAAACAGTAATTTCTCCGCATTGCAATGTGCAAGTCTGAAATTTTTTGCTTTTTCCTGCTCCTCTTAGCATGATAAAGAAGATTCAAAGAGAGTGAGATGCCAGTTACTTTCATTCAGTCAGTAGCTTCAATCATTTCTGGACGTTTTTCAATGGTAAAAATCAATGAATATTGTAAATGCACAAACAGTAATTTCTCCACATTGCAAGGTGCAATTCTGAAATTTTTTGCTTTTTCCTGCTCCTCTTAGCATGATAAAGAAGATTCAAAGAGAGTGAGATGCCAGCTCCTTTCATTCAGTCAGTAGCTTCAAACATTTCTGGTATATGAATAACATGATGTTTTTCAATGGCAAAAATCAATGAATATTGTAAATGCACAAACAGTAATTTCTCCGCATTGCAAGGTGCAATTCTGAAATTTTTTGCTTTTTCCTGCTCCTCTTAGCATGATAAAGAAGATTCAAAGAGAGTGAGATGCCAGCTCCTTTCATTCAGTCAGTAGCTTCAAACATTTCTGGTATATGAATAACATGATGTTTTTCAATGGCAAAAATCAATGAATATTGTAAATGCACAAACAGTAATTTCTCCGCATTGCAAGGTGCAATTCTGAAATTTTTTGCTTTTTCCTGCTCCTCTTAGCATGATAAAGAAGATTCAAAGAGAGTGAGATGCCAGCTCCTTTCATTCAGTCAGTAGCTTCAATCATTTCTGGATGTTTTTCAATGGCAAAAATCAATGAATATTGTAAATGCACAAACAGTAATTTCTCCGCATTGCAAGGTGCAATTCTGAAATTTTTTGCTTTTTCCTGCTCCTCTTAGCATGATAAAGAAGATTCAAAGAGAGTGAGGTGCCAGCTCCTTTCATTCAGTCAGTAGCTTCAAACATTTCTGGTATATGAATAACATGTTTTTCAATGGCAAAAATCAATGAATATTGTAAATGCACAAACAGTAATTTCTCCGCATTGCAAGGTGCAATTCTGAAATTTTTTGATTTTTCCTGCTCCTCTTAGCATGATAAAGAAGATTCAAAGAGAGTGAGATGCCAGCTCCTTTCATTCAGTCAGTAGCTTCAATCATTTCTGGACGTTTTTCAATGGCAAAAATTAATGAAGATTGTAAATGCACAAACAGTAATTTCTCCGCATTGCAAGGTGCAATTCTGAAATTTTTTGCTTTTTCCTGCTCCTCTTAGCATGATAAAGAAGATTCAAAGAGAGTGAGATGCCAGCTCCTTTCATTCAGTCAGTAGCTTCAATCATTTCTGGACGTTTTTCAATGGCAAAAATCAATGAATATTGTAAATGCACAAACAGTAATTTCTCCGCATTGCAAGGTGCAATTCTGAAATTTTTTGCTTTTTCCTGCTCCTCTTAGCATGATAAAGAAGATTCAAAGAGAGTGAGATGCCAGCTCCTTTCATTCAGTCAGTAGCTTCAAACATTTCTGGTATATGAATAACATGATGTTTTTCAATGGCAAAAATCAATGAATATTGTAAATGCACAAACAGTAATTTCTCCGCATTGCAAGGTGCAAGTCTGAAATTTTTTGCTTTTTCCTGCTCCTCTTAGCATGATAAAGAAGATTCAAAGAGAGTGAGATGCCAGTTACTTTCATTCAGTCAGTAGCTTCAATCATTTCTGGACGTTTTTCAATGGTAAAAATCAATGAATATTGTAAATGCACAAACAGTAATTTCTCCACATTGCAAGGTGCAATTCTGAAATTTTTTGCTTTTTCCTGCTCCTCTTAGCATGATAAAGAAGATTCAAAGAGAGTGAGATGCCAGCTCCTTTCATTCAGTCAGTAGCTTCAAACATTTCTGGTATATGAATAACATGATGTTTTTCAATGGCAAAAATCAATGAATATTGTAAATGCACAAACAGTAATTTCTCCGCATTGCAAGGTGCAATTCTGAAATTTTTTGCTTTTTCCTGCTCCTCTTAGCATGATAAAGAAGATTCAAAGAGAGTGAGATGCCAGCTCCTTTCATTCAGTCAGTAGCTTCAAACATTTCTGGTATATGAATAACATGATGTTTTTCAATTTCAAAAATCAATGAATATTGTAAATGCACAAACAGTAATTTCTCCGCATTGCAAGGTGCAATTCTGAAATTTTTTGCTTTTTCCTGCTCCTCTTAGCATGATAAAGAAGATTCAAAGAGAGTGAGATGCCAGCTCCTTTCATTCAGTCAGTAGCTTCAATCATTTCTGGATGTTTTTCAATGGCAAAAATCAATGAATATTGTAAATGCACAAACAGTAATTTCTCCGCATTGCAAGGTGCAATTCTGAAATTTTTTGCTTTTTCCTGCTCCTCTTAGCATGATAAAGAAGATTCAAAGAGAGTGAGATGTCAGCTCCTTTCATTCAGTCAGTAGCTTCAAACATTTCTGGTATATGAATAACATGATGTTTTTCAATGGCAAAAATCAATGAATATTGTAAATGCACAAACAGTAATTTCTCCGCATTGCAATGTGCAAGTCTGAAATTTTTTGCTTTTTCCTGCTCCTCTTAGCATGATAAAGAAGATTCAAAGAGAGTGAGATGCCAGTTACTTTCATTCAGTCAGTAGCTTCAATCATTTCTGGACGTTTTTCAATGGTAAAAATCAATGAATATTGTAAATGCACAAACAGTAATTTCTCCACATTGCAAGGTGCAATTCTGAAATTTTTTGCTTTTTCCTGCTCCTCTTAGCATGATAAAGAAGATTCAAAGAGAGTGAGATGCCAGCTCCTTTCATTCAGTCAGTAGCTTCAAACATTTCTGGTATATGAATAACATGATGTTTTTCAATGGCAAAAATCAATGAATATTGTAAATGCACAAACAGTAATTTCTCCGCATTGCAAGGTGCAATTCTGAAATTTTTTGCTTTTTCCTGCTCCTCTTAGCATGATAAAGAAGATTCAAAGAGAGTGAGATGCCAGCTCCTTTCATTCAGTCAGTAGCTTCAAACATTTCTGGTATATGAATAACATGATGTTTTTCAATGGCAAAAATCAATGAATATTGTAAATGCACAAACAGTAATTTCTCCGCATTGCAAGGTGCAATTCTGAAATTTTTTGCTTTTTCCTGCTCCTCTTAGCATGATAAAGAAGATTCAAAGAGAGTGAGATGCCAGCTCCTTTCATTCAGTCAGTAGCTTCAATCATTTCTGGATGTTTTTCAATGGCAAAAATCAATGAATATTGTAAATGCACAAACAGTAATTTCTCCGCATTGCAAGGTGCAATTCTGAAATTTTTTGCTTTTTCCTGCTCCTCTTAGCATGATAAAGAAGATTCAAAGAGAGTGAGGTGCCAGCTCCTTTCATTCAGTCAGTAGCTTCAAACATTTCTGGTATATGAATAACATGTTTTTCAATGGCAAAAATCAATGAATATTGTAAATGCACAAACAGTAATTTCTCCGCATTGCAAGGTGCAATTCTGAAATTTTTTGATTTTTCCTGCTCCTCTTAGCATGATAAAGAAGATTCAAAGAGAGTGAGATGCCAGCTCCTTTCATTCAGTCAGTAGCTTCAATCATTTCTGGACGTTTTTCAATGGCAAAAATTAATGAAGATTGTAAATGCACAAACAGTAATTTCTCCGCATTGCAAGGTGCAATTCTGAAATTTTTTGCTTTTTCCTGCTCCTCTTAGCATGATAAAGAAGATTCAAAGAGAGTGAGATGCCAGCTCCTTTCATTCAGTCAGTAGCTTCAATCATTTCTGGACGTTTTTCAATGGCAAAAATCAATGAATATTGTAAATGCACAAACAGTAATTTCTCCGCATTGCAAGGTGCAATTCTGAAATTTTTTGCTTTTTCCTGCTCCTCTTAGCATGATAAAGAAGATTCAAAGAGAGTGAGATGCCAGCTCCTTTCATTCAGTCAGTAGCTTCAAACATTTCTGGTATATGAATAACATGATGTTTTTCAATGGCAAAAATCAATGAATATTGTAAATGCACAAACAGTAATTTCTCCGCATTGCAAGGTGCAAGTCTGAAATTTTTTGCTTTTTCCTGCTCCTCTTAGCATGATAAAGAAGATTCAAAGAGAGTGAGATGCCAGTTACTTTCATTCAGTCAGTAGCTTCAATCATTTCTGGACGTTTTTCAATGGTAAAAATCAATGAATATTGTAAATGCACAAACAGTAATTTCTCCACATTGCAAGGTGCAATTCTGAAATTTTTTGCTTTTTCCTGCTCCTCTTAGCATGATAAAGAAGATTCAAAGAGAGTGAGATGCCAGCTCCTTTCATTCAGTCAGTAGCTTCAAACATTTCTGGTATATGAATAACATGATGTTTTTCAATGGCAAAAATCAATGAATATTGTAAATGCACAAACAGTAATTTCTCCGCATTGCAAGGTGCAATTCTGAAATTTTTTGCTTTTTCCTGCTCCTCTTAGCATGATAAAGAAGATTCAAAGAGAGTGAGATGCCAGCTCCTTTCATTCAGTCAGTAGCTTCAAACATTTCTGGTATATGAATAACATGATGTTTTTCAATTTCAAAAATCAATGAATATTGTAAATGCACAAACAGTAATTTCTCCGCATTGCAAGGTGCAATTCTGAAATTTTTTGCTTTTTCCTGCTCCTCTTAGCATGATAAAGAAGATTCAAAGAGAGTGAGATGCCAGCTCCTTTCATTCAGTCAGTAGCTTCAATCATTTCTGGATGTTTTTCAATGGCAAAAATCAATGAATATTGTAAATGCACAAACAGTAATTTCTCCGCATTGCAAGGTGCAATTCTGAAATTTTTTGCTTTTTCCTGCTCCTCTTAGCATGATAAAGAAGATTCAAAGAGAGTGAGATGTCAGCTCCTTTCATTCAGTCAGTAGCTTCAAACATTTCTGGTATATGAATAACATGATGTTTTTCAATGGCAAAAATCAATGAATATTGTAAATGCACAAACAGTAATTTCTCCGCATTGCAAGGTGCAATTCTGAAATTTTTTGCTTTTTCCTGCTCCTCTTAGCATGATAAAGAAGATTCAAAGAGAGTGAGATGCCAGCTCCTTTCATTCAGTCAGTAGCTTCAATCATTTCTGGATGTTTTTCAATGGCAAAAATCAATGAATATTGTAAATGCACAAACAGTAATTTCTCCGCATTGCAAGGTGCAATTCTGAAATTTTTTGCTTTTTCCTGCTCCTCTTAGCATGATAAAGAAGATTCAAAGAGAGTGAGGTGCCAGCTCCTTTCATTCAGTCAGTAGCTTCAAACATTTCTGGTATATGAATAACATGTTTTTCAATTTCAAAAATCAATGAATATTGTAAATGCACAAACAGTAATTTCTCCGCATTGCAAGGTGCAATTCTGAAATTTTTTGATTTTTCCTGCTCCTCTTAGCATGATAAAGAAGATTCAAAGAGAGTGAGATGCCAGCTCCTTTCATTCAGTCAGTAGCTTCAATCATTTCTGGACGTTTTTCAGTGGCAAAAATCAATGAATATTGTAAATGCACAAACAGTAATTTCTCCGCATTGCAAGGTGCAATTCTGAAATTTTTTGCTTTTTCCTGCTCCTCTTAGCATGATAAAGAAGATTCAAAGAGAGTGAGATGCCAGCTCCTTTCATTCAGTCAGTACCTTTAATCATTTCTGGACGTTTTTCAATGGCAAAAATCAATGAATATTGTAAATGCACAAACAGTAATTTCTCCGCATTGCAAGGTGCAATTCTGAAATTTTTTGCTTTTTCCCGCTCCTCTTAGCATGATAAAGAAGATTCAAAGAGAGTGAGATGCCAGCTCCTTTCATTCAGTCAGTAGCTTCAAACATTTCTGGTATATGAATAACATGTTTTTCAATGGCAAAAATCAATGAATATTGTAAATGCACAAACAGTAATTTCTCCGCATTGCAAGGTGCAATTCTGAAATTTTTTGATTTTTCCTGCTCCTCTTAGCATGATAAAGAAGATTCAAAGAGAGTGAGATGCCAGCTCCTTTCATTCAGTCAGTAGCTTCAATCATTTCTGGACATTTTTCAATGGCAAAAATTAATGAAGATTGTAAATGCACAAACAGTAATTTCTCCGCATTGCAAGGTGCAATTCTGAAATTTTTTGCTTTTTCCTGCTCCTCTTAGCATGATAAAGAAGATTCAAAGAGAGTGAGATGCCAGCTCCTTTCATTCAGTCAGTAGCTTCAATCATTTCTGGACGTTTTTCAATGGCAAAAATCAATGAATATTGTAAATGCACAAACAGTAATTTCTCCGCATTGCAAGGTGCAATTCTGAAATTTTTTGCTTTTTCCTGCTCCTCTTAGCATGATAAAGAAGATTCAAAGAGAGTGAGATGCCAGCTCCTTTCATTCAGTCAGTAGCTTCAAACATTTCTGGTATATGAATAACATGATGTTTTTCAATGGCAAAAATCAATGAATATTGTAAATGCACAAACAGTAATTTCTCCGCATTGCAATGTGCAAGTCTGAAATTTTTTGCTTTTTCCTGCTCCTCTTAGCATGATAAAGAAGATTCAAAGAGAGTGAGATGCCAGTTACTTTCATTCAGTCAGTAGCTTCAATCATTTCTGGACGTTTTTCAATGGTAAAAATCAATGAATATTGTAAATGCACAAACAGTAATTTCTCCACATTGCAAGGTGCAATTCTGAAATTTTTTGCTTTTTCCTGCTCCTCTTAGCATGATAAAGAAGATTCAAAGAGAGTGAGATGCCAGCTCCTTTCATTCAGTCAGTAGCTTCAAACATTTCTGGTATATGAATAACATGATGTTTTTCAATGGCAAAAATCAATGAATATTGTAAATGCACAAACAGTAATTTCTCCGCATTGCAAGGTGCAATTCTGAAATTTTTTGCTTTTTCCTGCTCCTCTTAGCATGATAAAGAAGATTCAAAGAGAGTGAGATGCCAGCTCCTTTCATTCAGTCAGTAGCTTCAAACATTTCTGGTATATGAATAACATGATGTTTTTCAATGGCAAAAATCAATGAATATTGTAAATGCACAAACAGTAATTTCTCCGCATTGCAAGGTGCAATTCTGAAATTTTTTGCTTTTTCCTGCTCCTCTTAGCATGATAAAGAAGATTCAAAGAGAGTGAGATGCCAGCTCCTTTCATTCAGTCAGTAGCTTCAATCATTTCTGGATGTTTTTCAATGGCAAAAATCAATGAATATTGTAAATGCACAAACAGTAATTTCTCCGCATTGCAAGGTGCAATTCTGAAATTTTTTGCTTTTTCCTGCTCCTCTTAGCATGATAAAGAAGATTCAAAGAGAGTGAGATGTCAGCTCCTTTCATTCAGTCAGTAGCTTCAAACATTTCTGGTATATGAATAACATGATGTTTTTCAATGGCAAAAATCAATGAATATTGTAAATGCACAAACAGTAATTTCTCCGCATTGCAAGGTGCAATTCTGAAATTTTTTGCTTTTTCCTGCTCCTCTTAGCATGATAAAGAAGATTCAAAGAGAGTGAGATGCCAGCTCCTTTCATTCAGTCAGTAGCTTCAATCATTTCTGGATGTTTTTCAATGGCAAAAATCAATGAATATTGTAAATGCACAAACAGTAATTTCTCCGCATTGCAAGGTGCAATTCTGAAATTTTTTGCTTTTTCCTGCTCCTCTTAGCATGATAAAGAAGATTCAAAGAGAGTGAGATGCCAGCTCCTTTCGTTCAGTCAGTAGCTTCTATCATTTCTGGACGTTTTTCAATGGCAAAAATCATTGAATATTATAAATGCACAAACAGTAATTTCTCCGCATTGCAAGGTGCAATTCTGAAATTTTTTACTTTTTCCTGCTCCTCTTAGCATGATAAAGAAGATTCAAAGAGAGTGAGATGCCAGCTCCTTTCATTCAGTCAGTAGCTTCAATCATTTCTGGTATATGAATAACATGATGTTTTTCAATGGCAAAAATCAATGAATATTGTAAATGCACAAACAGTAATTTCTCCGCATTGCAAGGTGCAATTCTGAAATTTTTTGCTTTTTCCTGCTCCTCTTAGCATGATAAAGAAGATTCAAAGAGAGTGAGATGCCAGCTCCTTTCATTCAGTCAGTAGCTTCAAACATTTCTGGTATATGAATAACATGATGTTTTTCAATGGCAAAAATCAATGAATATTGTAAATGCACAAACAGTAATTTCTCCGCATTGCAAGGTGCAAGTCTGAAATTCTTTTGCTTTTTCCTGCTCCTCTTAGCATGATAAAGAAGATTCAAAGAGAGTGAGATGCCAGCTACTTTCATTCAGTCAGTAGCTTCAATCATTTCTGGACGTTTTTCAATGGTAAAAATCAATGAATATTGTAAATGCACAAACAGTAATTTCTCCACATTGCAAGGTGCAATTCTGAAATTTTTTGCTTTTTCCTGCTCCTCTTAGCATGATAAAGAAGATTCAAAGAGAGTGAGATGCCAGCTCCTTTCATTCAGTCAGTAGCTTCAAACATTTCTGGTATATGAATAACATGATGTTTTTCAATGGCAAAAATCAATGAATATTGTAAATGCACAAACAGTAATTTCTCCGCATTGCAAGGTGCAAGTCTGAAATTTTTTGCTTTTTCCTGCTCCTCTTAGCATGATAAAGAAGATTCAAAGAGAGTGAGATGCCAGCTACTTTCATTCAGTCAGTAGCTTCAATCATTTCTGGACGTTTTTCAATGGTAAAAATCAATGAATATTGTAAATGCACAAACAGTAATTTCTCCACATTGCAAGGTGCAATTCTGAAATTTTTTGCTTTTTCCTGCTCCTCTTAGCATGATAAAGAAGATTCAAAGAGAGTGAGATGCCAGCTCCTTTCATTCAGTCAGTAGCTTCAAACATTTCTGGTATATGAATAACATGATGTTTTTCAATGGCAAAAATCAATGAATATTGTAAATGCACAAACAGTAATTTCTCCGCATTGCAAGGTGCAATTCTGAAATTTTTTGCTTTTTCCTGCTCCTCTTAGCATGATAAAGAAGATTCAAAGAGAGTGAGATGCCAGCTCCTTTCATTCAGTCAGTAGCTTCAATCATTTCTGGATGTTTTTCAATGGCAAAAATCAATGAATATTGTAAATGCACAAACTGTAATTTCTCCGCATTGCAAGGTGCAATTCTGAAATTTTTTGCTTTTTCCTGCTCCTCTTAGCATGATAAAGAAGATTCAAAGAGAGTGAGATGCCAGCTCCTTTCATTCAGTCAGTACCTTCAATCATTTCTGGACGTTTTTCAATGGCAAAAATCAATGAATATTGTAAATGCACAAACAGTAATTTCTCCGCATTGCAAGGTGCAATTCTGAAATTTTTTGCTTTTTCCCGCTCCTCTTAGCATGATAAAGAAGATTCAAAGAGAGTGAGGTGCCAGCTCCTTTCATTCAGTCAGTAGCTTCAAACATTTCTGGTATATGAATAACATGTTTTTCAATGGCAAAAATCAATGAATATTGTAAATGCACAAACAGTAATTTCTCCGCATTGCAAGGTGCAATTCTGAAATTTTTTGCTTTTTCCTGCTCCTCTTAGCATGATAAAGAAGATTCAAAGAGAGTGAGATGCCAGCTCCTTTCATTCAGTCAGTAGCTTCAATCATTTCTGGACGTTTTTCAATGGCAAAAATCAATGAATATTGTAAATGCACAAACAGCAATTTCTCCGCATTGCAAGGTGCAATTCTGAAATTTTTTGCTTTTTCCTGCTCCTCTTAGCATGATAAAGAAGATTCAAAGAGAGTGAGATGTCAGCTCCTTTCATTCAGTCAGTAGCTTCAAACATTTCTGGTATATGAATAACATGATGTTTTTCAATGGCAAAAATCAATGAATATTGTAAATGCACAAACAGTAATTTCTCCGCATTGCAAGGTGCAATTCTGAAATTTTTTGCTTTTTCCTGCTCCTCTTAGCATGATAAAGAAGATTCAAAGAGAGTGAGATGCCAGCTCCTTTCATTCAGTCAGTAGCTTCAATCATTTCTGGATGTTTTTCAATGGCAAAAATCAATGAATATTGTAAATGCACAAACAGTAATTTCTCCGCATTGCAAGGTGCAATTCTGAAATTTTTTGCTTTTTCCTGCTCCTCTTAGCATGATAAAGAAGATTCAAAGAGAGTGAGATGCCAGCTCCTTTCGTTCAGTCAGTAGATTCAATCATTTCTGGACGTTTTTCAATGGCAAAAATCATTGAATATTATAAATGCACAAAAAGTAATTTCTCCGCATTGCAAGGTGCAATTCTGAAATTTTTTGCTTTTTCCCGCTCCTCTTAGCATGATAAAGAAGATTCAAAGAGAGTGAGGTGCCAGCTCCTTTCATTCAGTCAGTAGCTTCAAACATTTCTGGTATATGAATAACATGTTTTTCAATGGCAAAAATCAATGAATATTGTAAATGCACAAACAGTAATTTCTCCGCATTGCAAGGTGCAATTCTGAAATTTTTTGCTTTTTCCTGCTCCTCTTAGCATGATAAAGAAGATTCAAAGAGAGTGAGATGCCAGCTCCTTTCATTCAGTCAGTAGCTTCAATCATTTCTGGACGTTTTTCAATGGCAAAAATCAATGAATATTGTAAATGCACAAACAGTAATTTCTCCGCATTGCAAGGTGCAATTCTGAAATTTTTTGCTTTTTCCTGCTCCTCTTAGCATGATAAAGAAGATTCAAAGAGAGTGAGATGTCAGCTCCTTTCATTCAGTCAGTAGCTTCAAACATTTCTGGTATATGAATAACATGATGTTTTTCAATGGCAAAAATCAATGAATATTGTAAATGCGCAAACAGTAATTTCTCCGCATTGCAAGGTGCAATTCTGAAATTTTTTGCTTTTTCCTGCTCCTCTTAGCATGATAAAGAAGATTCAAAGAGAGTGAGATGCCAGCTCCTTTCATTCAGTCAGTAGCTTCAATCATTTCTGGATGTTTTTCAATGGCAAAAATCAATGAATATTGTAAATGCACAAACAGTAATTTCTCCGCATTGCAAGGTGCAATTCTGAAATTTTTTGCTTTTTCCTGCTCCTCTTAGCATGATAAAGAAGATTCAAAGAGAGTGAGATGCCAGCTCCTTTCGTTCAGTCAGTAGCTTCAATCATTTCTGGACGTTTTTCAATGGCAAAAATCATTGAATATTATAAATGCACAAACAGTAATTTCTCCGCATTGCAAGGTGCAATTCTGAAATTTTTTACTTTTTCCTGCTCCTCTTAGCATGATAAAGAAGATTCAAAGAGAGTGAGATGCCAGCTCCTTTCATTCAGTCAGTAGCTTCAATCATTTCTGGTATATGAATAACATGATGTTTTTCAATGGCAAAAATCAATGAATATTGTAAATGCACAAACAGTAATTTCTCCGCATTGCAAGGTGCAATTCTGAAATTTTTTGCTTTTTCCTGCTCCTCTTAGCATGATAAAGAAGATTCAAAGAGAGTGAGATGCCAGCTCCTTTCATTCAGTCAGTAGCTTCAAACATTTCTGGTATATGAATAACATGATGTTTTTCAATGGCAAAAATCAATGAATATTGTAAATGCACAAACAGTAATTTCTCCGCATTGCAAGGTGCAAGTCTGAAATTTTTTGCTTTTTCCTGCTCCTCTTAGCATGATAAAGAAGATTCAAAGAGAGTGAGATGCCAGCTACTTTCATTCAGTCAGTAGCTTCAATCATTTCTGGACGTTTTTCAATGGTAAAAATCAATGAATATTGTAAATGCACAAACAGTAATTTCTCCACATTGCAAGGTGCAATTCTGAAATTTTTTGCTTTTTCCTGCTCCTCTTAGCATGATAAAGAAGATTCAAAGAGAGTGAGATGCCAGCTCCTTTCATTCAGTCAGTACCTTCAAACATTTCTGGTATATGAATAACATGATGTTTTTCAATGGCAAAAATCAATGAATATTGTAAATGCACAAACAGTAATTTCTCCGCATTGCAAGGTGCAATTCTGAAATTTTTTGCTTTTTCCTGCTCCTCTTAGCATGATAAAGAAGATTCAAAGAGAGTGAGATGCCAGCTCCTTTCATTCAGTCAGTAGCTTCAATCATTTCTGGATGTTTTTCAATGGCAAAAATCAATGAATATTGTAAATGCACAAACTGTAATTTCTCCGCATTGCAAGGTGCAATTCTGAAATTTTTTGCTTTTTCCTGCTCCTCTTAGCATGATAAAGAAGATTCAAAGAGAGTGAGATGCCAGCTCCTTTCATTCAGTCAGTAGCTTCAATCATTTCTGGACGTTTTTCAATGGCAAAAACCAATGAATATTGTAAATGCACAAACAGTAATTTCTCCGCATTGCAAGGTGCAATTCTGAAATTTTTTGCTTTTTCCTGCTCCTCTTAGCATGATAAAGAAGATTCAAAGAGAGTGAGATGCCAGCTCCTTTCATTCAGTCAGTAACTTCAATCATTTCTGGACGTTTTTCAATGGCAAAAATCAATGAATATTGTAAATGCACAAACAGTAATTTCTCCGCATTGCAAGGTGCAATTCTGAAATTTTTTGCTTTTTCCTGCTCCTCTTAGCATGATAAAGAAGATTCAAAGAGAGTGAGATGCCAGCTCCTTTCATTCAGTCAGTAGCTTCAAACATTTCTGGTATATGAATAACATGATGTTTTTCAATGGCAAAAATCAATGAATATTGTAAATGCACAAACAGTAATTTCTCCGCATTGCAAGGTGCAATTCTGAAATTTTTTGCTTTTTCCTGCTCCTCTTAGCATGATAAAGAAGATTCAAAGAGAGTGAGATGCCAGCTCCTTTCATTCAGTCAGTAGCTTCAATCATTTCTGGATGTTTTTCAATGGCAAAAATCAATGAATATTGTAAATGCACAAACAGTAATTTCTCCGCATTGCAAGGTGCAATTCTGAAATTTTTTGCTTTTTCCTGCTCCTCTTAGCATGATAAAGAAGATTCAAAGAGAGTGAGATGTCAGCTCCTTTCATTCAGTCAGTAGCTTCAAACATTTCTGGTATATGAATAACATGATGTTTTTCAATGGCAAAAATCAATGAATATTGTAAATGCACAAACAGTAATTTCTCCGCATTGCAAGGTGCAATTCTGAAATTTTTTGCTTTTTCCTGCTCCTCTTAGCATGATAAAGAAGATTCAAAGAGAGTGAGATGCCAGCTCCTTTCGTTCAGTCAGTAGCTTCAATCATTTCTGGACGTTTTTCAATGGCAAAAATCATTGAATATTATAAATGCACAAACAGTAATTTCTCCGCATTGCAAGGTGCAATTCTGAAATTTTTTTTACTTTTTCCTGCTCCTCTTAGCATGATAAAGAAGATTCAAAGAGAGTGAGATGCCAGCTCCTTTCATTCAGTCAGTAGCTTCAATCATTTCTGGTATATGAATAACATGATGTTTTTCAATGGCAAAAATCAATGAATATTGTAAATGCACAAACAGTAATTTCTCCGCATTGCAAGGTGCAAGTCTGAAATTTTTTGCTTTTTCCTGCTCCTCTTAGCATGATAAAGAAGATTCAAAGAGAGTGAGATGCCAGCTACTTTCATTCAGTCAGTAGCTTCAATCATTTCTGGACGTTTTTCAATGGTAAAAATCAATGAATATTGTAAATGCACAAACAGTAATTTCTCCACATTGCAAGGTGCAATTCTGAAATTTTTTGCTTTTTCCTGCTCCTCTTAGCATGATAAAGAAGATTCAAAGAGAGTGAGATGCCAGCTCCTTTCATTCAGTCAGTAGCTTCAAACATTTCTGGTATATGAATAACATGATGTTTTTCAATGGCAAAAATCAATGAATATTGTAAATGCACAAACAGTAATTTCTCCGCATTGCAAGGTGCAATTCTGAAATTTTTTGCTTTTTCCTGCTCCTCTTAGCATGATAAAGAAGATTCAAAGAGAGTGAGATGCCAGCTCCTTTCATTCAGTCAGTAGCTTCAATCATTTCTGGATGTTTTTCAATTTCAAAAATCAATGAATATTGTAAATGCACAAACTGTAATTTCTCCGCATTGCAAGGTGCAATTCTGAAATTTTTTGCTTTTTCCTGCTCCTCTTAGCATGATAAAGAAGATTCAAAGAGAGTGAGATGCCAGCTCCTTTCATTCAGTCAGTAGCTTCAATCATTTCTGGACGTTTTTCAATGGCAAAAAACAATGAATATTGTAAATGCACAAACAGTAATTTCTCCGCATTGCAAGGTGCAATTCTGAAATTTTTTGCTTTTTCCTGCTCCTCTTAGCATGATAAAGAAGATTCAAAGAGAGTGAGATGCCAGCTCCTTTCATTCAGTCAGTAACTTCAATCATTTCTGGACGTTTTTCAATGGCAAAAATCAATGAATATTGTAAATGCACAAACAGTAATTTCTCCGCATTGCAAGGTGCAATTCTGAAATTTTTTGCTTTTTCCTGCTCCTCTTAGCATGATAAAGAAGATTCAAAGAGAGTGAGATGCCAGCTCCTTTCATTCAGTCAGTAGCTTCAAACATTTCTGGTATATGAATAACATGATGTTTTTCAATGGCAAAAATCAATGAATATTGTAAATGCACAAACAGTAATTTCTCCGCATTGCAAGGTGCAATTCTGAAATTTTTTGCTTTTTCCTGCTCCTCTTAGCATGATAAAGAAGATTCAAAGAGAGTGAGATGCCAGCTCCTTTCATTCAGTCAGTAGCTTCAATCATTTCTGGATGTTTTTCAATGGCAAAAATCAATGAATATTGTAAATGCACAAACAGTAATTTCTCCGCATTGCAAGGTGCAATTCTGAAATTTTTTGCTTTTTCCTGCTCCTCTTAGCATGATAAAGAAGATTCAAAGAGAGTGAGATGTCAGCTCCTTTCATTCAGTCAGTAGCTTCAAACATTTCTGGTATATGAATAACATGATGTTTTTCAATGGCAAAAATCAATGAATATTGTAAATGCACAAACAGTAATTTCTCCGCATTGCAAGGTGCAATTCTGAAATTTTTTGCTTTTTCCTGCTCCTCTTAGCATGATAAAGAAGATTCAAAGAGAGTGAGATGCCAGCTCCTTTCGTTCAGTCAGTAGCTTCAATCATTTCTGGACGTTTTTCAATGGCAAAAATCATTGAATATTATAAATGCACAAACAGTAATTTCTCCGCATTGCAAGGTGCAATTCTGAAATTTTTTTTACTTTTTCCTGCTCCTCTTAGCATGATAAAGAAGATTCAAAGAGAGTGAGATGCCAGCTCCTTTCATTCAGTCAGTAGCTTCAATCATTTCTGGTATATGAATAACATGATGTTTTTCAATGGCAAAAATCAATGAATATTGTAAATGCACAAACAGTAATTTCTCCGCATTGCAAGGTGCAAGTCTGAAATTTTTTGCTTTTTCCTGCTCCTCTTAGCATGATAAAGAAGATTCAAAGAGAGTGAGATGCCAGCTACTTTCATTCAGTCAGTAGCTTCAATCATTTCTGGACGTTTTTCAATGGTAAAAATCAATGAATATTGTAAATGCACAAACAGTAATTTCTCCACATTGCAAGGTGCAATTCTGAAATTTTTTGCTTTTTCCTGCTCCTCTTAGCATGATAAAGAAGATTCAAAGAGAGTGAGATGCCAGCTCCTTTCATTCAGTCAGTAGCTTCAAACATTTCTGGTATATGAATAACATGATGTTTTTCAATGGCAAAAATCAATGAATATTGTAAATGCACAAACAGTAATTTCTCCGCATTGCAAGGTGCAATTCTGAAATTTTTTGCTTTTTCCTGCTCCTCTTAGCATGATAAAGAAGATTCAAAGAGAGTGAGATGCCAGCTCCTTTCATTCAGTCAGTAGCTTCAAACATTTCTGGTATATGAATAACATGATGTTTTTCAATGGCAAAAATCAATGAATATTGTAAATGCACAACCAGTAATTTCTCCGCATTGCAAGGTGCAAGTCTGAAATTTTTTGCTTTTTCCTGCTCCTCTTAGCATGATAAAGAAGATTCAAAGAGAGTGAGATGCCAGCTACTTTCATTCAGTCAGTAGCTTCAATCATTTCTGGACGTTTTTCAATGGTAAAAATCAATGAATATTGTAAATGCACAAACAGTAATTTCTCCACATTGCAAGGTGCAATTCTGAAATTTTTTGCTTTTTCCTGCTCCTCTTAGCATGATAAAGAAGATTCAAAGAGAGTGAGATGCCAGCTCCTTTCATTCAGTCAGTAGCTTCAAACATTTCTGGTATATGAATAACATGATGTTTTTCAATGGCAAAAATCAATGAATATTGTAAATGCACAAGCAGTAATTTCTCCGCATTGCAAGGTGCAATTCTGAAATTTTTTGCTTTTTCCTGCTCCTCTTAGCATGATAAAGAAGATTCAAAGAGAGTGAGATGCCAGCTCCTTTCATTCAGTCAGTAGCTTCAATCATTTCTGGATGTTTTTCAATGGCAAAAATCAATGAATATTGTAAATGCACAAACTGTAATTTCTCCGCATTGCAAGGTGCAATTCTGAAATTTTTTGCTTTTTCCTGCTCCTCTTAGCATGATAAAGAAGATTCAAAGAGAGTGAGATGCCAGCTCCTTTCATTCAGTCAGTAGCTTCAATCATTTCTGGACGTTTTTCAATGGCAAAAACCAATGAATATTGTAAATGCACAAACAGTAATTTCTCCGCATTGCAAGGTGCAATTCTGAAATTTTTTGCTTTTTCCTGCTCCTCTTAGCATGATAAAGAAGATTCAAAGAGAGTGAGATGCCAGCTCCTTTCATTCAGTCAGTACCTTCAATCATTTCTGGACGTTTTTCAATGGCAAAAATCAATGAATATTGTAAATGCACAAACAGTAATTTCTCCGCATTGCAAGGTGCAATTCTGAAATTTTTTGCTTTTTCCCGCTCCTCTTAGCATGATAAAGAAGATTCAAAGAGAGTGAGGTGCCAGCTCCTTTCATTCAGTCAGTAGCTTCAAACATTTCTGGTATATGAATAACATGTTTTTCAATGGCAAAAATCAATGAATATTGTAAATGCACAAACAGTAATTTCTCCGCATTGCAAGGTGCAATTCTGAAATTTTTTGCTTTTTCCTGCTCCTCTTAGCATGATAAAGAAGATTCAAAGAGAGTGAGATGCCAGCTCCTTTCATTCAGTCAGTAGCTTCAATCATTTCTGGACGTTTTTCAATGGCAAAAATCAATGAATATTGTAAATGCACAAACAGTAATTTCTCCGCATTGCAAGGTGCAATTCTGAAATTTTTTGCTTTTTCCTGCTCCTCTTAGCATGATAAAGAAGATTCAAAGAGAGTGAGATGTCAGCTCCTTTCATTCAGTCAGTAGCTTCAAACATTTCTGGTATATGAATAACATGATGTTTTTCAATGGCAAAAATCAATGAATATTGTAAATGCACAAACAGTAATTTCTCCGCATTGCAAGGTGCAATTCTGAAATTTTTTGCTTTTTCCTGCTCCTCTTAGCATGATAAAGAAGATTCAAAGAGAGTGAGATGCCAGCTCCTTTCATTCAGTCAGTAGCTTCAATCATTTCTGGATGTTTTTCAATGGCAAAAATCAATGAATATTGTAAATGCACAAACAGTAATTTCTCCGCATTGCAAGGTGCAATTCTGAAATTTTTTGCTTTTTCCTGCTCCTCTTAGCATGATAAAGAAGATTCAAAGAGAGTGAGATGCCAGCTCCTTTCGTTCAGTCAGTAGCTTCAATCATTTCTGGACGTTTTTCAATGGCAAAAATCATTGAATATTATAAATGCACAAACAGTAATTTCTCCGCATTGCAAGGTGCAACTCTGAAATTTTTTCTTTTTCCTGCTCCTCTTAGCATGATAAAGAAGATTCAAAGAGAGTGAGATGCCAGCTCCTTTCATTCAGTCAGTAGCTTCAATCATTTCTGGTATATGAATAACATGATGTTTTTCAATGGCAAAAATCAATGAATATTGTAAATGCACAAACAGTAATTTCTCCGCATTGCAAGGTGCAATTCTGAAATTTTTTGCTTTTTCCTGCTCCTCTTAGCATGATAAAGAAGATTCAAAGAGAGTGAGATGCCAGCTCCTTTCATTCAGTCAGTAGCTTCAAACATTTCTGGTATATGAATAACATGATGTTTTTCAATGGCAAAAATCAATGAATATTGTAAATGCACAAACAGTAATTTCTCCGCATTGCAAGGTGCAAGTCTGAAATTTTTTGCTTTTTCCTGCTCCTCTTAGCATGATAAAGAAGATTCAAAGAGAGTGAGATGCCAGCTACTTTCATTCAGTCAGTAGCTTCAATCATTTCTGGACGTTTTTCAATGGTAAAAATCAATGAATATTGTAAATGCACAAACAGTAATTTCTCCACATTGCAAGGTGCAATTCTGAAATTTTTTGCTTTTTCCTGCTCCTCTTAGCATGATAAAGAAGATTCAAAGAGAGTGAGATGCCAGCTCCTTTCATTCAGTCAGTAGCTTCAAACATTTCTGGTATATGAATAACATGATGTTTTTCAATGGCAAAAATCAATGAATATTGTAAATGCACAAACAGTAATTTCTCCGCATTGCAAGGTGCAATTCTGAAATTTTTTGCTTTTTCCTGCTCCTCTTAGCATGATAAAGAAGATTCAAAGAGAGTGAGATGCCAGCTCCTTTCATTCAGTCAGTAGCTTCAAACATTTCTGGTATATGAATAACATGATGTTTTTCAATGGCAAAAATCAATGAATATTGTAAATGCACAAACAGTAATTTCTCCGCATTGCAAGGTGCAAGTCTGAAATTTTTTGCTTTTTCCTGCTCCTCTTAGCATGATAAAGAAGATTCAAAGAGAGTGAGATGCCAGCTACTTTCATTCAGTCAGTAGCTTCAATCATTTCTGGACGTTTTTCAATGGTAAAAATCAATGAATATTGTAAATGCACAAACAGTAATTTCTCCACATTGCAAGGTGCAATTCTGAAATTTTTTGCTTTTTCCTGCTCCTCTTAGCATGATAAAGAAGATTCAAAGAGAGTGAGATGCCAGCTCCTTTCATTCAGTCAGTACCTTCAAACATTTCTGGTATATGAATAACATGATGTTTTTCAATGGCAAAAATCAATGAATATTGTAAATGCACAAACAGTAATTTCTCCGCATTGCAAGGTGCAATTCTGAAATTTTTTGCTTTTTCCTGCTCCTCTTAGCATGATAAAGAAGATTCAAAGAGAGTGAGATGCCAGCTCCTTTCATTCAGTCAGTAGCTTCAATCATTTCTGGATGTTTTTCAATGGCAAAAATCAATGAATATTGTAAATGCACAAACTGTAATTTCTCCGCATTGCAAGGTGCAATTCTGAAATTTTTTGCTTTTTCCTGCTCCTCTTAGCATGATAAAGAAGATTCAAAGAGAGTGAGATGCCAGCTCCTTTCATTCAGTCAGTAGCTTCAATCATTTCTGGACGTTTTTCAATGGCAAAAACCAATGAATATTGTAAATGCACAAACAGTAATTTCTCCGCATTGCAAGGTGCAATTCTGAAATTTTTTGCTTTTTCCTGCTCCTCTTAGCATGATAAAGAAGATTCAAAGAGAGTGAGATGCCAGCTCCTTTCATTCAGTCAGTACCTTCAATCATTTCTGGACGTTTTTCATTGGCAAAAATCAATGAATATTGTAAATGCACAAACAGTAATTTCTCCGCATTGCAAGGTGCAATTCTGAAATTTTTTGCTTTTTCCCGCTCCTCTTAGCATGATAAAGAAGATTCAAAGAGAGTGAGGTGCCAGCTCCTTTCATTCAGTCAGTAGCTTCAAACATTTCTGGTATATGAATAACATGTTTTTCAATGGCAAAAATCAATGAATATTGTAAATGCACAAACAGTAATTTCTCCGCATTGCAAGGTGCAATTCTGAAATTTTTTGCTTTTTCCTGCTCCTCTTAGCATGATAAAGAAGATTCAAAGAGAGTGAGATGCCAGCTCCTTTCATTCAGTCAGTAGCTTCAATCATTTCTGGACGTTTTTCAATGGCAAAAATCAATGAATATTGTAAATGCACAAACAGTAATTTCTCCGCATTGCAAGGTGCAATTCTGAAATTTTTTGCTTTTTCCTGCTCCTCTTAGCATGATAAAGAAGATTCAAAGAGAGTGAGATGTCAGCTCCTTTCATTCAGTCAGTAGCTTCAAACATTTCTGGTATATGAATAACATGATGTTTTTCAATGGCAAAAATCAATGAATATTGTAAATGCACAAACAGTAATTTCTCCGCATTGCAAGGTGCAATTCTGAAATTTTTTGCTTTTTCCTGCTCCTCTTAGCATGATAAAGAAGATTCAAAGAGAGTGAGATGCCAGCTCCTTTCATTCAGTCAGTAGCTTCAATCATTTCTGGATGTTTTTCAATGGCAAAAATCAATGAATATTGTAAATGCACAACCAGTAATTTCTCCGCATTGCAAGGTGCAATTCTGAAATTTTTTGCTTTTTCCTGCTCCTCTTAGCATGATAAAGAAGATTCAAAGAGAGTGAGATGCCAGCTCCTTTCGTTCAGTCAGTAGCTTCAATCATTTCTGGACGTTTTTCAATGGCAAAAATCATTGAATATTATAAATGCACAAACAGTAATGTCTCCGCATTGCAAGGTGCAATTCTGAAATTTTTTGCTTTTTCCCGCTCCTCTTAGCATGATAAAGAAGATTCAAAGAGAGTGAGATGCCAGCTCCTTTCATTCAGTCAGTAGCTTCAAACATTTCTGGTATATGAATAACATGATGTTTTTCAATGGCAAAAATCAATGAATATTGTAAATGCACAAACAGTAATTTCTCCGCATTGCAAGGTGCAATTCTGAAATTTTTTGCTTTTTCCTGCTCCTCTTAGCATGATAAAGAAGATTCAAAGAGAGTGAGATGCCAGCTCCTTTCATTCAGTCAGTAGCTTCAAACATTTCTGGTATATGAATAACATGATGTTTTTCAATGGCAAAAATCAATGAATATTGTAAATGCACAAACAGTAATTTCTCCGCATTGCAAGGTGCAATTCTGAAATTTTTTCTTTTTCCTGCTCCTCTTAGCATGATAAAGAAGATTCAAAGAGAGTGAGATGCCAGCTCCTTTCATTCAGTCAGTAGCTTCAATCATTTCTGGTATATGAATAACATGATGTTTTTCAATGGCAAAAATCAATGAATATTGTAAATGCACAAACAGTAATTTCTCCGCATTGCAAGGTGCAATTCTGAAATTTTTTGCTTTTTCCTGCTCCTCTTAGCATGATAAAGAAGATTCAAAGAGAGTGAGATGCCAGCTCCTTTCATTCAGTCAGTAGCTTCAATCATTTCTGGATGTTTTTCAATGGCAAAAATCAATGAATATTGTAAATGCACAAACTGTAATTTCTCCGCATTGCAAGGTGCAATTCTGAAATTTTTTGCTTTTTCCTGCTCCTCTTAGCATGATAAAGAAGATTCAAAGAGAGTGAGATGCCAGCTCCTTTCATTCAGTCAGTAGCTTCAATCATTTCTGGACGTTTTTCAATGGCAAAAACCAATGAATATTGTAAATGCACAAACAGTAATTTCTCCGCATTGCAAGGTGCAATTCTGAAATTTTTTGCTTTTTCCTGCTCCTCTTAGCATGATAAAGAAGATTCAAAGAGAGTGAGATGCCAGCTCCTTTCATTCAGTCAGTACCTTCAATCATTTCTGGACGTTTTTCATTGGCAAAAATCAATGAATATTGTAAATGCACAAACAGTAATTTCTCCGCATTGCAAGGTGCAATTCTGAAATTTTTTGCTTTTTCCCGCTCCTCTTAGCATGATAAAGAAGATTCAAAGAGAGTGAGGTGCCAGCTCCTTTCATTCAGTCAGTAGCTTCAAACATTTCTGGTATATGAATAACATGTTTTTCAATGGCAAAAATCAATGAATATTGTAAATGCACAAACAGTAATTTCTCCGCATTGCAAGGTGCAATTCTGAAATTTTTTGCTTTTTCCTGCTCCTCTTAGCATGATAAAGAAGATTCAAAGAGAGTGAGATGCCAGCTCCTTTCATTCAGTCAGTAGCTTCAATCATTTCTGGACGTTTTTCAATGGCAAAAATCAATGAATATTGTAAATGCACAAACAGTAATTTCTCCGCATTGCAAGGTGCAATTCTGAAATTTTTTGCTTTTTCCTGCTCCTCTTAGCATGATAAAGAAGATTCAAAGAGAGTGAGATGTCAGCTCCTTTCATTCAGTCAGTAGCTTCAAACATTTCTGGTATATGAATAACATGATGTTTTTCAATGGCAAAAATCAATGAATATTGTAAATGCACAAACAGTAATTTCTCCGCATTGCAAGGTGCAATTCTGAAATTTTTTGCTTTTTCCTGCTCCTCTTAGCATGATAAAGAAGATTCAAAGAGAGTGAGATGCCAGCTCCTTTCATTCAGTCAGTAGCTTCAATCATTTCTGGATGTTTTTCAATGGCAAAAATCAATGAATATTGTAAATGCACAACCAGTAATTTCTCCGCATTGCAAGGTGCAATTCTGAAATTTTTTGCTTTTTCCTGCTCCTCTTAGCATGATAAAGAAGATTCAAAGAGAGTGAGATGCCAGCTCCTTTCGTTCAGTCAGTAGCTTCAATCATTTCTGGACGTTTTTCAATGGCAAAAATCATTGAATATTATAAATGCACAAACAGTAATGTCTCCGCATTGCAAGGTGCAATTCTGAAATTTTTTGCTTTTTCCCGCTCCTCTTAGCATGATAAAGAAGATTCAAAGAGAGTGAGGTGCCAGCTCCTTTCATTCAGTCAGTAGCTTCAAACATTTCTGGTATATGAATAACATGTTTTTCAATGGCAAAAATCAATGAATATTGTAAATGCACAAACAGTAATTTCTCCGCATTGCAAGGTGCAATTCTGAAATTTTTTGCTTTTTCCTGCTCCTCTTAGCATGATAAAGAAGATTCAAAGAGAGTGAGATGCCAGCTCCTTTCATTCAGTCAGTAGCTTCAATCATTTCTGGACGTTTTTCAATGGCAAAAATCAATGAATATTGTAAATGCACAAACAGTAATTTCTCCGCATTGCAAGGTGCAATTCTGAAATTTTTTGCTTTTTCCTGCTCCTCTTAGCATGATAAAGAAGATTCAAAGAGAGTGAGATGTCAGCTCCTTTCATTCAGTCAGTAGCTTCAAACATTTCTGGTATATGAATAACATGATGTTTTTCAATGGCAAAAATCAATGAATATTGTAAATGCACAAACAGTAATTTCTACGCATTGCAAGGTGCAATTCAGAAATTTTTTGCTTTTTCCTGCTCCTCTTAGCATGATAAAGAAGATTCAAAGAGAGTGAGATGCCAGCTCCTTTCATTCAGTCAGTAGCTTCAATCATTTCTGGATGTTTTTCAATGGCAAAAATCAATGAATATTGAAAATGCACAAACAGTAATTTCTCCGCATTGCAAGGTGCAATTCTGAAATTTTTTGCTTTTTCCTGCTCCTCTTAGCATGATAAAGAAGATTCAAAGAGAGTGAGATGCCAGCTCCTTTCGTTCAGTCAGTAGCTTCAATCATTTCTGGACGTTTTTCAATGGCAAAAATCATTGAATATTATAAATCCACAAACAGTAATTTCTCCGCATTGCAAGGTGCAATTCTGAACTTTTATACTTTTTCCTGCTCCTCTTAGCATGATAAAGAAGATTCAAAGAGAGTGAGATGCCAGCTCCTTTCATTCAGTCAGTAGCTTCAAACATTTCTGGTATATGAATAACATGATGTTTTTCAATGGCAAAAATCAATGAATATTGTAAATGCACAAACAGTAATTTCTCCGCATTGCAAGGTGCAAGTCTGAAATTTTTTGCTTTTTCCTGCTCCTCTTAGCATGATAAAGAAGATTCAAAGAGAGTGAGATGCCAGCTCCTTTCATTCAGTCAGTAGCTTCAATCATTTCTGGACGTTTTTCAATGGCAAAAATCAATGAATATTGTAAATGCACAACCAGTAATTTCTCCGCATTGCAAGGTGCAATTCTGAAATTTTTTGCTTTTTCCTGCTCCTCTTAGCATGATAAAGAAGATTCAAAGAGAGTGAGATGTCAGCTCCTTTCATTCAGTCAGTAGCTTCAAACATTTCTGGTATATGAATAACATGATGTTTTTCAATGGCAAAAATCAATGAATATTGTAAATGCACAAACAGTAATTTCTCCGCATTGCAAGGTGCAATTTTGAAATTTTTTGCTTTTTCCTGCTCCTCTTAGCATGATAAAGAAGATTCAAAGAGAGTGAGATGCCAGCTCCTTTCATTCAGTCAGTAGCTTCAATCATTTCTGGATGTTTTTCAATGGCAAAAATCAATGAATATTGTAAATGCACAAACAGTAATTTCTCCGCATTGCAAGGTGCAATTCTGAAATTTTTTGCTTTTTCCTGCTCCTCTTAGCATGATAAAGAAGATTCAAAGAGAGTGAGATGCCAGCTCCTTTCGTTCAGTCAGTAGCTTCAATCATTTCTGGACGTTTTTCAATGGCAAAAATCATTGAATATTATAAATGCACAAACAGTAATTTCTCCGCATTGCAAGGTGCAATTCTGAAATTTTTTCTTTTTCCTGCTCCTCTTAGCATGATAAAGAAGATTCAAAGAGAGTGAGATGCCAGCTCCTTTCATTCAGTCAGTAGCTTCAATCATTTCTGGTATATGAATAACATGATGTTTTTCAATGGCAAAAATCAATGAATATTGTAAATGCACAAACAGTAATTTCTCCGCATTGCAAGGTGCAATTCTGAAATTTTTTGCTTTTTCCTGCTCCTCTTAGCATGATAAAGAAGATTCAAAGAGAGTGAGATGCCAGCTCCTTTCATTCAGTCAGTAGCTTCAAACATTTCTGGTATATGAATAACATGATGTTTTTCAATGGCAAAAATCAATGAATATTGTAAATGCACAAACAGTAATTTCTCCGCATTGCAAGGTGCAAGTCTGAAATTTTTTGCTTTTTCCTGCTCCTCTTAGCATGATAAAGAAGATTCAAAGAGAGTGAGATGCCAGCTACTTTCATTCAGTCAGTAGCTTCAATCATTTCTGGACGTTTTTCAATGGTAAAAATCAATGAATATTGTAAATGCACAAACAGTAATTTCTCCACATTGCAAGGTGCAATTCTGAAATTTTTTGCTTTTTCCTGCTCCTCTTAGCATGATAAAGAAGATTCAAAGAGAGTGAGATGCCAGCTCCTTTCATTCAGTCAGTAGCTTCAAACATTTCTGGTATATGAATAACATGATGTTTTTCAATGGCAAAAATCAATGAATATTGTAAATGCACAAACAGTAATTTCTCCGCATTGCAAGGTGCAATTCTGAAATTTTTTGCTTTTTCCTGCTCCTCTTAGCATGATAAAGAAGATTCAAAGAGAGTGAGATGCCAGCTCCTTTCATTCAGTCAGTAGCTTCAAACATTTCTGGTATATGAATAACATGATGTTTTTCAATGGCAAAAATCAATGAATATTGTAAATGCACAAACAGTAATTTCTCCGCATTGCAAGGTGCAATTCTGAAATTTTTTCTTTTTCCTGCTCCTCTTAGCATGATAAAGAAGATTCAAAGAGAGTGAGATGCCAGCTCCTTTCATTCAGTCAGTAGCTTCAATCATTTCTGGTATATGAATAACATGATGTTTTTCAATGGCAAAAATCAATGAATATTGTAAATGCACAAACAGTAATTTCTCCGCATTGCAAGGTGCAATTCTGAAATTTTTTGCTTTTTCCTGCTCCTCTTAGCATGATAAAGAAGATTCAAAGAGAGTGAGATGCCAGCTCCTTTCATTCAGTCAGTAGCTTCAAACATTTCTGGTATATGAATAACATGATGTTTTTCAATGGCAAAAATCAATGAATATTGTAAATGCACAAACAGTAATTTCTCCGCATTGCAAGGTGCAAGTCTGAAATTTTTTGCTTTTTCCTGCTCCTCTTAGCATGATAAAGAAGATTCAAAGAGAGTGAGATGCCAGCTACTTTCATTCAGTCAGTAGCTTCAATCATTTCTGGACGTTTTTCAATGGTAAAAATCAATGAATATTGTAAATGCACAAACAGTAATTTCTCCACATTGCAAGGTGCAATTCTGAAATTTTTTGCTTTTTCCTGCTCCTCTTAGCATGATAAAGAAGATTCAAAGAGAGTGAGATGCCAGCTCCTTTCATTCAGTCAGTAGCTTCAAACATTTCTGGTATATGAATAACATGATGTTTTTCAATGGCAAAAATCAATGAATATTGTAAATGCACAAACAGTAATTTCTCCGCATTGCAAGGTGCAATTCTGAAATTTTTTGCTTTTTCCTGCTCCTCTTAGCATGATAAAGAAGATTCAAAGAGAGTGAGATGCCAGCTCCTTTCATTCAGTCAGTAGCTTCAAACATTTCTGGTATATGAATAACATGATGTTTTTCAATGGCAAAAATCAATGAATATTGTAAATGCACAAACAGTAATTTCTCCGCATTGCAAGGTGCAAGTCTGAAATTTTTTGCTTTTTCCTGCTCCTCTTAGCATGATAAAGAAGATTCAAAGAGAGTGAGATGCCAGCTCCTTTCATTCAGTCAGTAGCTTCAATTATTTCTGGACGTTTTTCAATGGCAAAAATCAATGAATATTGTAAATGCACAAACAGTAATTTCTCCGCATTGCAAGGTGCAATTCTGAAATTTTTTGCTTTTTCCTGCTCCTCTTAGCATGATAAAGAAGATTCAAAGAGAGTGAGATGTCAGCTCCTTTCATTCAGTCAGTAGCTTCAAACATTTCTGGTATATGAATAACATGATGTTTTTCAATGGCAAAAATCAATGAATATTGTAAATGCACAAACAGTAATTTCTCCGCATTGCAAGGTGCAATTCTGAAATTTTTTGCTTTTTCCTGCTCCTCTTAGCATGATAAAGAAGATTCAAAGAGAGTGAGATGCCAGCTCCTTTCATTCAGTCAGTAGCTTCAATCATTTCTGGATGTTTTTCAATGGCAAAAATCAATGAATATTGAAAATGCACAAACAGTAATTTCTCCGCATTGCAAGGTGCAATTCTGAAATTTTTTGCTTTTTCCTGCTCCTCTTAGCATGATAAAGAAGATTCAAAGAGAGTGAGATGCCAGCTCCTTTCGTTCAGTCAGTAGCTTCAATCATTTCTGGACGTTTTTCAATGGCAAAAATCATTGAATATTATAAATGCACAAACAGTAATTTCTCCGCATTGCAAGGTGCAATTCTGAAATTTTATACTTTTTCCTGCTCCTCTTAGCATGATAAAGAAGATTCAAAGAGAGTGAGATGCCAGCTCCTTTCATTCAGTCAGTAGCTTCAAACATTTCTGGTATATGAATAACATGATGTTTTTCAATGGCAAAAATCAATGAATATTGTAAATGCACAAACAGTAATTTCTCCGCATTGCAAGGTGCAAGTCTGAAATTTTTTGCTTTTTCCTGCTCCTCTTAGCATGATAAAGAAGATTCAAAGAGAGTGAGATGCCAGCTACTTTCATTCAGTCAGTAGCTTCAATCATTTCTGGACGTTTTTCAATGGTAAAAATCAATGAATATTGTAAATGCACAAACAGTAATTTCTCCACATTGCAAGGTGCAATTCTGAAATTTTTTGCTTTTTCCTGCTCCTCTTAGCATAATAAAGAAGATTCAAAGAGAGTGAGATGCCAGCTCCTTTCATTCAGTCAGTAGCTTCAAACATTTCTGGTATATGAATAACATGATGTTTTTCAATGGCAAAAATCAGTGTATATTGTAAATGCACAAACAGTAATTTCTCCGCATTGCAAGGTGCAATTCTGAAATTTTTTGCTTTTTCCTGCTCCTCTTAGCATGATAAAGAAGATTCAAAGAGAGTGAGATGCCAGCTCCTTTCATTCAGTCAGTAGCTTCAATCATTTCTGGATGTTTTTCAATGGCAAAAATCAATGAATATTGTAAATGCACAAACTGTAATTTCTCCGCATTGCAAGGTGCAATTCTGAAATTTTTTGCTTTTTCCTGCTCCTCTTAGCATGATAAAGAAGATTCAAAGAGAGTGAGATGCCAGCTCCTTTCATTCAGTCAGTAGCTTCAATCATTTCTGGACGTTTTTCAATGGCAAAAACCAATGAATATTGTAAATGCACAAACAGTAATTTCTCCGCATTGCAAGGTGCAATTCTGAAATTTTTTGCTTTTTCCTGCTCCTCTTAGCATGATAAAGAAGATTCAAAGAGAGTGAGATGACAGCTCCTTTCATTCAGTCAGTACCTTCAATCATTTCTGGACGTTTTTCAATGGCAAAAATCAATGAATATTGTAAATGCACAAACAGTAATTTCTCCGCATTGCAAGGTGCAATTCTGAAATTTTTTGCTTTTTCCCGCTGCTCTTAGCATGATAAAGAAGATTCAAAGAGAGTGAGGTGCCAGCTCCTTTCATTCAGTCAGTAGCTTCAAACATTTCTGGTATATGAATAACATGTTTTTCAATGGCAAAAATCAATGAATATTGTAAATGCACAAACAGTAATTTCTCCGCATTGCAAGGTGCAATTCTGAAATTTTTTGCTTTTTCCTGCTCCTCTTAGCATGATAAAGAAGATTCAAAGAGAGTGAGATGCCAGCTCCTTTCATTCAGTCAGTAGCTTCAATCATTTCTGGACGTTTTTCAATGGCAAAAATCAATGAATATTGTAAATGCACAAACAGTAATTTCTCCGCATTGCAAGGTGCAATTCTGAATTTTTTTGCTTTTTCCCGCTCCTCTTAGCATGATAAAGAAGATTCAAAGAGAGTGAGGTGCCAGCTCCTTTCATTCAGTCAGTAGCTTCAAACATTTCTGGTATATGAATAACATGTTTTTCAATGGCAAAAATCAATGAATATTGTAAATGCACAAACAGTAATTTCTCCGCATTGCAAGGTGCAATTCTGAAATTTTTTGCTTTTTCCTGCTCCTCTTAGCATGATAAAGAAGATTCAAAGAGAGTGAGATGCCAGCTCCTTTCATTCAGTCAGTAGCTTCAATCATTTCTGGACGTTTTTCAATGGCAAAAATCAATGAATATTGTAAATGCACAAACAGTAATTTCTCCGCATTGCAAGGTGCAATTCTGAAATTTTTTGCTTTTTCCTGCTCCTCTTAGCATGATAAAGAAGATTCAAAGAGAGTGAGATGTCAGCTCCTTTCATTCAGTCAGTAGCTTCAAACATTTCTGGTATATGAATAACATGATGTTTTTCAATGGCAAAAATCAATGAATATTGTAAATGCACAAACAGTAATTTCTCCGCATTGCAAGGTGCAATTCTGAAATTTTTTGCTTTTTCCTGCTCCTCTTAGCATGATAAAGAAGATTCAAAGAGAGTGAGATGCCAGCTCCTTTCATTCAGTCAGTAGCTTCAATCATTTCTGGATGTTTTTCAATGGCAAAAATCAATGAATATTGTAAATGCACAAACAGTAATTTCTCCGCATTGCAAGGTGCAATTCTGAAATTTTTTGCTTTTTCCTGCTCCTCTTAGCATGATAAAGAAGATTCAAAGAGAGTGAGATGCCAGCTCCTTTCGTTCAGTCAGTAGCTTCAATCATTTCTGGACGTTTTTCAATGGCAAAAATCATTGAATATTATAAATGCACAAACAGTAATTTCTCCGCATTGCAAGGTGCAATTCTGAAATTTTTTACTTTTTCCTGCTCCTCTTAGCATGATAAAGAAGATTCAAAGAGAGTGAGATGCCAGCTCCTTTCATTCAGTCAGTAGCTTCAATCATTTCTGGTATATGAATAACATGATGTTTTTCAATGGCAAAAATCAATGAATATTGTAAATGCACAAACAGTAATTTCTCCGCATTGCAAGGTGCAATTCTGAAATTTTTTGCTTTTTCCTGCTCCTCTTAGCATGATAAAGAAGATTCAAAGAGAGTGAGATGCCAGCTCCTTTCATTCAGTCAGTAGCTTCAAACATTTCTGGTATATGAATAACATGATGTTTTTCAATGGCAAAAATCAATGAATATTGTAAATGCACAAACAGTAATTTCTCCGCATTGCAAGGTGCAAGTCTGAAATTTTTTGCTTTTTCCTGCTCCTCTTAGCATGATAAAGAAGATTCAAAGAGAGTGAGATGCCAGCTACTTTCATTCAGTCAGTAGCTTCAATCATTTCTGGACGTTTTTCAATGGTAAAAATCAATGAATATTGTAAATGCACAAACAGTAATTTCTCCACATTGCAAGGTGCAATTCTGAAATTTTTTGCTTTTTCCTGCTCCTCTTAGCATGATAAAGAAGATTCAAAGAGAGTGAGATGCCAGCTCCTTTCATTCAGTCAGTAGCTTCAAACATTTCTGGTATATGAATAACATGATGTTTTTCAATGGCAAAAATCAATGAATATTGTAAATGCACAAACAGTAATTTCTCCGCATTGCAAGGTGCAAGTCTGAAATTTTTTGCTTTTTCCTGCTCCTCTTAGCATGATAAAGAAGATTCAAAGAGAGTGAGATGCCAGCTACTTTCATTCAGTCAGTAGCTTCAATCATTTCTGGACGTTTTTCAATGGTAAAAATCAATGAATATTGTAAATGCACAAACAGTAATTTCTCCACATTGCAAGGTGCAATTCTGAAATTTTTTGCTTTTTCCTGCTCCTCTTAGCATGATAAAGAAGATTCAAAGAGAGTGAGATGCCAGCTCCTTTCATTCAGTCAGTAGCTTCAAACATTTCTGGTATATGAATAACATGATGTTTTTCAATGGCAAAAATCAATGAATATTGTAAATGCACAAGCAGTAATTTCTCCGCATTGCAAGGTGCAATTCTGAAATTTTTTGCTTTTTCCTGCTCCTCTTAGCATGATAAAGAAGATTCAAAGAGAGTGAGATGCCAGCTCCTTTCATTCAGTCAGTAGCTTCAATCATTTCTGGATGTTTTTCAATGGCAAAAATCAATGAATATTGTAAATGCACAAACTGTAATTTCTCCGCATTGCAAGGTGCAATTCTGAAATTTTTTGCTTTTTCCTGCTCCTCTTAGCATGATAAAGAAGATTCAAAGAGAGTGAGATGCCAGCTCCTTTCATTCAGTCAGTAGCTTCAATCATTTCTGGACGTTTTTCAATGGCAAAAACCAATGAATATTGTAAATGCACAAACAGTAATTTCTCCGCATTGCAAGGTGCAATTCTGAAATTTTTTGCTTTTTCCTGCTCCTCTTAGCATGATAAAGAAGATTCAAAGAGAGTGAGATGCCAGCTCCTTTCATTCAGTCAGTACCTTCAATCATTTCTGGACGTTTTTCAATGGCAAAAATCAATGAATATTGTAAATGCACAAACAGTAATTTCTCCACATTGCAAGGTGCAATTCTGAAATTTTTTGCTTTTTCCTGCTCCTCTTAGCATGATAAAGAAGATTCAAAGAGAGTGAGATGCCAGCTCCTTTCATTCAGTCAGTAGCTTCAAACATTTCTGGTATATGAATAACATGATGTTTTTCAATGGCAAAAATCAATGAATATTGTAAATGCACAAACAGTAATTTCTCCGCATTGCAAGGTGCAAGTCTGAAATTTTTTGCTTTTTCCTGCTCCTCTTAGCATGATAAAGAAGATTCAAAGAGAGTGAGATGCCAGCTACTTTCATTCAGTCAGTAGCTTCAATCATTTCTGGACGTTTTTCAATGGTAAAAATCAATGAATATTGTAAATGCACAAACAGTAATTTCTCCACATTGCAAGGTGCAATTCTGAAATTTTTTGCTTTTTCCTGCTCCTCTTAGCATGATAAAGAAGATTCAAAGAGAGTGAGATGCCAGCTCCTTTCATTCAGTCAGTAGCTTCAAACATTTCTGGTATATGAATAACATGATGTTTTTCAATGGCAAAAATCAATGAATATTGTAAATGCACAAGCAGTAATTTCTCCGCATTGCAAGGTGCAATTCTGAAATTTTTTGCTTTTTCCTGCTCCTCTTAGCATGATAAAGAAGATTCAAAGAGAGTGAGATGCCAGCTCCTTTCATTCAGTCAGTAGCTTCAATCATTTCTGGATGTTTTTCAATGGCAAAAATCAATGAATATTGTAAATGCACAAACTGTAATTTCTCCGCATTGCAAGGTGCAATTCTGAAATTTTTTGCTTTTTCCTGCTCCTCTTAGCATGATAAAGAAGATTCAAAGAGAGTGAGATGCCAGCTCCTTTCATTCAGTCAGTAGCTTCAATCATTTCTGGACGTTTTTCAATGGCAAAAACCAATGAATATTGTAAATGCACAAACAGTAATTTCTCCGCATTGCAAGGTGCAATTCTGAAATTTTTTGCTTTTTCCTGCTCCTCTTAGCATGATAAAGAAGATTCAAAGAGAGTGAGATGCCAGCTCCTTTCATTCAGTCAGTACCTTCAATCATTTCTGGACGTTTTTCAATGGCAAAAATCAATGAATATTGTAAATGCACAAACAGTAATTTCTCCGCATTGCAAGGTGCAATTCTGAAATTTTTTGCTTTTTCCCGCTCCTCTTAGCATGATAAAGAAGATTCAAAGAGAGTGAGGTGCCAGCTCCTTTCATTCAGTCAGTAGCTTCAAACATTTCTGGTATATGAATAACATGTTTTTCAATGGCAAAAATCAATGAATATTGTAAATGCACAAACAGTAATTTCTCCGCATTGCAAGGTGCAATTCTGAAATTTTTTGCTTTTTCCTGCTCCTCTTAGCATGATAAAGAAGATTCAAAGAGAGTGAGATGCCAGCTCCTTTCATTCAGTCAGTAGCTTCAATCATTTCTGGACGTTTTTCAATGGCAAAAATCAATGAATATTGTAAATGCACAAACAGTAATTTCTCCGCATTGCAAGGTGCAATTCTGAAATTTTTTGCTTTTTCCTGCTCCTCTTAGCATGATAAAGAAGATTCAAAGAGAGTGAGATGTCAGCTCCTTTCATTCAGTCAGTAGCTTCAAACATTTCTGGTATATGAATAACATGATGTTTTTCAATGGCAAAAATCAATGAATATTGTAAATGCACAAACAGTAATTTCTCCGCATTGCAAGGTGCAATTCTGAAATTTTTTGATTTTCCTGCTCCTCTTAGCATGATAAAGAAGATTCAAAGAGAGTGAGATGCCAGCTCCTTTCATTCAGTCAGTAGCTTCAATCATTTCTGGATGTTTTTCAATGGCAAAAATCAATGAATATTGTAAATGCACAAACAGTAATTTCTCCGCATTGCAAGGTGCAATTCTGAAATTTTTTGCTTTTTCCTGCTCCTCTTAGCATGATAAAGAAGATTCAAAGAGAGTGAGATGCCAGCTCCTTTCGTTCAGTCAGTAGCTTCAATCATTTCTGGACGTTTTTCAATGGCAAAAATCATTGAATATTATAAATGCACAAACAGTAATTTCTCCGCATTGCAAGGTGCAATTCTGAAATTTTTTGCTTTTTCCTGCTCCTCTTAGCATGATAAAGAAGATTCAAAGAGAGTGAGATGCCAGCTCCTTTCATTCAGTCAGTAGCTTCAATCATTTCTGGTATATGAATAACATGATGTTTTTCAATGGCAAAAATCAATGAATATTGTAAATGCACAAACAGTAATTTCTCCGCATTGCAAGGTGCAATTCTGAAATTTTTTGCTTTTTCCTGCTCCTCTTAGCATGATAAAGAAGATTCAAAGAGAGTGAGATGCCAGCTCCTTTCATTCAGTCAGTAGCTTCAAACATTTCTGGTATATGAATAACATGATGTTTTTCAATGGCAAAAATCAATGAATATTGTAAATGCACAAACAGTAATTTCTCCGCATTGCAAGGTGCAAGTCTGAAATTTTTTGCTTTTTCCTGCTCCTCTTAGCATGATAAAGAAGATTCAAAGAGAGTGAGATGCCAGCTACTTTCATTCAGTCAGTAGCTTCAATCATTTCTGGACGTTTTTCAATGGTAAAAATCAATGAATATTGTAAATGCACAAACAGTAATTTCTCCACATTGCAAGGTGCAATTCTGAAATTTTTTGCTTTTTCCTGCTCCTCTTAGCATGATAAAGAAGATTCAAAGAGAGTGAGATGCCAGCTCCTTTCATTCAGTCAGTAGCTTCAAACATTTCTGGTATATGAATAACATGATGTTTTTCAATGGCAAAAATCAATGAATATTGTAAATGCACAAACAGTAATTTCTCCGCATTGCAAGGTGCAATTCTGAAATTTTTTGCTTTTTCCTGCTCCTCTTAGCATGATAAAGAAGATTCAAAGAGAGTGAGATGCCAGCTCCTTTCATTCAGTCAGTAGCTTCAAACATTTCTGGTATATGAATAACATGATGTTTTTCAATGGCAAAAATCAATGAATATTGTAAATGCACAAACAGTAATTTCTCCGCATTGCAAGGTGCAAGTCTGAAATTTTTTGCTTTTTCCTGCTCCTCTTAGCATGATAAAGAAGATTCAAAGAGAGTGAGATGCCAGCTACTTTCATTCAGTCAGTAGCTTCAATCATTTCTGGACGTTTTTCAATGGTAAAAATCAATGAATATTGTAAATGCACAAACAGTAATTTCTCCACATTGCAAGGTGCAATTCTGAAATTTTTTGCTTTTTCCTGCTCCTCTTAGCATGATAAAGAAGATTCAAAGAGAGTGAGATGCCAGCTCCTTTCATTCAGTCAGTAGCTTCAAACATTTCTGGTATATGAATAACATGATGTTTTTCAATGGCAAAAATCAATGAATATTGTAAATGCACAAACAGTAATTTCTCCGCATTGCAAGGTGCAATTCTGAAATTTTTTGCTTTTTCCTGCTCCTCTTAGCATGATAAAGAAGATTCAAAGAGAGTGAGATGCCAGCTCCTTTCATTCAGTCAGTAGCTTCAAACATTTCTGGTATATGAATAACATGATGTTTTTCAATGGCAAAAATCAATGAATATTATAAATGCACAAACAGTAATTTCTCCGCATTGCAAGGTGCAAGTCTGAAATTTTTTGCTTTTTCCTGCTCCTCTTAGCATGATAAAGAAGATTCAAAGAGAGTGAGATGCCAGCTACTTTCATTCAGTCAGTAGCTTCAATCATTTCTGGACGTTTTTCAATGGTAAAAATCAATGAATATTGTAAATGCACAAACAGTAATTTCTCCACATTGCAAGGTGCAATTCTGAAATTTTTTGCTTTTTCCTGCTCCTCTTAGCATGATAAAGAAGATTCAAAGAGAGTGAGATGCCAGCTCCTTTCATTCAGTCAGTAGCTTCAAACATTTCTGGTATATGAATAACATGATGTTTTTCAGAGGCAAAAATCAATGAATATTGTAAATGCACAAACAGTAATTTCTCCGCATTGCAAGGTGCAATTCTGAAATTTTTTGCTTTTTCCTGCTCCTCTTAGCATGATAAAGAAGATTCAAAGAGAGTGAGATGCCAGCTCCTTTCATTCAGTCAGTAGCTTCAATCATTTCTGGATGTTTTTCAATGGCAAAAATCAATGAATATTGTAAATGCACAAACTGTAATTTCTCCGCATTGCAAGGTGCAATTCTGAAATTTTTTGCTTTTTCCTGCTCCTCTTAGCATGATAAAGAAGATTCAAAGAGAGTGAGATGCCAGCTCCTTTCATTCAGTCAGTAGCTTCAATCATTTCTGGACGTTTTTCAATGGCAAAAACCAATGAATATTGTAAATGCACAAACAGTAATTTCTCCGCATTGCAAGGTGCAATTCTGAAATTTTTTGCTTTTTCCTGCTCCTCTTAGCATGATAAAGAAGATTCAAAGAGAGTGAGATGCCAGCTCCTTTCATTCAGTCAGTACCTTCAATCATTTCTGGACGTTTTTCATTGGCAAAAATCAATGAATATTGTAAATGCACAAACAGTAATTTCTCCGCATTGCAAGGTGCAATTCTGAAATTTTTTGCTTTTTCCCGCTCCTCTTAGCATGATAAAGAAGATTCAAAGAGAGTGAGGTGCCAGCTCCTTTCATTCAGTCAGTAGCTTCAAACATTTCTGGTATATGAATAACATGTTTTTCAATGGCAAAAATCAATGAATATTGTAAATGCACAAACAGTAATTTCTCCGCATTGCAAGGTGCAATTCTGAAATTTTTTGCTTTTTCCTGCTCCTCTTAGCATGATAAAGAAGATTCAAAGAGAGTGAGATGCCAGCTCCTTTCATTCAGTCAGTAGCTTCAATCATTTCTGGACGTTTTTCAATGGCAAAAATCAATGAATATTGTAAATGCACAAACAGTAATTTCTCCGCATTGCAAGGTGCAATTCTGAAATTTTTTGCTTTTTCCTGCTCCTCTTAGCATGATAAAGAAGATTCAAAGAGAGTGAGATGTCAGCTCCTTTCATTCAGTCAGTAGCTTCAAACATTTCTGGTATATGAATAACATGATGTTTTTCAATGGCAAAAATCAATGAATATTGTAAATGCACAAACAGTAATTTCTCCGCATTGCAAGGTGCAATTCTGAAATTTTTTGCTTTTTCCTGCTCCTCTTAGCATGATAAAGAAGATTCAAAGAGAGTGAGATGCCAGCTCCTTTCATTCAGTCAGTAGCTTCAATCATTTCTGGATGTTTTTCAATGGCAAAAATCAATGAATATTATAAATGCACAAACAGTAATTTCTCCGCATTGCAAGGTGCAATTCTGAAATTTTTTGCTTTTTCCCGCTCCTCTTAGCATGATAAAGAAGATTCAAAGAGAGTGAGGTGCCAGCTCCTTTCATTCAGTCAGTAGCTTCAAACATTTCTGGTATATGAATAACATGTTTTTCAATGGCAAAAATCAATGAATATTGTAAATGCACAAACAGTAATTTCTCCGCATTGCAAGGTGCAATTCTGAAATTTTTTGCTTTTTCCTGCTCCTCTTAGCATGATAAAGAAGATTCAAAGAGAGTGAGATGCCAGCTCCTTTCATTCAGTCAGTAGCTTCAATCATTTCTGGACGTTTTTCAATGGCAAAAATCAATGAATATTGTAAATGCACAAACAGTAATTTCTCCGCATTGCAAGGTGCAATTCTGAAATTTTTTGCTTTTTCCTGCTCCTCTTAGCATGATAAAGAAGATTCAAAGAGAGTGAGATGTCAGCTCCTTTCATTCAGTCAGTAGCTTCAAACATTTCTGGTATATGAATAACATGATGTTTTTCAATGGCAAAAATCAATGAATATTGTAAATGCACAAACAGTAATTTCTCCGCATTGCAAGGTGCAATTCTGAAATTTTTTGCTTTTTCCTGCTCCTCTTAGCATGATAAAGAAGATTCAAAGAGAGTGAGATGCCAGCTCCTTTCATTCAGTCAGTAGCTTCAATCATTTCTGGATGTTTTTCAATGGCAAAAATCAATGAATATTGTAAATGCACAAACAGTAATTTCTCCGCATTGCAAGGTGCAATTCTGAAATTTTTTGCTTTTTCCTGCTCCTCTTAGCATGATAAAGAAGATTCAAAGAGAGTGAGATGCCAGCTCCTTTCGTTCAGTCAGTAGCTTCAATCATTTCTGGACGTTTTTCAATGGCAAAAATCATTGAATATTATAAATGCACAAACAGTAATTTCTCCGCATTGCAAGGTGCAATTCTGAAATTTTTTACTTTTTCCTGCTCCTCTTAGCATGATAAAGAAGATTCAAAGAGAGTGAGATGCCAGCTCCTTTCATTCAGTCAGTAGCTTCAATCATTTCTGGTATATGAATAACATGATGTTTTTCAATGGCAAAAATCAATGAATATTGTAAATGCACAAACAGTAATTTCTCCGCATTGCAAGGTGCAATTCTGAAATTTTTTGCTTTTTCCTGCTCCTCTTAGCATGATAAAGAAGATTCAAAGAGAGTGAGATGCCAGCTCCTTTCATTCAGTCAGTAGCTTCAAACATTTCTGGTATATGAATAACATGATGTTTTTCAATGGCAAAAATCAATGAATATTGTAAATGCACAAACAGTAATTTCTCCGCATTGCAAGGTGCAAGTCTGAAATTTTTTGCTTTTTCCTGCTCCTCTTAGCATGATAAAGAAGATTCAAAGAGAGTGAGATGCCAGCTACTTTCATTCAGTCAGTAGCTTCAATCATTTCTGGACGTTTTTCAATGGTAAAAATCAATGAATATTGTAAATGCACAAACAGTAATTTCTCCACATTGCAAGGTGCAATTCTGAAATTTTTTGCTTTTTCCTGCTCCTCTTAGCATGATAAAGAAGATTCAAAGAGAGTGAGATGCCAGCTCCTTTCATTCAGTCAGTAGCTTCAAACATTTCTGGTATATGAATAACATGATGTTTTTCAATGGCAAAAATCAATGAATATTGTAAATGCACAAACAGTAATTTCTCCGCATTGCAAGGTGCAATTCTGAAATTTTTTGCTTTTTCCTGCTCCTCTTAGCATGATAAAGAAGATTCAAAGAGAGTGAGATGCCAGCTCCTTTCATTCAGTCAGTAGCTTCAAACATTTCTGGTATATGAATAACATGATGTTTTTCAATGGCAAAAATCAATGAATATTGTAAATGCACAAACAGTAATTTCTCCGCATTGCAAGGTGCAAGTCTGAAATTTTTTGCTTTTTCCTGCTCCTCTTAGCATGATAAAGAAGATTCAAAGAGAGTGAGATGCCAGCTACTTTCATTCAGTCAGTAGCTTCAATCATTTCTGGACGTTTTTCAATGGTAAAAATCAATGAATATTGTAAATGCACAAACAGTAATTTCTCCACATTGCAAGGTGCAATTCTGAAATTTTTTGCTTTTTCCTGCTCCTCTTAGCATGATAAAGAAGATTCAAAGAGAGTGAGATGCCAGCTCCTTTCATTCAGTCAGTAGCTTCAAACATTTCTGGTATATGAATAACATGATGTTTTTCAATGGCAAAAATCAATGAATATTGTAAATGCACAAACAGTAATTTCTCCGCATTGCAAGGTGCTATTCTGAAATTTTTTGCTTTTTCCTGCTCCTCTTAGCATGATAAAGAAGATTCAAAGAGAGTGAGATGCCAGCTCCTTTCATTCAGTCAGTAGCTTCAATCATTTCTGGATGTTTTTCAATGGCAAAAATCAATTAATATTGAAAATGCACAAACTGTAATTTCTCCGCATTGCAAGGTGCAATTCTGAAATTTTTTGCTTTTTCCTGCTCCTCTTAGCATGATAAAGAAGATTCAAAGAGAGTGAGATGTCAGCTCCTTTCATTCAGTCAGTAGCTTCAAACATTTCTAGTATATGAATAACATGATGTTTTTCAATGGCAAAAATCAATGAATATTGTAAATGCACAAACAGTAATTTCTCCGCATTGCAAGGTGCAATTCTGAAATTTTTTGCTTTTTCCTGCTCCTCTTAGCATGATAAAGAAGATTCAAAGAGAGTGAGATGCCAGCTCCTTTCATTCAGTCAGTAGCTTCAATCATTTCTGGATGTTTTTCAATGGCAAAAATCAATGAATATTGTAAATGCACAAACAGTAATTTCTCCGCATTGCAAGGTGCAATTCTGAAATTTTTTGCTTTTTCCTGCTCCTCTTAGCATGATAAAGAAGATTCAAAGAGAGTGAGATGCCAGCTCCTTTCGTTCAGTCAGTAGCTTCAATCATTTCTGGACGTTTTTCAATGGCAAAAATCATTGAATATTATAAATGCACAAACAGTAATTTCTCCGCATTGCAAGGTGCAATTCTGAAATTTTTTGCTTTTTCCCGCTCCTCTTAGCATGATAAAGAAGATTCAAAGAGAGTGAGGTGCCAGCTCCTTTCATTCAGTCAGTAGCTTCAAACATTTCTGGTATATGAATAACATGTTTTTCAATGGCAAAAATCAATGAATATTGTAAATGCACAAACAGTAATTTCTCCGCATTGCAAGGTGCAATTCTGAAATTTTTTGCTTTTTCCTGCTCCTCTTAGCATGATAAAGAAGATTCAAAGAGAGTGAGATGCCAGCTCCTTTCATTCAGTCAGTAGCTTCAATCATTTCTGGACGTTTTTCAATGGCAAAAATCAATGAATATTGTAAATGCACAAACAGTAATTTCTCCGCATTGCAAGGTGCAATTCTGAAATTTTTTGCTTTTTCCTGCTCCTCTTAGCATGATAAAGAAGATTCAAAGAGAGTGAGATGTCAGCTCCTTTCAGTCAGTAGCTTCAAACATTTCTGGTATATGAATAACATGATGTTTTTCAATGGCAAAAATCAATGAATATTGTAAATGCACAAACAGTAATTTCTCCGCATTGCAAGGTGCAATTCTGAAATTTTTTGCTTTTTCCTGCTCCTCTTAGCATGATAAAGAAGATTCAAAGAGAGTGAGATGCCAGCTCCTTTCATTCAGTCAGTAGCTTCAATCATTTCTGGATGTTTTTCAATGGCAAAAATCAATGAATATTGTAAATGCACAAACAGTAATTTCTCCGCATTGCAAGGTGCAATTCTGAAATTTTTTGCTTTTTCCTGCTCCTCTTAGCATGATAAAGAAGATTCAAAGAGAGTGAGATGCCAGCTCCTTTCGTTCAGTCAGTAGCTTCAATCATTTCTGGACGTTTTTCAATGGCAAAAATCATTGAATATTATAAATGCACAAACAGTAATTTCTCCGCATTGCAAGGTGCAATTCTGAAATTTTTTACTTTTTCCTGCTCCTCTTAGCATGATAAAGAAGATTCAAAGAGAGTGAGATGCCAGCTCCTTTCATTCAGTCAGTAGCTTCAATCATTTCTGGTATATGAATAACATGATGTTTTTCAATGGCAAAAATCAATGAATATTGTAAATGCACAAACAGTAATTTCTCCGCATTGCAAGGTGCAATTCTGAAATTTTTTGCTTTTTCCTGCTCCTCTTAGCATGATAAAGAAGATTCAAAGAGAGTGAGATGCCAGCTCCTTTCATTCAGTCAGTAGCTTCAAACATTTCTGGTATATGAATAACATGATGTTTTTCAATGGCAAAAATCAATGAATATTGTAAATGCACAAACAGTAATTTCTCCGCATTGCAAGGTGCAAGTCTGAAATTTTTTGCTTTTTCCTGCTCCTCTTAGCATGATAAAGAAGATTCAAAGAGAGTGAGATGCCAGCTACTTTCATTCAGTCAGTAGCTTCAATCATTTCTGGACGTTTTTCAATGGTAAAAATCAATGAATATTGTAAATGCACAAACAGTAATTTCTCCACATTGCAAGGTGCAATTCTGAAATTTTTTGCTTTTTCCTGCTCCTCTTAGCATGATAAAGAAGATTCAAAGAGAGTGAGATGCCAGCTCCTTTCATTCAGTCAGTAGCTTCAAACATTTCTGGTATATGAATAACATGATGTTTTTCAATGGCAAAAATCAATGAATATTGTAAATGCACAAACAGTAATTTCTCCGCATTGCAAGGTGCAATTCTGAAATTTTTTGCTTTTTCCTGCTCCTCTTAGCATGATAAAGAAGATTCAAAGAGAGTGAGATGCCAGCTCCTTTCATTCAGTCAGTAGCTTCAAACATTTCTGGTATATGAATAACATGATGTTTTTCAATGGCAAAAATCAATGAATATTGTAAATGCACAAACAGTAATTTCTCCGCATTGCAAGGTGCAAGTCTGAAATTTTTTGCTTTTTCCTGCTCCTCTTAGCATGATAAAGAAGATTCAAAGAGAGTGAGATGCCAGCTACTTTCATTCAGTCAGTAGCTTCAATCATTTCTGGACGTTTTTCAATGGTAAAAATCAATGAATATTGTAAATGCACAAACAGTAATTTCTCCACATTGCAAGGTGCAATTCTGAAATTTTTTGCTTTTTCCTGCTCCTCTTAGCATGATAAAGAAGATTCAAAGAGAGTGAGATGCCAGCTCCTTTCATTCAGTCAGTAGCTTCAAACATTTCTGGTATATGAATAACATGATGTTTTTCAATGGCAAAAATCAATGAATATTGTAAATGCACAAACAGTAATTTCTCCGCATTGCAAGGTGCAAGTCTGAAATTTTTTGCTTTTTCCTGCTCCTCTTAGCATGATAAAGAAGATTCAAAGAGAGTGAGATGCCAGCTACTTTCATTCAGTCAGTAGCTTCAATCATTTCTGGACGTTTTTCAATGGTAAAAATCAATGAATATTGTAAATGCACAAACAGTAATTTCTCCACATTGCAAGGTGCAATTCTGAAATTTTTTGCTTTTTCCTGCTCCTCTTAGCATGATAAAGAAGATTCAAAGAGAGTGAGATGCCAGCTCCTTTCATTCAGTCAGTAGCTTCAAACATTTCTGGTATATGAATAACATGATGTTTTTCAATGGCAAAAATCAATGAATATTGTAAATGCACAAACAGTAATTTCTCCGCATTGCAAGGTGCTATTCTGAAATTTTTTGCTTTTTCCTGCTCCTCTTAGCATGATAAAGAAGATTCAAAGAGAGTGAGATGCCAGCTCCTTTCATTCAGTCAGTAGCTTCAATCATTTCTGGATGTTTTTCAATGGCAAAAATCAATGAATATTGTAAATGCACAAACTGTAATTTCTCCGCATTGCAAGGTGCAATTCTGAAATTTTTTGCTTTTTCCTGCTCCTCTTAGCATGATAAAGAAGATTCAAAGAGAATGAGATGCCAGCTCCTTTCATTCAGTCAGTAGCTTCAATCATTTCTGGACGTTTTTCAATGGCAAAAATCAATGAATATTGTAAATGCACAAACAGTAATTTCTCCGCATTGCAAGGTGCAATTCTGAAATTTTTTGCTTTTTCCTGCTCCTCTTAGCATGATAAAGAAGATTCAAAGAGAGTGAGATGCCAGCTCCTTTCATTCAGTCAGTAGCTTCAATCATTTCTGGACGTTTTTCAATGGCAAAAATCAATGAATATTGTAAATGCACAAACAGTAATTTCTCCGCATTGCATGGTGCAATTCTGAAATTTTTTGCTTTTTCCCGCTCCTCTTAGCATGATAAAGAAGATTCAAAGAGAGTGAGGTGCCAGCTCCTTTCATTCAGTCAGTAGCTTCAAACATTTCTGGTATATGAATAACATGTTTTTCAATGGCAAAAATCAATGAATATTGTAAATGCACAAACAGTAATTTCTCCGCATTGCAAGTTGCAATTCTGAAATTTTTTGCTTTTTCCTGCTCCTCTTAGCATGATAAAGAAGATTCAAAGAGAGTGAGATGCCAGCTCCTTTCATTCAGTCAGTAGCTTCAATCATTTCTGGACGTTTTTCAATGGCAAAAATCAATGAATATTGTAAATGCACAAACAGTAATTTCTCCGCATTGCAAGGTGCAATTCTGAAATTTTTTGCTTTTTCCTGCTCCTCTTAGCATGATAAAGAAGATTCAAAGAGAGAGAGATGCCAGCTCCTTTCATTCAGTCAGTAGCTTCAATCATTTCTGGACGTTTTTCAATGGCAAAAATCAATGAATATTGTAAATGCACAAACAGTAATTTCTCCGCATTGCAAGGTGCAATTCTGAAATTTTTTGCTTTTTCCTGCTCCTCTTAGCATGATAAAGAAGATTCAAAGAGAGTGAGATGCCAGCTCCTTTCATTCAGTCAGTAGCTTCAAACATTTCTGGTATATGAATAACATGATGTTTTTCAATGGCAAAAATCAATGAATATTGTAAATGCACAAACAGTAATTTCTCCGCATTGCAAGGTGCAATTCTGAAATTTTTTGCTTTTTCCTGCTCCTCTTAGCATGATAAAGAAGATTCAAAGAGAGTGAGATGCCAGCTCCTTTCATTCAGTCAGTAGCTTCAATCATTTCTGGATGTTTTTCAATGGCAAAAATCAATGAATATTGTAAATGCACAAACAGTAATTTCTCCGCATTGCAAGGTGCAATTCTGAAATTTTTTGCTTTTTCCTGCTCCTCTTAGCATGATAAAGAAGATTCAAAGAGAGTGAGATGCCAGCTCCTTTCGTTCAGTCAGTAGCTTCAATCATTTCTGGACGTTTTTCAATGGCAAAAATCATTGAATATTATAAATGCACAAACAGTAATTTCTCCGCATTGCAAGGTGCAATTCTGAAATTTTTTGCTTTTTCCCGCTCCTCTTAGCATGATAAAGAAGATTCAAAGAGAGTGAGGTGCCAGCTCCTTTCATTCAGTCAGTAGCTTCAAACATTTCTGGTATATGAATAACCTGTTTTTCAATGGCAAAAATCAATGAATATTGTAAATGCACAAACAGTAATTTCTCCGCATTGCAAGGTGCAATTCTGAAATTTTTTGCTTTTTCCTGCTCCTCTTAGCATGATAAAGAAGATTCAAAGAGAGTGAGATGCCAGCTCCTTTCATTCAGTCAGTAGCTTCAATCATTTCTGGACGTTTTTCAATGGCAAAAATCAATGAATATTGTAAATGCACAAACAGTAATTTCTCCGCATTGCAAGGTGCAATTCTGAAATTTTTTGCTTTTTCCTGCTCCTCTTAGCATGATAAAGAAGATTCAAAGAGAGTGAGATGCCAGCTCCTTTCATTCAGTCAGTAGCTTCAAACATTTCTGGTATATGAATAACATGATGTTTTTCAATGGCAAAAATCAATGAATATTGTAAATGCACAAACAGTAATTTCTCCGCATTGCAAGGTGCAAGTCTGAAATTTTTTGCTTTTTCCTGCTCCTCTTAGCATGATAAAGAAGATTCAAAGAGAGTGAGATGCCAGCTACTTTCATTCAGTCAGTAGCTTCAATCATTTCTGGACGTTTTTCAATGGTAAAAATCAATGAATATTGTAAATGCACAAACAGTAATTTCTCCACATTGCAAGGTGCAATTCTGAAATTTTTTGCTTTTTCCTGCTCCTCTTAGCATGATAAAGAAGATTCAAAGAGAGTGAGATGCCAGCTCCTTTCATTCAGTCAGTAGCTTCAAACATTTCTGGTATATGAATAACATGATGTTTTTCAATGGCAAAAATCAATGAATATTGTAAATGCACAAACAGTAATTTCTCCGCATTGCAAGGTGCAATTCTGAAATTTTTTGCTTTTTCCTGCTCCTCTTAGCATGATAAAGAAGATTCAAAGAGAGTGAGATGCCAGCTCCTTTCATTCAGTCAGTAGCTTCAAACATTTCTGGTATATGAATAACATGATGTTTTTCAATGGCAAAAATCAATGAATATTGTAAATGCACAAACAGTAATTTCTCCGCATTGCAAGGTGCAAGTCTGAAATTTTTTGCTTTTTCCTGCTCCTCTTAGCATGATAAAGAAGATTCAAAGAGAGTGAGATGCCAGCTACTTTCATTCAGTCAGTAGCTTCAATCATTTCTGGACGTTTTTCAATGGTAAAAATCAATGAATATTGTAAATGCACAAACAGTAATTTCTCCACATTGCAAGGTGCAATTCTGAAATTTTTTGCTTTTTCCTGCTCCTCTTAGCATGATAAAGAAGATTCAAAGAGAGTGAGATGCCAGCTCCTTTCATTCAGTCAGTAGCTTCAAACATTTCTGGTATATGAATAACATGATGTTTTTCAATGGCAAAAATCAATGAATATTGTAAATGCACAAACAGTAATTTCTCCGCATTGCAAGGTGCTATTCTGAAATTTTTTGCTTTTTCCTGCTCCTCTTAGCATGATAAAGAAGATTCAAAGAGAGTGAGATGCCAGCTCCTTTCATTCAGTCAGTAGCTTCAATCATTTCTGGATGTTTTTCAATGGCAAAAATCAATGAATATTGTAAATGCACAAACTGTAATTTCTCCGCATTGCAAGGTGCAATTCTGAAATTTTTTGCTTTTTCCTGCTCCTCTTAGCATGATAAAGAAGATTCAAAGAGAATGAGATGCCAGCTCCTTTCATTCAGTCAGTAGCTTCAATCATTTCTGGACGTTTTTCAATGGCAAAAATCAATGAATATTGTAAATGCACAAACAGTAATTTCTCCGCATTGCAAGGTGCAATTCTGAAATTTTTTGCTTTTTCCTGCTCCTCTTAGCATGATAAAGAAGATTCAAAGAGAGTGAGATGCCAGCTCCTTTCATTCAGTCAGTAGCTTCAATCATTTCTGGATGTTTTTCAATGGCAAAAATCAATGAATATTGTAAATGCACAAACAGTAATTTCTCCGCATTGCAAGGTGCAATTCTGAAATTTTTTGCTTTTTCCTGCTCCTCTTAGCATGATAAAGAAGATTCAAAGAGAGTGAGATGCCAGCTCCTTTCGTTCAGTCAGTAGCTTCAATCATTTCTGGACGTTTTTCAATGGCAAAAATCATTGAATATTATAAATGCACAAACAGTAATTTCTCCGCATTGCAAGGTGCAATTCTGAAATTTTTTACTTTTTCCTGCTCCTCTTAGCATGATAAAGAAGATTCAAAGAGAGTGAGATGCCAGCTCCTTTCATTCAGTCAGTAGCTTCAATCATTTCTGGTATATGAATAACATGATGTTTTTCAATGGCAAAAATCAATGAATATTGTAAATGCACAAACAGTAATTTCTCCGCATTGCAAGGTGCAATTCTGAAATTTTTTGCTTTTTCCTGCTCCTCTTAGCATGATAAAGAAGATTCAAAGAGAGTGAGATGCCAGCTCCTTTCATTCAGTCAGTAGCTTCAAACATTTCTGGTATATGAATAACATGATGTTTTTCAATGGCAAAAATCAATGAATATTGTAAATGCACAAACAGTAATTTCTCCGCATTGCAAGGTGCAAGTCTGAAATTTTTTGCTTTTTCCTGCTCCTCTTAGCATGATAAAGAAGATTCAAAGAGAGTGAGATGCCAGCTACTTTCATTCAGTCAGTAGCTTCAATCATTTCTGGACGTTTTTCAATGGTAAAAATCAATGAATATTGTAAATGCACAAACAGTAATTTCTCCACATTGCAAGGTGCAATTCTGAAATTTTTTGCTTTTTCCTGCTCCTCTTAGCATGATAAAGAAGATTCAAAGAGAGTGAGATGCCAGCTCCTTTCATTCAGTCAGTAGCTTCAAACATTTCTGGTATATGAATAACATGATGTTTTTCAATGGCAAAAATCAATGAATATTGTAAATGCACAAACAGTAATTTCTCCGCATTGCAAGGTGCAATTCTGAAATTTTTTGCTTTTTCCTGCTCCTCTTAGCATGATAAAGAAGATTCAAAGAGAGTGAGATGCCAGCTCCTTTCATTCAGTCAGTAGCTTCAAACATTTCTGGTATATGAATAACATGATGTTTTTCAATGGCAAAAATCAATGAATAATGTAAATGCACAAACAGTAATTTCTCCGCATTGCAAGGTGCAAGTCTGAAATTTTTTGCTTTTTCCTGCTCCTCTTAGCATGATAAAGAAGATTCAAAGAGAGTGAGATGCCAGCTACTTTCATTCAGTCAGTAGCTTCAATCATTTCTGGACGTTTTTCAATGGTAAAAATCAATGAATATTGTAAATGCACAAACAGTAATTTCTCCACATTGCAAGGTGCAATTCTGAAATTTTTTGCTTTTTCCTGCTCCTCTTAGCATGATAAAGAAGATTCAAAGAGAGTGAGATGCCAGCTCCTTTCATTCAGTCAGTAGCTTCAAACATTTCTGGTATATGAATAACATGATGTTTTTCAATGGCAAAAATCAATGAATATTGTAAATGCACAAACAGTAATTTCTCCGCATTGCAAGGTGCTATTCTGAAATTTTTTGCTTTTTCCTGCTCCTCTTAGCATGGTAAAGAAGATTCAAAGAGAGTGAGATGCCAGCTCCTTTCATTCAGTCAGTAGCTTCAATCATTTCTGGATGTTTTTCAATGGCAAAAATCAATGAATATTGTAAATGCACAAACTGTAATTTCTCCGCATTGCAAGGTGCAATTCTGAAATTTTTTGCTTTTTCCTGCTCCTCTTAGCATAATAAAGAAGATTCAAAGAGAATGAGATGCCAGCTCCTTTCATTCAGTCAGTAGCTTCAATCATTTCTGGACGTTTTTCAATGGCAAAAATCAATGAATATTGTAAATGCACAAACAGTAATTTCTCCGCATTGCAAGGTGCAATTCTGAAATTTTTTGCTTTTTCCTGCTCCTCTTAGCATGATAAAGAAGATTCAAAGAGAGTGAGATGCCAGCTCCTTTCATTCAGTCAGTAGCTTCAATCATTTCTGGACGTTTTTCAATGGCAAAAATCAATGAATATTGTAAATGCACAAACAGTAATTTCTCCGCATTGCAAGGTGCAATTCTGAAATTTTTTGCTTTTTCCCGCTCCTCTTAGCATGATAAAGAAGATTCAAAGAGAGTGAGGTGCCAGCTCCTTTCATTCAGTCAGTAGCTTCAAACATTTCTGGTATATGAATAACATGTTTTTCAATGGCAAAAATCAATGAATATTGTAAATGCACAAACAGTAATTTCTCCGCATTGCAAGTTGCAATTCTGAAATTTTTTGCTTTTTCCTGCTCCTCTTAGCATGATAAAGAAGATTCAAAGAGAGTGAGATGCCAGCTCCTTTCATTCAGTCAGTAGCTTCAATCATTTCTGGACGTTTTTCAATGGCAAAAATCAATGAATATTGTAAATGCACAAACAGTAATTTCTCCGCATTGCAAGGTGCAATTCTGAAATTTTTTGCTTTTTCCTGCTCCTCTTAGCATGATAAAGAAGATTCAAAGAGAGAGAGATGCCAGCTCCTTTCATTCAGTCAGTAGCTTCAATCATTTCTGGACGTTTTTCAATGGCAAAAATCAATGAATATTGTAAATGCACAAACAGTAATTTCTCCGCATTGCAAGGTGCAATTCTGAAATTTTTTGCTTTTTCCTGCTCCTCTTAGCATGATAAAGAAGATTCAAAGAGAGTGAGATGCCAGCTCCTTTCATTCAGTCAGTAGCTTCAAACATTTCTGGTATATGAATAACATGATGTTTTTCAATGGCAAAAATCAATGAATATTGTAAATGCACAAACAGTAATTTCTCCGCATTGCAAGGTGCTATTCTGAAATTTTTTGCTTTTTCCTGCTCCTCTTAGCATGATAAAGAAGATTCAAAGAGAGTGAGATGCCAGCTCCTTTCATTCAGTCAGTAGCTTCAATCATTTCTGGATGTTTTTCAATGGCAAAAATCAATGAATATTGTAAATGCACAAACTGTAATTTCTCCGCATTGCAAGGTGCAATTCTGAAATTTTTTGCTTTTTCCTGCTCCTCTTAGCATGATAAAGAAGATTCAAAGAGAATGAGATGCCAGCTCCTTTTATTCAGTCAGTAGCTTCAATCATTTCTGGACGTTTTTCAATGGCAAAAATCAATGAATATTGTAAATGCACAAACAGTAATTTCTCCGCATTGCAAGGTGCAATTCTGAAATTTTTTGCTTTTTCCTGCTCCTCTTAGCATGATAAAGAAGATTCAAAGAGAGTGAGATGCCAGCTCCTTTCATTCAGTCAGTACCTTCAATCATTTCTGGACGTTTTTCAATGGCAAAAATCAATGAATATTGTAAATGCACAAACAGTAATTTCTCCGCATTGCAAGGTGCAATTCTGAAATTTTTTGCTTTTTCCCGCTCCTCTTAGCATGATAAAGAAGATTCAAAGAGAGTGAGGTGCCAGCTCCTTTCATTCAGTCAGTAGCTTCAAACATTTCTGGTATATGAATAACATGTTTTTCAATGGCAAAAATCAATGAATATTGTAAATGCACAAACAGTAATTTCTCCGCATTGCAAGGTGCAATTCTGAAATTTTTTGCTTTTTCCTGCTCCTCTTAGCATGATAAAGAAGATTCAAAGAGAGTGAGATGCCAGCTCCTTTCATTCAGTCAGTAGCTTCAATCATTTCTGGACGTTTTTCAATGGCAAAAATCAATGAATATTGTAAATGCACAAACAGTAATTTCTCCGCATTGCAAGGTGCAATTCTGAAATTTTTTGCTTTTTCCTGCTCCTCTTAGCATGATAAAGAAGATTCAAAGAGAGAGAGATGCCAGCTCCTTTCATTCAGTCAGTAGCTTCAATCATTTCTGGACGTTTTTCAATGGCAAAAATCAATGAATATTGTAAATGCACAAACAGTAATTTCTCCGCATTGCAAGGTGCAATTCTGAAATTTTTTGCTTTTTCCTGCTCCTCTTAGCATGATAAAGAAGATTCAAAGAGAGTGAGATGCCAGCTCCTTTCATTCAGTCAGTAGCTTCAAACATTTCTGGTATATGAATAACATGATGTTTTTCAATGGCAAAAATCAATGAATATTGTAAATGCACAAACAGTAATTTCTCCGCATTGCAAGGTGCAAGTCTGAAATTTTTTGCTTTTTCCTGCTCCTCTTAGCATGATAAAGAAGATTCAAAGAGAGTGAGATGCCAGCTACTTTCATTCAGTCAGTAGCTTCAATCATTTCTGGACGTTTTTCAATGGTAAAAATCAATGAATATTGTAAATGCACAAACAGTAATTTCTCCACATTGCAAGGTGCAATTCTGAAATTTTTTGCTTTTTCCTGCTCCTCTTAGCATGATAAAGAAGATTCAAAGAGAGTGAGATGCCAGCTCCTTTCATTCAGTCAGTAGCTTCAAACATTTCTGATATATGAATAACATGATGTTTTTCAATGGCAAAAATCAATGAATATTGTAAATGCACAAACAGTAATTTCTCCACATTGCAAGGTGCAATTCTGAAATTTTTTGCTTTTTCCTGCTCCTCTTAGCATGATAAAGAAGATTCAAAGAGAGTGAGATGCCAGCTCCTTTCATTCAGTCAGTAGCTTCAAACATTTCTGGTATATGAATAACATGATGTTTTTCAATGGCAAAAATCAATGAATATTGTAAATGCACAAACAGTAATTTCTCCGCATTGCAAGGTGCAATTCTGAAATTTTTTGCTTTTTCCTGCTCCTCTTAGCATGATAAAGAAGATTCAAAGAGAGTGAGATGCCAGCTCCTTTCATTCAGTCAGTAGCTTCAATCATTTCTGGACGTTTTTCAATGGCAAAAATCAATGAATATTGTAAATGCACAAACAGTAATTTCTCCGCATTGCAAGGTGCAATTCTGAAATTTTTTGCTTTTTCCTGCTCCTCTTAGCATGATAAAGAAGATTCAAAGAGAGTGAGATGTCAGCTCCTTTCATTCAGTCATTAGCTTCAAACATTTCTGGTATATGAATAACATGATGTTTTTCAATGGCAAAAATCAATGAATATTGTAAATGCACAAACAGTAATTTCTCCGCATTGCAAGGTGCAATTCTGAAATTTTTTGCTTTTTCCTGCTCCTCTTAGCATGATAAAGAAGATTCAAAGAGAGTGAGATGCCAGCTCCTTTCATTCAGTCAGTAGCTTCAATCATTTCTGGACGTTTTTCAATGGCAAAAATCAATGAATATTGTAAATGCACAAACAGTAATTTCTCCGCATTGCAAGGTGCAATTCTGAAATTTTTTGCTTTTTCCTGCTCCTCTTAGCATGATAAAGAAGATTCAAAGAGAGTGAGATACCAGCTCCTTTCGTTCAGTCAGTAGCTTCAATCATTTCTGGACATTTTTCAATGGCAAAAATCATTGAATATTATAAATGCACAAACAGTAATTTCTCCGCATTGCAAGGTGCAATTCTGAAATTTTTTACTTTTTCCTGCTCCTCTTAGCATGATAAAGAAGATTCAAAGAGAGTGAGATGCCAGCTCCTTTCATTCAGTCAGTAGCTTCAATCATTTCTGGTATATGAATAACATGATGTTTTTCAATGGCAAAAATCAATGAATATTGTAAATGCACAAACAGTAATTTCTCCGCATTGCAAGGTGCAATTCTGAAATTTTTTGCTTTTTCCTGCTCCTCTTAGCATGATAAAGAAGATTCAAAGAGAGTGAGATGCCAGCTCCTTTCATTCAGTCAGTAGCTTCAATCATTTCTGGACGTTTTTCAATGGCAAAAATCAATGAATATTGTAAATGCACAAACAGTAATTTCTCCGCATTGCAAGGTGCAATTCTGAAATTTTTTGCTTTTTCCTGCTCCTCTTAGCATGATAAACAAGATTCAAAGAGAGTGAGATGCCAGCTCCTTTCATTCAGTCAGTAGCTTCAATCATTTCTGGACGTTTTTCAATGGTAAAAATCAATGAATATTGTAAATGCACAAACAGTAATTTCTCCGCATTGCAAGGTGCAATTCTGAAATTTTTTGCTTTTTCCTGCTCCTCTTAGCATGATAAAGAAGATTCAAAGAGAGTGAGATGCCAGCTCCTTTCATTCAGTCAGTAGCTTCAATCATTTCTGGACGTTTTTCAATGGCAAAAATCAATGAATATTGTAAATGCACAAACAGTAATTTCTCCGCATTGCAAGGTGCAATTCTGAAATTTTTTGCTTTTTCCTGCTCCTCTTAGCATGATAAAGAAGATTCAAAGAGAGTGAGATGCCAGCTCCTTTCATTCAGTCAGTAGCTTCAATCATTTCTGGTATATGAATAACATGATGTTTTTCAATGGCAAAAATCAATGAATATTGTAAATGCACAAACAGTAATTTCTCCGCATTGCAAGGTGCAATTCTGAAATTTTTTGCTTTTTCCTGCTCCTCTTAGCATGATAAAGAAGATTCAAAGAGAGTGAGATGCCAGCTCCTTTCATTCAGTCAGTAGCTTCAATCATTTCTGGACGTTTTTCAATGGCAAAAATCAATGAATATTGTAAATGCACAAACAGTAATTTCTCCGCATTGCAAGGTGCAATTCTGAAATTTTTTGCTTTTTCCTGCTCCTCTTAGCATGATAAACATGATTCAAAGAGAGTGAGTTGCCAGCTCCTTTCATTCAGTCAGTAGCTTCAATCATTTCTGGACGTTTTTCAATTGCAAAAATCAATGAATATTGTAAATGCACAAACAGTAATTTCTCCGCATTGCAAGGTGCAATTCTGAAATTTTTTGCTTTTTCCTGCTCCTCTTAGCATGATAAAGACGATTCAAAGAGAGTGAGATGCCAGCTACTTTCATTCAGTCAGTAGCTTCAATCATTTCTGGTATATGAATAACATGATGTTTTTCAATGGCAAAAATCAATGAATATTGTAAATGCACAAACAGTAATTTCTCCGCATTGCAAGGTGCAATTGTGAAATTTTTTGCTTTTTCCTGCTCCTCTTAGCATGATAAAGAAGATTCAAAGAGAGTGAGGTGCCAGCTTCTTTCATTCAGTCAGTAGCTTCAATCATTTCTGGACGTTTTTCAATGGCAAAAATCAATGAATATTGTAAATGCACAAACAGTAATTTCTCCGCATTGCAAGGTGCAATTCTGAAATTTTTTGCTTTTTCCTGCTCCTCTTAGCATGATAAAGAAGATTCAAAGAGAGTGAGATGCCAGCTCCTTTCATTCAGTCAGTAGCTTCAATCATTTCTGGATGTTTTTCAATGGCAAAAATCAATGAATATTGTAAATGCACAAACAGTAATTTCTCCGCATTGCAAGGTGCAATTCTGAAATTTTTTGCTTTTTCCTGCTCCTCTTAGCATGATAAAGAAGATTCAAAGAGAGTGAGATGCCAGCTCCTTTCATTCAGTCAGTAGCTTCAAACATTTCTGGTATATGAATAACATGATGTTTTTCAATGGCAAAAATCAATGAATATTGTAAATGCACAAACAGTAATTTCTCCGCATTGCAAGGTGCAAGTCTGAAATTTTTTGCTTTTTCCTGCTCCTCTTAGCATGATAAAGAAGATTCAAAGAGAGTGAGATGCCAGCTACTTTCATTCAGTCAGTAGCTTCAATCATTTCTGGACGTTTTTCAATGGTAAAAATCAATGAATATTGTAAATGCACAAACAGTAATTTCTCCACATTGCAAGGTGCAATTCTGAAATTTTTTGCTTTTTCCTGCTCCTCTTAGCATGATAAAGAAGATTCAAAGAGAGTGAGATGCCAGCTCCTTTCATTCAGTCAGTAGCTTCAAACATTTCTGGTATATGAATAACATGATGTTTTCAATGGCAAAAATCAATGAATATTGTAAATGCACAAACAGTAATTTCTCCGCATTGCAAGGTGCAATTATGAAATTTTTTGCTTTTTCCTGCTCCTCTTAGCATGATAAAGAAGATTCAAAGAGAGTGAGATGCCAGCTCCTTTCATTCAGTCAGTAGCTTCAATCATTTCTGGATGTTTTTCAATGGCAAAAATCAATGAATATTGTAAATGCACAAACTGTAATTTCTCCGCATTGCAAGGTGCAATTCTGAAATTTTTTACTTTTTCCTGCTCCTCTTAGCATGATAAAGAAGATTCAAAGAGAGTGAGATGCCAGCTCCTTTCATTCAGTCAGTAGCTTCAATCATTTCTGGACGTTTTTCAATGGCAAAAATCAATGAATATTGTAAATGCACAAACAGTAATTTCTCCGCATTGCAAGGTGCAATTCTGAAATTTTTTGCTTTTTCCTGCTCCTCTTAGCATGATAAAGAAGATTCAAAGAGAGTGAGATGCCAGCTCCTTTCATTCAGTCAGTACTTTCAATCATTTCTGGACGTTTTTCAATGGCAAAAATCAATGAATATTGTAAATGCACAAACAGTAATTTCTCCGCATTGCAAGGTGCAATTCTGAAATTTTTTGCTTTTTCCTGCTCCTCTTAGCATGATAAAGAAGATTCAAAGAGAGTGAGATGCCAGCTCCTTTCATTCAGTCATTAGCTTCAATCATTTCTGGACGTTTTTCAATGGCAAAAATCAATGAATATTGTAAATGCACAAACAGTAATTTCTCCGCATTGCAAGGTGCAATTCTGAAATTTTTTGCTTTTTCCTGCTCCTCTTAGCATGATAAAGAAGATTCAAAGAGAGTGAGATGCCAGCTCCTTTCATTCAGTCAGTAGCTTCAAACATTTCTGGTATATGAATAACATGATGTTTTTCAATGGCAAAAATCAATGAATATTGTAAATGCACAAACAGCAATTTCTCCGCATTGCAAGGTGCAAGTCTGAAATTTTTTGCTTTTTCCTGCTCCTCTTAGCATGATAAAGAAGATTCAAAGAGAGTGAGATGCCAGCTACTTTCATTCAGTCAGTAGCTTCAATCATTTCTGGACGTTTTTCAATGGTAAAAATCAATGAATATTGTAAATGCACAAACAGTAATTTCTCCACATTGCAAGGTGCAATTCTGAAATTTTTTGCTTTTTCCTGCTCCTCTTAGCATGATAAAGAAGATTCAAAGAGAGTGAGATGCCAGCTCCTTTCATTCAGTCAGTAGCTTCAAACATTTCTGGTATATGAATAACATGATGTTTTCAATGGCAAAAATCAATGAATATTGTAAATGCACAAACAGTAAATTCTCCGCATTGCAAGGTGCAATTCTGAAATTTTTTGCTTTTTCCTGCTCCTCTTAGCATGATAAAGAAGATTCAAAGAGAGTGAGATGCCAGCTCCTTTCATTCAGTCAGTAGCTTCAAACATTTCTGGTATATGAATAACATGATGTTTTTCAATGGCAAAAATCAATGAATATTGTAAATGCACAAACAGTAATTTCTCCGCATTGCAAGGTGCAAGTCTGAAATTTTTTGCTTTTTCCTGCTCCTCTTAGCATGATAAAGAAGATTCAAAGAGAGTGAGATGCCAGCTACTTTCATTCAGTCAGTAGATTCAATCATTTCTGGACGTTTTTCAATGTTAAAAATCAATGAATATTGTAAATGCACAAACAGTAATTTCTCCACATTGCAAGGTGCAATTCTGAAATTTTTTGCTTTTTCCTGCTCCTCTTAGCATGATAATGAAGATTCAAAGAGAGTGAGATGCCAGCTCCTTTCATTCAGTCAGTAGCTTCAAACATTTCTGGTATATGAATAACATGATGTTTTTCAATGGCAAAAATCAATGAATATTGTAAATGCACAAACAGTAATTTCTCCGCATTGCAAGGTGCAATTCTGAAATTTTTTTTCTTTTTCCTGCTCCTCTTAGCATGATAAAGAAGATTCAAAGAGAGTGAGATGCCAGCTCCTTTCATTCAGTCAGTAGCTTCAATCATTTCTGGATGTTTTTCAATGGCAAAAATCAATGAATATTGTAAATGCACAAACTGTAATTTCTCCGCATTGCAAGGTGCAATTCTGAAATTTTTTACTTTTTCCTGCTCCTCTTAGCATGATAAAGAAGATTCAAAGAGAGTGAGATGCCAGCTCCTTTCATTCAGTCAGTAGCTTCAATCATTTCTGGACGTTTTTCAATGGCAAAAGTCAATGAATATTGTAAATGCACAAACAGTAATTTCTCTGCATTGCAAGGTGCAATTCTGAAATTTTTTGCTTTTTCCTGCTCCTCTTAGCATGATAAAGAAGATTCAAAGAGAGTGAGATGCCAGCTCCTTTCATTCAGTCAGTACTTTCAATCATTTCTGGACGTTTTTCAATGGCAAAAATCAATGAATATTGTAAATGCACAAACAGTAATTTCTCCGCATTGCAAGGTGCAATTCTGAAATTTTTTGCTTTTTCCTGCTCCGCTTAGCATGATAAATAAGATTCAAAGAGAGTGAGATGCCAGCTCCTTTCATTCAGTCAGTAGCTTCAAACATTTCTGGTATATGAATAACATGATGTTTTTCAATGTCAAAAATCAATGAATATTGTAAATGCACAAACAGTAATTTCTCCGCATTGCAAGGTGCAAGTCTGAAATTTTTTGCTTTTTCCTGCTCCTCTTAGCATGATAAAGAAGATTCAAAGAGAGTGAGATGCCAGCTACTTTCATTCAGTCAGTAGCTTCAATCATTTCTGGACGTTTTTCAATGGTAAAAATCAATGAATATTGTAAATGCACAGTAATTTCTCCACATTGCAAGGTGCAATTCTGAAATTTTTTGCTTTTTCCTGCTCCTCTTAGCATGATAAAGAAGATTCAAAGAGAGTGAGATGCCAGCTCCTTTCATTCAGTCAGTAGCTTCAAACATTTCTGGTATATGAATAACATGATGTTTTTCAATGGCAAAAATCAATGAATATTGTAAATGCACAAACAGTAATTTCTCCGCATTGCAAGGTGCAATTCTGAAATTTTTTGCTTTTTCCTGCTCCTCTTAGCATGATAAAGAAGATTCAAAGAGAGTGAGATGCCAGCTCCTTTCATTCAGTCAGTAGCTTCAAACATTTCTGGTATATGAATAACATGATGTTTTTCAATGGCAAAAATCAATGAATATTGTAAATGCACAAACAGTAATTTCTCCGCATTGCAAGGTGCAATTCTGAAATTTTTTGCTTTTTCCTGCTCCTCTTAGCATGATAAAGAAGATTCAAAGAGAGTGAGATGCCAGCTCCTTTCATTCAGTCAGTAGCTTCAATCATTTCTGGACGTTTTTCAATGGCAAAAATCAATGAATATTGTAAATGCACAAACAGTAATTTCTCTGCATTTCAAGGTGCAATTCTGAAATTTTTTGCTTTTTCCTGCTCCTCTTAGCATGATAAAGAAGATTCAAAGAGAGTGAGATGTCAGCTCCTTTCATTCAGTCAGTAGCTTCAAACATTTCTGGTATATGAATAACATGATGTTTTTCAATGGCACAAATCAATGAATATTGTAAATGCACAAACAGTAATTTCTCCGCATTGCAAGGTGCAATTCTGAAATTTTTTGCTTTTTCCTGCTCCTCTTAGCATGATAAAGAAGATTCAAAGAGAGTGAGATGCCAGCTCCTTTCATTCAGTCAGTAGCTTCAATCATTTCTGGACGTTTTTCAATGGCAAAAATCAATGAATATTGTAAATGCACAAACAGTAATTTCTCTGCATTGCAAGGTGCAATTCTGAAATTTTTTGCTTTTTCCTGCTCCTCTTAGCATGATAAAGAAGATTCAAAGAGAGTGAGATGCCAGCTCCTTTCGTTCAGTCAGTAGCTTCAATCATTTCTGGACGTTTTTCAATGGCAAAAATCATTGAATATTATAAATGCACAAACAGTAATTTCTCCGCATTGCAAGGTGCATTTCTGAAATTTTTTACTTTTTCCTGCTCCTCTTAGCATGATAAAGAAGATTCAAAGAGAGTGAGATGCCAGCTCCTTTCATTCAGTCAGTAGCTTCAATCATTTCTGGTATATGAATAACATGATGTTTTTCAATGGCAAAAATCAATGAATATTGTAAATGCACAAACAGTAATTTCTCCGCATTGCAAGGTGCAATTCTGAAATTTTTTGCTTTTTCCTGCTCCTCTTAGCATGATAAAGAAGATTCAAAGAGAGTGAGATGCCAGCTCCTTTCATTCAGTCAGTAGCTTCAATCATTTCTGGACATTTTTCAATGGCAAAAATCAATGAATATTGTAAATGCACAAACAGTAATTTCTCCGCATTGCAAGGTGCAATTCTGAAATTTTTTGATTTTTCCTGCTCCTCTTAGCATGATAAAGAAGATTCAAAGAGAGTGAGATGCCAGCTACTTTCATTCAGTCAGTAGCTTCAAACATTTCTGGTATATGAATAACATAATGTTTTTCAATGGCAAAAATCAATGAATATTGTAAATGCACAAACAGCAATTTCTCCGCATTGCAAGGTGCAAGTCTGAAATTTTTTGCTTTTTCCTGCTCCTCTTAGCATGATAAAGAAGATTCAAAGAGAGTGAGATGCCAGCTACTTTCATTCAGTCAGTAGCTTCAATCATTTCTGGACGTTTTTCAATGGTAAAAATCAATGAATATTGTAAATGCACAAACAGTAATTTCTCCACATTGCAAGGTGCAATTCTGAAATTTTTTGCTTTTTCCTGCTCCTCTTAGCATGATAAAGAAGATTCAAAGAGAGTGAGATGCCAGCTCCTTTCATTCAGTCAGTAGCTTCAAACATTTCTGGTATATGAATAACATGATGTTTTTCAATGGCAAAAATCAATGAATATTGTAAATGCACAAACTGTAATTTCTCCGCATTGCAAGGTGCAATTCTGAAATTTTTTGCTTTTTCCTGCTCCTCTTAGCATGATAAAGAAGATTCAAAGAGAGTGAGATGCCAGCTCCTTTCATTCAGTCAGTAGCTTCAATCATTTCCGGATGTTTTTCAATGGCAAAAATCAATGAATATTGTAAATGCACAAACTGTAATTTCTCCGCATTGCAAGGTGCAATTCTGAAATTTTTTCCTTTTTCCTGCTCCTCTTAGCATGATAAAGAAGATTCAAAGAGAGTGAGATGCCAGCTCCTTTCATTCAGTCAGTAGCTTCAATCATTTCTGGACGTTTTTCAATGGCAAAAATCAATGAATATTGTAAATGCACAAACAGTAATTTCTCCGCATTGCAAGGTGCAATTCTGAAATTTTTTGCTTTTTCCTGCTCCTCTTAGCATGATAAAGAAGATTCAAAGAGAGTGAGATGCCAGCTCCTTTCATTCAGTCAGTACCTTCAATCATTTCTGGACGTTTTTCAATGGCAAAAATCAATGAATATTGTAAATGCACAAACAGTAATTTCTCCGCATTGCAAGGTGCAATTCTGAAATTTTTTGCTTTTTCCCGCTCCTCTTAGCATGATAAAGAAGATTCAAAGAGAGTGAGGTGCCAGCTCCTTTCATTCAGTCAGTAGCTTCAAACATTTCTGGTATATGAATAACATGTTTTTCAATGGCAAAAATCAATGAATATTGTAAATGCACAAACAGTAATTTCTCCGCATTGCAAGGTGCAATTCTGAAATTTTTTGATTTTTCCTGCTCCTCTTAGCATGATAAAGAAGATTCAAAGAGAGTGAGATGCCAGCTCCTTTCATTCAGTCAGTAGCTTCAATCATTTCTGGACGTTTTTCAATGGCAAAAATCAATGAATATTGTAAATGCACAAACAGTAATTTCTCCGCATTGCAAGGTGCAATTCTGAAATTTTTTGCTTTTTCCTGCTCCTCTTAGCATGATAAAGAAGATTCAAAGAGAGTGAGATGACAGCTCCTTTCATTCAGTCAGTAGCTTCAAACATTTCTGGTATATGAATAACATGATGTTTTTCAATGGCAAAAATCAATGAATATTGTAAATGCACAAACAGTAATTTCTCCGCATTGCAAGGTGAAATTCTGAAATTTTTTGCTTTTTCCTGCTCCTCTTAGCATGATAAAGAAGATTCAAAGAGAGTGAGATGCCAGCTCCTTTCATTCAGTCAGTAGCTTCAAACATTTCTGGTATATGAATAACATGATGTTTTTCAATGGCAAAAATCAATGAATATTGTAAATGCACAAACAGTAATTTCTCCGCATTGCAAGGTGCAAGTCAGAAATTTTTTGCTTTTTCCTGCTCCTCTTAGCATGATAAAGAAGATTCAAAGAGAGTGAGATGCCAGCTACTTTCATTCAGTCAGTAGCTTCAATCATTTCTGGACGTTTTTCAATGGTAAAAATCAATGAATATTGTAAATGCACAAACAGTAATTTCTCCACATTGCAAGGTGCAATTCTGAAATTTTTTGCTTTTTCCTGCTCCTCTTAGCATGATAAAGAAGATTCAAAGAGAGTGAGATGCCAGCTCCTTTCATTCAGTCAGTAGCTTCAAACATTTCTGGTATATGAATAACATGATGTTTTTCAATGGCAAAAATCAATGAATATTGTAAATGCACAAACAGTAATTTCTCCGCATTGCAAGGTGCAATTCTGAAATTTTTTGCTTTTTCCTGCTCCTCTTAGCATGATAAAGAAGATTCAAAGAGAGTGAGATGCCAGCTCCTTTCATTCAGTCAGTAGCTTCAATCATTTCTGGATGTTTTTCAATGGCAAAAATCAATGAATATTGTAAATGCACAAACTGTAATTTCTCCGCATTGCAAGGTGCAATTCTGAAATTTTTTGCTTTTTCCTGCTCCTCTTAGCATGATAAAGAAGATTCAAAGAGAGTGAGATGCCAGCTCCTTTCATTCAGTCAGTAGCTTCAAACATTTCTGGTATATGAATAACATGTTTTTCAATGGCAAAAATCAATGAATATTGTAAATGCACAAACAGTAATTTCTCCGCATTGCAAGGTGCAATTCTGAAATTTTTTGCTTTTTCCCGCTCCTCTTAGCATGATAAAGAAGATTCAAAGAGAGTGAGGTGCCAGCTCCTTTCATTCAGTCAGTAGCTTCAAACATTTCTGGTATATGAATAACATGATGTTTTTCAATGGCAAAAATCAATGAATATTGTAAATGCACAAACAGTAATTTCTCCGCATTGCAAGGTGCAAGTCAGAAATTTTTTGCTTTTTCCTGCTCCTCTTAGCATGATAAAGAAGATTCAAAGAGAGTGAGATGCCAGCTACTTTCATTCAGTCAGTAGCTTCAATCATTTCTGGACGTTTTTCAATGGTAAAAATCAATGAATATTGTAAATGCACAAACAGTAATTTCTCCACATTGCAAGGTGCAATTCTGAAATTTTTTGCTTTTTCCTGCTCCTCTTAGCATGATAAAGAAGATTCAAAGAGAGTGAGATGCCAGCTCCTTTCATTCAGTCAGTAGCTTCAAACATTTCTGGTATATGAATAACATGATGTTTTTCAATGGCAAAAATCAATGAATATTGTAAATGCACAAACAGTAATTTCTCCGCATTGCAAGGTGCAATTCTGAAATTTTTTGCTTTTTCCTGCTCCTCTTAGCATGATAAAGAAGATTCAAAGAGAGTGAGATGCCAGCTCCTTTCATTCAGTCAGTAGCTTCAATCATTTCTGGATGTTTTTCAATGGCAAAAATCAATGAATATTGTAAATGCACAAACTGTAATTTCTCCGCATTGCAAGGTGCAATTCTGAAATTTTTTGCTTTTTCCTGCTCCTCTTAGCATGATAAAGAAGATTCAAAGAGAGTGAGATGCCAGCTCCTTTCATTCAGTCAGTAGCTTCAAACATTTCTGGTATATGAATAACATGTTTTTCAATGGCAAAAATCAATGAATATTGTAAATGCACAAACAGTAATTTCTCCGCATTGCAAGGTGCAATTCTGAAATTTTTTGCTTTTTCCCGCTCCTCTTAGCATGATAAAGAAGATTCAAAGAGAGTGAGGTGCCAGCTCCTTTCATTCAGTCAGTAGCTTCAAACATTTCTGGTATATGAATAACATGTTTTTCAATGGCAAAAATCAATGAATATTGTAAATGCACAAACAGTAATTTCTCCGCATTGCAAGGTGCAATTCTGAAATTTTTTGATTTTTCCTGCTCCTCTTAGCATGATAAAGAAGATTCAAAGAGAGTGAGATGCCGGCTCCTTTCATTCAGTCAGTAGCTTCAATCATTTCTGGACGTTTTTCAATGTCAAAAATCAATGAATATTGTAAATGCACAAACAGTAATTTCTCCGCATTGCAAGGTGCAATTCTGAAATTTTTTGCTTTTTCCTGCTCCTCTTAGCATGATAAAGAAGATTCAAAGAGAGTGAGATGCCAGCTCCTTTCATTCAGTCAGTAGCTTCAAACATTTCTGGTATATGAATAACATGATGTTTTTCAATGGCAAAAATCAATGAATATTGTAAATGCACAAACAGTAATTTCTCCGCATTGCAAGGTGCAATTCTGAAATTTTTTGCTTTTTCCTGCTCCTCTTAGCATGATAAAGAAGATTCAAAGAGAGTGAGATGCCAGCTCCTTTCATTCAGTCAGTAGCTTCAAACATTTCTGGTATATGAATAACATGATGTTTTTCAATGGCAAAAATCAATGAATATTGTAAATGCACAAACAGTAATTTCTCCGCATTGCAAGGTGCAAGTCTGAAATTTTTTGCTTTTTCCTGCTCCTCTTAGCATGATAAAGAAGATTCAAAGAGAGTGAGATGCCAGCTACTTTCATTCAGTCAGTAGCTTCAATCATTTCTGGACGTTTTTCAATGGTAAAAATCAATGAATATTGTAAATGCACAAACAGTAATTTCTCCACATTGCAAGGTGCAATTCTGAAATTTTTTGCTTTTTCCTGCTCCTCTTAGCATGATAAAGAAGATTCAAAGAGAGTGAGATGCCAGCTCCTTTCATTCAGTCAGTAGCTTCAAACATTTCTGGTATATGAATAACATGATGTTTTTCAATGGCAAAAATCAATGAATATTGTAAATGCACAAACAGTAATTTCTCCGCATTGCAAGGTGCAATTCTGATTTTTTTTGCTTTTTCCTGCTCCTCTTAGCATGATAAAGAAGATTCAAAGAGAGTGAGATGCCAGCTCCTTTCATTCAGTCAGTAGCTTCAATCATTTCTGGATGTTTTTCAATGGCAAAAATCAATGAATATTGTAAATGCACAAACTGTAATTTCTCCGCATTGCAAGGTGCAATTCTGAAATTTTTTGCTTTTTCCTGCTCCTCTTAGCATGATAAAGAAGATTCAAAGAGAGTGAGATGCCAGCTCCTTTCATTCAGTCAGTAGCTTCAATCATTTCTGGACGTTTTTCAGTGGCAAAAATCAATGAATATTGTAAATGCACAAACAGTAATTTCTCCGCATTGCAAGGTGCAATTCTGAAATTTTTTGCTTTTTCCTGCTCCTCTTAGCATGATAAAGAAGATTCAAAGAGAGTGAGATGCCAGCTCCTTTCATTCAGTCAGTACCTTCAATCATTTCTGGACGTTTTTCAATGGCAAAAATCAATGAATATTGTAAATGCACAAACAGTAATTTCTCCGCATTGCAAGGTGCAATTCTGAAATTTTTTGCTTTTTCCCGCTCCTCTTAGCATGATAAAGAAGATTCAAAGAGAGTGAGGTGCCAGCTCCTTTCATTCAGTCAGTAGCTTCAATCATTTCTGGACGTTTTTCAATGGTAAAAATCAATGAATATTGTAAATGCACAAACAGTAATTTCTCCACATTGCAAGGTGCAATTCTGAAATTTTTTGCTTTTTCCTGCTAATCCTAGCATGATAAAGAAGATTCAAAGAGAGTGAGATGCCAGCTCCTTTCATTCAGTCAGTAGCTTCAAACATTTCTGGTATATGAATAACATGATGTTTTTCAATGGCAAAAATCAATGAATATTGTAAATGCACAAACAGTAATTTCTCCGCATTGCAAGGTGCAAGTCTGAAATTTTTTGCTTTTTCCTGCTCCTCTTAGCATGATAAAGAAGATTCAAAGAGAGTGAGATGCCAGTTACTTTCATTCAGTCAGTAGCTTCAATCATTTCTGGACGTTTTTCAATGGTAAAAATCAATGAATATTGTAAATGCACAAACAGTAATTTCTCCACATTGCAAGGTGCAATTCTGAAATTTTTTGCTTTTTCCTGCTCCTCTTAGCATGATAAAGAAGATTCAAAGAGAGTGAGATGCCAGCTCCTTTCATTCAGTCAGTAGCTTCAAACATTTCTGGTATATGAATAACATGATGTTTTTCAATGGCAAAAATCAATGAATATTGTAAATGCACAAACAGTAATTTCTCCGCATTGCAAGGTGCAATTCTGAAATTTTTTGCTTTTTCCTGCTCCTCTTAGCATGATAAAGAAGATTCAAAGAGAGTGAGATGCCAGCTCCTTTCATTCAGTCAGTAGCTTCAAACATTTCTGGTATATGAATAACATGATGTTTTTCAATGGCAAAAATCAATGAATATTGTAAATGCACAAACAGTAATTTCTCCGCATTGCAAGGTGCAATTCTGAAATTTTTTGCTTTTTCCTGCTCCTCTTAGCATGATAAAGAAGATTCAAAGAGAGTGAGATGCCAGCTCCTTTCATTCAGTCAGTAACTTCAATCATTTCTGGACGTTTTTCAATGGCAAAAATCAATGAATATTGTAAATGCACAAACAGTAATTTCTCCACATTGCAAGGTGCAATTCTGAAATTTTTTGCTTTTTCCTGCTCCTCTTAGCATGATAAAGAAGATTCAAAGAGAGTGAGATGCCAGCTCCTTTCATTCAGTCAGTAGCTTCAAACATTTCTGGTATATGAATAACATGATGTTTTTCAATGGCAAAAATCAATGAATATTGTAAATGCACAAACAGTAATTTCTCCGCATTGCAAGGTGCAATTCTGAAATTTTTTGCTTTTTCCTGCTCCTCTTAGCATGATAAAGAAGATTCAAAGAGAGTGAGATGCCAGCTCCTTTCATTCAGTCAGTAGCTTCAAACATTTCTGGTATATGAATAACATGATGTTTTTCAATGGCAAAAATCAATGAATATTGTAAATGCACAAACAGTAATTTCTCCGCATTGCAAGGTGCAATTCTGAAATTTTTTGCTTTTTCCTGCTCCTCTTAGCATGATAAAGAAGATTCAAAGAGAGTGAGATGCCAGCTCCTTTCGTTCAGTCAGTAGCTTCAATCATTTCTGGACGTTTTTCAATGGCAAAAATCATTGAATATTATAAATGCACAAACAGTAATTTCTCCGCATTGCAAGGTGCAATTCTGAAATTTTTTTACTTTTTCCTGCTCCTCTTAGCATGATAAAGAAGATTCAAAGAGAGTGAGATGCCAGCTCCTTTCATTCAGTCAGTAGCTTCAATCATTTCTGGTATATGAATAACATGATGTTTTTCAATGGCAAAAATCAATGAATATTGTAAATGCACAAACAGTAATTTCTCCGCATTGCAAGGTGCAATTCTGAAATTTTTTGCTTTTTCCTGCTCCTCTTAGCATGATAAAGAAGATTCAAAGAGAGTGAGATGCCAGCTCCTTTCATTCAGTCAGTAGCTTCAATCATTTCTGGACGTTTTTCAATGGCAAAAATCAATGAATATTATAAATGCACAAACAGTAATTTCTCCGCATTGCAAGGTGCAATTCTGAAATTTTTTACTTTTTCCTGCTCCTCTTAGCATGATAAAGAAGATTCAAAGAGAGTGAGATGCCAGCTCCTTTCATTCAGTCAGTAGCTTCAAACATTTCTGGTATATGAAAAACATGTTTTTCAATGGCAAAAATCAATGAATATTGTAAATGCACAAACAGTAATATCTCCACATTGCAAGGTGCAATTCTGAAATTTTTTGCTTTTTCCTGCTAATCCTAGCATGATAAAGAAGATTCAAAGAGAGTGAGATGCCAGCTCCTTTCATTCAGTCAGTAGCTTCAAACATTTCTGGACGTTTTTCAATGGCAAAAATCAATGAATATTGTAAATGCACAAACAGTAATATCTCCACATTGCAAGGTGCAATTCTGAAATTTTTTGCTTTTTCCTGTTAATCCTAGCATGATAAAGAAGATTCAAAGAGAGTGAGATGCCAGCTTCTTTCATTCAGTCAGTAGCTTCAAACATTTCTGGTAGGGGGCGTGGCTTAGACACAGACCAAGATGGCAGCATAGGTCTGTGCTCCTGAGGGCTATTTTTTTTAAAGCGACTTTAAAGCAAAAAAAGAAGATTTTTTCTTGCCATATTTATATGGACTGACTCCTTATTATACAGAAAACATTATGAGACAACTGAGACTCCTCCAGCCCCACTGATTGAGAAGATACTCCGTGGAGAAGCTTCTGGTGAGGCCCTGAATCCAGCTCACACCGGAGCTGCAACGTGGCTCTGCATGCCTGCGGGCTTATACTTTTCTATGTGGGTGGTCCTGTCTCTCCCTGCCTCCGGACTTAACATTCCCCACACTGGACCCTCCTAATGCATATAAGCTCCTCATCAAAGGTACTGTGAAGCCTGGATCACACTACGGCCTGTGAACGGGCCTGGGGGGCCTGCAGGCCTTTGTTTTATTGTGGGACCTCCCCACCTCTGGACCGCTAAGAGCAAAGCTCCTGGTGCCGGCTCCTTCTCACCTCCCAAAAGGCCTTACCTGTAATCGGTAAGGCTGTCCACCCGGTCACGGACCCGACTCTCCTGGGCTGACAGGCTCATCTCCCTGCTTACAGGCCGCGCGGTCCCGCTGCTGTGGTGACGGAGGCCGCGTGATAATCTGTCCCCCTCCACGGTCCTGCAACCTAAAGAGTGGACACTGAGACCGGGGACTTAGGTGTAAAAATAGGACCCTGTCCCCTGAAGATCGACCCCTTCTATCAAGCCACAGGACTCACCCTGACTGGAGACGCCGGCGGCCGCCAGGCAACCCGTCCCTGCTCCCAGCTGAAGTAGCTCTACGGAACACCGGACCGGACCTACAGGACCCCGCACCTTGGAGAAGTGGCACTGCTCCTCCGGACCAAGCCTCCTGCCTCTACGGGACAAGACCCCTAAATCTAGCTGAGGACCGGGACCCCAAGCCTGAATGTCGCGGAGACCGGGAGCCGGAGCGGGACTGCATACTTCAAAGTAAGGTGAGCTAAACCCAGGCTGACGCCCGGGCTCTTACCTAACCTCTGGGGACCCGTCCTTTAAAATCCCGGGGCTGCTCCGGTTGTAGCGGTGTCTCTCCCTCCTGCAGCGGCGCCGATCTGTCCCCTTCTCCCATCAGCTGACTGCCACCGATGGTTCCTGCGGCCGGGCTCCTTACTTCCTGTGCGGCTGTTACTTGTTTCCTGGGGCTGTTCCTAGAGTGACGGTGCCCCTCCGCTGCAACGGACCCGCTCTGCTCCACCCTCTCCTTGTTTGACGGACACCGCTGGTGTTCAGAGCCCACATCCCTATAACCCCGGGTCTATTATAGCGGCGGCGGTTTCCCCCTCCTGCTGCTGGGGGGGCCGCTCTGATGTCCCTGATCCTAACTGACAGGAGCCACCGGTACTTACAGTCCGCTTCATTCCTCCCCGCTGTGCCGCTCTGCTGCTGACTCTGCTGAATCTGTGACTCTGGTGCCTGGCTCCGCAGACCCCTGTGGGTTGATTCCCCTACCTGCTGCAACACTGCTAAATCTTGTATGCTGCCGATATTTGAGCCCTACAGACTCCTATGACTCTATTCTTTATTTCTGCAGCAACACAGCTGTGCTCCGTGTCCATAGTACTGAATTTCCACTGGCACATTTAAAACTCCCGCCTCTATCTGTATCATTGCTCTGCTCTGCTGTCCAAGGTGCTGATCTTACATTATTCAGATTCTCCTGCCTCCTGTTGCGGCGTGGCTCTGCACTGCTGTCCATGGTGCTGATCTGAACTGCTGTCCATGGTGCTGATCTTATATTAGTCTGTACTGCTGTCCATGGTGCTGAACTTATACCAGTCAATTTCTCCTGCCTCCTGCTGCAGCGTCGCTCTGAACCGCTGTCCATGGTGCTGATTCTATATTAATACTGATACAGAGGTTTATTAAACTCCAAACGGTGTAATATCATTTTGACTGCGAGACTTGACTCTGAGGGGAGGGGGGGGATAGGAGGATCTGTTTCTGCCCTCATATATATACCCTGTGACTACGCTACTTGATATATATATAACAGTTGGTGCCCATGGAACTCTACAGATTTGCAAGCCTTCATAATAATTAGTTTCATGTTGAGAACTATATGTGCCTTTTATTTTTATCCCTCAGGTCAATTTCATTATTTTTTTTTGTTACTTTTGATTGTAATTCATACTTTAAGGATTGCATTTTAGGGGGTACATAATTTTGCAGTTTTTAAGGGTATTGATTGTCTTTTGTTGGATTGATATTTGTTTAACGCAAATTTCTTCTAGCCATTGTTCCCAGTCATTTTGCAACCCTAAAGTCTTTTGCCCACCTTTAGGTCAAATATTTTTAGTGTCATTTTAGTGTTTTTCTATATATATATACCCATAGGTCTGATATTTTATAATGGCGGCTAATAAAAAAAATACCCAAAAGTCTTTGGAAGCTCCCCTTAAAACTAGTGCGGTTAGAGCGAAGTCCTCCCAACGCTTTTCATTTTCAAACCCATCAGAAGATGCTGTCAATACTGTCAGTCCACTTAAGTCCAGATCACCTCATAGAAATCCGGAAGACAGACAGAGTTCTAAAATAAGCTCTCCCACCAAAGAATCTTCTAAAAGTCTATTATCTCCAAAACCACAGAGAATTCCTGATGCTAAACCTGCCCCTTCTACTGTAGTTAAAGAAAAAAAAGTGGAAGAGATGGATATTTCCATCTCATCAAAGAGAAGGGACCCAGGAGCCTGGAGCAACAAGTATTCTTCACTGGCTACGAGTTCGGAGGAGGAATCCTCGGACACGTCTCCTAATCCTAGTCCAGATAAGAGACGTGCTAAAAAGGACTTTTCCCCTTCGTCCCCAGACCCTACGCTTAGTGTCCCGGTCAAAATGCCCATTTCACAAGAGTTGGGAAATACCGACCTTGGTTCATATCTGGACAATCTTTTAAAGACAATTGACAGAAATATGAAACTGGGCTTCGAGAAACAGGTAGACACCATGAAATCTACTTTGGAAGCTTTTGGTCTTAAATTGGAGGAAAACACTAAAAGACTTGAAACGGTGGAGGGAAGGGTAGAGTCTGTCTCTTCTGATAATCTAGAAATTAAATCTGAGCTTAAAAGACTCAGATTAAAAGTTGCGGATTTGGAGGATAGGAGTAGGAGAAATAATTTGAAAATTAGAGGCATATCTGAGGATGTTTCTCCCTCAGATGTCTTGGCTTTTGTCAAAGACTTATTTCACAAGACAATCCCATCCCTCTCTGAGCAGGATCTTATTATCGATAGGGCCCATCGCCTATTTCGTCCGACCTCCATCTCCTCGGATCTTCCTAGGGATGTAATAGTTAGGTTACATTTTTTCTCGACCAAAGAGAAAATCTTGAATTATATTAGGGAAAACAGGACTTTTCCAGAGCCTTTTTTGCACCTAAAAATCTTCTCAGATTTTTCCAAAGAAACCATGGATACAAGAAGGTCATACAAACCGACCACAGATAGACTGAGGGATATGAATATCCCGTATAGGTGGGGCTTTCCAGTAAAGTTGCTGATTTTCTTTAACCGGAAAACATTCACTCTTACAGATCCTGATGAAGGCCCTAAATTTTTTGATTTTATAAAAGACATTCCCTACAAAGTTACAAAGGCACCCCACCGCTGAAATGATAATCACTACTCCCTCGGGAGTCTCCTTTAAAAATAAACTCATTTTTTCACCTCACCTAACATGCTATAATAAATTTATCATTCTTCTTTACATTTAGCCTTCATGGTTTGTCCACATTATTTTTCCCCCCAATCTGAGGGAGAACCTTTTCGGTGAAGGTTCCCTCAGGAGATTTTTTGATTCGTTTTTTCTTTTTCTTTGAATACTTGGTTATTGTTATTACTATCTTTGAATTAATATTAGAGATATTGTATTCCAGCTTTGATTGTCGGTTGATTTTTATTTTTGGGAATTTGTTGGACCAACTGACCCCTCTCCTTGGGATTTACTTTGATTATTAATTTACCTATGCCTATCAAGATCATCACCTATAATGTAAGAGGCCTAAACAGTCCCAATAAGAGATTCTCCCTTTGGAAGGAATTGGGTCATCTTGGTGCTGATGTTGCGTGTCTTCAGGAGACAAGGTTTGCCGAGGGAAAACACCCTACCTTCACCCACAAACGCTACCCTCATATATTTGAATCCACTAGCGACCGGAAAAAAGCCGGTGTAGCTACAGTGATCAGAGATTCTGTCCCATTTGAGTTTTTAGATCAGCATAAAGATGTCAATGGAAGGTTCCATATATTGCTCTGTAAACTGAATAATCATGAGTGCACTGTTGTTAACCTATACGCCCCAAATAAAAAGCAAATACCCTTTTTGAACAAGGTTTTCAGAAAGGTTGAAGAGGTTAGGAGAGGCGAATTGATTTTCTTAGGAGACTTCAACATGGTCCCAGACGGGCATATGGATTCTTCCTCCCCCAGCCGTCACTTATACCCGGCGCTAAATAATTGGCTTTATAAAAACGAACTATTTGATACATTTAGATGTCTGCAAACTACCTCCAAAGAATTCTCCCACTTTTCGGATGCGCACCAAACGGCCTCTAGAATTGACTTAATAATAACTGATGTCTTTTCTTTACCCAAATTCTCTAACGTATCTATAGGCCTTAGGTCTCTATCAGATCATGCCCCTACGTCATGTGAAATTCATATTGGTCCTCTTATTAAAAATGGATTTCTTTGGAAATGTAGATCTTCACTTATTCATAACCCTAAAAACAAAAAAATTATTGAAAAAGCTATTTTTGATTATTTTAGGGAGAACGATACCCCAGACTTATCTAATCCTTTCTCCAGCTGGTGCGCTCACAAGGCTGTCCTTCGTGGTATACTAATGCAGATATCCTCATCTGAAAAAAAAGAAAAAAGAACAAAAATTAATTCTCTTCAAAAACTGATTAGGGAAAAAGAACTAGAACAAATAAATCTTCCTTCCCCCTCCCCACTTATTCAAAAAGAGCTCTTAAATTTAAGGGTAGAGCTAAAATCAGAAATTTCTTCCTCCTATGATGCGATTATTCGGAAATCAAAATTTAATTACTATGCGGCTCTAAATAAACCTACCCGCTTTATGGCCCGCTTAGTCAAATGTAAAAGAGCAATTAATAGAATAGATAAAATAAAAAACAATAGTGGAATAATGTTTTGCCACCCTAAAGATATAGTGAACCAGTTTGCAGACTTTTACAAAAAACTCTATAACATCAAAACTGACCCTCTAATTCCCCATCCTCACCCAGATGCAATCAACAAATTTTTATCCTCCATTAACCTACCGAAATTGAGCCCTCTGGATCACGAGTCATTGAATAAGCCTTTTTCTAACCCTGAAATTATTAACACAATAAAGCAACTTAAAGATTTCAAGGCTCCGGGTCCAGATGGGTTCATCAATGAGTATTATAAAACTTTTTGTGACCTACTTTCTTCCCCTCTCACGAAAATCTTCAATCATGCTTCCTCAATAAGCTCCTTCCCCTCAGAAATGCTGGAAGCCACCATTACCCTAATACCCAAGTCTAAGGATGAGAGAGATAATGTTAAAAATTATAGGCCCATTTCGCTAATTAACACTGATATTAAGATATATTCGAAAATTCTGGCCAATCGTTTATCGACTATTCTCCCATCTCTCATCAACGACGATCAGATTGGCTTCGTTGGTGGGAGGCAAGCAACTGATGGCTCTAGAAGACTTCTGAATATTATTAAGGTGATAAATACGGCGAAACTCCCAACTTCATTGCTTGCTTTAGACGCTGAAAAAGCTTTCGACAGGTTAAATTGGCTATACCTTAAACTCACCCTTATTAAATTCGGTTTTGATAACAAATTTCTCTCTTCAATTATGGCCCTCTATTCTAACCCCCAAGCAAAAATTTATGTTAACAATTATCTCTCAAACCCAATCCCTATCACAAATGGTACTAGACAGGGTTGCCCACTTTCCCCCCTTCTCTTTGTCTTGGCTATGGAGCCTTTGGCACAGAGGATTAGAGAAAACACTGACATTAGGGGGATTTCTACCCCATCTCGAGAATTTAAAATTGGCCTCTTTGCAGATGATGTTATGCTTTCCTTGCTGGACCCAGTAAATTCGGTTGCGGAAGTTTCGAAGGTTCTAGAACTATTCTCTCAGATTTCTTATTTTAAGATTAATAATGAGAAGTCTAAACTTTTAAACATTAATCTGGACCGCCAGACGAGAGAGGTTTTACACTCAAGATTTTCCTTCGGTTTGGCTAAACGCAATCTGACTTATTTGGGGATCAGTATTGGTAAAACTATTAACTCAACAATTTCTGACAACCTGGTTCTGATTGAGGATATCGTCCGCGGAGATTTGATGGAATTTTTGAAAAGAGATTTGTCATGGTGGGGTAGAGTCCTCTCTATTAAGATGTTTGTTCTACCCAAAATCTTGTATTTTTTCCGCAACTTACCTTTAACTATTTCTCACATCTTTATTCAAAAAATTCAAAATCAGATTAATTCCTATGTCTGGGATAATAAACGTGCGAGGATATCTGCAGATATATTGTACAAGAATAAGTGCAACGGAGGTCTGAGCCACCCTAATATTTCCGCTTACTATTTGGCAAACCTCATCAAACAGAGCAGTAATTGGTTTAATTCTGACAGTCCCCCAGCTTGGATGACTCTGGAGACCTTCTTAAATAATGGTTCTTCTCCCCGTGAATTGTTACTTAGGCATCTCTTTAAACAGTGCACTCATGATTCTTCCCATCCTATTTTCCAGGCGATTATTGACGCCTGGAAAAAAATCGCCAAAAGAAAGAAAAAGAGTCCCCTAAGAGATTCTGATATGGATAAGTTCTCTTTTGTCAAAAATTTTCCAATTGGTTTTGTTGCTGATCTGTATAACTCTTCCATTCCAGATCAGTGGGACAATAAAGGGTTAAGGAAAATTGGAGACTTCTATGAAGCCTCTGCCTTTATTCCTTTCCAAACTCTTAAAAAAAGATTCAACTTACCTTCCTCTGATTTCTTTTTATACTCTCATTTAAAGTGCATTATTCTGGAATTTATTTCTGGTAAACTTATTGTTTCTGAAACCTCGGTGAACCTGTTAAGCAACCCATCCCACAAAATTTTTTGGAGCCTGAGACACATATATAACAGCTTCAATAATGATCTTTCCTTCCAAAAACACCTCTACATGATACGCTGGGAAAAAGATCTAAAACTCAATTTCCAATCCGATCAATGGGAGAGTGCTGTTCTTTTTTCTCAAGCCTCTAATATATCTATGCCCTTACAAGAGGCTTACTTCAAAATTCTAACCAGATGGTATTACACTCCAATCAGGCTTCACCATATAAAGCCCAGCAACTCTCCCCTTTGTTGGAGGGAGTGCGGCCTTAGGGGAGATCTTTTACATCTCTTTTGGAGCTGCCCTAAAATCCGGAATCTATGGGCTCAGATCTCTTCTTTGGTAGATGACCTTTTAGGCAGACCTGTAGTATTGACCCCTCAAATGGCTTTACTATCCTTAGATCTCGAACCATATAAGTCGTTTGAAAGATCTTTGGTGATTCACTTATTTTCAGTGTGTAAGAACGCATTGGCTTTTTATTGGAGAAAGTCACATGTCCCCACTTTGGAGGACTTAGTTGATAAGATGAATCTCCATAGAATATTTGAACTCAGATTTGCCCTTATCAACAATAATTTACTTAAATTTTCTAGGAAGTGGGATATTTGGCTCACTAAATTCCCTCAACCCTCTCATAACGCTGGAACATCTTAATGTGTGTCGTGTTTAGCTCATTAATATGTTTAATTTTTGTTAATGATAGTAATGTGTGTTTAAAGTGTTCAAATTTCTGTATTATCGTATATACTATTTGACGAACAAATTTCTCCCATCTTTCCTGATTATCCATTCCCGTTTGTTCCCTTTCCCTTTCCCTTCCCTCAGAATTTTTCCCTTATTATGAATATTCTTTTGTCACTACTTTTATGCTACGTGTGTTATTCCCCTGTTAAATTGTTTATTAAAAATAAAAAAATATGGTAAAACAAACATTTCTGGTATATGAAAAACATGTTTTTCAATGGCAAAAATCAATGAATATTGTAAATGCACAAACAGTAATATCTCCACATTGCAAGGTGCAATTCTGAAATTTTTTGCTTTTTCCTGCTAATCCTAGCATGATAAAGAAGATTCAAAGAGAGTGAGATGCCAGCTCCTTTCATTCAGTCAGTAGCTTCAAACATTTCTGGTATATGAAAAACATGTTTTTCAATGGCAAAAATCAATGAATATTGTAAATGCACAAACAGTAATATCTCCACATTGCAAGGTGCAATTCTGAATTTTTTTGCTTTTTCCTGCTAATCCTAGCATGATAAAGAAGATTCAAAGAGAGTGAGATGCCAGCTCCTTTCATTCAGTCAGTAGCTTCAAACATTTCTGGACGTTTTTCAATGGCAAAAATCAATGAATATTGTAAATGCACAAACAGTAATATCTCCACATTGCAAGGTGCAATTCTGAAATTTTTTGCTTTTTCCTGTTAATCCTAGCATGATAAAGAAGATTCAAAGAGAGTGAGATGCCAGCTCCTTTCATTCAGTCAGTAGCTTCAAACATTTCTGGTATATGAAAAACATGTTTTTCAATGGCAAAAATCAATGAATATTGTAAATGCACAAACAGTAATATCTCCACATTGCAAGGTGCAATTCTGAAATTTTTTGCTTTTTCCTGCTAATCCTAGCATGATAAAGAAGATTCAAAGAGAGTGAGATGCCAGCTCCTTTCATTCAGTCAGTAGCTTCAAACATTTCTGGTATATGAAAAACATGTTTTTCAATGGCAAAAATCAATGAATATTGTAAATGCACAAACAGTAATATCTCCACATTGCAAGGTGCAATTCTGAAATTTTTTGCTTTTTCCTGCTAATCCTAGCATGATAAAGAAGATTCAAAGAGAGTGAGATGCCAGCTCCTTTCATTCAGTCAGTAGCTTCAAACATTTCTGGCATATGAAAAACATGTTTTTCAATGGCAAAAATCAATGAATATTGTAAATGCACAAACAGTAATATCTCCACATTGCAAGGTGCAATTCTGAAATTTTTAACTTTTTCCTGTTAATCCTAGCATGATAAAGAAGATTCAAAGAGAGTGAGATGCCAGCTCCTTTCATTCAGTCAGTAGCTTCAAACATTTCTGGACGTTTTTCAATGGCAAAAATCAATGAATATTGTAAATGCACAAACAGTAATATCTCCACATTGCAAGGTGCAATTCTGAAATTTTTTGCTTTTTCCTGTTAATCCTAGCATGATAAAGAAGATTCAAAGAGAGTGAGATGCCAGCTCCTTTCATTCAGTCAGTAGCTTCAAACATTTCTGGTATATGAAAAACGTTTTTCAATGGCAAAAATCAATGAATATTGTAAATGCACAAACAGTAATATCTCCACATTGCAAGGTGCAATTCTGAAATTTTTTGCTTTTTCCTGCTAATCCTAGCATGATAAAGAAGATTCAAAGAGAGTGAGATGCCAGCTCCTTTCATTCAGTCAGTAGCTTCAAACATTTCTGGACGTTTTTCAATGGCAAAAATCAATGAATATTGTAAATGCACAAACAGTAATATCTCCACATTGCAAGGTGCAATTCTGAAATTTTTTGCTTTTTCCTGCTAATCCTAGCATGATAAAGAAGATTCAAAGAGGGTGAGATGCCAGCTCCTTTCATTCAGTCAGTAGCTTCAAACATTTCTGGTATATGAAAAACATGTTTTTCAATGGCAAAAATCAATGAATATTGTAAATGCACAAACAGTAATATCTCCACATTGCAAGGTGCAATTCTGAAATTTTTTGCTTTTTCCTGCTAATCCTAGCATGATAAAGAAGATTCAAAGAGAGTGAGATGCCAGCTCCTTTCATTCAGTCAGTAGCTTCAAACATTTCTGGACGTTTTTCAATGGCAAAAATCAATGAATATTGTAAATGCACAAACAGTAATATCTCCACATTGCAAGGTGCAATTCTGAAATTTTTTGCTTTTTCCTGCTAATCCTAGCATGATAAAGAAGATTCAAAGAGAGTGAGATGCCAGCTCCTTTCATTCAGGCAGTAGCTTCAAACATTTCTGGTATATGAAAAACATGTTTTTCAATGGCAAAAATCAATGAATATTGTAAATGCACAAACAGTAATATCTCCACATTGCAAGGTGCAATTCTGAAATTTTTTGCTTTTTCCTGCTAATCCTAGCATGATAAAGAAGATTCAAAGAGAGTGAGATGCCAGCTCCTTTCATTCAGTCAGTAGCTTCAAACATTTCTGGACGTTTTTCAATGGGAAAAATCAATGAATATTGTAAATGCACAAACAGTAATATCTCCACATTGCAAGGTGCAATTCTGAAATTTTTTGCTTTTTCCTGTTAATCCTAGCATGATAAAGAAGATTCAAAGAGAGTGAGATGCCAGCTCCTTTCATTCAGTCAGTAGCTTCAAACATTTCTGGTATATGAAAAACATGTTTTTCAATGGCAAAAATCAATGAATATTGTAAATGCACAAACAGTAATATCTCCACATTGCAAGGTGCAATTCTGAAATTTTTTGCTTTTTCCTGCTAATCCTAGCATGATAAAGAAGATTCAAAGAGAGTGAGATGCCAGCTCCTTTCATTCAGTCAGTAGCTTCAAACATTTCTGGACGTTTTTCAATGGCAAAAATCAATGAATATTGTAAATGCACAAACAGTAATATCTCCACATTGCAAGGTGCAATTCTGAAATTTTTTGCTTTTTCCTGCTAATCCTAGCATGATAAAGAAGATTCAAAGAGAGTGAGATGCCAGCTCCTTTCATTCAGTCAGTAGCTTCAAACATTTCTGGTATATGAAAAACATGTTTTTCAATGGCAAAAATCAATGAATATTGTAAATGCACAAACAGTAATATCTCCACATTGCAAGGTGCAATTCTGAAATTTTTTGCTTTTTCCTGCTAATCCTAGCATGATAAAGAAGATTCAAAGAGAGTGAGATGCCAGCTCCTTTCATTCAGTCAGTAGCTTCAAACATTTCTGGACGTTTTTCAATGGGAAAAATCAATGAATATTGTAAATGCACAAACAGTAATATCTCCACATTGCAAGGTGCAATTCTGAAATTTTTTGCTTTTTCCTGTTAATCCTAGCATGATAAAGAAGATTCAAAGAGAGTGAGATGCCAGCTCCTTTCATTCAGTCAGTAGCTTCAAACATTTCTGGTATATGAAAAACATGTTTTTCAATGGCAAAAATCAATGAATATTGTAAATGCACAAACAGTAATATCTCCACATTGCAAGGTGCAATTCTGAAATTTTTTGCTTTTTCCTGCTAATCCTAGCATGATAAAGAAGATTCAAAGAGAGTGAGATGCCAGCTCCTTTCATTCAGTCAGTAGCTTCAAACATTTCTGGTATATGAAAAACATGTTTTTCAATGGCAAAAATCAATGAATATTGTAAATGCACAAACAGTAATATCTCCACATTGCAAGGTGCAATTCAGAAATTTTTTGCTTTTTCCTGCTAATCCTAGCATGATAAAGGAGATTCAAAGAGAGTGAGATGCCAGCTCCTTTCATTCAGTCAATAGCTTCAAACATTTCTGGACGTTTTTCAATGGCAAAAATCAATGAATATTGTAAATGCACAAACAGTAATATCTCCACATTGCAAGGTGCAATTCAGAAATTTTTTGCTTTTTCCTGCTAATCCTAGCATGATAAAGAAGATTCAAAGAGAGTGAGATGCCAGCTTCTCTCATTCAGTCAGTAGCTTCAAACATTTCTGGTATATGAAAAACATGTTTTTCAATGGCAAAAATCAATGAATATTGTAAATGCACAAACAGTAATATCTCCACATTGCAAGGTGCAATTCTGAAATTTTTTGCTTTTTCCTGCTAATCCTAGCATGATAAAGAAGATTCAAAGAGAGTGAGATGCCAGCTCCTTTCATTCAGTCAGTAGCTTCAAACATTTCTGGTATATGAAAAACATGTTTTTCAATGGCAAAAATCAATGAATATTGTAAATGCACAAACAGTAATATCTCCACATTGCAAGGTGCAATTCTGAAATTTTTAGCTTTTTCCTGTTAATCCTAGCATGATAAAGAAGATTCAAAGAGAGTGAGATGCCAGCTCCTTTCATTCAGTCAGTAGCTTCAAACATTTCTGGACGTTTTTCAATGGCAAAAATCAATGAATATTGTAAATGCACAAACAGTAATATCTCCACATTGCAAGGTGCAATTCTGAAATTTTTTGCTTTTTCCTGTTAATCCTAGCATGATAAAGAAGATTCAAAGAGAGTGAGATGCCAGCTCCTTTCATTCAGTCAGTAGCTTCAAACATTTCTGGTATATGAAAAACATGTTTTTCAATGGCAAAAATCAATGAATATTGTAAATGCACAAACAGTAATATCTCCACATTGCAAGGTGCAATTCTGAAATTTTTTGCTTTTTCCTGCTAATCCTAGCATGATAAAGAAGATTCAAAGAGAGTGAGATGCCAGCTCCTTTCATTCAGTCAGTAGCTTCAAACATTTCTGGTATATGAAAAACATGTTTTTCAATGGCAAAAATCAATGAATATTGTAAATGCACAAACAGTAATATCTCCACATTGCAAGGTGCAATTCTGAAATTTTTTGCTTTTTCCTGCTAATCCTAGCATGATAAAGAAGATTCAAAGAGAGTGAGATGCCAGCTCCTTTCATTCAGTCAGTAGCTTCAAACATTTCTGGCATATGAAAAACATGTTTTTCAATGGCAAAAATCAATGAATATTGTAAATGCACAAACAGTAATATCTCCACATTGCAAGGTGCAATTCTGAAATTTTTAGCTTTTTCCTGTTAATCCTAGCATGATAAAGAAGATTCAAAGAGAGTGAGATGCCAGCTCCTTTCATTCAGTCAGTAGCTTCAAACATTTCTGGACGTTTTTCAATGGCAAAAATCAATGAATATTGTAAATGCACAAACAGTAATATCTCCACATTGCAAGGTGCAATTCTGAAATTTTTTGCTTTTTCCTGTTAATCCTAGCATGATAAAGAAGATTCAAAGAGAGTGAGATGCCAGCTCCTTTCATTCAGTCAGTAGCTTCAAACATTTCTGGTATATGAAAAACGTTTTTCAATGGCAAAAATCAATGAATATTGTAAATGCACAAACAGTAATATCTCCACATTGCAAGGTGCAATTCTGAAATTTTTTGCTTTTTCCTGCTAAGCCTAGCATGATAAAGAACATTCAAAGAGAGTGAGATGCCAGCTCCTTTCATTCAGTCAGTAGCTTCAAACATTTCTGGACGTTTTTCAATGGCAAAAATCAATGAATATTGTAAATGCACAAACAGTAATATCTCCACATTGCAAGGTGCAATTCTGAAATTTTTTGCTTTTTCCTGCTAATCCTAGCATGATAAAGAAGATTCAAAGAGAATGAGATGCCAGCTCCTTTCATTCAGTCAGTAGCTTCAAACATTTCTGGTATATGAAAAACATGTTTTTCAATGGCAAAAATCAATGAATATTGTAAATGCACAAACAGTAATATCTCCACATTGCAAGGTGCAATTCTGAAATTTTTTGCTTTTTCCTGCTAATCCTAGCATGATAAAGAAGATTCAAAGAGAGTGAGATGCCAGCTCCTTTCATTCAGTCAGTAGCTTCAAACATTTCTGGACGTTTTTCAATGGCAAAAATCAATGAATATTGTAAATGCACAAACAGTAATATCTCCACATTGCAAGGTGCAATTCTGAAATTTTTTGCTTTTTCCTGCTAATCCTAGCATGATAAAGAAGATTCAAAGAGAGTGAGATGCCAGCTCCTTTCATTCAGTCAGTAGCTTCAAACATTTCTGGTATATGAAAAACATGTTTTTCAATGGCAAAAATCAATGAATATTGTAAATGCACAAACAGTAATATCTCCACATTGCAAGGTGCAATTCTGAAATTTTTTGCTTTTTCCTGCTAATCCTAGCATGATAAAGAAGATTCAAAGAGAGTGAGATGCCAGCTCCTTTCATTCAGTCAGTAGCTTCAAACATTTCTGGACGTTTTTCAATGGGAAAAATCAATGAATATTGTAAATGCACAAACAGTAATATCTCCACATTGCAAGGTGCAATTCTGAAATTTTTTGCTTTTTCCTGTTAATCCTAGCATGATAAAGAAGATTCAAAGAGAGTGAGATGCCAGCTCCTTTCATTCAGTCAGTAGCTTCAAACATTTCTGGTATATGAAAAACATGTTTTTCAATGGCAAAAATCAATGAATATTGTAAATGCACAAACAGTAATATCTCCACATTGCAAGGTGCAATTCTGAAATTTTTTGCTTTTTCCTGCTAATCCTAGCATGATAAAGAAGATTCAAAGAGAGTGAGATGCCAGCTCCTTTCATTCAGTCAGTAGCTTCAAACATTTCTGGTATATGAAAAACATGTTTTTCAATGGCAAAAATCAATGAATATTGTAAATGCACAAACAGTAATATCTCCACATTGCAAGGTGCAATTCTGAAATTTTTTGCTTTTTCCTGCTAATCCTAGCATGATAAAGAAGATTCAAAGAGAGTGAGATGCCAGCTCCTTTCATTCAGTCAGTAGCTTCAAACATTTCTGGCATATGAAAAACATGTTTTTCAATGGCAAAAATCAATGAATATTGTAAATGCACAAACAGTAATATCTCCACATTGCAAGGTGCAATTCTGAAATTTTTAGCTTTTTCCTGTTAATCCTAGCATGATAAAGAAGATTCAAAGAGAGTGAGATGCCAGCTCCTTTCATTCAGTCAGTAGCTTCAAACATTTCTGGACGTTTTTCAATGGCAAAAATCAATGAATATTGTAAATGCACAAACAGTAATATCTCCACATTGCAAGGTGCAATTCTGAAATTTTTTGCTTTTTCCTGTTAATCCTAGCATGATAAAGAAGATTCAAAGAGAGTGAGATGCCAGCTCCTTTCATTCAGTCAGTAGCTTCAAACATTTCTGGTATATGAAAAACGTTTTTCAATGGCAAAAATCAATGAATATTGTAAATGCACAAACAGTAATATCTCCACATTGCAAGGTGCAATTCTGAAATTTTTTGCTTTTTCCTGCTAAGCCTAGCATGATAAAGAACATTCAAAGAGAGTGAGATGCCAGCTCCTTTCATTCAGTCAGTAGCTTCAAACATTTCTGGACGTTTTTCAATGGCAAAAATCAATGAATATTGTAAATGCACAAACAGTAATATCTCCACATTGCAAGGTGCAATTCTGAAATTTTTTGCTTTTTCCTGCTAATCCTAGCATGATAAAGAAGATTCAAAGAGAATGAGATGCCAGCTCCTTTCATTCAGTCAGTAGCTTCAAACATTTCTGGTATATGAAAAACATGTTTTTCAATGGCAAAAATCAATGAATATTGTAAATGCACAAACAGTAATATCTCCACATTGCAAGGTGCAATTCTGAAATTTTTTGCTTTTTCCTGCTAATCCTAGCATGATAAAGAAGATTCAAAGAGAGTGAGATGCCAGCTCCTTTCATTCAGTCAGTAGCTTCAAACATTTCTGGACGTTTTTCAATGGCAAAAATCAATGAATATTGTAAATGCACAAACAGTAATATCTCCACATTGCAAGGTGCAATTCTGAAATTTTTTGCTTTTTCCTGCTAATCCTAGCATGATAAAGAAGATTCAAAGAGAGTGAGATGCCAGCTCCTTTCATTCAGTCAGTAGCTTCAAACATTTCTGGTATATGAAAAACATGTTTTTCAATGGCAAAAATCAATGAATATTGTAAATGCACAAACAGTAATATCTCCACATTGCAAGGTGCAATTCTGAAATTTTTTGCTTTTTCCTGCTAATCCTAGCATGATAAAGAAGATTCAAAGAGAGTGAGATGCCAGCTCCTTTCATTCAGTCAGTAGCTTCAAACATTTCTGGACGTTTTTCAATGGGAAAAATCAATGAATATTGTAAATGCACAAACAGTAATATCTCCACATTGCAAGGTGCAATTCTGAAATTTTTTGCTTTTTCCTGTTAATCCTAGCATGATAAAGAAGATTCAAAGAGAGTGAGATGCCAGCTCCTTTCATTCAGTCAGTAGCTTCAAACATTTCTGGTATATGAAAAACATGTTTTTCAATGGCAAAAATCAATGAATATTGTAAATGCACAAACAGTAATATCTCCACATTGCAAGGTGCAATTCTGAAATTTTTTGCTTTTTCCTGCTAATCCTAGCATGATAAAGAAGATTCAAAGAGAGTGAGATGCCAGCTCCTTTCATTCAGTCAGTAGCTTCAAACATTTCTGGTATATGAAAAGCATGTTTTTCAATGGCAAAAATCAATGAATATTGTAAATGCACAAACAGTAATATCTCCACATGGCAAGGTGCAATTCAGAAATTTTTTGCTTTTTCCTGCTAATCCTAGCATGATAAAGAAGATTCAAAGAGAGTGAGATGCCAGCTCCTTTCATTCAGTCAGTAGCTTCAAACATTTCTGGACGTTTTTCAATGGCAAAAATCAATGAATATTGTAAATGCACAAACAGTAATATCTCCACATTGCAAGGTGCAATTCTGAAATTTTTTGCTTTTTCCTGTTAATCCTAGCATGATAAAGAAGATTCAAAGAGAGTGAGATGCCAGCTCCTTTCATTCAGTCAGTAGCTTCAAACATTTCTGGTATATGAAAAACATGTTTTTCAATGGCAAAAATCAATGAATATTGTAAATGCACAAACAGTAATATCTCCACATTGCAAGGTGCAATTCTGAAATTTTTTGCTTTTTCCTGCTAATCCTAGCATGATAAAGAAGATTCAAAGAGAGTGAGATGCCAGCTCCTTTCATTCAGTCAGTAGCTTCAAACATTTCTGGTATATGAAAAACATGTTTTTCAATGGCAAAAATCAATGAATATTGTAAATGCACAAACAGTAATATCTCCACATTGCAAGGCGCAATTCTGAAATTTTTTGCTTTTTCCTGCTAATCCTAGCATGATAAAGAAGATTCAAAGAGAGTGAGATGCCAGCTCCTTTCATTCAGTCAGTAGCTTCAAACATTTCTGGTATATGAAAAACATGTTTTTCAATGGCAAAAATCAATGAATATTGTAAATGCACAAACAGTAATATCTCCACATTGCAAGGTGCAATTCTGAAATTTTTAGCTTTTTCCTATTAATCCTAGCATGATAAAGAAGATTCAAAGAGAGCGAGATGCCAGCTCCTTTCATTCAGTCAGTAGCTTCAAACATTTCTGGACGTTTTTCAATGGCAAAAATCAATGAATATTGTAAATGCACAAACAGTAATATCTCCACATTGCAAGGTGCAATTCTGAAATTTTTTGCTTTTTCCTGTTAATCCTAGCATGATAAAGAAGATTCAAAGAGAGTGAGATGCCAGCTCCTTTCATTCAGTCAGTAGCTTCAAACATTTCTGGTATATGAAAAACGTTTTTCAATGGCAAAAATCAATGAATATTGTAAATGCACAAACAGTAATATCTCCACATTGCAAGGTGCAATTCTGAAATTTTTTGCTTTTTCCTGCTAATCCTAGCATGATAAAGAAGATTCAAAGAGAGTGAGATGCCAGCTCCTTTCATTCAGTCAGTAGCTTCAAACATTTCTGGACGTTTTTCAATGGCAAAAATCAATGAATATTGTAAATGCACAAACAGTAATATCTCCACATTGCAAGGTGCAATTCTGAAATTTTTTGCTTTTTCCTGCTAATCCTAGCATGATAAAGAAGATTCAAAGAGAGTGAGATGCCAGCTCCTTTCATTCAGTCAGTAGCTTCAAATATTTCTGGTATATGAAAAACATGTTTTTCAATGGCAAAAATCAATGAATATTGTAAATGCACAAACAGTAATATCTCCACATTGCAAGGTGCAATTCTGAAATTTTTTGCTTTTTCCTGCTAATCCTAGCATGATAAAGAAGATTCAAAGAGAGTGAGATGCCAGCTCCTTTCATTCAGTCAGTAGCTTCAAACATTTCTGGACGTTTTTCAATGGCAAAAATCAATGAATATTGTAAATGCACAAACAGTAATATCTCCACATTGCAAGGTGCAATTCTGAAATTTTTTGCTTTTTCCTGCTAATCCTAGCATGATAAAGAAGATTCAAAGAGAGTGAGATGCCAGCTCCTTTCATTCAGTCAGTAGCTTCAAACATTTCTGGTATATGAAAAACATGTTTTTCAATGGCAAAAATCAATGAATATTGTAAATGCACAAACAGTAATATCTCCACATTGCAAGGTGCAATTCTGAAATTTTTTGCTTTTTCCTGCTAATCCTAGCATGATAAAGAAGATTCAAAGAGAGTGAGATGCCAGCTCCTTTCATTCAGTCAGTAGCTTCAAACATTTCTGGTATATGAAATACATGTTTTTCAATGGCAAAAATCAATGAATATTGTAAATGCACAAACAGTAATATCTCCACATTGCAAGGTGCAATTCTGAAATTTTTTGCTTTTTCCTGCTAATCCTAGCATGATAAAGAAGATTCAAAGAGAGTGAGATGCCAGCTCCTTTCATTCAGTCAGTAGCTTCAAACATTTCTGGTATATGAAAAACATGTTTTTCAATGGCAAAAATCAATGAATATTGTAAATGCACAAACAGTAATATCTCCACATTGCAAGGTGCAATTCTGAAATTTTTAGCTTTTTCCTGTTAATCCTAGCATGATAAAGAAGATTCAAAGAGAGTGAGATGCCAGCTCCTTTCATTCAGTCAGTAGCTTCAAACATTTCTGGACGTTTTTCAATGGCAAAAATCAATGAATATTGTAAATGCACAAACAGTAATATCTCCACATTGCAAGGTGCAATTCTGAAATTTTTTGCTTTTTCCTGTTAATCCTAGCATGATAAAGAAGATTCAAAGAGAGTGAGATGCCAGCTCCTTTCATTCAGTCAGTAGCTTCAAACATTTCTGGTATATGAAAAACGTTTTTCAATGGCAAAAATCAATGAATATTGTAAATGCACAAACAGTAATATCTCCACATTGCAAGGTGCAATTCTGAAATTTTTTGCTTTTTCCTGCTAATCCTAGCATGATAAAGAAGATTCAAAGAGAGTGAGATGCCAGCTCCTTTCATTCAGTCAGTAGCTTCAAACATTTCTGGACGTTTTTCAATGGCAAAAATCAATGAATATTGTAAATGCACAAACAGTAATATCTCCACATTGCAAGGTGCAATTCTGAAATTTTTTGCTTTTTCCTGCTAATACTAGCATGATAAAGAAGATTCAAAGAGAGTGAGATGCCAGCTCCTTTCATTCAGTCAGTAGCTTCAAACATTTCTGGTATATGAAAAACATGTTTTTCAATGGCAAAAATCAATGAATATTGTAAATGCACAAACAGTAATATCTCCACATTGCAAGGTGCAATTCTGAAATTTTTTGCTTTTTCCTGCTAATCCTAGCATGATAAAGAAGATTCAAAGAGAGTGAGATGCCAGCTCCTTTCATTCAGTCAGTAGCTTCAAACATTTCTGGACGTTTTTCAATGGCAAAAATCAATGAATATTGTAAATGCACAAACAGTAATATCTCCACATTGCAAGGTGCAATTCTGAAATTTTTTGCTTTTTCCTGCTAATCCTAGCATGATAAAGAAGATTCAAAGAGAGTGAGATGCCAGCTCCTTTCATTCAGTCAGTAGCTTCAAACATTTCTGGTATATGAAAAACATGTTTTTCAATGGCAAAAATCAATGAATATTGTAAATGCACAAACAGTAATATCTCCACATTGCAAGGTGCAATTCTGAAATTTTTTGCTTGTTCCTGCTAATCCTAGCATGATAAAGAAGATTCAAAGAGAGTGAGATGCCAGCTCCTTTCATTCAGTCAGTAGCTTCAAACATTTCTGGACGTTTTTCAATGGCAAAAATCAATGAATATTGTAAATGCACAAACAGTAATATCTCCACATTGCAAGGTGCAATTCTGAAATTTTTTGCTTTTTCCTGTTAATCCTAGCATGATAAAGAAGATTCAAAGAGAGTGAGATGCCAGCTCCTTTCATTCAGTCAGTAGCTTCAAACATTTCTGGTATATGAAAAACATGTTTTTCAATGGCAAAAATCAATGAATATTGTAAATGCACAAACAGTAATATCTCCACATTGCAAGGTGCAATTCTGAAATTTTTTGCTTTTTCCTGCTAATCCTAGCATGATAAAGAAGATTCAAAGAGAGTGAGATGCCAGCTCCTTTCATTCAGTCAGTAGCTTCAAACATTTCTGGTATATGAAAAACATGTTTTTCAATGGCAAAAATCAATGAATATTGTAAATGCACAAACAGTAATATCTCCACATTGCAAGGTGCAATTCAGAAATTTTTTGCTTTTTCCTGCTAATCCTAGCATGATAAAGAAGATTCAAAGAGAGTGAGATGCCAGCTCCTTTCATTCAGTCAGTAGCTTCAAACATTTCTGGACGTTTTTCAATGGCAAAAATCAATGAATATTGTAAATGCACAAACAGTAATATCTCCACATTGCAAGGTGCAATTCTGAAATTTTTTGCTTTTTCCTGTTAATCCTAGCATGATAAAGAAGATTCAAAGAGAGTGAGATGCCAGCTCCTTTCATTCAGTCAGTAGCTTCAAACATTTCTGGTATATGAAAAACATGTTTTTCAATGGCAAAAATCAATGAATATTGTAAATGCACAAACAGTAATATCTCCACATTGCAAGGTGCAATTCTGAAATTTTTTGCTTTTTCCTGCTAATCCTAGCATGATAAAGAAGATTCAAAGAGAGTGAGATGCCAGCTCCTTTCATTCAGTCAGTAGCTTCAAACATTTCTGGTATATGAAAAACATGTTTTTCAATGGCAAAAATCAATGAATATTGTAAATGCACAAACAGTAATATCTCCACATTGCAAGGTGCAATTCTGAAATTTTTTGCTTTTTCCTGCTAATCCTAGCATGATAAAGAAGATTCAAAGAGAGTGAGATGCCAGCTCCTTTCATTCAGTCAGTAGCTTCAAACATTTCTGGTATATGAAAAACATGTTTTTCAATGGCAAAAATCAATGAATATTGTAAATGCACAAACAGTAATATCTCCACATTGCAAGGTGCAATTCTGAAATTTTTAGCTTTTTCCTGTTAATCCTAGCATGATAAAGATTCAAAGAGAGTGAGATGCCAGCTCCTTTCATTCAGTCAGTAGCTTCAAACATTTCTGGACGTTTTTCAATGGCAAAAATCAATGAATATTGTAAATGCACAAACAGTAATATCTCCACATTGCAAGGTGCAATTCTGAAATTTTTTGCTTTTTCCTGTTAATCCTAGCATGATAAAGAAGATTCAAAGAGAGTGAGATGCCAGCTCCTTTCATTCAGTCAGTAGCTTCAAACATTTCTGGTATATGAAAAATGTTTTTCAATGGCAAAAATCAATGAATATTGTAAATGCACAAACAGTAATATCTCCACATTGCAAGGTGCAATTCTGAAATTTTTTGCTTTTTCCTGCTAATCCTAGCATGATAAAGAAGATTCAAAGAGAGTGAGATGCCAGCTCCTTTCATTCAGTCAGTAGCTTCAAACATTTCTGGACGTTTTTCAATGGCAAAAATCAATGAATATTGTAAATGCACAAACAGTAATATCTCCACATTGCAAGGTGCAATTCTGAAATTTTTTGCTTTTTCCTGCTAATCCTAGCATGATAAAGAAGATTCAAAGAGAGTGAGATGCCAGCTCCTTTCATTCAGTCAGTAGCTTCAAACATTTCTGGTATATGAAAAACATGTTTTTCAATGGCAAAAATCAATGAATATTGTAAATGCACAAACAGTAATATCTCCACATTGCAAGGTGCAATTCTGAAATTTTTTGCTTTTTCCTGCTAATCCTAGCATGATAAAGAAGATTCAAAGAGAGTGAGATGCCAGCTCCTTTCATTCAGTCAGTAGCTTCAAACATTTCTGGACGTTTTTCAATGGCAAAAATCAATGAATATTGTAAATGCACAAACAGTAATATCTCCACATTGCAAGGTGCAATTCTGAAATTTTTTGCTTTTTCCTGCTAATCCTAGCATGATAAAGAAGATTCAAAGAGAGTGAGATGCCAGCTCCTTTCATTCAGTCAGTAGCTTCAAACATTTCTGGTATATGAAAAACATGTTTTTCAATGGCAAAAATCAATGAATATTGTAAATGCACAAACAGTAATATCTCCACATTGCAAGGTGCAATTCTGAAATTTTTTGCTTTTTCCTGCTAATCCTAGCATGATAAAGAAGATTCAAAGAGAGTGAGATGCCAGCTCCTTTCATTCAGTCAGTAGCTTCAAACATTTCTGGACGTTTTTCAATGGCAAAAATCAATGAATATTGTAAATGCACAAACAGTAATATCTCCACATTGCAAGGTGCAATTCTGAAATTTTTTGCTTTTTCCTGTTAATCCTAGCATGATAAAGAAGATTCAAAGAGAGTGAGATGCCAGCTCCTTTCATTCAGTCAGTAGCTTCAAACATTTCTGGTATATGAAAAACATGTTTTTCAATGGCAAAAATCAATGAATATTGTAAATGCACAAACAGTAATATCTCCACATTGCAAGGTGCAATTCTGAAATTTTTTGCTTTTTCCTGCTAATCCTAGCATGATAAAGAAGATTCAAAGAGAGTGAGATGCCAGCTCCTTTCGTTCAGTCAGTAGCTTCAAACATTTCTGGTATATGAAAAACATGTTTTTCAATGGCAAAAATCAATGAATATTGTAAATGCACAAACAGTAATATCTCCACATTGCAAGGTGCAATTCTGAAATTTTTTGCTTTTTCCTGTTAATCCTAGCATGATAAAGAAGATTCAAAGAGAGTGAGATGCAAGCTCCTTTCATTCAGTCAGTAGCTTCAAACATTTCTGGTATATGAAAAACATGTTTTTCAATGGCAAAAATCAATGAATATTGTAAATGCACAAACAGTAATATCTCCACATTGCAAGGTGCAATTCTGAAATTTTTTGCTTTTTCCTGTTAATCCTAGCATGATAAAGAAGATTCAAAGAGAGTGAGATGCCAGCTCCTTTCATTCAGTCAGTAGCTTCAAACATTTCTGGTATATGAAAAACATGTTTTTCAATGGCAAAAATCAATGAATATTGTAAATGCACAAACAGTAATATCTCCACATTGCAAGGTGCAATTCTGAAATTTTTTGCTTTTTCCTGCTAATCCTAGCATGATAAAGAAGATTCAAAGAGAGTGAGATGCCAGCTCCTTTCGTTCAGTCAGTAGCTTCAAACATTTCTGGTATATGAAAAACATGTTTTTCAATGGCAAAAATCAATGAATATTGTAAATGCACAAACAGTAATATCTCCACATTGCAAGGTGCAATTCTGAAATTTTTTGCTTTTTCCTGTTAATCCTAGCATGATAAAGAAGATTCAAAGAGAGTGAGATGCCAGCTCCTTTCATTCAGTCAGTAGCTTCAAACATTTCTGGTATATGCAAAACATGTTTTTCAATGGCAAAAATCAATGAATATTGTAAATGCACAAACAGTAATATCTCCACATTGCAAGGTGCAATTCTGAAATTTTTTGCTTTTTCCTGTTAATCCTAGCATGATAAAGAAGATTCAAAGAGAGTGAGATGCCAGCTCCTTTCATTCAGTCAGTAGCTTCAAACATTTCTGGTATATGAAAAACATGTTTTTCAATGGCAAAAATCAATGAATATTGTAAATGCACAAACAGTAATATCTCCACATTGCAAGGTGCAATTCTGAAATTTTTTGCTTTTTCCTGCTAATCCTAGCATGATAAAGAAGATTCAAAGAGAGTGAGATGCCAGCTCCTTTCATTCAGTCAGTAGCTTCAAACATTTCTGGACGTTTTTCAATGGCAAAAATCAATGAATATTGTAAATGCACAAACAGTAATATCTCCACATTGCAAGGTGCAATTCTGAAATTTTTTGCTTTTTCCTGTTAATCCTAGCATGATAAAGAAGATTCAAAGAGAGTGAGATGCCAGCTCCTTTCATTCAGTCAGTAGCTTCAAACATTTCTGGTATATGAAAAACATGTTTTTCAATGGCAAAAATCAATGAATATTGTAAATGCACAAACAGTAATATCTCCACATTGCAAGGTGCAATTCTGAAATTTTTTGCTTTTTCCTGCTAATCCTAGCATGATAAAGAAGATTCAAAGAGAGTGAGATGCCAGCTCCTTTCATTCAGTCAGTAGCATCAAACATTTCTGGTATATGAAAAACATGTTTTTCAATGGCAAAAATCAATGAATATTGTAAATGCACAAACAGTAATATCTCCACATTGCAAGGTGCAATTCTGAAATTTTTTGCTTTTTCCTGTTAATCCTAGCATGATAAAGAAGATTCAAAGAGAGTGAGATGCCAGCTCCTTTCATTCAGTCAGTAGCTTCAAACATTTCTGGTATATGAAAAACATGTTTTTCAATGGCAAAAATCAATGAATATTGTAAATGCACAAACAGTAATATCTCCACATTGCAAGGTGCAATTCTGAAATTTTTTGCTTTTTCCTGCTAATCCTAGCATGATAAAGAAGATTCAAAGAGAGTGAGATGCCAGCTCCTTTCATTCAGTCAGTAGCTTCAAACATTTCTGGTATATGAAAAACATGTTTTTCAATGGCAAAAATCAATGAATATTGTAAATGCACAAACAGTAATATCTCCACATTGCAAGGTGCAATTCAGAAATTTTTTGCTTTTTCCTGCTAATCCTAGCATGATAAAGAAGATTCAAAGAGAGTGAGATGCCAGCTCCTTTCATTCAGTCAGTAGCTTCAAACATTTCTGGACGTTTTTCAATGGCAAAAATCAATGAATATTGTAAATGCACAAACAGTAATATCTCCACATTGCAAGGTGCAATTCTGAAATTTTTTGCTTTTTCCTGTTAATCCTAGCATGATAAAGAAGATTCAAAGAGAGTGAGATGCCAGCTCCTTTCATTCAGTCAGTAGCTTCAAACATTTCTGGTATATGAAAAACATGTTTTTCAATGGCAAAAATCAATGATTATTGTAAATGCACAAACAGTAATATCTCCACATTGCAAGGTGCAATTCTGAAATTTTTTGCTTTTTCCTGTTAATCCTAGCATGATAAAGAAGATTCAAAGAGAGTGAGATGCCAGCTCCTTTCATTCAGTCAGTAGCTTCAAACATTTCTGGTATATGAAAAACATGTTTTTCAATGGCAAAAATCAATGAATATTGTAAATGCACAAACAGTAATATCTCCACATTGCAAGGTGCAATTCTGAAATTTTTTGCTTTTTCCTGCTAATCCTAGCATGATAAAGAAGATTCAAAGAGAGTGAGATGCCAGCTCCTTTCATTCAGTCAGTAGCTTCAAACATTTCTGGACGTTTTTCAATGGCAAAAATCAATGAATATTGTAAATGCACAAACAGTAATATCTCCACATTGCAAGGTGCAATTCTGAAATTTTTTGCTTTTTCCTGTTAATCCTAGCATGATAAAGAAGATTCAAAGAGAGTGAGATGCCAGCTCCTTTCATTCAGTCAGTAGCTTCAAACATTTCTGGTATATGAAAGACATGTTTTTCAATGGCAAAAATCAATGAATATTGTAAATGCACAAACAGTAATATCTCCACATTGCAAGGTGCAATTCTGAAATTTTTTGCTTTTTCCTGCTAATCCTAGCATGATAAAGAAGATTCAAAGAGAGTGAGATGCCAGCTCCTTTCATTCAGTCAGTAGCTTCAAACATTTCTGGTATATGAAAAACATGTTTTTCAATGGCAAAAATCAATGAATATTGTAAATGCACAAACAGTAATATCTCCACATTGCAAGGTGCAATTCTGAAATTTTTTGCTTTTTCCTGCTAATCCTAGCATGATAAAGAAGATTCAAAGAGAGTGAGATGCCAGCTCCTTTCATTCAGTCAGTAGCTTCAAACATTTCTGGTATATGAAAAACATGTTTTTCAATGGCAAAAATCAATGAATATTGTAAATGCACAAACAGTAATATCTCCACATTGCAAGGTGCAATTCTGAAATTTTTAGCTTTTTCCTGTTAATCCTAGCATGATAAAGATTCAAAGAGAGTGAGATGCCAGCTCCTTTCATTCAGTCAGTAGCTTCAAACATTTCTGGACGTTTTTCAATGGCAAAAATCAATGAATATTGTAAATGCACAAACAGTAATATCTCCACATTGCAAGGTGCAATTCTGAAATTTTTTGCTTTTTCCTGTTAATCCTAGCATGATAAAGAAGATTCAAAGAGAGTGAGATGCCAGCTCCTTTCATTCAGTCAGTAGCTTCAAACATTTCTGGTATATGAAAATTTTTTCAATGGCAAAAATCAATGAATATTGTAAATGCACAAACAGTAATATCTCCACATTGCAAGGTGCAATTCTGAAATTTTTTGCTTTTTCCTGCTAATCCTAGCATGATAAAGAAGATTCAAAGAGAGTGAGATGCCAGCTCCTTTCATTCAGTCAGTAGCTTCAAACATTTCTGGACGTTTTTCAATGGCAAAAATCAATGAATATTGTAAATGCACAAACAGTAATATCTCCACATTGAAAGGTGCAATTCTGAAATTTTTTGCTTTTTCCTGCTAATCCTAGCATGATAAAGAAGATTCAAAGAGAGTGAGATGCCAGCTTCTTTCATTCAGTCAGTAGCTTCAAACATTTCTGGTATATGAAAAACATGTTTTTCAATGGCAAAAATCAATGAATATTGTAAATGCACAAACAGTAATATCTCCACATTGCAAGGTGCAATTCTGAAATTTTTTGCTTTTTCCTGCTAATCCTAGCATGATAAAGAAGATTCAAAGAGAGTGAGATGCCAGCTCCTTTCATTCAGTCAGTAGCTTCAAACATTTCTGGACGTTTTTCAATGGCAAAAATCAATGAATATTGTAAATGCACAAACAGTAATATCTCCACATTGCAAGGTGCAATTCTGAAATTTTTTGCTTTTTCCTGTTAATCCTAGCATGATAAAGAAGATTCAAAGAGAGTGAGATGCCAGCTCCTTTCATTCAGTCAGTAGCTTCAAACATTTCTGGTATATGAAAAACATGTTTTTCAATGGCAAAAATCAATGAATATTGTAAATGCACAAACAGTAATATCTCCACATTGCAAGGTGCAATTCTGAAATTTTTTGCTTTTTCCTGCTAATCCTAGCATGATAAAGAAGATTCAAAGAGAGTGAGATGCCAGCTCCTTTCATTCAGTCAGTAGCTTCAAACATTTCTGGTATATGAAAAACATGTTTTTCAATGGCAAAAATCAATGAATATTGTAAATGCACAAACAGTAATATCTCCACATTGCAAGGTGCAATTCTGAAATTTTTTGCTTTTTCCTGCTAATCCTAGCATGATAAAGAAGATTCAAAGAGAGTGAGATGCCAGCTCCTTTCATTCAGTCAGTAGCTTCAAACATTTCTGGCATATGAAAAACATGTTTTTCAATGGCAAAAATCAATGAATATTGTAAATGCACAAACAGTAATATCTCCACATTGCAAGGTGCAATTCTGAAATTTTTAGCTTTTTCCTGTTAATCCTAGCATGATAAAGAAGATTCAAAGAGAGTGAGATGCCAGCTCCTTTCATTCAGTCAGTAGCTTCAAACATTTCTGGACGTTTTTCAATGGCAAAAATCAATGAATATTGTAAATGCACAAACAGTAATATCTCCACATTGCAAGGTGCAATTCTGAAATTTTTTGCTTTTTCCTGCTAATCCTAGCATGATAAAGAAGATTCAAAGAGAGTGAGATGCCAGCTCCTTTCATTCAGTCAGTAGCTTCAAACATTTCTGGTATATGAAAAACATGTTTTTCAATGGCAAAAATCAATGAATATTGTAAATGCACAAACAGTAATATCTCCACATTGCAAGGTGCAATTCAGAAATTTTTTGCTTTTTCCTGCTAATCCTAGCATGATAAAGAAGATTCAAAGAGAGTGAGATGCCAGCTCCTTTCATTCAGTCAGTAGCTTCAAACATTTCTGGACGTTTTTCAATGGCAAAAATCAATGAATATTGTAAATGCACAAACAGTAATATCTCCACATTGCAAGGTGCAATTCTGAAATTTTTTGCTTTTTCCTGTTAATCCTAGCATGATAAAGAAGATTCAAAGAGAGTGAGATGCCAGCTCCTTTCATTCAGTCAGTAGCTTCAAACATTTCTGGTATATGAAAAACATGTTTTTCAATGGCAAAAATCAATGATTATTGTAAATGCACAAACAGTAATATCTCCACATTGCAAGGTGCAATTCTGAAATTTTTTGCTTTTTCCTGTTAATCCTAGCATGATAAAGAAGATTCAAAGAGAGTGAGATGCCAGCTCCTTTCATTCAGTCAGTAGCTTCAAACATTTCTGGTATATGAAAAACATGTTTTTCAATGGCAAAAATCAATGAATATTGTAAATGCACAAACAGTAATATCTCCACATTGCAAGGTGCAATTCTGAAATTTTTTGCTTTTTCCTGCTAATCCTAGCATGATAAAGAAGATTCAAAGAGAGTGAGATGCCAGCTCCTTTCATTCAGTCAGTAGCTTCAAACATTTCTGGACGTTTTTCAATGGCAAAAATCAATGAATATTGTAAATGCACAAACAGTAATATCTCCACATTGCAAGGTGCAATTCTGAAATTTTTTGCTTTTTCCTGTTAATCCTAGCATGATAAAGAAGATTCAAAGAGAGTGAGATGCCAGCTCCTTTCATTCAGTCAGTAGCTTCAAACATTTCTGGTATATGAAAAACATGTTTTTCAATGGCAAAAATCAATGAATATTGTAAATGCACAAACAGTAATATCTCCACATTGCAAGGTGCAATTCTGAAATTTTTTGCTTTTTCCTGCTAATCCTAGCATGATAAAGAAGATTCAAAGAGAGTGAGATGCCAGCTCCTTTCATTCAGTCAGTAGCTTCAAACATTTCTGGTATATGAAAAACATGTTTTTCAATGGCAAAAATCAATGAATATTGTAAATGCACAAACAGTAATATCTCCACATTGCAAGGTGCAATTCTGAAATTTTTTGCTTTTTCCTGCTAATCCTAGCATGATAAAGAAGATTCAAAGAGAGTGAGATGCCAGCTCCTTTCATTCAGTCAGTAGCTTCAAACATTTCTGGTATATGAAAAACATGTTTTTCAATGGCAAAAATCAATGAATATTGTAAATGCACAAACAGTAATATCTCCACATTGCAAGGTGCAATTCTGAAATTTTTAGCTTTTTCCTGTTAATCCTAGCATGATAAAGATTGAAAGAGAGTGAGATGCCAGCTCCTTTCATTCAGTCAGTAGCTTCAAACATTTCTGGACGTTTTTCAATGGCAAAAATCAATGAATATTGTAAATGCACAAACAGTAATATCTCCACATTGCAAGGTGCAATTCTGAAATTTTTTGCTTTTTCCTGTTAATCCTAGCATGATAAAGAAGATTCAAAGAGAGTGAGATGCCAGCTCCTTTCATTCAGTCAGTAGCTTCAAACATTTCTGGTATATGAAAAAGTTTTTCAATGGCAAAAATCAATGAATATTGTAAATGCACAAACAGTAATATCTCCACATTGCAAGGTGCAATTCTGAAATTTTTTGCTTTTTCCTGCTAATCCTAGCATGATAAAGAAGATTCAAAGAGAGTGAGATGCCAGCTCCTTTCATTCAGTCAGTAGCTTCAAACATTTCTGGACGTTTTTCAATGGCAAAAATCAATGAATATTGTAAATGCACAAACAGTAATATCTCCACATTGAAAGGTGCAATTCTGAAATTTTTTGCTTTTTCCTGCTAATCCTAGCATGATAAAGAAGATTCAAAGAGAGTGAGATGCCAGCTTCTTTCATTCAGTCAGTAGCTTCAAACATTTCTGGTATATGAAAAACATGTTTTTCAATGGCAAAAATCAATGAATATTGTAAATGCACAAACAGTAATATCTCCACATTGCAAGGTGCAATTCTGAAATTTTTTGCTTTTTCCTGCTAATCCTAGCATGATAAAGAAGATTCAAAGAGAGTGAGATGCCAGCTCCTTTCATTCAGTCAGTAGCTTCAAACATTTCTGGACGTTTTTCAATGGCAAAAATCAATGAATATTGTAAATGCACAAACAGTAATATCTCCACATTGCAAGGTGCAATTCTGAAATTTTTTGCTTTTTCCTGTTAATCCTAGCATGATAAAGAAGATTCAAAGAGAGTGAGATGCCAGCTCCTTTCATTCAGTCAGTAGCTTCAAACATTTCTGGTATATGAAAAACATGTTTTTCAATGGCAAAAATCAATGAATATTGTAAATGCACAAACAGTAATATCTCCACATTGCAAGGTGCAATTCTGAAATTTTTTGCTTTTTCCTGCTAATCCTAGCATGATAAAGAAGATTCAAAGAGAGTGAGATGCCAGCTCCTTTCATTCAGTCAGTAGCTTCAAACATTTCTGGTATATGAAAAACATGTTTTTCAATGGCAAAAATCAATGAATATTGTAAATGCACAAACAGTAATATCTCCACATTGCAAGGTGCAATTCTGAAATTTTTTGCTTTTTCCTGCTAATCCTAGCATGATAAAGAAGATTCAAAGAGAGTGAGATGCCAGCTCCTTTCATTCAGTCAGTAGCTTCAAACATTTCTGGCATATGAAAAACATGTTTTTCAATGGCAAAAATCAATGAATATTGTAAATGCACAAACAGTAATATCTCCACATTGCAAGGTGCAATTCTGAAATTTTTAGCTTTTTCCTGTTAATCCTAGCATGATAAAGAAGATTCAAAGAGAGTGAGATGCCAGCTCCTTTCATTCAGTCAGTAGCTTCAAACATTTCTGGACGTTTTTCAATGGCAAAAATCAATGAATATTGTAAATGCACAAACAGTAATATCTCCACATTGCAAGGTGCAATTCTGAAATTTTTTGCTTTTTCCTGTTAATCCTAGCATGATAAAGAAGATTCAAAGAGAGTGAGATGCCAGCTCCTTTCATTCAGTCAGTAGCTTCAAACATTTCTGGTATATGAAAAACGTTTTTCAATGGAAAAAATCAATGAATATTGTAAATGCACAAACAGTAATATCTCCACATTGCAAGGTGCAATTCTGAAATTTTTTGCTTTTTCCTGCTAATCCTAGCATGATAAAGAAGATTCAAAGAGAGTGAGATGCCAGCTCCTTTCATTCAGTCAGTAGCTTCAAACATTTCTGGACGTTTTTCAATGGCAAAAATCAATGAATATTGTAAATGCACAAACAGTAATATCTCCACATTGCAAGGTGCAATTCTGAAATTTTTTGCTTTTTCCTGCTAATCCTAGCATGATAAAGAAGATTCAAAGAGAATGAGATGCCAGCTCCTTTCATTCAGTCAGTAGCTTCAAACATTTCTGGTATATGAAAAACATGTTTTTCAATGGCAAAAATCAATGAATATTGTAAATGCACAAACAGTAATATCTCCACATTGCAAGGTGCAATTCTGAAATTTTTTGCTTTTTCCTGCTAATCCTAGCATGATAAAGAAGATTCAAAGAGAGTGAGATGCCAGATCCTTTCATTCAGTCAGTAGCTTCAAACATTTCTGGACGTTTTTCAATGGCAAAAATCAATGAATATTGTAAATGCACAAACAGTAATATCTCCACATTGCAAGGTGCAATTCTGAAATTTTTTGCTTTTTCCTGCTAATCCTAGCATGATAAAGAAGATTCAAAGAGAGTGAGATGCCAGCTCCTTTCATTCAGTCAGTAGCTTCAAACATTTCTGGTATATGAAAAACATGTTTTTCAATGGCAAAAATCAATGAATATTGTAAATGCACAAACAGTAATATCTCCACATTGCAAGGTGCAATTCTGAAATTTTTTGCTTTTTCCTGCTAATCCTAGCATGATAAAGAAGATTCAAAGAGAGTGAGATGCCAGCTCCTTTCATTCAGTCAGTAGCTTCAAACATTTCTGGACGTTTTTCAATGGCAAAAATCAATGAATATTGTAAATGCACAAACAGTAATATCTCCACATTGCAAGGTGCAATTCTGAAATTTTTTGCTTTTTCCTGCTAATCCTAGCATGATAAAGAAGATTCAAAGAGAGTGAGATGCCAGATCCTTTCATTCAGTCAGTAGCTTCAAACATTTCTGGACGTTTTTCAATGGCAAAAATCAATGAATATTGTAAATGCACAAACAGTAATATCTCCACATTGCAAGGTGCAATTCTGAAATTTTTTGCTTTTTCCTGCTAATCCTAGCATGATAAAGAAGATTCAAAGAGAGTGAGATGCCAGCTCCTTTCATTCAGTCAGTAGCTTCAAACATTTCTGGTATATGAAAAACATGTTTTTCAATGGCAAAAATCAATGAATATTGTAAATGCACAAACAGTAATATCTCCACATTGCAAGGTGCAATTCTGAAATTTTTTGCTTTTTCCTGCTAATCCTAGCATGATAAAGAAGATTCAAAGAGAGTGAGATGCCAGCTCCTTTCATTCAGTCAGTAGCTTCAAACATTTCTGGACGTTTTTCAATGGCAAAAATCAATGAATATTGTAAATGCACAAACAGTAATATCTCCACATTGCAAGGTGCAATTCTGAAATTTTTTGCTTTTTCCTGCTAATCCTAGCATGATAAAGAAGATTCAAAGAGAATGAGATGCCAGCTCCTTTCATTCAGTCAGTAGCTTCAAACATTTCTGGTATATGAAAAACATGTTTTTCAATGGCAAAAATCAATGAATATTGTAAATGCACAAACAGTAATATCTCCACATTGCAAGGTGCAATTCTGAAATTTTTTGCTTTTTCCTGCTAATCCTAGCATGATAAAGAAGATTCAAAGAGAGTGAGATGCCAGATCCTTTCATTCAGTCAGTAGCTTCAAACATTTCTGGACGTTTTTCAATGGCAAAAATCAATGAATATTGTAAATGCACAAACAGTAATATCTCCACATTGCAAGGTGCAATTCTGAAATTTTTTGCTTTTTCCTGCTAATCCTAGCATGATAAAGAAGATTCAAAGAGAGTGAGATGCCAGCTCCTTTCATTCAGTCAGTAGCTTCAAACATTTCTGGTATATGAAAAACATGTTTTTCAATGGCAAAAATCAATGAATATTGTAAATGCACAAACAGTAATATCTCCACATTGCAAGGTGCAATTCTGAAATTTTTTGCTTTTTCCTGCTAATCCTAGCATGATAAAGAAGATTCAAAGAGAGTGAGATGCCAGCTCCTTTCATTCAGTCAGTAGCTTCAAACATTTCTGGACGTTTTTCAATGGGAAAAATCAATGAATATTGTAAATGCACAAACAGTAATATCTCCACATTGCAAGGTGCAATTCTGAAATTTTTTGCTTTTTCCTGTTAATCCTAGCATGATAAAGAAGATTCAAAGAGAGTGAGATGCCAGCTCCTTTCATTCAGTCAGTAGCTTCAAACATTTCTGGTATATGAAAAACATGTTTTTCAATGGCAAAAATCAATGAATATTGTAAATGCACAAACAGTAATATCTCCACATTGCAAGGTGCAATTCTGAAATTTTTTGCTTTTTCCTGCTAATCCTAGCATGATAAAGAAGATTCAAAGAGAGTGAGATGCCAGCTCCTTTCATTCAGTCAGTAGCTTCAAACATTTCTGGTATATGAAAATCATGTTTTTCAATGGCAAAAATCAATGAATATTGTAAATGCACAAACAGTAATATCTCCACAATGCAAGGTGCAATTCAGAAATTTTTTGCTTTTTCCTGCTAATCCTAGCATGATAAAGAAGATTCAAAGAGAGTGAGATGCCAGCTCCTTTCATTCAGTCAGTAGCTTCAAACATTTCTGGACGTTTTTCAATGGCAAAAATCAATGAATATTGTAAATGCACAAACAGTAATATCTCCACATTGCAAGGTGCAATTCTGAAATTTTTTGCTTTTTCCTGTTAATCCTAGCATGATAAAGAAGATTCAAAGAGAGTGAGATGCCAGCTCCTTTCATTCAGTCAGTAGCTTCAAACATTTCTGGTATATGAAAAACATGTTTTTCAATGGCAAAAATCAATGAATATTGTAAATGCACAAACAGTAATATCTCCACATTGCAAGGTGCAATTCTGAAATTTTTTGCTTTTTCCTGTTAATCCTAGAATGATAAAGAAGATTCAAAGAGAGTGAGATGCCAGCTCCTTTCATTCACTCAGTAGCTTCAAACATTTCTGGTATATGAAAAACATGTTTTTCAATGGCAAAAATCAATGAATATTGTAAATGCACAAACAGTAATATCTCCACATTGCAAGGTGCAATTCTGAAATTTTTTGCTTTTTCCTGCTAATCCTAGCATGATAAAGAAGATTCAAAGAGAGTGAGATGCCAGCTCCTTTCATTCAGTCAGTAGCTTCAAACATTTCTGGACGTTTTTCAATGGCAAAAATCAATGAATATTGTAAATGCACAAACAGTAATATCTCCACATTGCAAGGTGCAATTCTGAAATTTTTTGCTTTTTCCTGTTAATCCTAGCATGATAAAGAAGATTCAAAGAGAGTGAGATGCCAGCTCCTTTCATTCAGTCAGTAGCTTCAAACATTTCTGGTATATGAAAAACATGTTTTTCAATGGCAAAAATCAATGAATATTGTAAATGCACAAACAGTAATATCTCCACATTGCAAGGTGCAATTCTGAAATTTTTTGCTTTTTCCTGCTAATCCTAGCATGATAAAGAAGATTCAAAGAGAGTGAGATGCCAGCTCCTTTCATTCAGTCAGTAGCTTCAAACATTTCTGGACGTTTTTCAATGGGAAAAATCAATGAATATTGTAAATGCACAAACAGTAATATCTCCACATTGCAAGGTGCAATTCTGAAATTTTTTGCTTTTTCCTGTTAATCCTAGCATGATAAAGAAGATTCAAAGAGAGTGAGATGCCAGCTCCTTTCATTCAGTCAGTAGCTTCAAACATTTCTGGTATATGAAAAACATGTTTTTCAATGGCAAAAATCAATGAATATTGTAAATGCACAAACAGTAATATCTCCACATTGCAAGGTGCAATTCTGAAATTTTTTGCTTTTTCCTGCTAATCCTAGCATGATAAAGAAGATTCAAAGAGAGTGAGATGCCAGCTCCTTTCATTCAGTCAGTAGCTTCAAACATTTCTGGTATATGAAAAACATGTTTTTCAATGGCAAAAATCAATGAATATTGTAAATGCACAAACAGTAATATCTCCACATTGCAAGGTGCAATTCAGAAATTTTTTGCTTTTTCCTGCTAATCCTAGCATGATAAAGAAGATTCAAAGAGAGTGAGATGCCAGCTCCTTTCATTCAGTCAGTAGCTTCAAACATTTCTGGACGTTTTTCAATGGCAAAAATCAATGAATATTGTAAATGCACAAACAGTAATATCTCCACATTGCAAGGTGCAATTCTGAAATTTTTTGCTTTTTCCTGTTAATCCTAGCATGATAAAGAAGATTCAAAGAGAGTGAGATGCCAGCTCCTTTCATTCAGTCAGTAGCTTCAAACATTTCTGGACGTTTTTCAATGGCAAAAATCAATGAATATTGTAAATGCACAAACAGTAATATCTCCACATTGCAAGGTGCAATTCTGAAATTTTTTGCTTTTTCCTGTTAATCCTAGCATGATAAAGAAGATTCAAAGAGAGTGAGATGCCAGCTCCTTTCATTCAGTCAGTAGCTTCAAACATTTCTGGTATATGAAAAACATGTTTTTCAATGGCAAAAATCAATGAATATTGTAAATGCACAAACAGTAATATCTCCACATTGCAAGGTGCAATTCTGAAATTTTTTGCTTTTTCCTGCTAATCCTAGCATGATAAAGAAGATTCAAAGAGAGTGAGATGCCAGCTCCTTTCATTCAGTCAGTAGCTTCAAACATTTCTGGTATATGAAAAACATGTTTTTCAATGGCAAAAATCAATGAATATTGTAAATGCACAAACAGTAATATCTCCACATTGCAAGGCGCAATTCTGAAATTTTTTGCTTTTTCCTGCTAATCCTAGCATGATAAAGAAGATTCAAAGAGAGTGAGATGCCAGCTCCTTTCATTCAGTCAGTAGCTTCAAACATTTCTGGTATATGAAAAACATGTTTTTCAATGGCAAAAATCAATGAATATTGTAAATGCACAAACAGTAATATCTCCACATTGCAAGGTGCAATTCTGAAATTTTTAGCTTTTTCCTGTTAATCCTAGCATGATAAAGAAGATTCAAAGAGAGCGAGATGCCAGCTCCTTTCATTCAGTCAGTAGCTTCAAACATTTCTGGACGTTTTTCAATGGCAAAAATCAATGAATATTGTAAATGCACAAACAGTAATATCTCCATATTGCAAGGTGCAATTCTGAAATTTTTTGCTTTTTCCTGTTAATCCTAGCATGATAAAGAAGATTCAAAGAGAGTGAGATGCCAGCTCCTTTCATTCAGTCAGTAGCTTCAAACATTTCTGGTATATGAAAAACGTTTTTCAATGGCAAAAATCAATGAATATTGTAAATGCACAAACAGTAATATCTCCACATTGCAAGGTGCAATTCTGAAATTTTTTGCTTTTTCCTGCTAATCCTAGCATGATAAAGAAGATTCAAAGAGAGTGAGATGCCAGCTCCTTTCATTCAGTCAGTAGCTTCAAACATTTCTGGACGTTTTTCAATGGCAAAAATCAATGAATATTGTAAATGCACAAACAGTAATATCTCCACATTGCAAGGTGCAATTCTGAAATTTTTTGCTTTTTCCTGCTAATCCTAGCATGATAAAGAAGATTCAAAGAGAGTGAGATGCCAGCTCCTTTCATTCAGTCAGTAGCTTCAAACATTTCTGGTATATGAAAAACATGTTTTTCAATGGCAAAAATCAATGAATATTGTAAATGCACAAACAGTAATATCTCCACATTGCAAGGTGCAATTCTGAAATTTTTTGCTTTTTCCTGCTAATCCTAGCATGATAAAGAAGATTCAAAGAGAGTGAGATGCCAGCTCCTTTCATTCAGTCAGTAGCTTCAAACATTTCTGGACGTTTTTCAATGGCAAAAATCAATGAATATTGTAAATGCACAAACAGTAATATCTCCACATTGCAAGGTGCAATTCTGAAATTTTTTGCTTTTTCCTGCTAATCCTAGCATGATAAAGAAGATTCAAAGAGAGTGAGATGCCAGCTCCTTTCATTCAGTCAGTAGCTTCAAACATTTCTGGTATATGAAAAACATGTTTTTCAATGGCAAAAATCAATGAATATTGTAAATGCACAAACAGTAATATCTCCACATTGCAAGGTGCAATTCTGAAATTTTTTGCTTTTTCCTGCTAATCCTAGCATGATAAAGAAGATTCAAAGAGAGTGAGATGCCAGCTCCTTTCATTCAGTCAGTAGCTTCAAACATTTCTGGTATATGAAATACATGTTTTTCAATGGCAAAAATCAATGAATATTGTAAATGCACAAACAGTAATATCTCCACATTGCAAGGTGCAATTCTGAAATTTTTTGCTTTTTCCTGCTAATCCTAGCATGATAAAGAAGATTCAAAGAGAGTGAGATGCCAGCTCCTTTCATTCAGTCAGTAGCTTCAAACATTTCTGGTATATGAAAAACATGTTTTTCAATGGCAAAAATCAATGAATATTGTAAATGCACAAACAGTAATATCTCCACATTGCAAGGTGCAATTCTGAAATTTTTAGCTTTTTCCTGTTAATCCTTGCATGATAAAGAAGATTCAAAGAGAGTGAGATGCCAGCTCCTTTCATTCAGTCAGTAGCTTCAAACATTTCTGGACGTTTTTCAATGGCAAAAATCAATGAATATTGTAAATGCACAAACAGTAATATCTCCACATTGCAAGGTGCAATTCTGAAATTTTTTGCTTTTTCCTGTTAATCCTAGCATGATAAAGAAGATTCAAAGAGAGTGAGATGCCAGCTCCTTTCATTCAGTCAGTAGCTTCAAACATTTCTGGTATATGAAAAACGTTTTTCAATGGCAAAAATCAATGAATATTGTAAATGCACAAACAGTAATATCTCCACATTGCAAGGTGCAATTCTGAAATTTTTTGCTTTTTCCTGCTAATCCTAGCATGATAAAGAAGATTCAAAGAGAGTGAGATGCCAGCTCCTTTCATTCAGTCAGTAGCTTCAAACATTTCTGGACGTTTTTCAATGGCAAAAATCAATGAATATTGTAAATGCACAAACAGTAATATCTCCACATTGCAAGGTGCAATTCTGAAATTTTTTGCTTTTTCCTGCTAATCCTAGCATGATAAAGAAGATTCAAAGAGAGTGAGATGCCAGCTCCTTTCATTCAGTCAGTAGCTTCAAACATTTCTGGTATATGAAAAACATGTTTTTCAATGGCAAAAATCAATGAATATTGTAAATGCACAAACAGTAATATCTCCACATTGCAAGGTGCAATTCTGAAATTTTTTGCTTTTTCCTGCTAATCCTAGCATGATAAAGAAGATTCAAAGAGAGTGAGATGCCAGCTCCTTTCATTCAGTCAGTAGCTTCAAACATTTCTGGTATATGAAATACATGTTTTTCAATGGCAAAAATCAATGAATATTGTAAATGCACAAACAGTAATATCTCCACATTGCAAGGTGCAATTCTGAAATTTTTTGCTTTTTCCTGCTAATCCTAGCATGATAAAGAAGATTCAAAGAGAGTGAGATGCCAGCTCCTTTCATTCAGTCAGTAGCTTCAAACATTTCTGGTATATGAAAAACATGTTTTTCAATGGCAAAAATCAATGAATATTGTAAATGCACAAACAGTAATATCTCCACATTGCAAGGTGCAATTCTGAAATTTTTAGCTTTTTCCTGTTAATCCTAGCATGATAAAGAAGATTCAAAGAGAGTGAGATGCCAGCTCCTTTCATTCAGTCAGTAGCTTCAAACATTTCTGGACGTTTTTCAATGGCAAAAATCAATGAATATTGTAAATGCACAAACAGTAATATCTCCACATTGCAAGGTGCAATTCTGAAATTTTTTGCTTTTTCCTGTTAATCCTAGCATGATAAAGAAGATTCAAAGAGAGTGAGATGCCAGCTCCTTTCATTCAGTCAGTAGCTTCAAACATTTCTGGTATATGAAAAACGTTTTTCAATGGCAAAAATCAATGAATATTGTAAATGCACAAACAGTAATATCTCCACATTGCAAGGTGCAATTCTGAAATTTTTTGCTTTTTCCTGCTAATCCTAGCATGATAAAGAAGATTCAAAGAGAGTGAGATGCCAGCTCCTTTCATTCAGTCAGTAGCTTCAAACATTTCTGGACGTTTTTCAATGGCAAAAATCAATGAATATTGTAAATGCACAAACAGTAATATCTCCACATTGCAAGGTGCAATTCTGAAATTTTTTGCTTTTTCCTGCTAATCCTAGCATGATAAAGAAGATTCAAAGAGAGTGAGATGCCAGCTCCTTTCATTCAGTCAGTAGCTTCAAACATTTCTGGTATATGAAAAACATGTTTTTCAATGGCAAAAATCAATGAATATTGTAAATGCACAAACAGTAATATCTCCACATTGCAAGGTGCAATTCTGAAATTTTTTGCTTTTTCCTGCTAATCCTAGCATGATAAAGAAGATTCAAAGAGAGTGAGATGCCAGCTCCTTTCATTCAGTCAGTAGCTTCAAACATTTCTGGACGTTTTTCAATGGCAAAAATCAATGAATATTGTAAATGCACAAACAGTAATATCTCCACATTGCAAGGAGCAATTCTGAAATTTTTTGCTTTTTCCTGCTAATCCTAGCATGATAAAGAAGATTCAAAGAGAGTGAGATGCCAGCTCCTTTCATTCAGTCAGTAGCTTCAAACATTTCTGGTATATGAAAAACATGTTTTTCAATGGCAAAAATCAATGAATATTGTAAATGCACAAACAGTAATATCTCCACATTGCAAGGTGCAATTCTGAAATTTTTTGCTTTTTCCTGCTAATCCTAGCATGATAAAGAAGATTCAAAGAGAGTGAGATGCCAGCTCCTTTCATTCAGTCAGTAGCTTCAAACATTTCTGGACGTTTTTCAATGGCAAAAATCAATGAATATTGTAAATGCACAAACAGTAATATCTCCACATTGCAAGGTGCAATTCTGAAATTTTTTGCTTTTTCCTGTTAATCCTAGCATGATAAAGAAGATTCAAAGAGAGTGAGATGCCAGCTCCTTTCATTCAGTCAGTAGCTTCAAACATTTCTGGTATATGAAAAACATGTTTTTCAATGGCAAAAATCAATGAATATTGTAAATGCACAAACAGTAATATCTCCACATTGCAAGGTGCAATTCTGAAATTTTTTGCTTTTTCCTGCTAATCCTAGCATGATAAAGAAGATTCAAAGAGAGTGAGATGCCAGCTCCTTTCATTCAGTCAGTAGCTTCAAACATTTCTGGTATATGAAAAACATGTTTTTCAATGGCAAAAATCAATGAATATTGTAAATGCACAAACAGTAATATCTCCACATTGCAAGGTGCAATTCAGAAATTTTTTGCTTTTTCCTGCTAATCCTAGCATGATAAAGAAGATTCAAAGAGAGTGAGATGCCAGCTCCTTTCATTCAGTCAGTAGCTTCAAACATTTCTGGACGTTTTTCAATGGCAAAAATCAATGAATATTGTAAATGCACAAACAGTAATATCTCCACATTGCAAGGTGCAATTCTGAAATTTTTTGCTTTTTCCTGTTAATCCTAGCATGATAAAGAAGATTCAAAGAGAGTGAGATGCCAGCTCCTTTCATTCAGTCAGTAGCTTCAAACATTTCTGGTATATGAAAAACATGTTTTTCAATGGCAAAAATCAATGAATATTGTAAATGCACAAACAGTAATATCTCCACATTGCAAGGTGCAATTCTGAAATTTTTTGCTTTTTCCTGTTAATCCTAGCATGATAAAGAAGATTCAAAGAGAGTGAGATGCCAGCTCCTTTCATTCAGTCAGTAGCTTCAAACATTTCTGGTATATGAAAAACATGTTTTTCAATGGCAAAAATCAATGAATATTGTAAATGCACAAACAGTAATATCTCCACATTGCAAGGTGCAATTCTGAAATTTTTTGCTTTTTCCTGCTAATCCTAGCATGATAAAGAAGATTCAAAGAGAGTGAGATGCCAGCTCCTTTCATTCAGTCAGTAGCTTCAAACATTTCTGGACGTTTTTCAATGGCAAAAATCAATGAATATTGTAAATGCACAAACAGTAATATCTCCACATTGCAAGGTGCAATTCTGAAATTTTTTGCTTTTTCCTGTTAATCCTAGCATGATAAAGAAGATTAAAAGAGAGTGAGATGCCAGCTCCTTTCATTCAGTCAGTAGCTTCAAACATTTCTGGTATATGAAAAACATGTTTTTCAATGGCAAAAATCAATGAATATTGTAAATGCACAAACAGTAATATCTCCACATTGCAAGGTGCAATTCTGAAATTTTTTGCTTTTTCCTGCTAATCCTAGCATGATAAAGAAGATTCAAAGAGAGTGAGATGCCAGCTCCTTTCATTCAGTCAGTAGCTTCAAACATTTCTGGTATATGAAAAACATGTTTTTCAATGGCAAAAATCAATGAATATTGTAAATGCACAAACAGTAATATCTCCACATTGCAAGGTGCAATTCTGAAATTTTTTGCTTTTTCCTGCTAATCCTAGCATGATAAAGAAGATTCAAAGAGAGTGAGATGCCAGCTCCTTTCATTCAGTCAGTAGCTTCAAACATTTCTGGTATATGAAAAACATGTTTTTCAATGGCAAAAATCAATGAATATTGTAAATGCACAAACAGTAATATCTCCACATTGCAAGGTGCAATTCTGAAATTTTTAGCTTTTTCCTGTTAATCCTAGCATGATAAAGATTCAAAGAGAGTGAGATGCCAGCTCCTTTCATTCAGTCAGTAGCTTCAAACATTTCTGGACGTTTTTCAATGGCAAAAATCAATGAATATTGTAAATGCACAAACAGTAATATCTCCACATTGCAAGGTGCAATTCTGAAATTTTTTGCTTTTTCCTGTTAATCCTAGCATGATAAAGAAGATTCAAAGAGAGTGAGATGCCAGCTCCTTTCATTCAGTCAGTAGCTTCAAACATTTCTGGTATATGAAAAACGTTTTTCAATGGCAAAAATCAATGAATATTGTAAATGCACAAACAGTAATATCTCCACATTGCAAGGTGCAATTCTGAAATTTTTTGCTTTTTCCTGCTAATCCTAGCATGATAAAGAAGATTCAAAGAGAGTGAGATGCCAGCTCCTTTCATTCAGTCAGTAGCTTCAAACATTTCTGGACGTTTTTCAATGGCAAAAATCAATGAATATTGTAAATGCACAAACAGTAATATCTCCACATTGCAAGGTGCAATTCTGAAATTTTTTTCTTTTTCCTGCTAATCCTAGCATGATAAAGAAGATTCAAAGAGAGTGAGATGCCAGCTCATTTCATTCAGTCAGTAGCTTCAAACATTTCTGGTATATGAAAAACATGTTTTTCAATGGCAAAAATCTATGAATATTGTAAATGCACAAACAGTAATATCTCCACATTGCAAGGTGCAATTCTGAAATTTTTTGCTTTTTCCTGCTAATCCTAGCATGATAAAGAAGATTCAAAGAGAGTGAGATGCCAGCTCCTTTCATTCAGTCAGTAGCTTCAAACATTTCTGGACGTTTTTCAATGGCAAAAATCAATGAATATTGTAAATGCACAAACAGTAATATCTCCACATTGCAAGGTGCAATTCTGAAATTTTTTGCTTTTTCCTGCTAATCCTAGCATGATAAAGAAGATTCAAAGAGAGTGAGATGCCAGCTCCTTTCATTCAGTCAGTAGCTTCAAACATTTCTGGTATATGAAAAACATGTTTTTCAATGGCAAAAATCAATGAATATTGTAAATGCACAAACAGTAATATCTCCACATTGCAAGGTGCAATTCTGAAATTTTTTGCTTTTTCCTGCTAATCCTAGCATGATAAAGAAGATTCAAAGAGAGTGAGATGCCAGCTCCTTTCATTCAGTCAGTAGCTTCAAACATTTCTGGACGTTTTTCAATGGCAAAAATCAATGAATATTGTAAATGCACAAACAGTAATATCTCCACATTGCAAGGTGCAATTCTGAAATTTTTTGCTTTTTCCTGTTAATCCTAGCATGATAAAGAAGATTCAAAGAGAGTGAGATGCCAGCTCCTTTCATTCAGTCAGTAGCTTCAAACATTTCTGGTATATGAAAAACATGTTTTTCAATGGCAAAAATCAATGAATATTGTAAATGCACAAACAGTAATATCTCCACATTGCAAGGTGCAATTCTGAAATGTTTTGCTTTTTCCTGCTAATCCTAGCATGATAAAGAAGATTCAAAGAGAGTGAGATGCCAGCTCCTTTCGTTCAGTCAGTAGCTTCAAACATTTCTGGTATATGAAAAACATGTTTTTCAATGGCAAAAATCAATGAATATTGTAAATGCACAAACAGTAATATCTCCACATTGCAAGGTGCAATTCTGAAATTTTTTGCTTTTTCCTGTTAATCCTAGCATGATAAAGAAGATTCAAAGAGAGTGAGATGCAGGCTCCTTTCATTCAGTCAGTAGCTTCAAACATTTCTGGTATATGAAAAACATGTTTTTCAATGGCAAAAATCAATGAATATTGTAAATGCACAAACAGTAATATCTCCACATTGCAAGGTGCAATTCTGAAATTTTTAGCTTTTTCCTGTTAATCCTAGCATGATAAAGATTCAAAGAGAGTGAGATGCCAGCTCCTTTCATTCAGTCAGTAGCTTCAAACATTTCTGGACGTTTTTCAATGGCAAAAATCAATGAATATTGTAAATGCACAAACAGTAATATCTCCACATTGCAAGGTGCAATTCTGAAATTTTTTGCTTTTTCCTGTTAATCCTAGCATGATAAAGAAGATTCAAAGAGAGTGAGATGCCAGCTCCTTTCATTCAGTCAGTAGCTTCAAACATTTCTGGTATATGAAAAACGTTTTTCAATGGCAAAAATCAATGAATATTGTAAATGCACAAACAGTAATATCTCCACATTGCAAGGTGCAATTCTGAAATTTTTTGCTTTTTCCTGCTAATCCTAGCATGATAAAGAAGATTCAAAGAGAGTGAGATGCCAGCTCCTTTCATTCAGTCAGTAGCTTCAAACATTTCTGGACGTTTTTCAATGGCAAAAATCAATGAATATTGTAAATGCACAAACAGTAATATCTCCACATTGCAAGGTGCAATTCTGAAATTTTTTGCTTTTTCCTGCTAATCCTAGCATGATAAAGAAGATTCAAAGAGAGTGAGATGCCAGCTCCTTTCATTCAGTCAGTAGCTTCAAACATTTCTGGTATATGAAAAACATGTTTTTCAATGGCAAAAATCAATGAATATTGTAAATGCACAAACAGTAATATCTCCACATTGCAAGGTGCAATTCTGAAATTTTTTGCTTTTTCCTGCTAATCCTAGCATGATAAAGAAGATTCAAAGAGAGTGAGATGCCAGCTCCTTTCATTCAGTCAGTAGCTTCAAACATTTCTGGACGTTTTTCAATGGCAAAAATCAATGAATATTGTAAATGCACAAACAGTAATATCTCCACATTGCAAGGTGCAATTCTGAAATTTTTTGCTTTTTCCTGCTAATCCTAGCATGATAAAGAAGATTCAAAGAGAGTGAGATGCCAGCTCCTTTCATTCAGTCAGTAGCTTCAAACATTTCTGGTATATGAAAAACATGTTTTTCAATGGCAAAAATCAATGAATATTGTAAATGCACAAACAGTAATATCTCCACATTGCAAGGTGCAATTCTGAAATTTTTTGCTTTTTCCTGCTAATCCTAGCATGATAAAGAAGATTCAAAGAGAGTGAGATGCCAGCTCCTTTCATTCAGTCAGTAGCTTCAAACATTTCTGGATGTTTTTCAATGGCAAAAATCAATGAATATTGTAAATGCACAAACAGTAATATCTCCACATTGCAAGGTGCAATTCTGAAATTTTTTGCTTTTTCCTGTTAATCCTAGCATGATAAAGAAGATTCAAAGAGAGTGAGATGCCAGCTCCTTTCATTCAGTCAGTAGCTTCAAACATTTCTGGTATATGAAAAACATGTTTTTCAATGGCAAAAATCAATGAATATTGTAAATGCACAAACAGTAATATCTCCACATTGCAAGGTGCAATTCTGAAATTTTTTGCTTTTTCCTGCTAATCCTAGCATGATAAAGAAGATTCAAAGAGAGTGAGATGCCAGCTCCTTTCGTTCAGTCAGTAGCTTCAAACATTTCTGGTATATGAAAAACATGTTTTTCAATGGCAAAAATCAATGAATATTGTAAATGCACAAACAGTAATATCTCCACATTGCAAGGTGCAATTCTGAAATTTTTTGCTTTTTCCTGTTAATCCTAGCATGATAAAGAAGATTCAAAGAGAGTGAGATGCCAGCTCCTTTCATTCAGTCAGTAGCTTCAAACATTTCTGGTATATGAAAAACATGTTTTTCAATGGCAAAAATCAATGAATATTGTAAATGCACAAACAGTAATATCTCCACATTGCAAGGTGCAATTCTGAAATTTTTTGCTTTTTCCTGTTAATCCTAGCATGATAAAGAAGATTCAAAGAGAGTGAGATGCCAGCTCCTTTCATTCAGTCAGTAGCTTCAAACATTTCTGGTATATGAAAAACATGTTTTTCAATGGCAAAAATCAATGAATATTGTAAATGCACAAACAGTAATATCTCCACATTGCAAGGTGCAATTCTGAAATTTTTTGCTTTTTCCTGCTAATCCTAGCATGATAAAGAAGATTCAAAGAGAGTGAGATGCCAGCTCCTTTCATTCAGTCAGTAGCTTCAAACATTTCTGGACGTTTTTCAATGGCAAAAATCAATGAATATTGTAAATGCACAAACAGTAATATCTCCACATTGCAAGGTGCAATTCTGAAATTTTTTGCTTTTTCCTGTTAATCCTAGCATGATAAAGAAGATTCAAAGAGAGTGAGATGCCAGCTCCTTTCATTCAGTCAGTAGCTTCAAACATTTCTGGTATATGAAAAACATGTTTTTCAATGGCAAAAATCAATGAATATTGTAAATGCACAAACAGTAATATCTCCACATTGCAAGGTGCAATTCTGAAATGTTTTGCTTTTTCCTGCTAATCCTAGCATGATAAAGAAGATTCAAAGAGAGTGAGATGCCAGCTCCTTTCGTTCAGTCAGTAGCTTCAAACATTTCTGGTATATGAAAAACATGTTTTTCAATGGCAAAAATCAATGAATATTGTAAATGCACAAACAGTAATATCTCCACATTGCAAGGTGCAATTCTGAAATTTTTTGCTTTTTCCTGTTAATCCTAGCATGATAAAGAAGATTCAAAGAGAGTGAGATGCCAGCTCCTTTCATTCAGTCAGTAGCTTCAAACATTTCTGGTATATGAAAAACATGTTTTTCAATGGCAAAAATCAATGAATATTGTAAATGCACAAACAGTAATATCTCCACATTGCAAGGTGCAATTCTGAAATTTTTAGCTTTTTCCTGTTAATCCTAGCATGATAAAGATTCAAAGAGAGTGAGATGCCAGCTCCTTTCATTCAGTCAGTAGCTTCAAACATTTCTGGACGTTTTTCAATGGCAAAAATCAATGAATATTGTAAATGCACAAACAGTAATATCTCCACATTGCAAGGTGCAATTCTGAAATTTTTTGCTTTTTCCTGTTAATCCTAGCATGATAAAGAAGATTCAAAGAGAGTGAGATGCCAGCTCCTTTCATTCAGTCAGTAGCTTCAAACATTTCTGGTATATGAAAAACGTTTTTCAATGGCAAAAATCAATGAATATTGTAAATGCACAAACAGTAATATCTCCACATTGCAAGGTGCAATTCTGAAATTTTTTGCTTTTTCCTGCTAATCCTAGCATGATAAAGAAGATTCAAAGAGAGTGAGATGCCAGCTCCTTTCATTCAGTCAGTAGCTTCAAACATTTCTGGACGTTTTTCAATGGCAAAAATCAATGAATATTGTAAATGCACAAACAGTAATATCTCCACATTGCAAGGTGCAATTCTGAAATTTTTTGCTTTTTCCTGCTAATCCTAGCATGATAAAGAAGATTCAAAGAGAGTGAGATGCCAGCTCCTTTCATTCAGTCAGTAGCTTCAAACATTTCTGGTATATGAAAAACATGTTTTTCAATGGCAAAAATCAATGAATATTGTAAATGCACAAACAGTAATATCTCCACATTGCAAGGTGCAATTCTGAAATTTTTTGCTTTTTCCTGCTAATCCTAGCATGATAAAGAAGATTCAAAGAGAGTGAGATGCCAGCTCCTTTCATTCAGTCAGTAGCTTCAAACATTTCTGGACGTTTTTCAATGGCAAAAATCAATGAATATTGTAAATGCACAAACAGTAATATCTCCACATTGCAAGGTGCAATTCTGAAATTTTTTGCTTTTTCCTGCTAATCCTAGCATGATAAAGAAGATTCAAAGAGAGTGAGATGCCAGCTCCTTTCATTCAGTCAGTAGCTTCAAACATTTCTGGTATATGAAAAACATGTTTTTCAATGGCAAAAATCAATGAATATTGTAAATGCACAAACAGTAATATCTCCACATTGCAAGGTGCAATTCTGAAATTTTTTGCTTTTTCCTGCTAATCCTAGCATGATAAAGAAGATTCAAAGAGAGTGAGATGCCAGCTCCTTTCATTCAGTCAGTAGCTTCAAACATTTCTGGATGTTTTTCAATGGCAAAAATCAATGAATATTGTAAATGCACAAACAGTAATATCTCCACATTGCAAGGTGCAATTCTGAAATTTTTTGCTTTTTCCTGTTAATCCTAGCATGATAAAGAAGATTCAAAGAGAGTGAGATGCCAGCTCCTTTCATTCAGTCAGTAGCTTCAAACATTTCTGGTATATGAAAAACATGTTTTTCAATGGCAAAAATCAATGAATATTGTAAATGCACAAACAGTAATATCTCCACATTGCAAGGTGCAATTCTGAAATTTTTTGCTTTTTCCTGCTAATCCTAGCATGATAAAGAAGATTCAAAGAGAGTGAGATGCCAGCTCCTTTCGTTCAGTCAGTAGCTTCAAACATTTCTGGTATATGAAAAACATGTTTTTCAATGGCAAAAATCAATGAATATTGTAAATGCACAAACAGTAATATCTCCACATTGCAAGGTGCAATTCTGAAATTTTTTGCTTTTTCCTGTTAATCCTAGCATGATAAAGAAGATTCAAAGAGAGTGAGATGCCAGCTCCTTTCATTCAGTCAGTAGCTTCAAACATTTCTGGTATATGAAAAACATGTTTTTCAATGGCAAAAATCAATGAATATTGTAAATGCACAAACAGTAATATCTCCACATTGCAAGGTGCAATTCTGAAATTTTTTGCTTTTTCCTGTTAATCCTAGCATGATAAAGAAGATTCAAAGAGAGTGAGATGCCAGCTCCTTTCATTCAGTCAGTAGCTTCAAACATTTCTGGTATATGAAAAACATGTTTTTCAATGGCAAAAATCAATGAATATTGTAAATGCACAAACAGTAATATCTCCACATTGCAAGGTGCAATTCTGAAATTTTTTGCTTTTTCCTGCTAATCCTAGCATGATAAAGAAGATTCAAAGAGAGTGAGATGCCAGCTCCTTTCGTTCAGTCAGTAGCTTCAAACATTTCTGGTATATGAAAAACATGTTTTTCAATGGCAAAAATCAATGAATATTGTAAATGCACAAACAGTAATATCTCCACATTGCAAGGTGCAATTCTGAAATTTTTTGCTTTTTCCTGTTAATCCTAGCATGATAAAGAAGATTCAAAGAGAGTGAGATGCCAGCTCCTTTCATTCAGTCAGTAGCTTCAAACATTTCTGGTATATGAAAAACATGTTTTTCAATGGCAAAAATCAATGAATATTGTAAATGCACAAACAGTAATATCTCCACATTGCAAGGTGCAATTCTGAAATTTTTTGCTTTTTCCTGTTAATCCTAGCATGATAAAGAAGATTCAAAGAGAGTGAGATGCCAGCTCCTTTCATTCAGTCAGTAGCTTCAAACATTTCTGGTATATGAAAAACATGTTTTTCAATGGCAAAAATCAATGAATATTGTAAATGCACAACAGTAATATCTCCACATTGCAAGGTGCAATTCTGAAATTTTTTGCTTTTTCCTGCTAATCCTAGCATGATAAAGAAGATTCAAAGAGAGTGAGATGCCAGCTCCTTTCATTCAGTCAGTAGCTTCAAACATTTCTGGACGTTTTTCAATGGCAAAAATCAATGAATATTGTAAATGCACAAACAGTAATATCTCCACATTGCAAGGTGCAATTCTGAAATTTTTTGCTTTTTCCTGTTAATCCTAGCATGATAAAGAAGATTCAAAGAGAGTGAGATGCCAGCTCCTTTCATTCAGTCAGTAGCTTCAAACATTTCTGGTATATGAAAAACATGTTTTTCAATGGCAAAAATCAATGAATATTGTAAATGCACAAACAGTAATATCTCCACATTGCAAGGTGCAATTCTGAAATTTTTTGCTTTTTCCTGCTAATCCTAGCATGATAAAGAAGATTCAAAGAGAGTGAGATGCCAGCTCCTTTCATTCAGTCAGTAGCTTCAAACATTTCTGGTATATGAAAAACATGTTTTTCAATGGCAAAAATCAATGAATATTGTAAATGCACAAACAGTAATATCTCCACATTGCAAGGTGCAATTCTGAAATTTTTTGCTTTTTCCTGTTAATCCTAGCATGATAAAGAAGATTCAAAGAGAGTGAGATGCCAGCTCCTTTCATTCAGTCAGTAGCTTCAAACATTTCTGGTATATGAAAAACATGTTTTTCAATGGCAAAAATCAATGAATATTGTAAATGCACAAACAGTAATATCTCCACATTGCAAGGTGCAATTCTGAAATTTTTTGCTTTTTCCTGCTAATCCTAGCATGATAAAGAAGATTCAAAGAGAGTGAGATGCCAGCTCCTTTCATTCAGTCAGTAGCTTCAAACATTTCTGGTATATGAAAAACATGTTTTTCAATGGCAAAAATCAATGAATATTGTAAATGCACAAACAGTAATATCTCCACATTGCAAGGTGCAATTCAGAAATTTTTTGCTTTTTCCTGCTAATCCTAGCATGATAAAGAAGATTCAAAGAGAGTGAGATGCCAGCTCCTTTCATTCAGTCAGTAGCTTCAAACATTTCTGGACGTTTTTCAATGGCAAAAATCAATGAATATTGTAAATGCACAAACAGTAATATCTCCACATTGCAAGGTGCAATTCTGAAATTTTTTGCTTTTTCCTGTTAATCCTAGCATGATAAAGAAGATTCAAAGAGAGTGAGATGCCAGCTCCTTTCATTCAGTCAGTAGCTTCAAACATTTCTGGTATATGAAAAACATGTTTTTCAATGGCAAAAATCAATGAATATTGTAAATGCACAAACAGTAATATCTCCACATTGCAAGGTGCAATTCTGAAATTTTTTGCTTTTTCCTGTTAATCCTAGCATGATAAAGAAGATTCAAAGAGAGTGAGATGCCAGCTCCTTTCATTCAGTCACTAGCTTCAAACATTTCTGGTATATGAAAAACATGTTTTTCAATGGCAAAAATCAATGAATATTGTAAATGCACAAACAGTAATATCTCCACATTGCAAGGTGCAATTCTGAAATTTTTTGCTTTTTCCTGCTAATCCTAGCATGATAAAGAAGATTCAAAGAGAGTGAGATGCCAGCTCCTTTCATTCAGTCAGTAGCTTCAAACATTTCTGGACGTTTTTCAATGGCAAAAATCAATGAATATTGTAAATGCACAAACAGTAATATCTCCACATTGCAAGGTGCAATTCTGAAATTTTTTGCTTTTTCCTGTTAATCCTAGCATGATAAAGAAGATTCAAAGAGAGTGAGATGCCAGCTCCTTTCATTCAGTCAGTAGCTTCAAACATTTCTGGTATATGAAAAACATGTTTTTCAATGGCAAAAATCAATGAATATTGTAAATGCACAAACAGTAATATCTCCACATTGCAAGGTGCAATTCTGAAATTTTTTGCTTTTTCCTGCTAATCCTAGCATGATAAAGAAGATTCAAAGAGAGTGAGATGCCAGCTCCTTTCATTCAGTCAGTAGCTTCAAACATTTCTGGTATATGAAAAACATGTTTTTCAATGGCAAAAATCAATGAATATTGTAAATGCACAAACAGTAATATCTCCACATTGCAAGGTGCAATTCTGAAATTTTTTGCTTTTTCCTGCTAATCCTAGCATGATAAAGAAGATTCAAAGAGAGTGAGATGCCAGCTCCTTTCATTCAGTCAGTAGCTTCAAACATTTCTGGACGTTTTTCAATGGCAAAAATCAATGAATATTGTAAATGCACAAACAGTAATATCTCCACATTGCAAGGTGCAATTCTGAAATTTTTTGCTTTTTCCTGTTAATCCTAGCATGATAAAGAAGATTCAAAGAGAGTGAGATGCCAGCTCCTTTCATTCAGTCAGTAGCTTCAAACATTTCTGGTATATGAAAAACGTTTTTCAATGGCAAAAATCAATGAATATTGTAAATGCACAAACAGTAATATCTCCACATTGCAAGGTGCAATTCTGAAATTTTTTGCTTTTTCCTGCTAATCCTAGCATGATAAAGAAGATTCAAAGAGAGTGAGATGCCAGCTCCTTTCATTCAGTCAGTAGCTTCAAACATTTCTGGACGTTTTTCAATGGCAAAAATCAATGAATATTGTAAATGCACAAACAGTAATATCTCCACATTGCAAGGTGCAATTCTGAAATTTTTTGCTTTTTCCTGCTAATCCTAGCATGATAAAGAAGATTCAAAGAGAGTGAGATGCCAGCTCCTTTCATTCAGTCAGTAGCTTCAAACATTTCTGGTATATGAAAAACATGTTTTTCAATGGCAAAAATCAATGAATATTGTAAATGCACAAACAGTAATATCTCCACATTGCAAGGTGCAATTCTGAAATTTTTTGCTTTTTCCTGCTAATCCTAGCATGATAAAGAAGATTCAAAGAGAGTGAGATGCCAGCTCCTTTCATACAGTCAGTAGCTTCAAACATTTCTGGACGTTTTTCAATGGCAAAAATCAATGAATATTGTAAATGCACAAACAGTAATATCTCCACATTGCAAGGTGCAATTCGGAAATTTTTTGCTTTTTCCTGCTAATCCTAGCATGATAAAGAAGATTCAAAGAGAGTGAGATGCCAGCTCCTTTCATTCAGTCAGTAGCTTCAAACATTTCTGGTATATGAAAAACATGTTTTTCAATGGCAAAAATCAATGAATATTGTAAATGCACAAACAGTAATATCTCCACATTGCAAGGTGCAATTCTGAAATTTTTTGCTTTTTCCTGCTAATCCTAGCATGATAAAGAAGATTCAAAGAGAGTGAGATGCCAGCTCCTTTCATTCAGTCAGTAGCTTCAAACATTTCTGGACGTTTTTCAATGGCAAAAATCAATGAATATTGTAAATGCACAAACAGTAATATCTCCACATTGCAAGGTGCAATTCTGAAATTTTTTGCTTTTTCCTGTTAATCCTAGCATGATAAAGAAGATTCAAAGAGAGTGAGATGCCAGCTCCTTTCATTCAGTCAGTAGCTTCAAACATTTCTGGTATATGAAAAACATGTTTTTCAATGGCAAAAATCAATGAATATTGTAAATGCACAAACAGTAATATCTCCACATTGCAAGGTGCAATTCTGAAATTTTTTGCTTTTTCCTGCTAATCCTAGCATGATAAAGAAGATTCAAAGAGAGTGAGATGCCAGCTCCTTTCGTTCAGTCAGTAGCTTCAAACATTTCTGGTATATGAAAAACATGTTTTTCAATGGCAAAAATCAATGAATATTGTAAATGCACAAACAGTAATATCTCCACATTGCAAGGTGCAATTCTGAAATTTTTTGCTTTTTCCTGTTAATCCTAGCATGATAAAGAAGATTCAAAGAGAGTGAGATGCCAGCTCCTTTCATTCAGTCAGTAGCTTCAAACATTTCTGGTATATGAAAAACATGTTTTTCAATGGCAAAAATCAATGAATATTGTAAATGCACAAACAGTAATATCTCCACATTGCAAGGTGCAATTCTGAAATTTTTTGCTTTTTCCTGTTAATCCTAGCATGATAAAGAAGATTCAAAGAGAGTGAGATGCCAGCTCCTTTCATTCAGTCAGTAGCTTCAAACATTTCTGGTATATGAAAAACATGTTTTTCAATGGCAAAAATCAATGAATATTGTAAATGCACAAACAGTAATATCTCCACATTGCAAGGTGCAATTCTGAAATTTTTTGCTTTTTCCTGCTAATCCTAGCATGATAAAGAAGATTCAAAGAGAGTGAGATGCCAGCTCCTTTCATTCAGTCAGTAGCTTCAAACATTTCTGGACGTTTTTCAATGGCAAAAATCAATGAATATTGTAAATGCACAAACAGTAATATCTCCACATTGCAAGGTGCAATTCTGAAATTTTTTGCTTTTTCCTGTTAATCCTAGCATGATAAAGAAGATTCAAAGAGAGTGAGATGCCAGCTCCTTTCATTCAGTCAGTAGCTTCAAACATTTCTGGTATATGAAAAACATGTTTTTCAATGGCAAAAATCAATGAATATTGTAAATGCACAAACAGTAATATCTCCACATTGCAAGGTGCAATTCTGAAATTTTTTGCTTTTTCCTGCTAATCCTAGCATGATAAAGAAGATTCAAAGAGAGTGAGATGCCAGCTCCTTTCATTCAGTCAGTAGCTTCAAACATTTCTGGTATATGAAAAACATGTTTTTCAATGGCAAAAATCAATGAATATTGTAAATGCACAAACAGTAATATCTCCACATTGCAAGGTGCAATTCTGAAATTTTTTGCTTTTTCCTGCTAATCCTAGCATGATAAAGAAGATTCAAAGAGAGTGAGATGCCAGCTCCTTTCATTCAGTCAGTAGCTTCAAACATTTCTGGTATATGAAAAACATGTTTTTCAATGGCAAAAATCAATGAATATTGTAAATGCACAAACAGTAATATCTCCACATTGCAAGGTGCAATTCTGAAATTTTTAGCTTTTTCCTGTTAATCCTAGCATGATAAAGAAGATTCAAAGAGAGTGAGATGCCAGCTCCTTTCATTCAGTCAGTAGCTTCAAACATTTCTGGACGTTTTTCAATGGCAAAAATCAATGAATATTGTAAATGCACAAACAGTAATATCTCCACATTGCAAGGTGCAATTCTGAAATTTTTTTCTTTTTCCTGTTAATCCTAGCATGATAAAGAAGATTCAAAGAGAGTGAGATGCCAGCTCCTTTCATTCAGTCAGTAGCTTCAAACATTTCTGGTATATGAAAAACATGTTTTTCAATGGCAAAAATCAATGAATATTGTAAATGCACAAACAGTAATATCTCCACATTGCAAGGTGCAATTCTGAAATTTTTTGCTTTTTCCTGCTAATCCTAGCATGATAAAGAAGATTCAAAGAGAGTGAGATGCCAGCTCCTTTCATTCAGTCAGTAGCTTCAAACATTTCTGGTATATGAAAAACATGTTTTTCAATGGCAAAAATCAATGAATATTGTAAATGCACAAACAGTAATATCTCCACATTGCAAGGTGCAATTCTGAAATTTTTTGCTTTTTCCTGCTAATCCTAGCATGATAAAGAAGATTCAAAGAGAGTGAGATGCCAGCTCCTTTCATTCAGTCAGTAGCTTCAAACATTTCTGGTATATGAAAAACATGTTTTTCAATGGCAAAAATCAATGAATATTGTAAATGCACAAACAGTAATATCTCCACATTGCAAGGTGCAATTCTGAAATTTTTTGCTTTTTCCTGCTAATCCTAGCATGATAAAGAAGATTCAAAGAGAGTGAGATGCCAGCTCCTTTCATTCAGTCAGTAGCTTCAAACATTTCTGGTATATGAAAAACATGTTTTTCAATGGCAAAAATCAATGAATATTGTAAATGCACAAACAGTAATATCTCCACATTGCAAGGTGCAATTCTGAAATTTTTAGCTTTTTCCTGTTAATCCTAGCATGATAAAGAAGATTCAAAGAGAGTGAGATGCCAGCTCCTTTCATTCAGTCAGTAGCTTCAAACATTTCTGGTATATGAAAAACGTTTTTCAATGGCAAAAATCAATGAATATTGTAAATGCACAAACAGTAATATCTCCACATTGCAAGGTGCAATTCTGAAATTTTTTGCTTTTTCCTGCTAATCCTAGCATGATAAAGAAGATTCAAAGAGAGTGAGATGCCAGCTCCTTTCATTCAGTCAGTAGCTTCAAACATTTCTGGTATATGAAAAACATGTTTTTCAATGGCAAAAATCAATGAATATTGTAAATGCACAAACAGTAATATCTCCACATTGCAAGGTGCAATTCTGAAATTTTTTGCTTTTTCCTGCTAATCCTAGCATGATAAAGAAGATTCAAAGAGAGTGAGATGCCAGCTCCTTTCATTCAGTCAGTAGCTTCAAACATTTCTGGACGTTTTTCAATGGCAAAAATCAATGAATATTGTAAATGCACAAACAGTAATATCTCCACATTGCAAGGTGCAATTCTGAAATTTTTTGCTTTTTCCTGTTAATCCTAGCATGATAAAGAAGATTCAAAGAGAGTGAGATGCCAGCTCCTTTCATTCAGTCAGTAGCTTCAAACATTTCTGGTATATGAAAAACATGTTTTTCAATGGCAAAAATCAATGAATATTGTAAATGCACAAACAGTAATATCTCCACATTGCAAGGTGCAATTCTGAAATTTTTTGCTTTTTCCTGCTAATCCTAGCATGATAAAGAAGATTCAAAGAGAGTGAGATGCCAGCTCCTTTCATTCAGTCAGTAGCTTCAAACATTTCTGGTATATGAAAAACATGTTTTTCAATGGCAAAAATCAATGAATATTGTAAATGCACAAACAGTAATATCTCCACATTGCAAGGTGCAATTCTGAAATTTTTAGCTTTTTCCTGTTAATCCTAGCATGATAAAGAAGATTCAAAGAGAGTGAGATGCCAGCTCCTTTCATTCAGTCAGTAGCTACAAACATTTCTGGTATATGAAAAACGTTTTTCAATGGCAAAAATCAATGAATATTGTAAATGCACAAACAGTAATATCTCCACATTGCAAGGTGCAATTCTGAAATTTTTTGCTTTTTCCTGCTAATCCTAGCATGATAAAGAAGATTCAAAGAGAGTGAGATGCCAGCTCCTTTCATTCAGTCAGTAGCTTCAAACATTTCTGGACGTTTTTCAATGGCAAAAATCAATGAATATTGTAAATGCACAAACAGTAATATCTCCACATTGCAAGGTGCAATTCTGAAATTTTTTGCTTTTTCCTGCTAATCCTAGCATGATAAAGAAGATTCAAAGAGAGTGAGATGCCAGCTCCTTTCATTCAGTCAGTAGCTTCAAACATTTCTGGTATATGAAAAACATGTTTTTCAATGGCAAAAATCAATGAATATTGTAAATGCACAAACAGTAATATCTCCACATTGCAAGGTGCAATTCTGAAATTTTTTGCTTTTTCCTGCTAATCCTAGCATGATAAAGAAGATTCAAAGAGAGTGAGATGCCAGCTCCTTTCATTCAGTCAGTAGCTTCAAACATTTCTGGTATATGAAAAACATGTTTTTCAATGGCAAAAATCAATGAATATTGTAAATGCACAAACAGTAATATCTCCACATTGCAAGGTGCAATTCTGAAATTTTTTGCTTTTTCCTGCTAATCCTAGCATGATAAAGAAGATTCAAAGAGAGTGAGATGCCAGCTCCTTTCATTCAGTCAGTAGCTTCAAACATTTCTGGTATATGAAAAACATGTTTTTCAATGGCAAAAATCAATGAATATTGTAAATGCACAAACAGTAATATCTCCACATTGCAAGGTGCAATTCTGAAATTTTTTGCTTTTTCCTGCTAATCCTAGCATGATAAAGAAGATTCAAAGAGAGTGAGATGCCAGCTCCTTTCATTCAGTCAGTAGCTTCAAACATTTCTGGACGTTTTTCAATGGCAAAAATCAATGAATATTGTAAATGCACAAACAGTAATATCTCCACATTGCAAGGTGCAATTCTGAAATTTTTTGCTTTTTCCTGTTAATCCTAGCATGATAAAGAAGATTCAAAGAGAGTGAGATGCCAGCTCCTTTCATTCAGTCAGTAGCTTCAAACATTTCTGGTATATGAAAAACATGTTTTTCAATGGCAAAAATCAATGAATATTGTAAATGCACAAACAGTAATATCTCCACATTGCAAGGTGCAATTCTGAAATTTTTTGCTTTTTCCTGCTAATCCTAGCATGATAAAGAAGATTCAAAGAGAGTGAGATGCCAGCTCCTTTCATTCAGTCAGTAGCTTCAAACATTTCTGGTATATGAAAAACATGTTTTTCAATGGCAAAAATCAATGAATATTGTAAATGCACAAACAGTAATATCTCCACATTGCAAGGTGCAATTCTGAAATTTTTAGCTTTTTCCTGTTAATCCTAGCATGATAAAGAAGATTCAAAGAGAGTGAGATGCCAGCTCCTTTCATTCAGTCAGTAGCTACAAACATTTCTGGTATATGAAAAACGTTTTTCAATGGCAAAAATCAATGAATATTGTAAATGCACAAACAGTAATATCTCCACATTGCAAGGTGCAATTCTGAAATTTTTTGCTTTTTCCTGCTAATCCTAGCATGATAAAGAAGATTCAAAGAGAGTGAGATGCCAGCTCCTTTCATTCAGTCAGTAGCTTCAAACATTTCTGGACGTTTTTCAATGGCAAAAATCAATGAATATTGTAAATGCACAAACAGTAATATCTCCACATTGCAAGGTGCAATTCTGAAATTTTTTGCTTTTTCCTGCTAATCCTAGCATGATAAAGAAGATTCAAAGAGAGTGAGATGCCAGCTCCTTTCATTCAGTCAGTAGCTTCAAACATTTCTGGACGTTTTTCTATGGCAAAAATCAATGAATATTGTAAATGCACAAACAGTAATATCTCCACATTGCAAGGTGCAATTCTGAAATTTTTTGCTTTTTCCTGCTAATCCTAGCATGATAAAGAAGATTCAAAGAGAGTGAGATGCCAGCTCCTTTCATTCAGTCAGTAGCTTCAAACATTTCTGGTATATGAAAAACATGTTTTTCAATGGCAAAAATCAATGAATATTGTAAATGCACAAACAGTAATATCTCCACATTGCAAGGTGCAATTCTGAAATTTTTTGCTTTTTCCTGCTAATCCTAGCATGATAAAGAAGATTCAAAGAGAGTGAGATGCCAGCTCCTTTCATTCAGTCAGTAGCTTCAAACATTTCTGGTATATGAAAAACATGTTTTTCAATGGCAAAAATCAATGAATATTGTAAATGCACAAACAGTAATATCTCCACATTGCAAGGTGCAATTCTGAAATTTTTTGCTTTTTCCTGCTAATCCTAGCATGATAAAGAAGATTCAAAGAGAGTGAGATGCCAGCTCCTTTCATTCAGTCAGTAGCTTCAAACATTTCTGGTATATGAAAAACATGTTTTTCAATGGCAAAAATCAATGAATATTGTAAATGCACAAACAGTAATATCTCCACATTGCAAGGTGCAATTCTGAAATTTTTAGCTTTCTCTGTTAATCCTATCATGATAAAGAAGATTCAAAGAGAGTGAGATGCCAGCTCCTTTCATTCAGTCAGTAGCTTCAAACATTTCTGGACGTTTTTCAATGGCAAAAATCAATGAATATTGTAAATGCACAAACAGTAATATCTCCACATTGCAAGGTGCAATTCTGAAATTTTTTGCTTTTTCCTGTTAATCCTAGCATGATAAAGAAGATTCAAAGAGAGTGAGATGCCAGCTCCTTTCATTCAGTCAGTAGCTTCAAACATTTCTGGTATATGAAAAAAGGTTTTTCAATGGCAAAAATCAATGAATATTGTAAATGCACAAACAGTAATATCTCCACATTGCAAGGTGCAATTCTGAAATTTTTTGCTTTTTCCTGCTAATCCTAGCATGATAAAGAAGATTCAAAGAGAGTGAGATGCCAGCTCCTTTCATTCAGTCAGTAGCTTCAAACATTTCTGGACGTTTTTCAATGGCAAAAATCAATGAATATTGTAAATGCACAAACAGTAATATCTCCACATTGCAAGGTGCAATTCTGAAATTTTTTGCTTTTTCCTGCTAATCCTAGCATGATAAAGAAGATTCAAAGAGAGTGAGATGCCAGCTCCTTTCATTCAGTCAGTAGCTTCAAACATTTCTGGTAAATGAAAAACATGTTTTTCAATGGCAAAAATCAATGAATATTGTAAATGCACAAACAGTAATATCTCCACATTGCAAGGTGCAATTCTGAAATTTTTTGCTTTTTCCTGCTAATCCTAGCATGATAAAGAAGATTCAAAGAGAGTGAGATGCCAGCTCCTTTCATTCAGTCAGTAGCTTCAAACATTTCTGGTATATGAAAAACATGTTTTTCAATGGCAAAAATCAATGAATATTGTAAATGCACAAACAGTAATATCTCCACATTGCAAGGTGCAATTCTGAAATTTTTTGCTTTTTCCTGCTAATCCTAGCATGATAAAGAAGATTCAAAGAGAGTGAGATGCCAGCTCCTTTCATTCAGTCAGTAGCTTCAAACATTTCTGGACGTTTTTCAATGGCAAAAATCAATGAATATTGTAAATGCACAAACAGTAATATCTCCACATTGCAAGGTGCAATTCTGAAATTTTTTGCTTTTTCCTGCTAATCCTAGCATGATAAAGAAGATTCAAAGAGAGTGAGATGCCAGCTCCTTTCATTCAGTCAGTAGCTTCAAACATTTCTGGACGTTTTTCAATGGCAAAAATCAATGAATATTGTAAATGCACAAACAGTAATATCTCCACATTGCAAGGTGCAATTCTGAAATTTTTTGCTTTTTCCTGTTAATCCTAGCATGATGAAGAAGATTCAAAGAGAGTGAGATGCCAGCTCCTTTCATTCAGTCAGTAGCTTCAAACATTTCTGGACGTTTTTCAATGGCAAAAATCAATGAATATTGTAAATGCACAAACAGTAATATCTCCACATTGCAAGGTGCAATTCTGAAATTTTTTGCTTTTTCCTGCTAATCCTAGCATGATAAAGAAGATTCAAAGAGAGTGAGATGCCAGCTCCTTTCATTCAGTCAGTAGCTTCAAACATTTCTGGACGTTTTTCAATGGCAAAAATCAATGAATATTGTAAATGCACAAACAGTAATATCTCCACATTGCAAGGTGCAATTCTGAAATTTTTTGCTTTTTCCTGCTAATCCTAGCATGATAAAGAAGATTCAAAGAGAGTGAGATGCCAGCTCCTTTCATTCAGTCAGTAGCTTCAAACATTTCTGGTATATGAAAAACATGTTTTTCAATGGCAAAAATCAATGAATATTGTAAATGCACAAACAGTAATATCTCCACATTGCAAGGTGCAATTCTGAAATTTTTTGCTTTTTCCTGCTAATCCTAGCATGATAAAGAAGATTCAAAGAGAGTGAGATGCCAGCTCCTTTCATTCAGTCAGTAGCTTCAAACATTTCTGGATGTTTTTCAATGGCAAAAATCAATGAATATTGTAAATGCACAAACAGTAATATCTCCACATTGCAAGGTGCAATTCTGAAATTTTTTGCTTTTTCCTGTTAATCCTAGCATGATAAAGAAGATTCAAAGAGAGTGAGATGCCAGCTCCTTTCATTCAGTCAGTAGCTTCAAACATTTCTGGTAAATGAAAAACATGTTTTTCAATGGCAAAAATCAATGAATATTGTAAATGCACAAACAGTAATATCTCCACATTGCAAGGTGCAATTCTGAAATTTTTTGCTTTTTCCTGCTAATCCTAGCATGATAAAGAAGATTCAAAGAGAGTGAGATGCCAGCTCCTTTCATTCAGTCAGTAGCTTCAAACATTTCTGGACGTTTTTCAATGGCAAAAATCAATGAATATTGTAAATGCACAAACAGTAATATCTCCACATTGCAAGGTGCAATTCTGAAATTTTTTGCTTTTTCCTGTTAATCCTAGCATGATAAAGAAGATTCAAAGAGAGTGAGATGCCAGCTCCTTTCATTCAGTCAGTAGCTTCAAACATTTCTGGTATATGAAAAACATGTTTTTCAATGGCAAAAATCAATGAATATTGTAAATGCACAAACAGTAATATCTCCACATTGCAAGGTGCAATTCTGAAATTTTTTGCTTTTTCCTGCTAATCCTAGCATGATAAAGAAGATTCAAAGAGAGTGAGATGCCAGCTCCTTTCATTCAGTCAGTAGCTTCAAACATTTCTGGACGTTTTTCAATGGCAAAAATCAATGAATATTGTAAATGCACAAACAGTAATATCTCCACATTGCAAGGTGCAATTCTGAAATTTTTTGCTTTTTCCTGTTAATCCTAGCATGATAAAGAAGATTCAAAGAGAGTGAGATGCCAGCTCCTTTCATTCAGTCAGTAGCTTCAAACATTTCTGGTATATGAAAAACATGTTTTTCAATGGCAAAAATCAATGAATATTGTAAATGCACAAACAGTAATATCTCCACATTGCAAGGTGCAATTCTGAAATTTTTTGCTTTTTCCTGCTAATCCTAGCATGATAAAGAAGATTCAAAGAAAGTGAGATGCCAGCTCCTTTCATTCAGTCAGTAGCTTCAAACATTTCTGGTATATGAAAAACATGTTTTTCAATGGCAAAAATCAATGAATATTGTAAATGCACAAACAGTAATATCTCCACATTGCAAGGTGCAATTCTGAAATTTTTTGCTTTTTCCTGTTAATCCTAGCATAATAAAGAAGATTCAAAGAGAGTGAGATGCCAGCTCCTTTCATTCAGTCAGTAGCTTCAAACATTTCTGGACGTTTTTCAATGGCAAAAATCAATGAATATTGTAAATGCACAAACAGTAATATCTCCACATTGCAAGGTGCAATTCTGAAATTTTTTGCTTTTTCCTGTTAATCCTAGCATGATAAAGAAGATTCAAAGAGAGTGAGATGCCAGCTCCTTTCATTAAGTCAGTAGCTTCAAACATTTCTGGTATATGAAAAACATGTTTTTCAATGGCAAAAATCAATGAATATTGTAAATGCACAAACAGTAATATCTCCACATTGCAAGGTGCAATTCTGAATTTTTTTGCTTTTACCTGTTAATCCTAGCATGATAAAGAAGATTCAAAGAGAGTGAGATGCCAGCTCCTTTCATTCAGTCAGTAGCTTCAAACATTTCTGGTATATGAAAAACATGTTTTTCAATGGCAAAAATCAATGAATATTGTAAATGCACAAACAGTAATATCTCCACATTGCAAGGTGCAATTCTGAAATTTTTTGCTTTTTCCTGCTAATCCTAGCATGATAAAGAAGATTCAAAGAGAGTGAGATGCCAGCTCCTTTCATTCAGTCAGTAGCTTCAAACATTTCTGGACGTTTTTCAATGGCAAAAATCAATGAATATTGTAAATGCACAAACAGTAATATCTCCACATTGCAAGGTGCAATTCTGAAATTTTTTGCTTTTTCCTGTTAATCCTAGCATGATAAAGAAGATTCAAAGAGAGTGAGATGCCAGCTCCTTTCATTCAGTCAGTAGCTTCAAACATTTCTGGTATATGAAAAACATGTTTTTCAATGGCAAAAATCAATGAATATTGTAAATGCACAAACAGTAATATCTCCACATTGCAAGGTGCAATTCTGAAATTTTTTGCTTTTTCCTGCTAATCCTAGCATGATAAAGAAGATTCAAAGAGAGTGAGATGCCAGCTCCTTTCATTCAGTCAGTAGCTTCAAACATTTCTGGTATATGAAAAACATGTTTTTCAATGGCAAAAATCAATGAATATTGTAAATGCACAAACAGTAATATCTCCACATTGCAAGGTGAAATTCTGAAATTTTTAGCTTTTTCCTGTTAATCCTAGCATGATAAAGATTCAAAGAGAGTGAGATGCCAGCTCCTTTCATTCAGTCAGTAGCTTCAAACATTTCTGGTATATGAAAAACGTTTTTCAATGGCAAAAATCAATGAATATTGTAAATGCACAAACAGTAATATCTCCACATTGCAAGGTGCAATTCTGAAATTTTTTGCTTTTTCCTGCTAATCCTAGCATGATAAAGAAGATTCAAAGAGAGTGAGATGCCAGCTCCTTTCATTCAGTCAGTAGCTTCAAACATTTCTGGACGTTTTTCAATGGCAAAAATCAATGAATATTGTAAATGCACAAACAGTAATATCTCCACATTGCAAGGTGCAATTCTGAAATTTTTTGCTTTTTCCTGCTAATCCTAGCATGATAAAGAAGATTCAAAGAGAGTGAGATGCCAGCTCCTTTCATTCAGTCAGTAGCTTCAAACATTTCTGGTATATGAAAAACATGTTTTTCAATGGCAAAAATCAATGAATATTGTAAATGCACAAACAGTAATATCTCCACATTGCAAGGTGCAATTCTGAAATTTTTTGCTTTTTCCTGCTAATCCTAGCATGATAAAGAAGATTCAAAGAGAGTGAGATGCCAGCTCCTTTCATTCAGTCAGTAGCTTCAAACATTTCTGGACGTTTTTCAATGGCAAAAATCAATGAATATTGTAAATGCACAAACAGTAATATCTCCACATTGCAAGGTGCAATTCTGAAATTTTTTGCTTTTTCCTGCTAATCCTAGCATGATAAAGAAGATTCAAAGAGAGTGAGATGCCAGCTCCTTTCATTCAGTCAGTAGCTTCAAACATTTCTGGTATATGAAAAACATGTTTTTCAATGGCAAAAATCAATGAATATTGTAAATGCACAAACAGTAATATCTCCACATTGCAAGGTGCAATTCTGAAATTTTTTGCTTTTTCCTGCTAATCCTAGCATGATAAAGAAGATTCAAAGAGAGTGAGATGCCAGCTCCTTTCATTCAGTCAGTAGCTTCAAACATTTCTGGTATATGAAAAACATGTTTTTCAATGGCAAAAATCAATGAATATTGTAAATGCACAAACAGTAATATCTCCACATTGCAAGGTGCAATTCTGAAATTTTTTGCTTTTTCCTGCTAATCCTAGCATGATAAAGAAGATTCAAAGAGAGTGAGATGCCAGCTCCTTTCATTCAGTCAGTAGCTTCAAACATTTCTGGTATATGAAAAACATGTTTTTCAATGGCAAAAATCAATGAATATTGTAAATGCACAAACAGTAATATCTCCACATTGCAAGGTGCAATTCTGAAATTTTTAGCTTTCTCTGTTAATCCTAGCATGATAAAGAAGATTCAAAGAGAGTGAGATGCCAGCTCCTTTCATTCAGTCAGTAGCTTCAAACATTTCTGGACGTTTTTCAATGGCAAAAATCAATGAATATTGTAAATGCACAAACAGTAATATCTCCACATTGCAAGGTGCAATTCTGAAATTTTTTGCTTTTTCCTGTTAATCCTAGCATGATAAAGAAGATTCAAAGAGAGTGAGATGCCAGCTCCTTTCATTCAGTCAGTAGCTTCAAACATTTCTGGTATATGAAAAACGTTTTTCAATGGCAAAAATCAATGAATATTGTAAATGCACAAACAGTAATATCTCCACATTGCAAGGTGCAATTCTGAAATTTTTTGCTTTTTCCTGCTAATCCTAGCATGATTAAGAAGATTCAAAGAGAGTGAGATGCCAGCTCCTTTCATTCAGTCAGTAGCTTCAAACATTTCTGGACGTTTTTCAATGGCAAAAATCAATGAATATTGTAAATGCACAAACAGTAATATCTCCACATTGCAAGGTGCAATTCTGAAATTTTTTGCTTTTTCCTGCTAATCCTAGCATGATAAAGAAGATTCAAAGAGAGTGAGATGCCAGCTCCTTTCATTGTCAGTAGCTTCAAACATTTCTGGTATATGAAAAACATGTTTTTCAATGGCAAAAATCAATGAATATTGTAAATGCACAAACAGTAATATCTCCACATTGCAAGGTGCAATTCTGAAATTTTTTGCTTTTTCCTGCTAATCCTAGCATGATAAAGAAGATTCAAAGAGAGTGAGATGCCAGCTCCTTTCATTCAGTCAGTAGCTTCAAACATTTCTGGTATATGAAAAACATGTTTTTCAATGGCAAAAATCAATGAATATTGTAAATGCACAAACAGTAATATCTCCACATTGCAAGGTGCAATTCTGAAATTTTTTGCTTTTTCCTGCTAATCCTAGCATGATAAAGAAGATTCAAAGAGAGTGAGATGCCAGCTCCTTTCATTCAGTCAGTAGCTTCAAACATTTCTGGACGTTTTTCAATGGCAAAAATCAATGAATATTGTAAATGCACAAACAGTAATATCTCCACATTGCAAGGTGCAATTCTGAAATTTTTTGCTTTTTCCTGTTAATCCTAGCATGATAAAGAAGATTCAAAGAGAGTGAGATGCCAGCTCCTTTCATTCAGTCAGTAGCTTCAAACATTTCTGGTATATGAAAAACATGTTTTTCAATGGCAAAAATCAATGAATATTGTAAATGCACAAACAGTAATATCTCCACATTGCAAGGTGCAATTCTGAAATTTTTTGCTTTTTCCTGCTAATCCTAGCATGATAAAGAAGATTCAAAGAGAGTGAGATGCCAGCTCCTTTCATTCAGTCAGTAGCTTCAAACATTTCTGGTATATGAAAAACATGTTTTTCAATGGCAAAAATCAATGAATATTGTAAATGCACAAACAGTAATATCTCCACATTGCAAGGTGAAATTCTGAAATTTTTAGCTTTTTCCTGTTAATCCTAGCATGATAAAGATTCAAAGAGAGTGAGATGCCAGCTCCTTTCATTCAGTCAGTAGCTTCAAACATTTCTGGTATATGAAAAACGTTTTTCAATGGCAAAAATCAATGAATATTGTAAATGCACAAACAGTAATATCTCCACATTGCAAGGTGCAATTCTGAAATTTTTTGCTTTTTCCTGCTAATCCTAGCATGATAAAGAAGATTCAAAGAGAGTGAGATGCCAGCTCCTTTCATTCAGTCAGTAGCTTCAAACATTTCTGGACGTTTTTCAATGGCAAAAATCAATGAATATTGTAAATGCACAAAACAGTAATATCTCCACATTGCAAGGTGCAATTCTGAAATTTTTTGCTTTTTCCTGCTAATCCTAGCATGATAAAGAAGATTCAAAGAGAGTGAGATGCCAGCTCCTTTCATTCAGTCAGTAGCTTCAAACATTTCTGGTATATGAAAAACATGTTTTTCAATGGCAAAAATCAATGAATATTGTAAATGCACAAACAGTAATATCTCCACATTGCAAGGTGCAATTCTGAAATTTTTTGCTTTTTCCTGCTAATCCTAGCATGATAAAGAAGATTCAAAGAGAGTGAGATGCCAGCTCCTTTCATTCAGTCAGTAGCTTCAAACATTTCTGGACGTTTTTCAATGGCAAAAATCAATGAATATTGTAAATGCACAAACAGTAATATCTCCACATTGCAAGGTGCAATTCTGAAATTTTTTGCTTTTTCCTGCTAATCCTAGCATGATAAAGAAGATTCAAAGAGAGTGAGATGCCAGCTCCTTTCATTCAGTCAGTAGCTTCAAACATTTCTGGTATATGAAAAACATGTTTTTCAATGGCAAAAATCAATGAATATTGTAAATGCACAAACAGTAATATCTCCACATTGCAAGGTGCAATTCTGAAATTTTTTGCTTTTTCCTGCTAATCCTAGCATGATAAAGAAGATTCAAAGAGAGTGAGATGCCAGCTCCTTTCATTCAGTCAGTAGCTTCAAACATTTCTGGTATATGAAAAACATGTTTTTCAATGGCAAAAATCAATGAATATTGTAAATGCACAAACAGTAATATCTCCACATTGCAAGGTGCAATTCTGAAATTTTTTGCTTTTTCCTGCTAATCCTAGCATGATAAAGAAGATTCAAAGAGAGTGAGATGCCAGCTCCTTTCATTCAGTCAGTAGCTTCAAACATTTCTGGTATATGAAAAACATGTTTTTCAATGGCAAAAATCAATGAATATTGTAAATGCACAAACAGTAATATCTCCACATTGCAAGGTGCAATTCTGAAATTTTTAGCTTTCTCTGTTAATCCTAGCATGATAAAGAAGATTCAAAGAGAGTGAGATGCCAGCTCCTTTCATTCAGTCAGTAGCTTCAAACATTTCTGGACGTTTTTCAATGGCAAAAATCAATGAATATTGTAAATGCACAAACAGTAATATCTCCACATTGCAAGGTGCAATTCTGAAATTTTTTGCTTTTTCCTGTTAATCCTAGCATGATAAAGAAGATTCAAAGAGAGTGAGATGCCAGCTCCTTTCATTCAGTCAGTAGCTTCAAACATTTCTGGTATATGAAAAACGTTTTTCAATGGCAAAAATCAATGAATATTGTAAATGCACAAACAGTAATATCTCCACATTGCAAGGTGCAATTCTGAAATTTTTTGCTTTTTCCTGCTAATCCTAGCATGATTAAGAAGATTCAAAGAGAGTGAGATGCCAGCTCCTTTCATTCAGTCAGTAGCTTCAAACATTTCTGGACGTTTTTCAATGGCAAAAATCAATGAATATTGTAAATGCACAAACAGTAATATCTCCACATTGCAAGGTGCAATTCTGAAATTTTTTGCTTTTTCCTGCTAATCCTAGCATGATAAAGAAGATTCAAAGAGAGTGAGATGCCAGCTCCTTTCATTGTCAGTAGCTTCAAACATTTCTGGTATATGAAAAACATGTTTTTCAATGGCAAAAATCAATGAATATTGTAAATGCACAAACAGTAATATCTCCACATTGCAAGGTGCAATTCTGAAATTTTTTGCTTTTTCCTGCTAATCCTAGCATGATAAAGAAGATTCAAAGAGAGTGAGATGCCAGCTCCTTTCATTCAGTCAGTAGCTTCAAACATTTCTGGTATATGAAAAACATGTTTTTCAATGGCAAAAATCAATGAATATTGTAAATGCACAAACAGTAATATCTCCACATTGCAAGGTGCAATTCTGAAATTTTTTGCTTTTTCCTGCTAATCCTAGCATGATAAAGAAGATTCAAAGAGAGTGAGATGCCAGCTCCTTTCATTCAGTCAGTAGCTTCAAACATTTCTGGACGTTTTTCAATGGCAAAAATCAATGAATATTGTAAATGCACAAACAGTAATATCTCCACATTGCAAGGTGCAATTCTGAATTTTTTTGCTTTTTCCTGCTAATCCCAGCATGATAAAGAAGATTCAAAGAGAGTGAGATGCCAGCTCCTTTCATTCAGTCAGTAGCTTCAAACATTTCTGGTATATGAAAAACATGTTTTTCAATGGCAAAAATCAATGAATATTGTAAATGCACAAACAGTAATATCTCCACATTGCAAGGTGCAATTCTGAAATTTTTTGCTTTTTCCTGCTAATCCTAGCATGATAAAGAAGATTCAAAGAGAGTGAGATGCCAGCTCCTTTCATTCAGTCAGTAGCTTCAAACATTTCTGGTATATGAAAAACATGTTTTTCAATGGCAAAAATCAATGAATATTGTAAATGCACAAACAGTAATATCTCCACATTGCAAGGTGCAATTCTGAAATTTTTTGCTTTTTCCTGCTAATCCTAGCATGATAAAGAAGATTCAAAGAGAGTGAGATGCCAGCTCCTTTCATTCAGTCAGTAGCTTCAAACATTTCTGGTATATGAAAAACATGTTTTTCAATGGCAAAAATCAATGAATATTGTAAATGCACAAACAGTAATATCTCCACATTGCAAGGTGCAATTCTGAAATTTTTTGCTTTTTCCTGCTAATCCTAGCATGATAAAGAAGATTCAAAGAGAGTGAGATGCCAGCTCCTTTCATTCAGTCAGTAGCTTCAAACATTTCTGGTATATGAAAAACATGTTTTTCAATGGCAAAAATCAATGAATATTGTAAATGCACAAACAGTAATATCTCCACATTGCAAGGTGCAATTCTGAAATTTTTAGCTTTCTCTATTAATCCTAGCATGATAAAGAAGATTCAAAGAGAGTGAGATGCCAGCTCCTTTCATTCAGTCAGTAGCTTCAAACATTTCTGGACGTTTTTCAATGGCAAAAATCAATGAATATTGTAAATGCACAAACAGTAATATCTCCACATTGCAAGGTGCAATTCTGAAATTTTTTGCTTTTTCCTGTTAATCCTAGCATGATAAAGAAGATTCAAAGAGAGTGAGATGCCAGCTCCTTTCATTCAGTCAGTAGCTTCAAACATTTCTGGTATATGAAAAACGTTTTTCAATGGCAAAAATCAATGAATATTGTAAATGCACAAACAGTAATATCTCCACATTGCAAGGTGCAATTCTGAAATTTTTTGCTTTTTCCTGCTAATCCTAGCATGATAAAGAAGATTCAAAGAGAGTGAGATGCCAGCTCCTTTCATTCAGTCAGTAGCTTCAAACATTTCTGGACGTTTTTCAATGGCAAAAATCAATGAATATTGTAAATGCACAAACAGTAATATCTCCACATTGCAAGGTGCAATTCTGAAATTTTTTGCTTTTTCCTGCTAATCCTAGCATGATAAAGAAGATTCAAAGAGAGTGAGATGCCAGCTCCTTTCATTGTCAGTAGCTTCAAACATTTCTGGTATATGAAAAACATGTTTTTCAATGGCAAAAATCAATGAATATTGTAAATGCACAAACAGTAATATCTCCACATTGCAAGGTGCAATTCTGAAATTTTTTGCTTTTTCCTGCTAATCCTAGCATGATAAAGAAGATTCAAAGAGAGTGAGATGCCAGCTCCTTTCATTCAGTCAGTAGCTTCAAACATTTCTGGTATATGAAAAACATGTTTTTCAATGGCAAAAATCAATGAATATTGTAAATGCACAAACAGTAATATCTCCACATTGCAAGGTGCAATTCTGAAATTTTTTGCTTTTTCCTGCTAATCCTAGCATGATAAAGAAGATTCAAAGAGAGTGAGATGCCAGCTCCTTTCATTCAGTCAGTAGCTTCAAACATTTCTGGACGTTTTTCAATGGCAAAAATCAATGAATATTGTAAATGCACAAACAGTAATATCTCCACATTGCAAGGTGCAATTCTGAATTTTTTTGCTTTTTCCTGCTAATCCTAGCATGATAAAGAAGATTCAAAGAGAGTGAGATGCCAGCTCCTTTCATTCAGTCAGTAGCTTCAAACATTTCTGGTATATGAAAAACATGTTTTTCAATGGCAAAAATCAATGAATATTGTAAATGCACAAACAGTAATATCTCCACATTGCAAGGTGCAATTCTGAAATTTTTTGCTTTTTCCTGCTAATCCTAGCATGATAAAGAAGATTCAAAGAGAGTGAGATGCCAGCTCCTTTCATTCAGTCAGTAGCTTCAAACATTTCTGGTATATGAAAAACATGTTTTTCAATGGCAAAAATCAATGAATATTGTAAATGCACAAACAGTAATATCTCCACATTGCAAGGTGCAATTCTGAAATTTTTTGCTTTTTCCTGCTAATCCTAGCATGATAAAGAAGATTCAAAGAGAGTGAGATGCCAGCTCCTTTCATTCAGTCAGTAGCTTCAAACATTTCTGGACGTTTTTCAATGGCAAAAATCAATGAATATTGTAAATGCACAAACAGTAATATCTCCACATTGCAAGGTGCAATTCTGAAATTTTTTGCTTTTTCCTGCTAATCCTAGCATGATAAAGAAGATTCAAAGAGAGTGAGATGCCAGCTCCTTTCATTCAGTCAGTAGCTTCAAACATTTCTGGACGTTTTTCAATGGCAAAAATCAATGAATATTGTAAATGCACAAACAGTAATATCTCCACATTGCAAGGTGCAATTCTGAAATTTTTTGCTTTTTCCTGCTAATCCTAGCATGATAAAGAAGATTCAAAGAGAGTGAGATGCCAGCTCCTTTCATTCAGTCAGTAGCTTCAAACATTTCTGGACGTTTTTCAATGGCAAAAATCAATGAATATTGTAAATGCACAAACAGTAATATCTCCACATTGCAAGGTGCAATTCTGAAATTTTTTGCTTTTTCCTGCTAATCCTAGCATGATAAAGAAGATTCAAAGAGAGTGAGATGCCAGCTCCTTTCATTCAGTCAGTAGCTTCAAACATTTCTGGTATATGAAAAACATGTTTTTCAATGGCAAAAATCAATGAATATTGTAAATGCACAAACAGTAATATCTCCACATTGCAAGGTGCAATTCTGAAATTTTTTGCTTTTTCCTGCTAATCCTAGCATGATAAAGAAGATTCAAAGAGAGTGAGATGCCAGCTCCTTTCATTCAGTCAGTAGCTTCAAACATTTCTGGACGTTTTTCAATGGCAAAAATCAATGAATATTGTAAATGCACAAACAGTAATATCTCCACATTGCAAGGTGCAATTCTGAAATTTTTTGCTTTTTCCTGTTAATCCTAGCATGATAAAGAAGATTCAAAGAGAGTGAGATGCCAGCTCCTTTCATTCAGTCAGTAGCTTCAAACATTTCTGGTATATGAAAAACATGTTTTTCAATGGCAAAAATCAATGAATATTGTAAATGCACAAACAGTAATATCTCCACATTGCAAGGTGCAATTCTGAAATTTTTTGCTTTTTCCTGCTAATCCTAGCATGATAAAGAAGATTCAAAGAGAGTGAGATGCCAGCTCCTTTCATTCAGTCAGTAGCTTCAAACATTTCTGGACGTTTTTCAATGGCAAAAATCAATGAATATTGTAAATGCACAAACAGTAATATCTCCACATTGCAAGGTGCAATTCTGAAATTTTTTGCTTTTTCCTGTTAATCCTAGCATGATAAAGAAGATTCAAAGAGAGTGAGATGCCAGCTCCTTTCATTCAGTCAGTAGCTTCAAACATTTCTGGTATATGAAAAACATGTTTTTCAATGGCAAAAATCAATGAATATTGTAAATGCACAAACAGTAATATCTCCACATTGGAAGGTGCAATTCTGAAATGTTTTGCTTTTTCCTGTTAATCCTAGCATGATAAAGAAGATTCAAAGAGAGTGAGATGCCAGCTCCTTTCATTCAGTCAGTAGCTTCAAACATTTCTGGTATATGAAAAACATGTTTTTCAATGGCAAAAATCAATGAATATTGTAAATGCACAAACAGTAATATCTCCACATTGCAAGGTGCAATTCTGAAATTTTTTGCTTTTTCCTGCTAATCCTAGCATGATAAAGAAGATTCAAAGAGAGTGAGATGCCAGCTCCTTTCATTCAGTCAGTAGCTTCAAACATTTCTGGACGTTTTTCAATGGCAAAAATCAATGAATATTGTAAATGCACAAACAGTAATATCTCCACATTGCAAGGTGCAATTCTGAAATTTTTTGCTTTTTCCTGTTAATCCTAGCATGATAAAGAAGATTCAAAGAGAGTGAGATGCCAGCTCCTTTCATTCAGTCAGTAGCTTCAAACATTTCTGGTATATGAAAAACATGTTTTTCAATGGCAAAAATCAATGAATATTGTAAATGCACAAACAGTAATATCTCCACATTGCAAGGTGCAATTCTGAAATTTTTTGCTTTTTCCTGCTAATCCTAGCATGATAAAGAAGATTCAAAGAGAGTGAGATGCCAGCTCCTTTCATTCAGTCAGTAGCTTCAAACATTTCTGGTATATGAAAAACATGTTTTTCAATGGCAAAAATCAATGAATATTGTAAATGCACAAACAGTAATATCTCCACATTGCAAGGTGCAATTCTGAAATTTTTAGCTTTTTCCTGTTAATCCTAGCATGATAAAGATTCAAAGAGAGTGAGATGCCAGCTCCTTTCATTCAGTCAGTAGCTTCAAACATTTCTGGACGTTTTTGAATGGCAAAAATCAATGAATATTGTAAATGCACAAACAGTAATATCTCCACATTGCAAGGTGCAATTCTGAAATTTTTTGCTTTTTCCTGTTAATCCTAGCATGATAAAGAAGATTCAAAGAGAGTGAGATGCCAGCTCCTTTCATTCAGTCAGTAGCTTCAAACATTTCTGGTATATGAAAAACGTTTTTCAATGGAAAAATCAATGAATATTGTAAATGCACAAACAGTAATATCTCCACATTGCAAGGTGCAATTCTGAAATTTTTTGCTTTTTCCTGCTAATCCTAGCATGATAAAGAAGATTCAAAGAGAGTGAGATGCCAGCTCCTTTCATTCAGTCAGTAGCTTCAAACATTTCTGGACGTTTTTCAATGGCAAAAATCAATGAATATTGTAAATGCACAAACAGTAATATCTCCACATTGTAAGGTGCAATTCTGAAATTTTTTGCTTTTTCCTGCTAATCCTAGCATGATAAAGAAGATTCAAAGAGAGTGAGATGCCAGCTCCTTTCATTCAGTCAGTAGCTTCAAACATTTCTGGTATATGAAAAACATGTTTTTCAATGGCAAAAATCAATGAATATTGTAAATGCACAAACAGTAATATCTCCACATTGCAAGGTGCAATTCTGAAATTTTTTGCTTTTTCCTGCTAATCCTAGCATGATAAAGAAGATTCAAAGAGAGTGAGATGCCAGCTCCTTTCATTCAGTCAGTAGCTTCAAACATTTCTGGACGTTTTTCAATGGCAAAAATCAATGAATATTGTAAATGCACAAACAGTAATATCTCCACATTGCAAGGTGCAATTCTGAAATTTTTTGCTTTTTCCTGCTAATCCTAGCATGATAAAGAAGATTCAAAGAGAGTGAGATGCCAGCTCCTTTCATTCAGTCAGTAGCTTCAAACATTTCTGGTATATGAAAAACATGTTTTTCAATGGCAAAAATCAATGAATATTGTAAATGCACAAACAGTAATATCTCCACATTGCAAGGTGCAATTCTGAAATTTTTTGCTTTTTCCTGCTAATCCTAGCATGATAAAGAAGATTCAAAGAGAGTGAGATGCCAGCTCCTTTCATTCAGTCAGTAGCTTCAAACATTTCTGGACGTTTTTCAATGGCAAAAATCAATGAATATTGTAAATGCACAAACAGTAATATCTCCACATTGCAAGGTGCAATTCTGAAATTTTTTGCTTTTTCCTGTTAATCCTAGCATGATAAAGAAGATTCAAAGAGAGTGAGATGCCAGCTCCTTTCATTCAGTCAGTAGCTTCAAACATTTCTGGTATATGAAAAACATGTTTTTCAATGGCAAAAATCAATGAATATTGTAAATGCACAAACAGTAATATCTCCACATTGCAAGGTGCAATTCTGAAATTTTTTGCTTTTTCCTGCTAATCCTAGCATGATAAAGAAGATTCAAAGAGAGTGAGATGCCAGCTCCTTTCATTCAGTCAGTAGCTTCAAACATTTCTGGTATATGAAAAACATGTTTTTCAATGGCAAAAATCAATGAATATTGTAAATGCACAAACAGTAATATCTCCACATTGCAAGGTGCAATTCTGAAATTTTTTGCTTTTTCCTGCTAATCCTAGCATGATAAAGAAGATTCAAAGAGAGTGAGATGCCAGCTCCTTTCATTCAGTCAGTAGCTTCAAACATTTCTGGTATATGAAAAACATGTTTTTCAATGGCAAAAATCAATGAATATTGTAAATGCACAAACAGTAATATCTCCACATTGCAAGGTGCAATTCTGAAATTTTTAGCTTTTTCCTGTTAATCCTAGCATGATAAAGAAGATTCAAAGAGAGTGAGATGCCAGCTCCTTTCATTCAGTCAGTAGCTTCAAACATTTCTGGTATATGAAAAACATGTTTTTCAATGGCAAAAATCAATGAATATTGTAAATGCACAAACAGTAATATCTCCACATTGCAAGGTGCAATTCTGAAATTTTTAGCTTTTTCCTGTTAATCCTAGCATGATAAAGATTCAAAGAGAGTGAGATGCCAGCTCCTTTCATTCAGTCAGTAGCTTCAAACATTTCTGGACGTTTTTCAATGGCAAAAATCAATGAATATTGTAAATGCACAAACAGTAATATCTCCACATTGCAAGGTGCAATTCTGAAATTTTTTGCTTTTTCCTGTTAATCCTAGCATGATAAAGAAGATTCAAAGAGAGTGAGATGCCAGCTCCTTTCATTCAGTCAGTAGCTTCAAACATTTCTGGTATATGAAAAACGTTTTTCAATGGCAAAAATCAATGAATATTGTAAATGCACAAACAGTAATATCTCCACATTGCAAGTTGCAATTCTGAAATTTTTTGCTTTTTCCTGCTAATCCTAGCATGATAAAGAAGATTCAAAGAGAGTGAGATGCCAGCTCCTTTCATTCAGTCAGTAGCTTCAAACATTTCTGGACGTTTTTCAATGGCAAAAATCAATGAATATTGTAAATGCACAAACAGTAATATCTCCACATTGCAAGGTGCAATTCTGAAATTTTTTGCTTTTTCCTGCTAATCCTAGCATGATAAAGAAGATTCAAAGAGAGTGAGATGCCAGCTCCTTTCATTCAGTCAGTAGCTTCAAACATTTCTGGTATATGAAAAACATGTTTTTCAATGGCAAAAATCAATGAATATTGTAAATGCACAAACAGTAATATCTCCACATTGCAAGGTGCAATTCTGAAATTTTTTGCTTTTTCCTGCTAATCCTAGCATGATAAAGAAGATTCAAAGAGAGTGAGATGCCAGCTCCTTTCATTCAGTCAGTAGCTTCAAACATTTCTGGACGTTTTTCAATGGCAAAAATCAATGAATATTGTAAATGCACAAACAGTAATATCTCCACATTGCAAGGTGCAATTCTGAAATTTTTTGCTTTTTCCTGCTAATCCTAGCATGATAAAGAAGATTCAAAGAGAGTGAGATGCCAGCTCCTTTCATTCAGTCAGTAGCTTCAAACATTTCTGGTATATGAAAAACATGTTTTTCAATGGCAAAAATCAATGAATATTGTAAATGCACAAACAGTAATATCTCCACATGGCAAGGTGCAATTCTGAAATTTTTTGCTTTTTCCTGCTAATCCTAGCATGATAAAGAAGATTCAAAGAGAGTGAGATGCCAGCTCCTTTCATTCAGTCAGTAGCTTCAAACATTTCTGGACGTTTTTCAATGGAAAAATCAATGAATATTGTAAATGCACAAACAGTAATATCTCCACATTGCAAGGTGCAATTCTGAAATTTTTTGCTTTTTCCTGTTAATCCTAGCATGATAAAGAAGATTCAAAGAGAGTGAGATGCCAGCTCCTTTCATTCAGTCAGTAGCTTCAAACATTTCTGGTATATGAAAAACATGTTTTTCAATGGCAAAAATCAATGAATATTGTAAATGCACAAACAGTAATATCTCCACATTGCAAGGTGCAATTCTGAAATTTTTTGCTTTTTCCTGCTAATCCTAGCATGATAAAGAAGATTCAAAGAGAGTGAGATGCCAGCTCCTTTCATTCAGTCAGTAGCTTCAAACATTTCTGGTATATGAAAAACATGTTTTTCAATGGCAAAAATCAATGAATATTGTAAATGCACAAACAGTAATATCTCCACATTGCAAGGTGCAATTCTGAAATTTTTTGCTTTTTCCTGCTAATCCAAGCATGATAAAGAAGATTCAAAGAGAGTGAGATGCCAGCTCCTTTCATTCAGTCAGTAGCTTCAAACATTTCTGGTATATGAAAAACATGTTTTTCAATGGCAAAAATCAATGAATATTGTAAATGCACAAACAGTAATATCTCCACATTGCAAGGTGCAATTCTGAAATTTTTAGCTTTTTCCTGTTAATCCTAGCATGATAAAGAAGATTCAAAGAGAGTGAGATGCCAGCTCCTTTCATTCAGTCAGTAGCTTCAAACATTTCTGGACGTTTTTCAATGGCAAAAATCAATGAATATTGTAAATGCACAAACAGTAATATCTCCACATTGCAAGGTGCAATTCTGAAATTTTTTGCTTTTTCCTGTTAATCCTAGCATGATAAAGAAGATTCAAAGAGAGTGAGATGCCAGCTCCTTTCATTCAGTCAGTAGCTTCAAACATTTCTGGTATATGAAAAACATGTTTTTCAATGGCAAAAATCAATGAATATTGTAAATGCACAAACAGTAATATCTCCACATTGCAAGGTGCAATTCTGAAATTTTTTGCTTTTTCCTGCTAATCCTAGCATGATAAAGAAGATTCAAAGAGAGTGAGATGCCAGCTCCTTTCATTCAGTCAGTAGCTTCAAACATTTCTGGTATATGAAAAACATGTTTTTCAATGGCAAAAATCAATGAATATTGTAAATGCACAAACAGTAATATCTCCACATTGCAAGGTGCAATTCTGAAATTTTTTGCTTTTTCCTGCTAATCCTAGCATGATAAAGAAGATTCAAAGAGAGTGAGATGCCAGCTCCTTTCATTCAGTCAGTAGCTTCAAACATTTCTGGTATATGAAAAACATGTTTTTCAATGGCAAAAATCAATGAATATTGTAAATGCACAAACAGTAATATCTCCACATTGCAAGGTGCAATTCTGAAATTTTTAGCTTTTTCCTGTTAATCCTAGCATGATAAAGAAGATTCAAAGAGAGTGAGATGCCAGCTCCTTTCATTCAGTCAGTAGCTTCAAACATTTCTGGACGTTTTTCAATGGCAAAAATCAATGAATATTGTAAATGCACAAACAGTAATATCTCCACATTGCAAGGTGCAATTCTGAAATTTTTTGCTTTTTCCTGTTAATCCTAGCATGATAAAGAAGATTCAAAGAGAGTGAGATGCCAGCTCCTTTCATTCAGTCAGTAGCTTCAAACATTTCTGGTATATGAAAAACATGTTTTTCAATGGCAAAAATCAATGAATATTGTAAATGCACAAACAGTAATATCTCCACATTGCAAGGTGCAATTCTGAAATTTTTTGCTTTTTCCTGCTAATCCTAGCATGATAAAGAAGATTCAAAGAGAGTGAGATGCCAGCTCCTTTCATTCAGTCAGTAGCTTCAAACATTTCTGGTATATGAAAAACATGTTTTTCAATGGCAAAAATCAATGAATATTGTAAATGCACAAACAGTAATATCTCCACATTGCAAGGTGCAATTCTGAAATTTTTAGCTTTTTCCTGTTAATCCTAGCATGATAAAGAAGATTCAAATAGAGTGAGATGCCAGCTCCTTTCATTCAGTCAGTAGCTTCAAACATTTCTGGACGTTTTTCAATGGCAAAAATCAATGAATATTGTAAATGCACAAACAGTAATATCTCCACATTGCAAGGTGCAATTCTGAAATTTTTTGCTTTTTCCTGTTAATCCTAGCATGATAAAGAAGATTCAAAGAGAGTGAGATGCCAGCTCCTTTCATTCAGTCAGTAGCTTCAAACATTTCTGGACGTTTTTCAATGGCAAAAATCAATGAATATTGTAAATGCACAAACAGTAATATCTCCACAGTGCAAGGTGCAATTCTGAAATTTTTTGCTTTTTCCTGCTAATCCTAGCATGATAAAGAAGATTCAAAGAGAGTGAGATGCCAGCTCCTTTCATTCAGTCAGTAGCTTCAAACATTTCTGGACGTTTTTCAATGGCAAAAATCAATGAATATTGTAAATGCACAAACAGTAATATCTCCACATTGCAAGGTGCAATTCTGAAATTTTTTGCTTTTTCCTGTTAATCCTAGCATGATAAAGAAGATTCAAAGAGAGTGAGATGCCAGCTCCTTTCATTCAGTCAGTAGCTTCAAACATTTCTGGTATATGAAAAACATGTTTTTCAATGGCAAAAATCAATGAATATTGTAAATGCTCAAACAGTAATATCTCCACATTGCAAGGTGCAATTCTGAAATTTTTTGCTTTTTCCTGCTAATCCTAGCATGATAAAGAAGATTCAAAGAGAGTGAGATGTCAGCTCCTTTCATTCAGTCAGTAGCTTCAAACATTTCTGGTATATGAAAAACATGTTTTTCAATGGCAAAAATCAATGAATATTGTAAATGCACAAACAGTAATATCTCCACATTGCAAGGTGCAATTCAGAAATTTTTTGCTTTTTCCTGCTAATCCTAGCATGATAAAGAAGATTCAAAGAGAGTGAGATGCCAGCTCCTTTCATTGTCAGTAGCTTCAAACATTTCTGGACGTTTTTCAATGGCAAAAATCAATGAATATTGTAAATGCACAAACAGTAATATCTCCACATTGCAAGGTGCAATTCTGAAATTTTTTGCTTTTTCCTGTTAATCCTAGCATGATAAAGAAGATTCAAAGAGAGTGAGATGCCAGCTCCTTTCATTCAGTCAGTAGCTTCAAACATTTCTGGTATATGAAAAACATGTTTTTCAATGGCAAAAATCAATGAATATTGTAAATGCACAAACAGTAATATCTCCACATTGCAAGGTGCAATTCTGAAATTTTTTGCTTTTTCCTGCTAATCCTAGCATGATAAAGAAGATTCAAAGAGAGTGAGATGCCAGCTCCTTTCATTCAGTCAGTAGCTTCAAACATTTCTGGACGTTTTTCAATGGCAAAAATCAATGAATATTGTAAATGCACAAACAGTAATATCTCCACATTGCAAGGTGCAATTCTGAAATTTTTTGCTTTTTCCTGTTAATCCTAGCATGATAAAGAAGATTCAAAGAGAGTGAGATGCCAGCTCCTTTCATTCAGTCAGTAGCTTCAAACATTTCTGGTATATGAAAAACATGTTTTTCAATGGCAAAAATCAATGAATATTGTAAATGCACAAACAGTAATATCTCCACATTGCAAGGTGCAATTCTGAAATTTTTTGCTTTTTCCTGCTAATCCTAGCATGATAAAGAAGATTCAAAGAGAGTGAGATGCCAGCTCCTTTCATTCAGTCAGTAGCTTCAAACATTTCTGGTATATGAAAAACATGTTTTTCAATGGCAAAAATCAATGAATATTGTAAATGCACAAACAGTAATATCTCCACATTGCAAGGTGCAATTCTGAAATTTTTTGCTTTTTCCTGCTAATCCTAGCATGATAAAGAAGATTCAAAGAGAGTGAGATGCCAGCTCCTTTCATTCAGTCAGTAGCTTCAAACATTTCTGGTATATGAAAAACATGTTTCTCAATGGCAAAAATCAATGAATATTGTAAATGCACAAACAGTAATATCTCCACATTGCAAGGTGCAATTCTGAAATTTTTAGCTTTTTCCTGTTAATCCTAGCATGATAAAGAAGATTCAAAGAGAGTGAGATGCCAGCTCCTTTCATTCAGTCAGTAGCTTCAAACATTTCTGGACGTTTTTCAATGGCAAAAATCAATGAATATTGTAAATGCACAAACAGTAATATCTCCACATTGCAAGGTGCAATTCTGAAATTTTTTGCTTTTTCCTGTTAATCCTAGCATGATAAAGAAGATTCAAAGAGAGTGAGATGCCAGCTCCTTTCATTCAGTCAGTAGCTTCAAACATTTCTGGTATATGAAAAACATGTTTTTCAATGGCAAAAATCAATGAATATTGTAAATGCACAAACAGTAATATCTCCACATTGCAAGGTGCAATTCTGAAATTTTTTGCTTTTTCCTGCTAATCCTAGCATGATAAAGAAGATTCAAAGAGAGTGAGATGCCAGCTCCTTTCATTCAGTCAGTAGCTTCAAACATTTCTGGTATGAAAAACATGTTTTTCAATGGCAAAAATCAATGAATATTGTAAATGCACAAACAGTAATATCTCCACATTGCAAGGTGCAATTCTGAAATTTTTAGCTTTTTCCTGTTAATCCTAGCATGATAAAGAAGATTCAAAGAGAGTGAGATGCCAGCTCCTTTCATTCAGTCAGTAGCTTCAAACATTTCTGGACGTTTTTCAATGGCAAAAATCAATGAATATTGTAAATGCACAAACAGTAATATCTCCACATTGCAAGGTGCAATTCTGAAATTTTTTGCTTTTTCCTGTTAATCCTAGCATAATAAAGAAGATTCAAAGAGAGTGAGATGCCAGCTCCTTTCATTCAGTCAGTAGCTTCAAACATTTCTGGTATATGAAAAACATGTTTTTCAATGGCATAAATCAATGAATATTGTAAATGCACAAACAGTAATATCTCCACATTGCAAGGTGCAATTCTGAAATTTTTTGCTTTTTCCTGCTAATCCTAGTATGATAAAGAAGATTCAAAGAGAGTGAGATGCCAGCTCCTTTCATTCAGTCAGTAGCTTCAAACATTTCTGGTATATGAAAAACATGTTTTTCAATGGCAAAAATCAATGAATATTGTAAATGCACAAACAGTAATATCTCCACATTGCAAGGTGCAATTCTGAAATTTTTAGCTTTTTCCTGTTAATCCTAGCATGATAAAGAAGATTCAAAGACAGTGAGATGCCAGCTCCTTTCATTCAGTCAGTAGCTTCAAACATTTCTGGACGTTTTTCAATGGCAAAAATCAATGAATATTGTAAATGCACAAACAGTAATATCTCCACATTGCAAGGTGCAATTCTGAAATTTTTTGCTTTTTCCTGTTAATCCTAGCATGATAAAGAAGATTCCAAGAGAGTGAGATGCCAGCTCCTTTCATTCAGTCAGTAGCTTCAAACATTTCTGGTATATGAAAAACATGTTTTTCAATGGCAAAAATCAATGAATATTGTAAATGCACAAACAGTAATATCTCCACATTGCAAGGTGCAATTCTGAAATTTTTTGCTTTTTCCTGCTAATCCTAGCATGATAAAGAAGATTCAAAGAGAGTGAGATGCCAGCTCCTTTCATTCAGTCAGTAGCTTCAAACATTTCTGGTATATGAAAAACATGTTTTTCAATGGCAAAAATCAATGAATATTGTAAATGCACAAACAGTAATATCTCCACATTGCAAGGTGCAATTCTGAAATTTTTAGCTTTTTCCTGTTAATCCTAGCATGATAAAGAAGATTCAAAGACAGTGAGATGCCAGCTCCTTTCATTCAGTCAGTAGCTTCAAACATTTCTGGACGTTTTTAAATGGCAAAAATCAATGAATATTGTAAATGCACAAACAGTAATATCTCCACATTGCAAGGTGCAATTCTGAAATTTTTTGCTTTTTCCTGTTAATCCTAGCATGATAAAGAAGATTCAAAGAGAGTGAGATGCCAGCTCCTTTCATTCAGTCTGTAGCTTCAAACATTTCTGGTATATGAAAAACATGTTTTTCAATGGCAAAAATCAATGAATATTGTAAATGCACAAACAGTAATATCTCCACATTGCAAGGTGCAATTCTGAAATTTTTTGCTTTTTCCTGCTAATCCTAGCATGATAAAGAAGATTCAAAGAGAGTGAGATGCCAGCTCCTTTCATTCAGTCAGTAGCTTCAAACATTTCTGGTATATGAAAAACATGTTTTTCAATGGCAAAAATCAATGAATATTGTAAATGCACAAACAGTAATATCTCCACATTGCAAGGTGCAGTTCTGAAATTTTTTGCTTTTTCCTGTTAATCCTAGCATGATAAAGAAGATTCAAAGACAGTGAGATGCCAGCTCCTTTCATTCAGTCAGTAGCTTCAAACATTTCTGGACGTTTTTCAATGGCAAAAATCAATGAATATTGTAAATGCACAAACAGTAATATCTCCACATTGCAAGGTGCAATTCTGAAATTTTTTGCTTTTTCCTGTTAATCCTAGCATGATAAAGAAGATTCCAAGAGAGTGAGATGCCAGCTCCTTTCATTCAGTCAGTAGCTTCAAACATTTCTGGTATATGAAAAACATGTTTTTCAATGGCAAAAATCAATGAATATTGTAAATGCACAAACAGTAATATCTCCACATTGCAAGGTGCAATTCTGAAATTTTTTGCTTTTTCCTGCTAATCCTAGCATGATAAAGAAGATTCAAAGAGAGTGAGATGCCAGCTCCTTTCATTCAGTCAGTAGCTTCAAACATTTCTGGTATATGAAAAACATGTTTTTCAATGGCAAAAATCAATGAATATTGTAAATGCACAAACAGTAATATCTCCACATTGCAAGGTGCAATTCTGAAATTTTTAGCTTTTTCCTGTTAATTCTAGCATGATAAAGAAGATTCAAAGAGAGTGAGATGCCAGCTCCTTTCATTCAGTCAGTAGCTTCAAACATTTCTGGACGTTTTTCAATGGCAAAAATCAATGAATATTGTAAATGCACAAACAGTAATATCTCCACATTGCAAGGTGCAATTCTGAAATTTTTTGCTTTTTCCTGCTAATCCTAGCATGATAAAGAAGATTCAAAGAGAGTGAGATGCCAGCTCCTTTCATTCAGTCAGTAGCTTCAAACATTTCTGGTATATGAAAAACATGTTTTTCAATGGCAAAAATCAATGAATATTGTAAATGCACAAACAGTAATATCTCCACATTGCAAGGTGCAATTCTGACATTTTTTGCTTTTTCCTGCTAATCCTAGCATGATAAAGAAGATTCAAAGAGAGTGAGATGCCAGCTCCTTTCATTCAGTCAGTAGCTTCAAACATTTCTGGACGTTTTTCAATGGCAAAAATCAATGAATATTGTAAATGCACAAACAGTAATATCTCCACATTGCAAGGTGCAATTCTGAAATTTTTTGCTTTTTCCTGCTAATCCTAGCATGATAAAGAAGATTCAAAGAGAGTGAGATGCCAGCTCCTTTCATTCAGTCAGTAGCTTCAAACATTTCTGGACGTTTTTCAATGGCAAAAATCAATGAATATTGTAAATGCACAAACAGTAATATCTCCACATTGCAAGGTGCAATTCTGAAATTTTTTGCTTTTTCCTGCTAATCCTAGCATGATAAAGAAGATTCAAAGAGAGTGAGATGCCAGCTCCTTTCATTCAGTCAGTAGCTTCAAACATTTCTGGACGTTTTTCAATGGCAAAAATCAATGAATATTGTAAATGCACAAACAGTAATATCTCCACATTGCAAGGTGCAATTCTGAAATTTTTTGCTTTTTCCTGCTAATCCTAGCATGATAAAGAAGATTCAAAGAGAGTGAGATGCCAGCTCCTTTCATTCAGTCAGTAGCTTCAAACATTTCTGGTATATGAAAAACATGTTTTTCAATGGCAAAAATCAATGAATATTGTAAATGCACAAACAGTAATATCTCCACATTGCAAGGTGCAATTCTGAAATTTTTTGCTTTTTCCTGCTAATCCTAGCATGATAAAGAAGATTCAAAGAGAGTGAGATGCCAGCTCCTTTCATTCAGTCAGTAGCTTCAAACATTTCTGGACGTTTTTCAATGGCAAAAATCAATGAATATTGTAAATGCACAAACAGTAATATCTCCACATTGCAAGGTGCAATTCTGAAATTTTTTGCTTTTTCCTGTTAATCCTAGCATGATAAAGAAGATTCAAAGAGAGTGAGATGCCAGCTCCTTTCATTCAGTCAGTAGCTTCAAACATTTCTGGTATATGAAAAACATGTTTTTCAATGGCAAAAATCAATGAATATTGTAAATGCACAAACAGTAATATCTCCACATTGCAAGGTGCAATTCTGAAATTTTTTGCTTTTTCCTGCTAATCCTAGCATGATAAAGAAGATTCAAAGAGAGTGAGATGCCAGCTCCTTTCATTCAGTCAGTAGCTTCAAACATTTCTGGTATATGAAAAACATGTTTTTCAATGGCAAAAATCAATGAATATTGTAAATGCACAAACAGTAATATCTCCACATTGCAAGGTGCAATTCAGAAATTTTTTGCTTTTTCCTGCTAATCCTAGCATGATAAAGAAGATTCAAAGAGAGTGAGATGCCAGCTCCTTTCATTCAGTCAGTAGCTTCAAACATTTCTGGTATATGAAAAACATGTTTTTCAATGGCAAAAATCAATGAATATTGTAAATGCACAAACAGTAATATCTCCACATTGCAAGGTGCAATTCTGAAATTTTTTGCTTTTTCCTGTTAATCCTAGCATGATAAAGAAGATTCAAAGAGAGTGAGATGCCAGCTCCTTTCATTCAGTCAGTAGCTTCAAAGATTTCTGGTATATGAAAAACATGTTTTTCAATGGCAAAAATCAATGAATATTGTAAATGCACAAACAGTAATATCTCCACATTGCAAGGTGCAATTCTGAAATTTTTTGCTTTTTCCTGCTAATCCTAGCATGATAAAGAAGATTCAAAGAGAGTGAGATGCCAGCTCCTTTCATTCAGTCAGTAGCTTCAAACATTTCTGGTATATGAAAAACATGTTTTTCAATGGCAAAAATCAATGAATATTGTAAATGCACAAACAGTAATATCTCCACATTGCAAGGTGCAATTCTGAAATTTTTTGCTTTTTCCTGCTAATCCTAGCATGATAAAGAAGATTCAAAGAGAGTGAGATGCCAGCTCCTTTCATTCAGTCAGTAGCTTCAAACATTTCTGGACGTTTTTCAATGGCAAAAATCAATGAATATTGTAAATGCACAAACAGTAATATCTCCACATTGCAAGGTGCAATTCTGAAATTTTTTGCTTTTTCCTGTTAATCCTAGCATGATAAAGAAGATTCAAAGAGAGTGAGATGCCAGCTCCTTTCATTCAGTCAGTAGCTTCAAACATTTCTGGTATATGAAAAACGTTTTTCAATGGCAAAAATCAATGAATATTGTAAATGCACAAACAGTAATATCTCCACATTGCAAGGTGCAATTCTGAAATTTTTTGCTTTTTCCTGCTAATCCTAGCATGATAAAGAAGATTCAAAGAGAGTGAGATGCCAGCTCCTTTCATTCAGTCAGTAGCTTCAAACATTTCTGGACGTTTTTCAATGGCAAAAATCAATGAATATTGTAAATGCACAAGCAGTAATATCTCCACATTGCAAGGTGAAATTCTGAAATTTTTTGCTTTTTCCTGTTAATCCTAGCATGATAAAGAAGATTCAAAGAGAGTGAGATGCCAGCTCCTTTCATTCAGTCAGTAGCTTCAAACATTTCTGGTATATGAAAAACGTTTTTCAATGGCAAAAATCAATGAATATTGTAAATGCACAAACAGTAATATCTCCACATTGCAAGGTGCAATTCTGAAATTTTTTGCTTTTTCCTGCTAATCCTAGCATGATAAAGAAGATTCAAAGAGAGTGAGATGCCAGCTCCTTTCATTCAGTCAGTAGCTTCAAACATTTCTGGTATATGAAAAACATGTTTTTCAATGGCAAAAATCAATGAATATTGTAAATGCACAAACAGTAATATCTCCACATTGCAAGGTGCAATTCAGAAATTTTTTGCTTTTTCCTGCTAATCCTAGCATGATAAAGAAGATTCAAAGAGAGTGAGATGCCAGCTCCTTTCATTCAGTCAGTAGCTTCAAACATTTCTGGACGTTTTTCAATGGCAAAAATCAATGAATATTGTAAATGCACAAACAGTAATATCTCGACATTGCAAGGTGCAATTCTGAAATTTTTTGCTTTTTCCTGTTAATCCTAGCATGATAAAGAAGATTCAAAGAGAGTGAGATGCCAGCTCCTTTCATTCAGTCAGTAGCTTCAAACATTTCTGGTATATGAAAAACATGTTTTTCAATGGCAAAAATCAATGAATATTGTAAATGCACAAACAGTAATATCTCCACATTGCAAGGTGCAATTCTGAAATTTTTTGCTTTTTCCTGCTAATCCTAGCATGATAAAGAAGATTCAAAGAGAGTGAGATGCCAGCTCCTTTCATTCAATCAGTAGCTTCAAACATTTCTGGACGTTTTTCAATGGCAAAAATCAATGAATATTGTAAATGCACAAACAGTAATATCTCCACATTGCAAGGTGCAATTCTGAAATTTTTTGCTTTTTCCTGTTAATCCTAGCATGATAAAGAAGATTCAAAGAGAGTGAGATGCCAGCTCCTTTCATTCAGTCAGTAGCTTCAAACATTTCTGGTATATGAAAAACATGTTTTTCAATGGCAAAAATCAATGAATATTGTAAATGCACAAACAGTAATATCTCCACATTGCAAGGTGCAATTCTGAAATTTTTTGCTTTTTCCTGCTAATCCTAGCATGATAAAGAAGATTCAAAGAGAGTGAGATGCCAGCTCCTTTCATTCAGTCAGTAGCTTCAAACATTTCTGGTATATGAAAAACATGTTTTTCAATGGCAAAAATCAATGAATATTGTAAATGCACAAACAGTAATATCTCCACATTGCAAGGTGCAATTCTGAAATTTTTTGCTTTTTCCTGCTAATCCTAGCATGATAAAGAAGATTCAAAGAGAGTGAGATGCCAGCTCCTTTCATTCAGTCAGTAGCTTCAAACATTTCTGGTATATGAAAAACATGTTTCTCAATGGCAAAAATCAATGAATATTGTAAATGCACAAACAGTAATATCTCCACATTGCAAGGTGCAATTCTGAAATTTTTAGCTTTTTCCTGTTAATCCTAGCATGATAAAGAAGATTCAAAGAGAGTGAGATGCCAGCTCCTTTCATTCAGTCAGTAGCTTCAAACATTTCTGGACGTTTTTCAATGGCAAAAATCAATGAATATTGTAAATGCACAAACAGTAATATCTCCACATTGCAAGGTGCAATTCTGAAATTTTTTGCTTTTTCCTGTTAATCCTAGCATGATAAAGAAGATTCAAAGAGAGTGAGATGCCAGCTCCTTTCATTCAGTCAGTAGCTTCAAACATTTCTGGTATATGAAAAACATGTTTTTCAATGGCAAAAATCAATGAATATTGTAAATGCACAAACAGTAATATCTCCACATTGCAAGGTGCAATTCTGAAATTTTTTGCTTTTTCCTGCTAATCCTAGCATGATAAAGAAGATTCAAAGAGAGTGAGATGCCAGCTCCTTTCATTCAGTCAGTAGCTTCAAACATTTCTGGTATGAAAAACATGTTTTTCAATGGCAAAAATCAATGAATATTGTAAATGCACAAACAGTAATATCTCCACATTGCAAGGTGCAATTCTGAAATTTTTAGCTTTTTCCTGTTAATCCTAGCATGATAAAGAAGATTCAAAGAGAGTGAGATGCCAGCTCCTTTCATTCAGTCAGTAGCTTCAAACATTTCTGGACGTTTTTCAATGGCAAAAATCAATGAATATTGTAAATGCACAAACAGTAATATCTCCACATTGCAAGGTGCAATTCTGAAATTTTTTGCTTTTTCCTGTTAATCCTAGCATGATAAAGAAGATTCAAAGAGAGTGAGATGCCAGCTCCTTTCATTCAGTCAGTAGCTTCAAACATTTCTGGTATATGAAAAACATGTTTTTCAATGGCAAAAATCAATGAATATTGTAAATGCACAAACAGTAATATCTCCACATTGCAAGGTGCAATTCTGAAATTTTTTGCTTTTTCCTGCTAATCCTAGCATGATAAAGAAGATTCAAAGAGAGTGAGATGCCAGCTCCTTTCATTCAGTCAGTAGCTTCAAACATTTCTGGTATATGAAAAACATGTTTTTCAATGGCAAAAATCAATGAATATTGTAAATGCACAAACAGTAATATCTCCACATTGCAAGGTGCAATTCTGAAATTTTTAGCTTTTTCCTGTTAATCCTAGCATGATAAAGAAGATTCAAAGACAGTGAGATGCCAGCTCCTTTCATTCAGTCAGTAGCTTCAAACATTTCTGGACGTTTTTCAATGGCAAAAATCAATGAATATTGTAAATGCACAAACAGTAATATCTCCACATTGCAAGGTGCAATTCTGAAATTTTTTGCTTTTTCCTGTTAATCCTAGCATGATAAAGAAGATTCCAAGAGAGTGAGATGCCAGCTCCTTTCATTCAGTCAGTAGCTTCAAACATTTCTGGTATATGAAAAACATGTTTTTCAATGGCAAAAATCAATGAATATTGTAAATCCACAAACAGTAATATCTCCACATTGCAAGGTGCAATTCTGAAATTTTTTGCTTTTTCCTGCTAATCCTAGCATGATAAAGAAGATTCAAAGAGAGTGAGATGCCAGCTCCTTTCATTCAGTCAGTAGCTTCAAACATTTCTGGTATATGAAAAACATGTTTTTCAATGGCAAAAATCAATGAATATTGTAAATGCACAAACAGTAATATCTCCACATTGCAAGGTGCAATTCTGAAATTTTTAGCTTTTTCCTGTTAATCCTAGCATGATAAGGAAGATTCAAAGAGAGTGAGATGCCAGCTCCTTTCATTCAGTCAGTAGCTTCAAACATTTCTGGACGTTTTTCAATGGCAAAAATCAATGAATATTGTAAATGCACAAACAGTAATATCTCCACATTGCAAGGTGCAATTCTGAAATTTTTTGCTTTTTCCTGTTAATCCTAGCATGATAAAGAAGATTCAAAGAGAGTGAGATGCCAGCTCCTTTCATTCAGTCAGTAGCTTCAAACATTTCTGGTATATGAAAAACATGTTTTTCAATGGCAAAAATCAATGAATATTGTAAATGCACAAACAGTAATATCTCCACATTGCAAGGTGCAATTCTGAAATTTTTTGCTTTTTCCTGCTAATCCTAGCATGATAAAGAAGATTCAAAGAGAGTGAGATGCCAGCTCCTTTCATTCAGTCAGTAGCTTCAAACATTTCTGGTATATGAAAAACATGTTTTTCAATGGCAAAAATCAATGAATATTGTAAATGCACAAACAGTAATATCTCCACATTGCAAGGTGCAATTCTGAAATTTTTTGCTTTTTCCTGTTAATCCTAGCATGATAAAGAAGATTCAAAGACAGTGAGATGCCAGCTCCTTTCATTCAGTCAGTAGCTTCAAACATTTCTGGACGTTTTTCAATGGCAAAAATCAATGAATATTGTAAATGCACAAACAGTAATATCTCCACATTGCAAGGTGCAATTCTGAAATTTTTTGCTTTTTCCTGTTAATCCTAGCATGATAAAGAAGATTCCAAGAGAGTGAGATGCCAGCTCCTTTCATTCAGTCAGTAGCTTCAAACATTTCTGGTATATGAAAAACATGTTTTTCAATGGCAAAAATCAATGAATATTGTAAATGCACAAACAGTAATATCTCCACATTGCAAGGTGCAATTCTGAAATTTTTTGCTTTTTCCTGCTAATCCTAGCATGATAAAGAAGATTCAAAGAGAGTGAGATGCCAGCTCCTTTCATTCAGTCAGTAGCTTCAAACATTTCTGGTATATGAAAAACATGTTTTTCAATGGCAAAAATCAATGAATATTGTAAATGCACAAACAGTAATATCTCCACATTGCAAGGTGCAATTCTGAAATTTTTAGCTTTTTCCTGTTAATCCTAGCATGATAAAGAAGATTCAAAGAGAGTGAGATGCCAGCTCCTTTCATTCAGTCAGTAGCTTCAAACATTTCTGGACGTTTTTCAATGGCAAAAATCAATGAATATTGTAAATGCACAAACAGTAATATCTCCACATTGCAAGGTGCATTTCTGAAATTTTTTGCTTTTTCCTGTTAATCCTAGCATGATAAAGAAGATTCAAAGAGAGTGAGATGCCAGCTCCTTTCATTCAGTCAGTAGCTTCAAACATTTCTGGTATATGAAAAACGTTTTTCAATGGCAAAAATCAATGAATATTGTAAATGCACAAACAGTAATATCTCCACATTGCAAGGTGCAATTCTGAAATTTTTTGCCTTTTCCTGCTAATCCTAGCATGATAAAGAAGATTCAAAGAGAGTGAGATGCCAGCTCCTTTCATTCAGTCAGTAGCTTCAAACATTTCTGGATGTTTTTCAATGGCAAAAATCAATGAATATTGTAAATGCACAAACAGTAATATCTCCACATTGCAAGGTGCAATTCTGAAATTTTTTGCTTTTTCCTGCTAATCCTAGCATGATAAAGAAGATTCAAAGAGAGTGAGATGCCAGCTCCTTTCATTCAGTCAGTAGCTTCAAACATTTCTGGTATATGAAAAACATGTTTTTCAATGGCAAAAATCATTGAATATTGTAAATGCACAAACAGTAATATCTCCACATTGCAAGGTGCAATTCTGAAATTTTTTGCTTTTTCCTGCTAATCCTAGCATGATAAAGAAGATTCAAAGAGAGTGAGATGCCAGCTCCTTTCATTCAGTCAGTAGCTTCAAACATTTCTGGACGTTTTTCAATGGCAAAAATCAATGAATATTGTAAATGCACAAACAGTAATATCTCCACATTGCAAGGTGCAATTCTGAAATTTTTTGCTTTTTCCTGCTAATCCTAGCATGATAAAGAAGATTCAAAGAGAGTGAGATGCCAGCTCCTTTCATTCAGTCAGTAGCTTCAAACATTTCTGGTATATGAAAAACATGTTTTTCAATGGCAAAAATCAATGAATATTGTAAATGCACAAACAGTAATATCTCCACATTGCAAGGTGCAATTCTGAAATTTTTTGCTTTTTCCTGCTAATCCTAGCATGATAAAGAAGATTCAAAGAGAGTGAGATGCCAGCTCCTTTCATTCAGTCAGTAGCTTCAAACATTTCTGGACGTTTTTCAATGGCAAAAATCAATGAATATTGTAAATGCACAAACAGTAATATCTCCACATTGCAAGGTGCAATTCTGAAATTTTTTGCTTTTTCCTGTTAATCCTAGCATGATAAAGAAGATTCAAAGAGAGTGAGATGCCAGCTCCTTTCATTCAGTCAGTAGCTTCAAACATTTCTGGTATATGAAAAACATGTTTTTCAATGGCAAAAATCAATGAATATTGTAAATGCACAAACAGTAATATCTCCACATTGCAAGGTGCAATTCTGAAATTTTTTGCTTTTTCCTGCTAATCCTAGCATGATAAAGAAGATTCAAAGAGAGTGAGATGCCAGCTCCTTTCATTCAGTCAGTAGCTTCAAACATTTCTGGTATATGAAAAACATGTTTTTCAATGGCAAAAATCAATGAATATTGTAAATGCACAAACAGTAATATCTCCACAATGCAAGGTGCAATTCAGAAATTTTTTGCTTTTTCATGCTAATCCTAGCATGATAAAGAAGATTCAAAGAGAGTGAGATGCCAGCTCCTTTCATTCAGTCAGTAGCTTCAAACATTTCTGGTATATGAAAAACATGTTTTTCAATGGCAAAAATCAATGAATATTGTAAATGCACAAACAGTAATATCTCCACATTGCAAGGTGCAATTCTGAAATTTTTTGCTTTTTCCTGTTAATCCTAGCATGATAAAGAAGATTCAAAGAGAGTGAGATGCCAGCTCCTTTCATTCAGTCAGTAGCTTCAAACATTTCTGGTATATGAAAAACATGTTTTTCAATGGCAAAAATCAATGAATATTGTAAATGCACAAACAGTAATATCTCCACATTGCAAGGTGCAATTCTGAAATATTTTGCTTTTTCCTGCTAATCCTAGCATGATAAAGAAGATTCAAAGAGAGTGAGATGCCAGCTCCTTTCATTCAGTCAGTAGCTTCAAACATTTCTGGTATATGAAAAACATGTTTTTCAATGGCAAAAATCAATGAATATTGTAAATGCACAAACAGTAATATCTCCACATTGCAAGGTGCAATTCTGAAATTTTTTGCTTTTTCCTGCTAATCCTAGCATGATAAAGAAGATTCAAAGAGAGTGAGATGCCAGCTCCTTTCATTCAGTCAGTAGCTTCAAACATTTCTGGACGTTTTTCAATGGCAAAAATCAATGAATATTGTAAATGCACAAACAGTAATATCTCCACATTGCAAGGTGCAATTCTGAAATTTTTTGCTTTTTCCTGCTAATCCTAGCATGATAAAGAAGATTCAAAGAGAGTGAGATGCCAGCTCCTTTCATTCAGTCAGTAGCTTCAAACATTTCTGGTATATGAAAAACATGTTTTTCAATGGCAAAAATCAATGAATATTGTAAATGCACAAACAGTAATATCTCCACATTGCAAGGTGCAATTCTGAAATTTTTTGCTTTTTCCTGTTAATCCTAGCATGATAAAGAAGATTCAAAGAGAGTGAGATGCCAGCTCCTTTCATTCAGTCAGTAGCTTCAAACATTTCTGGTATATGAAAAACATGTTTTTCAATGGCAAAAATCAATGAATATTGTAAATGCACAAACAGTAATATCTCCACATTGCAAGGTGCAATTCTGAAATTTTTTGCTTTTTCCTGTTAATCCTAGCATGATAAAGAAGATTCAAAGAGAGTGAGATGCCAGCTCCTTTCATTCAGTCAGTAGCTTCAAACATTTCTGGTATATGAAAAACATGTTTTTCAATGGCAAAAATCAATGAATATTGTAAATGCACAAACAGTAATATCTCCACATTGCAAGGTGCAATTCTGAAATTTTTTGCTTTTTCCTGCTAATCCTAGCATGATAAAGAAGATTCAAAGAGAGTGAGATGCCAGCTCCTTTCATTCAGTCAGTAGCTTCAAACATTTCTGGTATATGAAAAACATGTTTTTCAATGGCAAAAATCAATGAATATTGTAAATGCACAAACAGTAATATCTCCACATTGCAAGGTGCAATTCTGAATTTTTTTGCTTTTTCCTGCTAATCCTAGCATGATAAAGAAGATTCAAAGAGAGTGAGATGCCAGCTCCTTTCATTCAGTCAGTAGCTTCAAACATTTCTGGACGTTTTTCAATGGCAAAAATCAATGAATATTGTAAATGCACAAACAGTAATATCTCCACATTGCAAGGTGCAATTCTGAAATTTTTTGCTTTTTCCTGCTAATCCTAGCATGATAAAGAAGATTCAAAGAGAGTGAGATGCCAGCTCCTTTCATTCAGTCAGTAGCTTTAAACATTTCTGGACGTTTTTCAATGGCAAAAATCAATGAATATTGTAAATGCACAAACAGTAATATCTCCACATTGCAAGGTGCAATTCTGAAATTTTTTGCTTTTTCCTGCTAATCCTAGCATGATAAAGAAGATTCAAAGAGAGTGAGATGCCAGCTCCTTTCATTCAGTCAGTAGCTTCAAACATTTCTGGTATATGAAAAACGTTTTTCAATGGCAAAAATCAATGAATATTGTAAATGCACAAACAGTAATATCTCCACATTGCAAGGTGCAATTCTGAAATTTTTTGCTTTTTCCTGCTAATCCTAGCATGATAAAGAAGATTCAAAGAGAGTGAGATGCCAAGCTCCTTTCATTCAGTCAGTAGCTTCAAACATTTCTGGACGTTTTTCAATGGCAAAAATCAATGAATATTGTAAATGCACAAACAGTAATATCTCCACATTGCAAGGTGCAATTCTGAAATTTTTTGCTTTTTCCTGCTAATCCTAGCATGATAAAGAAGATTCAAAGAGAGTGAGATGCCAGCTCCTTTCATTCAGTCAGTAGCTTCAAACATTTCTGGTATATGAAAAACATGTTTTTCAATGGCAAAAATCAATGAATATTGTAAATGCACAAACAGTAATATCTCCACATTGCAAGGTGCAATTCTGAAATTTTTTGCTTTTTCCTGCTAATCCTAGCATGATAAAGAAGATTCAAAGAGAGTGAGATGCCAGCTCCTTTCATTCAGTCAGTAGCTTCAAACATTTCTGGACGTTTTTCAATGGCAAAAATCAATGAATATTGTAAATGCACAAACAGTAATATCTCCACATTGCAAGGTGCAATTCTGAAATTTTTTGCTTTTTCCTGTTAATCCTAGCATGATAAAGAAGATTCAAAGAGAGTGAGATGCCAGCTCCTTTCATTCAGTCAGTAGCTTCAAACATTTCTGGACGTTTTTCAATGGCAAAAATCAATGAATATTGTAAATGCACAAACAGTAATATCTCCACATTGCAAGGTGCAATTCTGAAATTTTTTGCTTTTTCCTGCTAATCCTAGCATGATAAAGAAGATTCAAAGAGAGTGAGATGCCAGCTCCTTTCATTCAGTCAGTAGCTTCAAACATTTCTGGTATATGAAAAACATGTTTTTCAATGGCAAAAATCAATGAATATTGTAAATGCACAAACAGTAATATCTCCACATTGCAAGGTGCAATTCTGAAATTTTTTGCTTTTTCCTGCTAATCCTAGCATGATAAAGAAGATTCAAAGAGAGTGAGATGCCAGCTCCTTTCATTCAGTCAGTAGCTTCAAACATTTCTGGACGTTTTTCAATGGCAAAAATCAATGAATATTGTAAATGCACAAACAGTAATATCTCCACATTGCAAGGTGCAATTCTGAAATTTTTTGCTTTTTCCTGTTAATCCTAGCATGATAAAGAAGATTCAAAGAGAGTGAGATTCCAGCTCCTTTCATTCAGTCAGTAGCTTCAAACATTTCTGGTATATGAAAAACATGTTTTTCAATGGCAAAAATCAATGAATATTGTAAATGCACAAACAGTAATATCTCCACATTGCAAGGTGCAATTCTGAAATTTTTTGCTTTTTCCTGTTAATCCTAGCATGATAAAGAAGATTCAAAGAGAGTGAGATGCCAGATCCTTTCATTCAGTCAGTAGCTTCAAACATTTCTGGTATATGAAAAACATGTTTTTCAATGGCAAAAATCAATGAATATTGTAAATGCACAAACAGTAATATCTCCACATTGCAAGGTGCAATTCTGAAATATTTTGCTTTTTCCTGCTAATCCTAGCATGATAAAGAAGATTCAAAGAGAGTGAGATGCCAGCTCCTTTCATTCAGTCAGTAGCTTCAAACATTTCTGGTATATGAAAAACATGTTTTTCAATGGCAAAAATCAATGAATATTGTAAATGCACAAACAGTAATATCTCCACATTGCAAGGTGCAATTCTGAAATTTTTTGCTTTTTCCTGCTAATCCTAGCATGATAAAGAAGATTCAAAGAGAGTGAGATGCCAGCTTTCATTCAGTCAGTAGCTTCAAACATTTCTGGACGTTTTTCAATGGCAAAAATCAATGAATATTGTAAATGCACAAACAGTAATATCTCCACATTGCAAGGTGCAATTCTGAAATTTTTTGCTTTTTCCTGCTAATCCTAGCATGATAAAGAAGATTCAAAGAGAGTGAGATGCCAGCTCCTTTCATTCAGTCAGTAGCTTCAAACATTTCTGGTATATGAAAAACATGTTTTTCAATGGCAAAAATCAATGAATATTGTAAATGCACAAACAGTAATATCTCCACATTGCAAGGTGCAATTCTGAAATTTTTTGCTTTTTCCTGCTAATCCTAGCATGATAAAGAAGATTCAAAGCGAGTGAGATGCCAAGCTCCTTTTATTCAGTCAGTAGCTTCAAACATTTCTGGTATATGAAAAAAATGTTTTTCAATGGCAAAAATCAATGAATATTGTAAATGCACAAACAGTAATATCTCCACATTGCAAGGTGCAATTCTGAAATTTTTTGCTTTTTCCTGTTAATCCTAGTATGATAAAGAAGATTCAAAGAGAGTGAGATGCCAGCTCCTTTCATTCAGTCAGTAGCTTCAAACATTTCTGGTATATGAAAAACATGTTTTTCAATGGCAAAAAACAATGAATATTGTAAATGCACAAACAGTAATATCTCCACATTGCAAGGTGCAATTCTGAAATTTTTTGCTTTTTCCTGTTAATCCTAGCATGATAAAGAAGATTCAAAGAGAGTGAGATGCCAGCTCCTTTCATTCAGTCAGTAGCTTCAAACATTTCTGGTATATGAAAAACATGTTTTTCAATGGCAAAAAATCAATGAATATTGTAAATGCACAAACAGTAATATCTCCACATTGCAAGGTGCAATTCTGAAATTTTTTGCTTTTTTCTGCTAATCCTAGCATGATAAAGAAGATTCAAAGAGAGTGAGATGCCAGCTCCTTTCATTCAGTCAGTAGCTTCAAACATTTCTGGTATATGAAAAACATGTTTTTCAATGGCAAAAATCAATGAATATTGTAAATGCACAAACAGTAATATCTCCACATTGCAAGGTGCAATTCTGAAATTTTTTGCTTTTTCCTGCTAATCCTAGCATGATAAAGAAGATTCAAAGAGAGTGAGATGCCAGCTCCTTTCATTCAGTCAGTAGCTTCAAACATTTCTGGACGTTTTTCAATGGCAAAAATCAATGAATATTGTAAATGCACAAACAGTAATGTCTCCACATTGCAAGGTGCAATTCTGAAATTTTTTGCTTTTTCATGCTAATCCTAGCATGATAAAGAAGATTCAAAGAGAGTGAGATGCCAGCTCCTTTCATTCAGTCAGTAGCTTCAAACATTTCTGGTATATGAAAAACATGTTTTTCAATGGCAAAAATCAATGAATATTGTAAATGCACAAACAGTAATATCTCCACATTGCAAGGTGCAATTCTGAAATTTTTTGCTTTTTCCTGCTAATCCTAGCATGATAAAGAAGATTCAAAGAGAGTGAAATGCCAGCTCCTTTCATTCAGTCAGTAGCTTCAAACATTTCTGGACGTTTTTCAATGGCAAAAATCAATGAATATTGTAAATGCACAAACAGTAATATCTCCACATTGCAAGGTGCAATTCTGAAATTTTTTGCTTTTTCCTGTTAATCCTAGCATGATAAAGAAGATTCAAAGAGAGTGAGATGCCAGCTCCTTTCATTCAGTCAGTAGCTTCAAACATTGCTGGTATATGAAAAACATGTTTTTCAATGGCAAAAATCAATGAATATTGTAAATGCACAAACAGTAATATCTCCACATTGCAAGGTGCAATTCTGAAATTTTTTGCTTTTTCCTGTTAATCCTAGCATGATAAAGAAGATTCAAAGAGAGTGAGATGCCAGCTCCTTTCATTCAGTCAGTAGCTTCAAACATTTCTGGTATATGAAAAACATGTTTTTCAATGGCAAAAATCAATGAATATTGTAAATGCACAAACAGTAATATCTCCACATTGCAAGGTGCAATTCTGAAATTTTTTGCTTTTTCCTGCTAATCCTAGCATGATAAAGAAGATTCAAAGAGAGTGAGATGCCAGCTCCTTTCATTCAGTCAGTAGCTTCAAACATTTCTGGTATATGAAAAACATGTTTTTCAATGGCAAAAATCAATGAATATTGTAAATGCACAAACAGTAATATCTCCACATTGCAAGGTGCAATTCTGAAATTTTTTGCTTTTTCCTGCTAATCCTAGCATGATAAAGAAGATTCAAAGAGAGTGAGATGCCAGCTCCTTTCATTCAGTCAGTAGCTTCAAACAATTCTGGTATATGAAAAACATGTTTTTCAATGGCAAAAATCAATGAATATTGTAAATGCACAAACAGTAATATCTCCACATTGCAAGGTGCAATTCTGCAATTTTTTGCTTTTTCCTGCTAATCCTAGCATGATAAAGAAGATTCAAAGAGAGTGAGATGCCAGCTCCTTTCATTCAGTCAGTAGCTTCAAACAATTCTGGTATATGAAAAACATGTTTTTCAATGGCAAAAATCAATGAATATTGTAAATGCACAAACAGTAATATCTCCACATTGCAAGGTGCAATTCTGAAATTTTTTGCTATTTCCTGCTAATCCTAGCATGATAAAGAAGATTCAAAGAGAGTGAGATGCCAGCTTTCATTCAGTCAGTAGCTACAAACATTTCTGGACGTTTTTCAATGGCAAAAATCAATGAATATTGTAAATGCACAAACAGTAATATCTCCACATTGCAAGGTGCAATTCTGAAATTTTTTGCTTTTTCCTGCTAATCCTAGCATGATAAAGAAGATTCAAAGAGAGTGAGATGCCAGCTCCTTTCATTCAGTCAGTAGCTTCAAACATTTCTGGTATATGAAAAACATGTTTTTCAATGGCAAAAATCAATGAATATTGTAAATGCACAAACAGTAATATCTCCACATTGCAAGGTGCAATTCTGAAATTTTTTGCTTTTTCCTGTTAATCCTAGCATGATAAAGAAGATTCAAAGAGAGTGAGATGCCAAGCTCCTTTCATTCAGTCAGTAGCTTCAAACATTTCTGGTATATGAAAAACATGTTTTTCAATGACAAAAATCAATGAATATTGTAAATGCACAAACAGTAATATCTCCACATTGCAAGGTGCAATTCTGAAATTTTTTGCTTTTTCCTGTTAATCCTAGCATGATAAAGAAGATTCAAAGAGAGTGAGATGCCAGCTCCTTTCATTCAGTCAGTAGCTTCAAACATTTCTGGTATATGAAAAACATGTTTTTCAATGGCAAAAATCAATGAATATTGTAAATGCACAAACAGTAATATCTCCACATTGCAAGGTGCAATTCTGAAATTTTTTGCTTTTTCCTGTTAATCCTAGCATGATAAAGAAGATTCAAAGAGAGTGAGATGCCAGCTCCTTTCATTCAGTCAGTAGCTTCAAACATTTCTGGTATATGAAAAACATGTTTTTCAATGGCAAAAAATCAATGAATATTGTAAATGCACAAACAGTAATATCTCCACATTGCAAGGTGCAATTCTGAAATTTTTTGCTTTTTTCTGCTAATCCTAGCATGATAAAGAAGATTCAAAGAGAGTGAGATGCCAGCTCCTTTCATTCAGTCAGTAGCTTCAAACATTTCTGGTATATGAAAAACATGTTTTTCAATGGCAAAAATCAATGAATATTGTAAATGCACAAACAGTAATATCTCCACATTGCAAGGTGCAATTCTGAAATTTTTTGCTTTTTCCTGCTAATCCTAGCATGATAAAGAAGATTCAAAGAGAGTGAGATGCCAGCTCCTTTCATTCAGTCAGTAGCTTCAAACATTTCTGGACGTTTTTCAATGGCAAAAATCAATGAATATTGTAAATGCACAAACAGTAATGTCTCCACATTGCAAGGTGCAATTCTGAAATTTTTTGCTTTTTCATGCTAATCCTAGCATGATAAAGAAGATTCAAAGAGAGTGAGATGCCAGCTCCTTTCATTCAGTCAGTAGCTTCAAACATTTCTGGTATATGAAAAACATGTTTTTCAATGGCAAAAATCAATGAATATTGTAAATGCACAAACAGTAATATCTCCACATTGCAAGGTGCAATTCTGAAATTTTTTGCTTTTTCCTGCTAATCCTAGCATGATAAAGAAGATTCAAAGAGAGTGAAATGCCAGCTCCTTTCATTCAGTCAGTAGCTTCAAACATTTCTGGACGTTTTTCAATGGCAAAAATCAATGAATATTGTAAATGCACAAACAGTAATATCTCCACATTGCAAGGTGCAATTCTGAAATTTTTTGCTTTTTCCTGTTAATCCTAGCATGATAAAGAAGATTCAAAGAGAGTGAGATGCCAGCTCCTTTCATTCAGTCAGTAGCTTCAAACATTGCTGGTATATGAAAAACATGTTTTTCAATGGCAAAAATCAATGAATATTGTAAATGCACAAACAGTAATATCTCCACATTGCAAGGTGCAATTCTGAAATTTTTTGCTTTTTCCTGTTAATCCTAGCATGATAAAGAAGATTCAAAGAGAGTGAGATGCCAGCTCCTTTCATTCAGTCAGTAGCTTCAAACATTTCTGGTATATGAAAAACATGTTTTTCAATGGCAAAAATCAATGAATATTGTAAATGCACAAACAGTAATATCTCCACATTGCAAGGTGCAATTCTGAAATTTTTTGCTTTTTCCTGCTAATCCTAGCATGATAAAGAAGATTCAAAGAGAGTGAGATGCCAGCTCCTTTCATTCAGTCAGTAGCTTCAAACATTTCTGGTATATGAAAAACATGTTTTTCAATGGCAAAAATCAATGAATATTGTAAATGCACAAACAGTAATATCTCCACATTGCAAGGTGCAATTCTGAAATTTTTTGCTTTTTCCTGCTAATCCTAGCATGATAAAGAAGATTCAAAGAGAGTGAGATGCCAGCTCCTTTCATTCAGTCAGTAGCTTCAAACATTTCTGGTATATGAAAAACATGTTTTTCAATGGCAAAAATCAATGAATATTGTAAATGCACAAACAGTAATATCTCCACATTGCAAGGTGCAATTCTGAAATTTTTTGCTTTTTCCTGTTAATCCTAGCATGATAAAGAAGATTCAAAGAGAGTGAGATGCCAGCTCCTTTCATTCAGTCAGTAGCTTCAAACATTTCTGGTATATGAAAAACATGTTTTTCAATGGCAAAAAATCAATGAATATTGTAAATGCACAAACAGTAATATCTCCACATTGCAAGGTGCAATTCTGAAATTTTTTGCTTTTTCCTGCTAATCCTAGCATGATAAAGAAGATTCAAAGAGAGTGAGATGCCAGCTCCTTTCATTCAGTCAGTAGCTTCAAACATTTCTGGTATATGAAAAACATGTTTTTCAATGGCAAAAATCAATGAATATTGTAAATGCACAAACAGTAATATCTCCACATTGCAAGGTGCAATTCTGAAATTTTTTGCTTTTTCCTGCTAATCCTAGCATGATAAAGAAGATTCAAAGAGAGTGAGATGCCAGCTCCTTTCATTCAGTCAGTAGCTTCAAACATTTCTGGACGTTTTTCAATGGCAAAAATCAATGAATATTGTAAATGCACAAACAGTAATGTCTCCACATTGCAAGGTGCAATTCTGAGATTTTTTGCTTTTTCCTGCTAATCCTAGCATGATAAAGAAGATTCAAAGAGAGTGAGATGCCAGCTCCTTTCATTCAGTCAGTAGCTTCAAACATTTCTGGACGTTTTTCAATGGCAAAAATCAATGAATATTGTAAATGCACAAACAGTAATATCTCCACATTGCAAGGTGCAATTCTGAAATTTTTTGCTTTTTCATGCTAATCCTAGCATGATAAAGAAGATTCAAAGAGAGTGAGATGCCAGCTCCTTTCATTCAGTCAGTAGCTTCAAGCATTTCTGGTATATGAAAAACATGTTTTTCAATGGCAAAAATCAATGAATATTGTAAATGCACAAACAGTAATATCTCCACATTGCGAGGTGCAATTCTGAAATTTTTTGCTTTTTCCTGCTAATCCTAGCATGATAAAGAAGATTCAAAGAGAGTGAGATGCCAGCTCCTTTCATTCAGTCAGTAGCTTCAAACATTTCTGGACGTTTTTCAATGGCAAAAATCAATGAATATTGTAAATGCACAAACAGTAATATCTCCACATTGCAAGGTGCAATTCTGAAATTTTTTGCTTTTTCCTGTTAATCCTAGCATGATAAAGAAGATTCAAAGAGAGTGAGATGCCAGCTCCTTTCATTCAGTCAGTAGCTTCAAACATTTCTGGTATATGAAAAACTTGTTTTTCAATGGCAAAAATCAATGAATATTGTAAATGCACAAACAGTAATATCTCCACATTGCAAGGTGCAATTCTGAAATTTTTTGCTTTTTCCTGTTAATCCTAGCATGATAAAGAAGATTCAAAGAGAGTGAGATGCCAGCTCCTTTCATTCAGTCAGTAGCTTCAAACATTTCTGGTATATGAAAAACATGTTTTTCAATGGCAAAAATCAATGAATATTGTAAATGCACAAACAGTAATATCTCCACATTGCAAGGTGCAATTCTGAAATTTTTTGCTTTTTCCTGCTAATCCTAGCATGATAAAGAAGATTCAAAGAGAGTGAGATGCCAGCTCCTTTCATTCAGTCAGTAGCTTCAAACATTTCTGGTATATGAAAAACATGTTTTTCAATGGCAAAAATCAATGAATATTGTAAATGCACAAACAGTAATATCTCCACATTGCAAGGTGCAATTCTGAAATTTTTTGCTTTTTCCTGCTAATCCTAGCATGATAAAGAAGATTCAAAGAGAGTGAGATGCCAGCTCCTTTCATTCAGTCAGTAGCTTCAAACATTTCTGGTATATGAAAAACATGTTTTTCAATGGCAAAAATCAATGAATATTGTAAATGCACAAACAGTAATATCTCCACATTGCAAGGTGCAATTCTGAAATTTTTTGCTTTTTCCTGTTAATCCTAGCATGATAAAGAAGATTCAAAGAGAGTGAGATGCCAGCTCCTTTCATTCAGTCAGTAGCTTCAAACATTTCTGGACGTTTTTCAATGGCAAAAATCAAAGAATATTGTAAATGCACAAACAGTAATATCTCCACATTGCAAGGTGCAATTCTGAAATTTTTTGCTTTTTCCTGTTAATCCTAGCATGATAAAGAAGATTCAAAGAGAGTGAGATGCCAGCTCCTTTCATTCAGTCAGTAGCTTCAAACATTTCTGGTATATGAAAAACATGTTTTTCAATGGCAAAAATCAATGAATATTGTAAATGCACAAACAGTAATATCTCCACATTGCAAGGTGCAATTCTGAAATTTTTTGCTTTTTCCTGTTAATCCTAGCATGATAAAGAAGATTCAAAGAGAGTGAGATGCCAGCTCCTTTCATTCAGTCAGTAGCTTCAAACATTTCTGGTATATGAAAAACATGTTTTTCAATGGCAAAAATAAATGAATATTGTAAATGCACAAACAGTAATATCTCCACATTGCAAGGTGCAATTCTGAAATATTTTGCTTTTTCCTGCTAATCCTAGCATGATAAAGAAGATTCAAAGAGAGTGAGATGCCAGCTCCTTTCATTCAGTCAGTAGCTTCAAACATTTCTGGTATATGAAAAACATGTTTTTCAATGGCAAAAATCAATGAATATTGTAAATGCACAAACAGTAATATCTCCACATTGCAAGGTGCAATTCTGAAATTTTTTGCTTTTTCCTGCTAATCCTAGCATGATAAAGAAGATTCAAAGAGAGTGAGATGCCAGCTCCTTTCATTCAGTCAGTAGCTTCAAACATTTCTGGACGTTTTTCAATGGCAAAAATCAATGAATATTGTAAATGCACAAACAGTAATATCTCCACATTGCAAGGTGCAATTCTGAAATTTTTTGCTTTTTCCTGCTAATCCTAGCATGATAAAGAAGATTCAAAGAGAGTGAGATGCCAGCTCCTTTCATTCAGTCAGTAGCTTCAAACATTTCTGGTATATGAAAAACATGTTTTTCAATGGCAAAAATCAATGAATATTGTAAATGCACAAACAGTAATATCTCCACATTGCAAGGTGCAATTCTGAAATTTTTTGCTTTTTCCTGTTAATCCTAGCATGATAAAGAAGATTCAAAGAGAGTGAGATGCCAGCTCCTTTCATTCAGTCAGTAGCTTCAAACATTTCTGGTATATGAAAAACATGTTTTTCAATGGCAAAAATCAATGAATATTGTAAATGCACAAACAGTAATATCTCCACATTGCAAGGTGCAATTCTGAAATTTTTTGCTTTTTCCTGTTAATCCTAGCATGATAAAGAAGATTCAAAGAGAGTGAGATGCCAGCTCCTTTCATTCAGTCAGTATCTTCAAACATTTCTGGTATATGAAAAACATGTTTTTCAATGGCAAAAATCAATGAATATTGTAAATGCACAAACAGTAATATCTCCACATTGCAAGGTGCAATTCTGAAATTTTTTGCTTTTTCCTGCTAATCCTAGCATGATAAAGAAGATTCAAAGAGAGTGAGATGCCAGCTCCTTTCATTCAGTCAGTAGCTTCAAACATTTCTGGTATATGAAAAACATGTTTTTCAATGGCAAAAATCAATGAATATTGTAAATGCACAAACAGTAATATCTCCACATTGCAAGGTGCAATTCTGAAATTTTTTGCTTTTTCCTGCTAATCCTAGCATGATAAAGAAGATTCAAAGAGAGTGAGATGCCAGCTCCTTTCATTCAGTCAGTAGCTTCAAACATTTCTGGACGTTTTTCAATGGCAAAAGTCAATGAATATTGTAAATGCACAAACAGTAATATCTCCACATTGCAAGGTGCAATTCTGAAATTTTTTGCTTTTTCCTGCTAATCCTAGCATGATAAAGAAGATTCAAAGAGAGTGAGATGCCAGCTCCTTTCATTCAGTCAGTAGCTTCAAACATTTCTGGTATATGAAAAACATGTTTTTCAATGGCAAAAATCAATGAATATTGTAAATGCACAAACAGTAATATCTCCACATTGCAAGGTGCAATTCTGAAATTTTTTGCTTTTTCCTGTTATTCCTAGCATGATAAAGAAGATTCAAAGAGAGTGAGATGCCAGCTCCTTTCATTCAGTCAGTAGCTTCAAACATTTCTGGTATATGAAAAACATGTTTTTCAATGGCAAAAATCAATGAATATTGTAAATGCACAAACAGTAATATCTCCACATTGCAAGGTGCAATTCTGAAATTTTTTGCTTTTTCCTGTTAATCCTAGCATGATAAAGAAGATTCAAAGAGAGTGAGATGCCAGCTCCTTTCATTCAGTCAGTAGCTTCAAACATTTCTGGTATATGAAAAACATGTTTTTCAATGGCAAAAATCAATGAATATTGTAAATGCACAAACAGTAATATCTCCACATTGCAAGGTGCAATTCTGAAATTTTTTGCTTTTTCCTGCTAATCCTAGCATGATAAAGAAGATTCAAAGAGAGTGAGATGCCAGCTCCTTTCATTCAGTCAGTAGCTTCAAACATTTCTGGTATATGAAAAACATGTTTTTCAATGGCAAAAATCAATGAATATTGTAAATGCACAAACAGTAATATCTCCACATTGCAAGGTGCAATTCTGAAATTTTTTGCTTTTTCCTGCTAATCCTAGCATGATAAAGAAGATTCAAAGAGAGTGAGATGCCAGCTCCTTTCATTCAGTCAGTAGCTTCAAACATTTCTGGACGTTTTTCAATGGCAAAAATCAATGAATATTGTAAATGCACAAACAGTAATATCTCCACATTGCAAGGTGCAATTCTGAAATTTTTTGCTTTTTCCTGTTAATCCTAGCATGATAAAGAAGATTCAAAGAGAGTGAGATGCCAGCTCCTTTCATTCAGTCAGTAGCTTCAAACATTTCTGGTATATGAAAAACATGTTTTTCAATGGCAAAAATCAATGAATATTGTAAATGCACAAACAGTAATATCTCCACATTGCAAGGTGCAATTCTGAAATTTTTTGCTTTTTCCTGCTAATCCTAGCATGATAAAGAAGATTCAAAGAGAGTGAGATGCCAGCTCCTTTCATTCAGTCAGTAGCTTCAAACATTTCTGGACGTTTTTCAATGGCAAAAATCAATGAATATTGTAAATGCACAAACAGTAATATCTCCACATTGCAAGGTGCAATTCTGAAATTTTTTGCTTTTTCCTGTTAATCCTAGCATGATAAAGAAGATTCAAAGAGAGTGAGATGCCAGTTCCTTTCATTCAGTCAGTAGCTTCAAACATTTCTGGTATATGAAAAACATGTTTTTCAAGGGCAAAAATCAATGAATATTGTAAATGCACAAACAGTAATATCTCCACATTGCAAGGTGCAATTCTGAAATTTTTTGCTTTTTCCTGCTAATCCTAGCATGATAAAGAAGATTCAAAGAGAGTGAGATGCCAGCTCCTTTCATTCAGTCAGTAGCTTCAAACATTTCTGGTGTATGAAAAACATGTTTTTCAATGGCAAAAATCAATGAATATTGTAAATGCACTAACAGTAATATCTCCACATTGCAAGGTGCAATTCTGAAATTTTTTGCTTTTTCCTGTTAATCCTAGCATGATAAAGAAGATTCAAAGAGAGTGAGATGCCAGCTCCTTTCATTCAGTCAGTAGCTTCAAACATTTCTGGTATATGAAAAACATGTTTTTCAATGGCAAAAATCAATGAATATTGTAAATGCACAAACAGTAATATCTCCACATTGCAAGGTGCAATTCTGAAATTTTTTGCTTTTTCCTGTTAATCCTAGCATGATAAAGAAGATTCAAAGAGAGTGAGATGCCAGCTCCTTTCATTCAGTCAGTAGCTTCAAACATTTCTGGTATATGAAAAACATGTTTTTCAATGGCAAAAATCAATGAATATTGTAAATGCACAAACAGTAATATCTCCACATTGCAAGGTGCAATTCTGAAATTTTTTGCTTTTTCCTGCTAATCCTAGCATGATAAAGAAGATTCAAAGAGAGTGAGATGCCAGCTCCTTTCATTCAGTCAGTAGCTTCAAACATTTCTGGTATATGAAAAACATGTTTTTCAATGGCAAAAATCAATGAATATTGTAAATGCACAAACAGTAATATCTCCACATTGCAAGGTGCAATTCTGAAATTTTTTGCTTTTTCCTGCTAATCCTAGCATGATAAAGAAGATTCAAAGAGAGTGAGATGCCAGCTCCTTTCATTCAGTCAGTAGCTTCAAACATTTCTGGACGTTTTTCAATGGCAAAAATCAATGAATATTGTAAATGCACAAACAGTAATATCTCCACATTGCAAGGTGCAATTCTGAATTTTTTTGCTTTTTCCTGTTAATCCTAGCATGATAAAGAAGATTCAAAGAGAGTGAGATGCCAGCTCCTTTCATTCAGTCAGTAGCTTCAAACATTTCTGGTATATGAAAAACATGTTTTTCAATGGCAAAAATCAATGAATATTGTAAATGCACAAACAGTAATATCTCCACATTGCAAGGTGCAATTCTGAAATTTTTTGCTTTTTCCTGCTAATCCTAGCATGATAAAGAAGATTCAAAGAGAGTGAGATGCCAGCTCCTTTCATTCAGTCAGTAGCTTCAAACATTTCTGGACGTTTTTCAATGGCAAAAATCAATGAATATTGTAAATGCACAAACAGTAATATCTCCACATTGCAAGGTGCAATTCTGAAATTTTTTGCTTTTTCCTGTTAATCCTAGCATGATAAAGAAGATTCAAAGAGAGTGAGATGCCAGTTCCTTTCATTCAGTCAGTAGCTTCAAACATTTCTGGTATATGAAAAACATGTTTTTCAAGGGCAAAAATCAATGAATATTGTAAATGCACAAACAGTAATATCTCCACATTGCAAGGTGCAATTCTGAAATTTTTTGCTTTTTCCTGCTAATCCTAGCATGATAAAGAAGATTCAAAGAGAGTGAGATGCCAGCTCCTTTCATTCAGTCAGTAGCTTCAAACATTTCTGGTGTATGAAAAACATGTTTTTCAATGGCAAAAATCAATGAATATTGTAAATGCACTAACAGTAATATCTCCACATTGCAAGGTGCAATTCTGAATTTTTTTGCTTTTTCCTGCTAATCCTAGCATGATAAAGAAGATTCAAAGAGTGAGATGCCAGCTCCTTTCATTCAGTCAGTAGCTTCAAACATTTCTGGACGTTTTTCAATGGCAAAAATCAATGAATATTGTAAATGCACAAACAGTAATATCTCCACATTGCAAGGTGCAATTCTGAAATTTTTTGCTTTTTCCTGCTAATCCTAGCATGATAAAGAAGATTCAAAGAGAGTGAGATGCCAGCTCCTTTCATTCAGTCAGTAGCTTCAAACATTTCTGGATGCTTTTCAATGGCAAAAATCAATGAATATTGTAAATGCACAAACAGAAATATCTCCACATTGCAGGGTGCAATTCTGAAATTTTTTGCTTTTTCCTGCTAATCCTAGCATGATAAAGAAGATTCAAAGAGAGTGAGATGCCAGCTCCTTTCATTCAGTCAGTAGATTCAAACATTTCTGGTATATGAATAACATGATGTTTTTCAATGGCAAAAATCAATGAATATTGTAAATGCACAAACAGTAATATCTCCACATTGCAAGGTGCAATTCTGAAATTTTTTGCTTTTTCCTGCTAATCCTAGCATGATAAAGAAGATTCAAAGAGAGTGAGATGCCAGCTACTTTCATTCAGTCAGTAGCTTCAAACATTTCTGGACGTTTTTCAATGGCAAAAATCAATGAATATTGTAAATGCACAAACAGTAATAACTCCACATTGCAAGGTGCAATTCTGAAATTTTTTGCTTTTTCCTGCTAATCCTAGCATGATAAAGAAGATTCAAAGAGAGTAAGATGCCAGCTCCTTTCATTCAGTCAGTAGCTTCAAACATTTCTGGACGTTTTTCAATGGCAAAAATCAATGAATATTGTAAATGCACAAACAGTAATATCTCCACATTGCAAGGTGCAATTCTGAAATTTTTTGCTTTTTCCTGCTAATCCTAGCATGATAAAGAAGATTCAAAGAGAGTGAGATGCCAGCTCCTTTCATTCAGTCAGTAGCTTCAAACATTTCTGGATGCTTTTCAATGGCAAAAATCAATGAATATTGTAAATGCACAAACAGTAATATCTCCACATTGCAGGGTGCAATTCTGAAATTTTTTGCTTTTTCCTGCTAATCCTAGCATGATAAAGAAGATTCAAAGAGAGTGAGATGCCAGCTCCTTTCATTCAGTCAGTAGATTCAAACATTTCTGGTATATGAATAACATGATGTTTTTCAATGGCAAAAATCAATGAATATTGTAAATGCACAAACAGTAATATCTCCACATTGCAAGGTGCAATTCTGAAATTTTTTGCTTTTTCCTGCTAATCCTAGCATGATAAAGAAGATTCAAAGAGAGTGAGATGCCAGCTCCTTTCATTCAGTCAGTAGCTTCAAACATTTCTGGACGTTTTTCAATGGCAAAAATCAATGAATATTGTAAATGCACAAACAGTAATAACTCCACATTGCAAGGTGCAATTCTGAAATTTTTTGCTTTTTCCTGCTAATCCTAGCATGATAAAGAAGATTCAAAGAGAGTGAGATGCCAGCTCCTTTCATTCAGTCAGTAGCTTCAAACATTTCTGGACGTTTTTCAATGGCAAAAATCAATGAATATTGTAAATGCACAAACAGTAATATCTCCACATTGCAAGGTGCAATTCTGAAATTTTTTTCTTTTTCCTGCTAATCCTAGCATGATAAAGAAGATTCAAAGAGAGTGAGATGCCAGCTCCTTTCATTCAGTCAGTAGCTTCAAACATTTCTGGACGTTTTTCAATGGCAAAAATCAATGAATATTGTAAATGCACAAACAGTAATATCTCCACATTGCAAGGTGCAATTCTGAAATTTTTTGCTTTTTCCTGCTAATCCTAGCATGATAAAGAAGATTCAAAGAGAGTGAGATGCCAGCTCCTTTCATTCAGTCAGTAGCTTCAAACATTTCTGGACGTTTTTCAATGGCAAAAATCAATGAATATTGTAAATGCACAAACAGTAATAACTCCACATTGCAAGGTGCAATTCTGAAATTTTTTGCTTTTTCCTGCTAATCCTAGCATGATAAAGAAGATTCAAAGAGAGTGAGATGCCAGCTCCTTTCATTCAGTCAGTAGCTTCAAACATTTCTGGACGTTTTTCAATGGCAAAAATCAATGAATATTGTAAATGCACAAACAATAATATCTCCACATTGCAAGGTGCAATTCTGAAATTTTTTGCTTTTTCCTGCTAATCCTAGCATGATAAAGAAGATTCAAAGAGAGTGAGATGCCAGCTCCTTTCATTCAGTCAGTAGCTTCAAACATTTCTGGTATATGAATAACATGATGTTTTTCAATGGCAAAAATCAATGAATATTGTAAATGCACTAACAGTAATATCTCCACATTGCAAGGTGCAATTCTGAATTTTTTTGCTTTTTCCTGCTAATCCTAGCATGATAAAGAAGATTCAAAGAGTGAGATGCCAGATCCTTTCATTCAGTCAGTAGCTTCAAACATTTCTGGACGTTTTTCAATGGCAAAAATCAATGAATATTGCAAATGCACAAACAGCAATATCTCCACATTGCAAGGTGCAATTCTGAAATTTTTTGCTTTTTCCTGCTAATCCTAGCATGATAAAGAAGATTCAAAGAGAGTGAGATGCCAGCTCCTTTCATTCAGTCAGTAGCTTCAAACATTTCTGGATGCTTTTCAATGGCAAAAATCAATGAATATTGTAAATGCACAAACAGTAATATCTCCACATTGCAGGGTGCAATTCTGAAATTTTTTGCTTTTTCCTGCTAATCCTAGCATGATAAAGAAGATTCAAAGAGAGTGAGATGCCAGCTCCTTTCATTCAGTCAGTAGCTTCAAACATTTCTGGATGCTTTTCAATGGCAAAAATCAATGAATATTGTAAATGCAAAAACAGTAATATCTCCACATTGCAGGGTGCAATACTGAAATTTTTTGCTTTTTCCTGCTAATCCTAGCATGATAAAGAAGATTCAAAGAGAGTGAGATGCCAGCTCCTTTCATTCAGTCAGTAGATTCAAACATTTCTGGTATATGAATAACATGATGTTTTTCAATGGCAAAAATCAATGAATATTGTAAATGCACAAACAGTAATATCTCCACATTGCAAGGTGCAATTCTGAAATTTTTTGCTTTTTCCTGCTAATCCTAGCATGATAAAGAAGATTCAAAGAGAGTGAGATGCCAGCTCCTTTCATTCAGTCAGTAGCTTCAAACATTTCTGGTATATGAATAACATGATGTTTTTCAATGGCAAAAATCAATGAATATTGTAAATGCACAAACAGTAATATCTCCACATTGCAAGGTGCAATTCTGAAATTTTTTGCTTTTTCCTGCTAATCCTAGCATGATAAAGAAGATTCAAAGAGAGTGAGATGCCAGCTCCTTTCATTCAGTCAGTAGCTTCAAACATTTCTGGACGTTTTTCAATGGCAAAAATCAATGAATATTGTAAATGCACAAACAGTAATAACTCCACATTGCAAGGTGCAATTCTGAAATGTTTTGCTTTTTCCTGCTAATCCTAGCATGATAAAGAAGATTCAAAGAGAGTGAGATGCCAGCTCCTTTCATTCAGTCAGTAGCTTCAAACATTTCTGGACGTTTTTCAATGGCTAAAATCAATGAATATTGTAAATGCACAAACAATAATATCTCCACATTGCAAGGTGCAATTCTGAAATTTTTTGCTTTTTCCTGCTAATCCTAGCATGATAAAGAAGATTCAAAGAGAGTGAGATGCCAGCTCCTTTCAATCAGTCAGTAGCTTCAAACATTTCTGGTATATGAATAACATGATGTTTTTCAATGGCAAAAATCAATGAATATTGTAAATGCACTAACAGTAATATCTCCACATTGCAGATGCAATTCTGAATTTTTTTGCTTTTTCCTGCTAATCCTAGCATGATAAAGAAGATTCAAAGAGAGTGAGATGCCAGCTCCTTTCATTCAGTCAGTAGCTTCAAACATTTCTGGACGTTTTTCAATGGCAAAAATCAATGAATATTGTAAATGCACAAACAGTAATATCTCCACATTGCAAGGTGCAATTCTGAAATTTTTTGCTTTTTCCTGCTAATCCTAGCATGATAAAGAAGATTCAAAGAGAGTGAGATGCCAGCTCCTTTCATTCAGTCAGTAGCTTCAAACATTTCTGGATGCTTTTCAATGGCAAAAATCAATGAATATTGTAAATGCACAAACAGTAATATCTCCACATTGCAGGGTGCAATTCTGAAATTTTTTGCTTTTTCCTGCTAATCCTAGCATGATAAAGAAGATTCAAAGAGAGTGAGATGCCAGCTCCTTTCATTCAGTCAGTAGCTTCAAACATTTCTGGTATATGAATAACATGATGTTTTTCAATGGCAATAATCAATGAATATTGTAAATGCACAAACAGTAATATCTCCACATTGCAAGGTGCAATTCTGAAATTTTTTGCTTTTTCCTGCTAATCCTAGCATGATAAAGAAGATTCAAAGAGAGTGAGATGCCAGCTCCTTTCATTCAGTCAGTAGCTTCAAACATTTCTGGACGTTTTTCAATGGCAAAAATCAATGAATATTGTAAATGCACAAACAGTAATATCTCCACATTGCAAGGTGCAATTCTGAAATTTTTTGCTTTTTCCTGCTAATCCTAGCATGATAAAGGAGATTCAAAGAGAGTGAGATGCCAGCTCCTTTCATTCAGTCAGTAGCTTCAAACATTTCTGGACGTTTTTCAATGGCAAAAATCAATGAATATTGTAAATGCACAAACAGTAATATCTCCACATTGCAAGGTGCAATTCTGAAATTTTTTGCTTTTTCCTGCTAATCCTAGCATGATAAAGAAGATTCAAAGAGAGTGAGATGCAAGCTCCTTTCATTCAGTCAGTAGCTTCAAACATTTCTGGTATATGAATAACATGATGTTTTTCAATGGCAAAAATCAATGAATATTGTAAATGCACTAACAGTAATATCTCCACATTGCAAGGTGCAATTCTGAAATTTTTTGCTTTTTCCTGCTAATCCTAGCATGATAAAGAAGATTCAAAGAGAGTGAGATGCCAGCTCCTTTCATTCAGTCAGTAGCTTCAAACATTTCTGGACGCTTTTCAATGACAAAAATCAATGAATATTGTAAATGCACAAACAGTAATATCTCCACATTGCAAGGTGCAATTCTGAAATTTTTTGCTTTTTCCTGCTAATCCTAGCATGATAAAGAAGATTCAAAGAGAGTGAGATGCCAGCTCCTTTCATTCAGTCAGTAGCTTCAAACATTTCTGGACGCTTTTCAATGGCAAAAATCAATGAATATTGTAAATGCACAAACAGTAATATCTCCACATTGCAGGGTGCAATTCTGAAATTTTTTGCTTTTTCCTGCTAATCCTAGCATGATAAAGAAGATTCAAAGAGAGTGAGATGCCAGCTCCTTTCATTCAGTCAGTAGCTTTATCATGCTAAGAGGAGCAGGAAAAAGCAAAAAATTTCAGAATTGCACCTTGCAATGCGGAGAAATTACTGTTTGTGCATTTACAATATTCATTGATTTTTGCCATTGAAAAACGTCCAGAAATGATTGAAGCTACTGACTGAATGAAAGGAGCTGGCATCTCACTCTCTTTGAATCTTGTTTATCATGCTAAGAGGAGCAGGAAAAAGCAAAAAATTTCAGAATTGCACCTTGCAATGCGGAGAAATTACTGTGTGTGCATTACAATATTCATTGATTTTTGCCATTGAAAAACGTCCAGAAATGATTGAAGCTACTGACTGAACGAAAGGAGCTGGCATCTCACTCTCTTTGAATCTTCTTTATCATGCTAAGAGGAGCAGGAAAAAGCAAAAAATTTCAGAATTGCACCTTGCAATGCGGAGAAATTACTGTTTGTGCATTTACAATATTCATTGATTTTTGCCATTGAAAAACGTCCAGAAATGATTGAAGCTACTGACTGAATGAAAGGAGCTGGCATCTCACTCTCTTTGAATCTTCTTTATCATGCTAAGAGGAGCAGGAAAAAGCAAAAAATTTCAGAATTGCACCTTGCAATGCGGAGAAATTACTGTTTGTGCATTTACAATATTCATTGATTTTTGCCATTGAAAAACATCATGTTATTCATATACCAGAAATGTTTGAAGCTACTGACTGAATGAAAGGAGCTGACATCTCACTCTCTTTGAATCTTCTTTATCATGCTAAGAGGAGCAGGAAAAAGCAAAAAATTTCAGAATTGCATCTTGCAATGCGGAGAAATTACTGTTTGTGCATTTACAATATTCATTGATTTTTGCCATTGAAAAACGTCCAGAAATGATTGAAGCTACTGACTGAATGAAAGGAGCTGGCATCTCACTCTCTTTGAATCTTCTTTATCATGCTAAGAGGAGCAGGAAAAAGCAAAAAATTTCAGAATTGCACCTTGCAATGCGGAGAAATTACTGTTTGTGCATTTACAATATTCATTGATTTTTGCCATTGAAAAACATCATGTTATTCATATACCAGAAATGTTTGAAGCTACTGACTGAATGAAAGGAGCTGGCATCTCACTCTCTTTGAATCTTCTTTATCATGCTAAGAGGAGCAGGAAAAAGCAAAAAATTTCAGAATTGCACCTTGCAATGCGGAGAAATTACTGTTTGTGCATTTACAATATTCATTGATTTTTGCCATTGAAAAACATCATGTTATTCATATACCAGAAATGTTTGAAGCTACTGACTGAATGAAAGGAGCTGGCATCTCACTCTCTTTGAATCTTCTTTATCATGCTAAGAGGAGCAGGAAAAAGCAAAAAATTTCAGAATTGCACCTTGCAATGTGGAGAAATTACTGTTTGTGCATTTACAATATTCATTGATTTTTACCATTGAAAAACGTCCAGAAATGATTGAAGCTACTGACTGAATGAAAGTAGCTGGCATCTCACTCTCTTTGAATCTTCTTTATCATACTAAGAGGAGCAGGAAAAAGCAAAAAATTTCAGACTTGCACCTTGCAATGCGGAGAAATTACTGTTTGTGCATTTACAATATTCATTGATTTTTGCCATTGAAAAACATCATGTTATTCATATGCCAGAAATGTTTGAAGCTACTGACTGAATGAAAGGAGCTGGCATCTCACTCTCTTTGAATCTTCTTTATCATGCTAAGAGGAGCAGGAAAAAGCAAAAAATTTCAGAATTGCACCTTGCAATGCGGAGAAATTACTGTTTGTGCATTTACAATATTCATTGATTTTTGCCATTGAAAAACATCATGTTATTCATATACCAGAAATGTTTGAAGCTACTGACTGAATGAAAGGAGCTGGCATCTCACTCTCTTTGAATCTTCTTTATCATGCTAAGAGGAGCAGGAAAAAGCAAAAAATTTCAGAATTGCACCTTGCAATGCGGAGAAATTACTGTTTGTGCATTTACAATATTCATTGATTTTTGCCATTGAAAAACATCATGTTATTCATATACCAGAAATGTTTGAAGCTACTGACTGAATGAAAGGAGCTGGCATCTCACTCTCTTTGAATCTTCTTTATCATGCTAAGAGGAGCAGGAAAAAGCAAAAAATTTCAGAATTGCACCTTGCAATGTGGAGAAATTACTGTTTGTGCATTTACAATATTCATTGATTTTTACCATTGAAAAACGTCCAGAAATGATTGAAGCTACTGACTGAATGAAAGTAGCTGGCATCTCACTCTCTTTGAATCTTCTTTATCATACTAAGAGGAGCAGGAAAAAGCAAAAAATTTCAGACTTGCACCTTGCAATGCGGAGAAATTACTGTTTGTGCATTTACAATATTCATTGATTTTTGCCATTGAAAAACATCATGTTATTCATATGCCAGAAATGTTTGAAGCTACTGACTGAATGAAAGGAGCTGGCATCTCACTCTCTTTGAATCTTCTTTATCATGCTAAGAGGAGCAGGAAAAAGCAAAAAATTTCAGAATTGCACCTTGCAATGCGGAGAAATTACTGTTTGTGCATTTACAATATTCATTGATTTTTGCCATTGAAAAACATCATGTTATTCATATACCAGAAATGTTTGAAGCTACTGACTGAATGAAAGGAGCTGGCATCTCACTCTCTTTGAATCTTCTTTATCATGCTAAGAGGAGCAGGAAAAAGCAAAAAATTTCAGAATTGCACCTTGCAATGCGGAGAAATTACTGTTTGTGCATTTACAATATTCATTGATTTTTGACATTGAAAAACGTCCAGAAATGATTGAAGCTACTGACTGAATGAAAGGAGCTGGCATCTCACTCTCTTTGAATCTTGTTTATCATGCTAAGTGGAGCAGGAAAAAGCAAAAAATTTCAGAATTGCACCTTGCAATGCGGAGAAATTACTGTTTGTGCATTTACAATATTCATTCTTTTTTGCCATTGAAAAACATCATGTTATTCATATACCAGAAATGATTGAAGCTACTGACTGAATGAAAGGAGCTGGCATCTCACTCTCTTTGAATCTTCTTTATCATGCTAAGAGGAGCAGGAAAAAGTAAAAAATTTCAGAATTGCACCTTGCAATGCGGAGAAATTACTGTTTGTGCATTTATAATATTCAATGATTTTTGCCATTGAAAAACGTCCAGAAATGATTGAAGCTACTGACTGAACGAAAGGAGCTGGCATCTCACTCTCTTTGAATCTTCTTTATCATGCTATGAGGAGCAGGAAAAAGCAAAAAATTTCAGAATTGCACCTTGCAATGCGGAGAAATTACTGTTTGTGCATTTACAATATTCATTGATTTTTGCCATTGAAAAACGTCCAGAAATGATTGAAGCTACTGACTGAATGAAAGGAGCTGGCATCTCACTCTCTTTGAATCTTCTTTATCATGCTAAGAGGAGCAGGAAAAAGCAAAAAATTTCAGAATTGCACCTTGCAATGCGGAGAAATTACTGTTTGTGCATTTACAATATTCATTGATTTTTGCCTTTGAAAAACATCATGTTATTCATATACCAGAAATGTTTGAAGCTACTGACTGAATGAAAGGAGCTGACATCTCACGCTCTTTGAATCTTCTTTATCATGCTAAGAGGAGCAGGAAAAAGCAAAACATTTCAGAATTGCACCTTGCAATGCGGAGAAATTACTGTTTGTGCATTTACAATATTCATTGATTTTTGCCATTGAAAAACGTCCAGAAATGATTGAAGCTACTGACTGAATGAAAGGAGCTGGCATCTCACTCTCTTTGAATCTTCTTTATCATGCTAAGAGGAGCAGGAAAAAGCAAAAAATTTCAGAATTGCACCTTGCAATGCGGAGAAATTACTGTTTGTGCATTTACAATATTCATTGATTTTTGCCATTGAAAAACATCATGTTATTCATATACCAGAAATGCTTGAAGCTACTGACTGAATGAAAGGAGCTGGCATCTCACTCTCTTTGAATCTTCTTTATCATGCTAAGAGGAGCAGGAAAAAGCAAAAAATTTCAGAATTGCACCTTGCAATGCGGAGAAATTACTGTTTGTGCATTTACAATATTCATTGATTTTTGCCATTGAAAAACGTCCAGAAATGATTGAAGCTACTGACTGAATGAAAGGAGCTGGCATCTCACTCTCTTTGAATCTTCTTTATCATGCTAAGAGGAGAAGGAAAAAGCAAAAAATTTCAGAATTGCACCTTGCAATGCGGAGAAATTACTGTTTGTGCATTTACAATATTCATTGATTTTTGCCATTGAAAAACATCATGTTATTCATATACCAGAAATGTTTGAAGCTACTGACTGAATGAAAGGAGCTGACATCTCACGCTCTTTGAATCTTCTTTATCATGCTAAGAGGAGCAGGAAAAAGCAAAAAATTTGAGAATTGCACCTTGCAATGCGGAGAAATTACTGTTTGTGCATTTACAATATTCATTGATTTTTGCCATTGAAAAACGTCCAGAAATGATTGAAGCTACTGACTGAATGAAAGGAGCTGGCATCTCACTCTCTTTGAATCTTCTTTATCATGCTAAGAGGAGCAGGAAAAAGCAAAAAATTTCAGAATTGCACCTTGCAATGCGGAGAAATTACTGTTTGTGCATTTACAATATTCATTGATTTTTGCCATTGAAAAACATCATGTTATTCATATACCAGAAATGTTTGAAGCTACTGACTGAATGAAAGGAGCTGGCATCTCACTCTCTTTGAATCTTCTTTATCATGCTAAGAGGAGCAGGAAAAAGCAAAAATTTTCAGAATTGCACCTTGCAATGCGGAGAAATTACTGTTTGTGCATTTACAATATTCATTGATTTTTGCCATTGAAAAACATCATGTTATTCATATACCAGAAATGTTTGAAGCTACTGACTGAATGAAAGGAGCTGGCATCTCACTCTCTTTGAATCTTCTTTATCATGCTAAGAGGAGCAGGAAAAAGCAAAAAATTTCAGAATTGCACCTTGCAATGCGGAGAAATTACTGTTTGTGCATTTACAATATTCATTGATTTTTGCCATTGAAAAACGTCCAGAAATGATTGAAGCTACTGACTGAATGAAAGGAGCTGGCATCTCACTCTCTTTGAATCTTCTTTATCATGCTAAGAGGAGCAGGAAAAAGCAAAACATTTCAGAATTGCACCTTGCAATGCGGAGAAATTACTGTTTGTGCATTTACAATATTCATTGATTTTTGCCATTGAAAAACGTCCAGAAATGATTGAAGCTACTGACTGAATGAAAGGAGCTGGCATCTCACTCTCTTTGAATCTTGTTTATCATGCTAAGAGGAGCAGGAAAAAGCAAAAAATTTCAGAATTGCACCTTGCAATGCGGAGAAATTACTGTTTGTGCATTTACAATATTCATTGATTTTTGCCATTGAAAAACATCATGTTATTCATATACCAGAAATGATTGAAGCTACTGACTGAATGAAAGGAGCTGGCATCTCACTCTCTTTGAATCTTCTTTATCATGCTAAGAGGAGCAGGAAAAAGTAAAAAATTTCAGAATTGCACCTTGCAATGCGGAGAAATTACTGTTTGTGCATTTATAATATTCAATGATTTTTGCCATTGAAAAACGTCCAGAAATGATTGAAGCTACTGACTGAACGAAAGGAGCTGGCATCTCACTCTCTTTGAATCTTCTTTATCATGCTAAGAGGAGCAGGAAAAAGCAAAAAATTTCAGAATTGCACCTTGCAATGCGGAGAAATTACTGTTTGTGCATTTACAATATTCATTGATTTTTGCCATTGAAAAACGTCCAGAAATGATTGAAGCTACTGACTGAATGAAAGGAGCTGGCATCTCACTCTCTTTGAATCTTCTTTATCATGCTAAGAGGAGCAGGAAAAAGCAAAAAATTTCAGAATTGCACCTTGCAATGCGGAGAAATTACTGTTTGTGCATTTACAATATTCATTGATTTTTGCCATTGAAAAACATCATGTTATTCATATACCAGAAATGTTTGAAGCTACTGACTGAATGAAAGGAGCTGACATCTCACGCTCTTTGAATCTTCTTTATCATGCTAAGAGGAGCAGGAAAAAGCAAAAAATTTCAGAATTGCACCTTGCAATGCGGAGAAATTACTGTTTGTGCATTTACAATATTCATTGATTTTTGCCATTGAAAAACGTCAAGAATTGATTGAAGCTACTGACTGAATGAAAGGAGCTGGCATCTCACTCTCTTTGAATCTTCTTTATCATGCTAAGAGGAGCAGGAAAAAGCAAAAAATTTCAGAATTGCACCTTGCAATGCGGAGAAATTACTGTTTGTGCATTTACAATATTCATTGATTTTTGCCATTGAAAAACATCATGTTATTCATATACCAGAAATGTTTGAAGCTACTGACTGAATGAAAGTAGCTGGCATCTCACTCTCTTTGAATCTTCTTTATCATGCTAAGACGAGCAGGAAAAAGCAAAAAATTTCAGACTTGCACCTTGCAATGCGGAGAAATTACTGTTTGTGCATTTACAATATTCATTGATTTTTGCCATTGAAAAACATCATGTTATTCATATACCAGAAATGTTTGAAGCTACTGACTGAATGAAAGGAGCTGGCATCTCACTCTCTTTGAATCTTCTTTATCATGCTAAGAGGAGCAGGAAAAAGCAAAAAATTTCAGAATTGCACCTTGCAATGCGGAGAAATTACTGTTTGTGCATTTACAATATTCATTGATTTTTGCCATTGAAAAACGTCCTGAAATGATTGAAGCTACTGACTGAATGAAAGGAGCTGGCATCTCACTCTCTTTGAATCTTCTTTATCATGCTAAGAGGAGCAGGAAAAAGCAAAAAATTTCAGAATTGCACCTTGCAATGCGGAGAAATTACTGTTTGTGCATTTACAATATTCATTGATTTTTGCCATTGAAAAACGTCCAGAAATTATTGAAGCTACTGACTGAATGAAAGGAGCTGGCATCTCACTCTCTTTGAATCTTCTTTATCATGCTAAGAGGAGCAGGAAAAAGCAAAAAATTTCAGAATTGCAATTTGCAATGCGGAGAAATTACTGTTTGTGCATTTACAATATTCATTGATTTTTGCCATTGAAAAACATGTTATTCATATACCAGAAATGTTTGAAGCTACTGACTGAATGAAAGGAGCTGGCACCTCACTCTCTTTGAATCTTCTTTATCATGCTAAGAGGAGCAGGAAAAAGCAAAAAATTTCAGAATTGCACCTTGCAATGTGGAGAAATTACTGTTTGTGCATTTACAATATTCATTGATTTTTACCATTGAAAAACGTCCAGAAATGATTGAAGCTACTGACTGAATGAAAGTAGCTGGCATCTCACTCTCTTTGAATCTTCTTTATCATGCTAAGACGAGCAGGAAAAAGCAAAAAATTTCAGACTTGCACCTTGCAATGCGGAGAAATTACTGTTTGTGCATTTACAATATTCATTGATTTTTGCCATTGAAAAACATCATGTTATTCATATACCAGAAATGTTTGAAGCTACTGACTGAATGAAAGGAGCTGGCATCTCACTCTCTTTGAATCTTCTTTATCATGCTAAGAGGAGCAGGAAAAAGCAAAAAATTTCAGAATTGCACCTTGCAATGCGGAGAAATTACTATTTGTGCATTTACAATATTCATTGATTTTTGCCATTGAAAAACGTCCAGAAATGATTGAAGCTACTGACTGAATGAAAGGAGCTGGCATCTCACTCTCTTTGAATCTTCTTTATCATGCTAAGAGGAGCAGGAAAAAGCAAAAAATTTCAGAATTGCACCTTGCAATGCGGAGAAATTACTGTTTGTGCATTTACAATATTCATTGATTTTTGCCATTGAAAAACGTCCAGAAATGATTGAAGCTACTGACTGAATGAAAGGAGCTGGCATCTCACTCTCTTTGAATCTTCTTTATCATGCTAAGAGGAGCAGGAAAAAGCAAAAAATTTCAGAATTGCACCTTGCAATGCGGAGAAATTACTGTTTGTGCATTTACAATATTCATTGATTTTTGCCATTGAAAAACATGTTATTCATATACCAGAAATGTTTGAAGCTACTGACTGAATGAAAGGAGCTGGCACGTCACTCTCTTTGAATCTTCTTTATCATGCTAAGAGGAGCGGGAAAAAGCAAAAAATTTCAGAATTGCACCTTGCAATGCGGAGAAATTACTGTTTGTGCATTTACAATATTCATTGATTTGTGCCATTGAAAAACGTCCAGAAATGATTGAAGGTACTGACTGAATGAAAGGAGCTGGCATCTCACTCTCTTTGAATCTTCTTTATCATGCTAAGAGGAGCAGGAAAAAGCAAAAAATTTCAGAATTGCACCTTGCAATGCGGAGAAATTACTGTTTGTGCATTTACAAAATTCATTGATTTTTGCCATTGAAAAACGTCCAGAAATGATTGAAGCTACTGACTGAATGAAAGGAGCTGGCATCTCACTCTCTTTGAATCTTCTTTATCATGCTAAGAGGAGCAGGAAAAAGCAAAAAATTTCAGAATTGCACCTTGCAATGCGGAGAAATTACAGTTTGTGCATTTACAATATTCATTGATTTTTGCCATTGAGAAACGTCCAGAAATGATTGAAGCTACTGACTGAATGAAAGGAGCTGGCATCTCACTCTCTTTGAATCTTTATCATGCTAAGAGGAGCAGGAAAAAGCAAAAAATTTCAGAATTGCACCTTGCAATGCGGAGAAATTACTGTTTGTGCATTTACAATATTCATTGATTTTTGCCATTGAAAAACATCATGTTATTCATATACCAGAAATGTTTGAAGCTACTGACTGAATGAAAGGAGCTGGCATCTCACTCTCTTTGAATCTTCTTTATCATGCTAAGAGGAGCAGGAAAAAGCAAAAAATTTCAGAATTGCACCTTGCAATGTGGAGAAATTACTGTTTGTGCATTTACAATATTCATTGATTTTTACCATTGAAAAACGTCCAGAAATGATTGAAGCTACTGACTGAATGAAAGTAGCTGGCATCTCACTCTCTTTGAATCTTCTTTATCATGCTAAGAGGAGCAGGAAAAAGCAAAAAATTTCAGACTTGCACCTTGCAATGCGGAGAAATTACTGTTTGTGCATTTACAATATTCATTGATTTTTGCCATTGAAAAACATCATGTTATTGATATACCAGAAATGTTTGAAGCTACTGACTGAATGAAAGGAGCTGGCATCTCACTCTCTTTGAATCTTCTTTATCATGCTAAGAGGAGCAGGAAAAAGCAAAAAATTTCAGAATTGCACCTTGCAATGCGGAGAAATTACTGTTTGTGCATTTACAATATTCATTGATTTTTGCCATTGAAAAACGTCCAGAAATTATTGAAGCTACTGACTGAATGAAAGGAGCTGGCATCTCACTCTCTTTGAATCTTCTTTATCATGCTAAGAGGAGCAGGAAAAAGCAAAAAATTTCAGAATTGCACCTTGCAATGCGGAGAAATTACTGTTTGTGCATTTACAATATTCATTGATTTTTGCCATTGAAAAACATGTTATTCATATACCAGAAATGTTTGAAGCTACTGACTGAATGAAAGGAGCTGGCACCTCACTCTCTTTGAATCTTCTTTATCATGCTAAGAGGAGCAGGAAAAAGCAAAAAATTTCAGAATTGCACCTTGCAATGTGGAGAAATTACTGTTTGTGCATTTACAATATTCATTGATTTTTACCATTGAAAAACGTCCAGAAATGATTGAAGCTACTGACTGAATGAAAGTAGCTGGCATCTCACTCTCTTTGAATCTTCTTTATCATGCTAAGACGAGCAGGAAAAAGCAAAAAATTTCAGACTTGCACCTTGCAATGCGGAGAAATTACTGTTTGTGCATTTACAATATTCATTGATTTTTGCCATTGAAAAACGTCCAGAAATGATTGAAGCTACTGACTGAATGAAAGGAGCTGGCATCTCACTCTCTTTGAATCTTCTTTATCATGCTAAGAGGAGCAGGAAAAAGCAAAAAATTTCAGAATTGCACCTTGCAATGCGGAGAAATTACTGTTTGTGCATTTACAATATTCATTGATTTTTGCCATTGAAAAACATGTTATTCATATACCAGAAATGTTTGAAGCTACTGACTGAATGAAAGGAGCTGGCACGTCACTCTCTTTGAATCTTCTTTATCATGCTAAGAGGAGCGGGAAAAAGCAAAAAATTTCAGAATTGCACCTTGCAATGCGGAGAAATTACTGTTTGTGCATTTACAATATTCATTGATTTGTGCCATTGAAAAACGTCCAGAAATGATTCAAGGTACTGACTGAATGAAAGGAGCTGGCATCTCACTCTCTTTGAATCTTCTTTATCATGCTAAGAGGAGCAGGAAAAAGCAAAAAATTTCAGAATTGCACCTTGCAATGCGGAGAAATTACTGTTTGTGCATTTACAAAATTCATTGATTTTTGCCATTGAAAAACGTCCAGAAATGATTGAAGCTACTGACTGAATGAAAGGAGCTGGCATCTCACTCTCTTTGAATCTTCTTTATCATGCTAAGAGGAGCAGGAAAAAGCAAAAAATTTCAGAATTGCACCTTGCAATGCGGAGAAATTACAGTTTGTGCATTTACAATATTCATTGATTTTTGCCATTGAGAAACGTCCAGAAATGATTGAAGCTACTGACTGAATGAAAGGAGCTGGCATCTCACTCTCTTTGAATCTTTATCATGCTAAGAGGAGCAGGAAAAAGCAAAAAATTTCAGAATTGCACCTTGCAATGCGGAGAAATTACTGTTTGTGCATTTACAAAATTCATTGATTTTTGCCATTGAAAAACATCATGTTATTCATATACCAGAAATGTTTGAAGCTACTGACTGAATGAAAGGAGCTGGCATCTCACTCTCTTTGAATCTTCTTTATCATGCTAAGAGGAGCAGGAAAAAGCAAAAAATTTCAGAATTGCACCTTGCAATGTGGAGAAATTACTGTTTGTGCATTTACAATATTCATTGATTTTTACCATTGAAAAACGTCCAGAAATGATTGAAGCTACTGACTGAATGAAAGTAGCTGGCATCTCACTCTCTTTGAATCTTCTTTATCATGCTAAGAGGAGCAGGAAAAAGCAAAAAATTTCAGACTTGCACCTTGCAATGCGGAGAAATTACTGTTTGTGCATTTACAATATTCATTGATTTTTGCCATTGAAAAACATCATGTTATTGATATACCAGAAATGTTTGAAGCTACTGACTGAATGAAAGGAGCTGGCATCTCACTCTCTTTGAATCTTCTTTATCATGCTAAGAGGAGCAGGAAAAAGCAAAAAATTTCAGAATTGCACCTTGCAATGCGGAGAAATTACTGTTTGTGCATTTACAATATTCATTGATTTTTTCCATTGAAAAACATCATGTTATTCATATACCAGAAATGTTTGAAGCTACTGACTGAATGAAAGGAGCTGGCATCTCAATCTCTTTGAATCTTCTTTATCATGCTAAGAGGAGCAGGAAAAAGCAAAAAACTTCAGAATTGCACCTTGCAATGTGGAGAAATTACTGTTTGTGCATTTACAATATTCATTGATTTTTACCATTGAAAAACGTCCAGAAATGATTGAAGCTACTGACTGAATGAAAGTAGCTGGCATCTCACTCTCTTTGAATCTTCTTTATCATGCTAAGAGGAGCAGGAAAAAGCAAAAAATTTCAGACTTGCACCTTGCAATGCGGAGAAATTACTGTTTGTGCATTTACAATATTCATTGATTTTTGCCATTGAAAAACATCATGTTATTCATATACCAGAAATGTTTGAAGCTACTGACTGAATGAAAGGAGCTGGCATCTCACTCTCTTTGAATCTTCTTTATCATGCTAAGAGGAGCAGGAAAAAGCAAAAAATTTCAGAATTGCACCTTGCAATGCGGAGAAATTACTGTTTGTGCATTTACAATATTCATTGATTTTTGCCTTTGAAAAACATCATGTTATTCATATACCAGAAATGTTTGAAGCTACTGACTGAATGAAAGGAGCTGACATCTCACTCTCTTTGAATCTTCTTTATCATGCTAAGAGGAGCAGGAAAAAGCAAAAAATTTCAGAATTGCACCTTGCAATGCGGAGAAATTACTGTTTGTGCATTTACAATATTCATTGATTTTTGCCATTGAAAAACGTCCAGAAATGATTGAAGCTACTGACTGAATGAAAGGAGCTGGCATCTCACTCTCTTTGAATCATGCTAAGAGGAGCAGGAAAAAGCAAAAAATTTCAGAATTGCACCTTGCAATGCGGAGAAATTACTGTTTGTGCATTTACAATATTCATTGATTTTTGCCATTGAAAAACATCATGTTATTCATATACCAGAAATGTTTGAAGCTACTGACTGAATGAAAGGAGCTGGCATCTCACTCTCTTTGAATCTTCTTTATCATGCTAAGAGGAGCAGGAAAAAGCAAAAAATTTTAGAATTGCACCTTGCAATGTGGAGAAATTACTGTTTGTGCATTTACAATATTCATTGATTTTTACCATTGAAAAACGTCCAGAAATGATTGAAGCTACTGACTGAATGAAAGTAGCTGGCATCTCACTCTCTTTGAACCTTCTTTATCATGCTAAGAGGAGCAGGAAAAAGCAAAAAATTTCAGACTTGCACCTTGCAATGCGGAGAAATTACTGTTTGTGCATTTACAATATTCATTGATTTTTGCCATTGAAAAACATCATGTTATTCATATACCAGAAATGTTTGAAGCTACTGACTGAATGAAAGGAGCTGGCATCTCACTCTCTTTGAATCTTCTTTATCATGCTAAGAGGAGCAGGAAAAAGCAAAAAATTTCAGAATTGCACCTTGCAATGCGGAGAAATTACTGTTTGTGCATTTACAATATTCATTGATTTTTGCCATTGAAAAACGTCCAGAAATGATTGAAGCTACTGACTGAATGAAAGGAGCTGGCATCTCACTCTCTTTGAATCATGCTAAGAGGAGCAGGAAAAAGCAAAAAATTTCAGAATTGCACCTTGCAATGCGGAGAAATTACTGTTTGTGCATTTACAATATTCATTGATTTTTGCCATTGAAAAACATCATGTTATTCATATACCAGAAATGTTTGAAGCTACTGACTGAATGAAAGGAGCTGGCATCTCACTCTCTTTGAATATTCTTTATCATGCTAAGAGGAGCAGGAAAAAGCAAAAAATTTTAGAATTGCACCTTGCAATGTGGAGAAATTACTGTTTGTGCATTTACAATATTCATTGATTTTTACCATTGAAAAACGTCCAGAAATGATTGAAGCTACTGACTGAATGAAAGTAGCTGGCATCTCACTCTCTTTGAACCTTCTTTATCATGCTAAGAGGAGCAGGAAAAAGCAAAAAATTTCAGACTTGCACCTTGCAATGCGGAGAAATTACTGTTTGTGCATTTACAATATTCATTGATTTTTGCCATTGAAAAACATCATGTTATTCATATACCAGAAATGTTTGAAGCTACTGACTGAATGAAAGGAGCTGGCATCTCACTCTCTTTGAATCTTCTTTATCATGCTAAGAGGAGCAGGAAAAAGCAAAAAATTTCAGAATTGCACCTTGCAATGCGGAGAAATTACTGTTTGTGCATTTACAATATTCATTGATTTTTGCCATTGAAAAACATCATGTTATTCATATACCAGAAATGTTTGAAGCTACTGACTGAATGAAAGGAGCTGACATCTCACTCTCTTTGAATCTTCTTTATCATGCTAAGAGGAGCAGGAAAAAGCAAAAAATTTCAGAATTGCACCTTGCAATGCGGAGAAATTACTGTTTGTGCATTTACAATATTCATTGATTTTTGCCATTGAAAAACGTCCAGAAATGATTGAAGCTACTGACTGAATGAAAGGAGCTGGCATCTCACTCTCTTTGAATCATGCTAAGAGGAGCAGGAAAAAGCAAAAAATTTCAGAATTGCACCTTGCAATGCGGAGAAATTACTGTTTGTGCATTTACAATATTCATTGATTTTTGCCATTGAAAAACATCATGTTATTCATATACCAGAAATGTTTGAAGCTACTGACTGAATGAAAGGAGCTGGCATCTCACTCTCTTTGAATCTTCTTTATCATGCTAAGAGGAGCAGGAAAAAGCAAAAAATTTCAGAATTGCACCTTGCAATGCGGAGAAATTACTGTTTGTGCATTTACAATATTCATTGATTTTTGCCATTGAAAAACGTCCAGAAATGATTGAAGCTACTGACTGAATGAAAGGAGCTGGCATCTCACTCTCTTTGAATCTTCTTTATCATGCTAAGAGGAGCAGGAAAAAGCAAAAAATTTCAGAATTGCACCTTGCAATGCGGAGAAATTACTGTTTGTGCATTTACAATATTCATTGATTTTTGCCATTGAAAAACGTCCAGAAATGATTGAAGCTACTGACTGAATGAAAGGAGCTGGCATCTCACTCTCTTTGAATCTTCTTTATCATGCTAAGAGGAGCAGGAAAAAGCAAAAAATTTCAGAATTGCACCTTGCAATGCGGAGAAATTACTGTTTGTGCATTTACAATATTCATTGATTTTTGCCATTGAAAAACATGTTATTCATATACCAGAAATGTTTGAAGCTACTGACTGAATGAAAGGAGCTGGCACCTCAATCTCTTTGAATCTTCTTTATCATGCTAAGAGGAGCGGGAAAAAGCAAAAAATTTCAGAATTGCACCTTGCAATGCGGAGAAATTACTGTTTGTGCATTTACAATATTCATTGATTTTTGCCATTGAAAAACGTCCAGAAATGATTGAAGGTACTGACTGAATGAAAGGAGCTGGCATCTCACTCTCTTTGAATCTTCTTTATCATGCTAAGAGGAGCAGGAAAAAGCAAAAAATTTCAGAATTGCACCTTGCAATGCGGAGAAATTACTGTTTGTGCATTTACAATATTCATTGATTTTTGCCATTGAAAAACGTCCAGAAATGATTGAAGCTACTGACTGAATGAAAGGAGCTGGCATCTCACTCTCTTTGAATCTTCTTTATCATGCTAAGAGGAGCAGGAAAAAGCAAAAAATTTCAGAATTGCACCTTGCAATGCGGAGAAATTACTGTTTGTGCATTTACAATATTCATTGATTTTTGCCATTGAAAAACATCCAGAAATGATTGAAGCTACTGACTGAATGAAAGGAGCTGGCATCTCACTCTCTTTGAATCTTCTTTATCATGCTAAGAGGAGCAGGAAAAAGCAAAAAATTTCAGAATTGCACCTTGCAATGCGGAGAAATTACTGTTTGTGCATTTACAATATTCATTGATTTTTGCCATTGAAAAACATCATGTTATTCATATACCAGAAATGTTTGAAGCTACTGACTGAATGAAAGGAGCTGGCATCTCACTCTCTTTGAATCTTCTTTATCATGCTAAGAGGAGCAGGAAAAAGCAAAAAATTTCAGAATTGCACCTTGCAATGTGGAGAAATTACTGTTTGTGCATTTACAATATTCATTGATTTTTACCATTGAAAAACGTCCAGAAATGATTGAAGCTACTGACTGAATGAAAGTAGCTGGCATCTCACTCTCTTTGAATCTTCTTTATCATGCTAAGAGGAGCAGGAAAAAGCAAAAAATTTCAGACTTGCACCTTGCAATGCGGAGAAATTACTGTTTGTGCATTTACAATATTCATTGATTTTTGCCATTGAAAAACATCATGTTATTCATATACCAGAAATGTTTGAAGCTACTGACTGAATGAAAGGAGCTGGCATCTCACTCTCTTTGAATCTTCTTTATCATGCTAAGAGGAGCAGAAAAAAGCAAAAAATTTCAGACTTGCACCTTGCAATGCGGAGAAATTACTGTTTGTGCATTTACAATATTCATTGATTTTTGCCATTGAAAAACATCATGTTATTCATATACCAGAAATGTTTGAAGCTACTGACTGAATGAAAGGAGCTGGCATCTCACTCTCTTTGAATCTTCTTTATCATGCTAAGAGGAGCAGGAAAAAGCAAAAAATTTCAGAATTGCACCTTGCAATGCGGAGAAATTACTGTTTGTGCATTTACAATATTCATTGATTTTTGCCATTGAAAAACGTCCAGAAATGATTGAAGGTACTGACTGAATGAAAGGAGCTGGCATCTCACTCTCTTTGAATCTTCTTTATCATGCTAAGAGGAGCAGGAAAAAGCAAAAAATTTCAGAATTGCAACTTGCAATGCGGAGAAATTACTGTTTGTGCATTTACAATATTCATTGATTTTTGCCATTGAAAAACGTCCAGAAATGATTGAAGCTACTGACTGAATGAAAGGAGCTGGCATCTCAATCTCTTTGAATCTTCTTTATCATGCTAAGTGGAGCAGGAAAAAGCAAAAAATTTCAGAATTGCACCTTGCAATGCGGAGAAATTACAGTTTGTGCATTTACAATATTCATTGATTTTTGCCATTGAAAAACGTCCAGAAATGATTGAAGCTACTGACTGAATGAAAGGAGCTGGCATCTCACTCTCTTTGAATCTTCTTTATCATGCTAAGAGGAGCAGGAAAAAGCAAAAAATTTCAGAATTGCACCTTGCAATGCGGAGAAATTACTGTTTGTGCATTTACAATATTCGTTGATTTTTGCCATTGAAAAACGTCCAGAAATGATTGAAGCTACTGACTGAATGAAAGGAGCTGGCATCTCACTCTCTTTGAATCTTCTTTATCATGCTAAGAGGAGCAGGAAAAAGCAAAAAATTTCAGAATTGCACCTTGCAATGCGGAGAATTTACTGTTTGTGCATTTACAATATTCATTGATTTTTGCCATTGAAAAACATGTTATTCATATACCAGAAATGTTTGAAGCTCCTGACTGAATTAAAGGAGCTGGCACCTCACTCTCTTTGAATCTTCTTTATCATGCTAAGAGGAGCAGGAAAAAGCAAAAAATTTCAGAATTGCACCTTGCAATGCGGAGAAATTACTGTTTGTGCATTTACAATATTCATTGATTTTTGCCATTGAAAAACGTCCAGAAATGATTGAAGCTACTGACTGAATGAAAGGAGCTGGCATCTCACTCTCTTTGAATCTTCTTTATCATGCTAAGAGGAGCAGGAAAAAGCAAAAAATTTCAGAATTGCACCTTGCAATGCGGAGAAATTACTGTTTGTGCATTTACAATATTCATTGATTTTTGCCATTGAAAAATGTCCAGAAATGATTGAAGCTACTGACTGAATGAAAGGAGCTGGCATCTCACTCTCTTTGAATCTTCTTTATCATGCTAAGAGGAGCAGGAAAAAGCAAAAAATTTCAGAATTGCGCCTTGCAATGCGGAGAAATTACTGTTTGTGCATTTACAAAATTCATTGATTTTTGCCATTGAAAAACATCATGTTATTCATATACCAGAAATGATTGAAGCTACTGACTGAAGGAAAGGAGCTGGCATCTCACTCTCTTTGTATCTTCTTTATCATGCTAAGAGGAGCAGGAAAAAGCAAAAAATTTCAGAATTGCACCTTGCAATGCGGAGAATTTACTGTTTGTGCATTTACAATATTCATTGATTTTTGCCATTGAAAAACGTCCAGAAATGATTGAAGCTACTGACTGAATGAAAGGAGCTGGCATCTCACTCTCTTTGAATCTTCTTTATCATGCTAAGAGAAGCAGGAAAAAGCAAAAAATTTCAGAATTGCACCTTGCAATGCGGAGAAATTACAGTTTGTGCATTTACAATATTCATTGATTTTTGCCATTGAAAAACGTCCAGAAATGATTGAAGCTACTGACTGAATGAAAGGAGCTGGCATCTCACTCTCTTTGAATCTTCTTTATCATGCTAAGAGGAGCAGGAAAAAGCAAAAAATTTCAGAATTGCACCTTGCAATGCGGAGAAATTACTGTTTGTGCATTTACAATATTCGTTGATTTTTGCCATTGAAAAACGTCCAGAAATGATTGAAGCTACTGACTGAATGAAAGGAGCTGGCATCTCACTCTCTTTGAATCTTCTTTATCATGCTAAGAGGAGCAGGAAAAAGCAAAAAATTTCAGAATTGCACCTTGCAATGCGGAGAAATTACTGTTTGTGCATTTACAATATTCATTGATTTTTGCCATTGAAAAACATCATGTTATTCATATACCAGAAATGTTTGAAGCTACTGACTGAATGAAAGGAGCTGGCATCTCACTCTCTTTGAATCTTCTTTATCATGCTAAGAGGAGCAGGAAAAAGCAAAAAATTTCAGAATTGCACCTTGCAATGCGGAGAAATTACTGTTTGTGCATTTACAATATTCATTGATTTTTGCCATTGAAAAACGTCCAGAAATGATTGAAGGTACTGACTGAATGAAAGGAGCTGGCATCTCACTCTCTTTGAATCTTCTTTATCATGCTAAGAGGAGCAGGAAAAAGCAAAAAATTTCAGAATTGCAACTTGCAATGCGGAGAAATTACTGTTTGTGCATTTACAATATTCATTGATTTTTGCCATTGAAAAACGTCCAGAAATGATTGAAGCTACTGACTGAATGAAAGGAGCTGGCATCTCACTCTCTTTGAATCTTCTTTATCATGCTAAGTAAAGCAGGAAAAAGCAAAAAATTTCAGAATTGCACCTTGCAATGCGGAGAAATTACAGTTTGTGCATTTACAATATTCATTGATTTTTGCCATTGAAAAACGTCCAGAAATGATTGAAGCTACTGACTGAATGAAAGGAGCTGGCATCTCACTCTCTTTGAATCTTCTTTATCATGCTAAGAGGAGCAGGAAAAAGCAAAAAATTTCAGAATTGCACTTTGCAATGCGGAGAAATTACTGTTTGTGCATTTACAATATTCGTTGATTTTTGCCATTGAAAAACGTCCAGAAATGATTGAAGCTACTGACTGAATGAAAGGAGCTGGCATCTCACTCTCTTTGAATCTTCTTTATCATGCTAAGAGGAGCAGGAAAAAGCAAAAAATTTCAGAATTGCACCTTGCAATGCGGAGAAATTACAGTTTGTGCATTTACAATATTCATTGATTTTTGCCATTGAAAAACGTCCAGAAATGATTGAAGCTACTGACTGAATGAAAGGAGCTGGCATCTCACTCTCTTTGAATCTTCTTTATCATGCTAAGAGGAGCAGGAAAAAGCAAAAAATTTCAGAATTGCACCTTGCAATGCGGAGAATTTACTGTTTGTGCATTTACAATATTCATTGATTTTTGCCATTGAAAAACATGTTATTCATATACCAGAAATGTTTGAAGCTCCTGACTGAATGAAAGGAGCTGGCACCTCACTCTCTTTGAATCTTCTTTATCATGCTAAGAGGAGCAGGAAAAAGCAAAAAATTTCAGAATTGCACCTTGCAATGCGGAGAAATTACTGTTTGTGCATTTACAATATTCATTGATTTTTGCCATTGAAAAACGTCCAGAAATGATTGAAGCTACTGACTGAATGAAAGGAGCTGGCATCTCACTCTCTTTGAATCTTCTTTATCATGCTAAGAGGAGCAGGAAAAAGCAAAAAATTTCAGAATTGCACCTTGCAATGCGGAGAAATTACTGTTTGTACATTTACAATATTCATTGATTTTTGCCATTGAAAAATGTCCAGAAATGATTGAAGCTACTGACTGAATGAAAGGAGCTGGCATCTCACTCTCTTTGAATCTTCTTTATCATGCTAAGAGGAGCAGGAAAAAGCAAAAAATTTCAGAATTGCGCCTTGCAATGCGGAGAAATTACTGTTTGTGCATTTACAAAATTCATTGATTTTTGCCATTGAAAAACATCATGTTATTCATATACCAGAAATGATTGAAGCTACTGACTGAAGGAAAGGAGCTGGCATCTCACTCTCTTTGAATCTTCTTTATCATGCTAAGAGGAGCAGGAAAAAGCAAAAAATTTCAGAATTGCACCTTGCAATGCGGAGAATTTACTGTTTGTGCATTTACAATATTCATTGATTTTTGCCATTGAAAAACGTCCAGAAATGATTGAAGCTACTGACTGAATGAAAGGAGCTGGCATCTCACTCTCTTTGAATCTTCTTTATCATGCTAAGAGGAGCAGGAAAAAGCAAAAAATTTCAGAATTGCACCTTGCAATGCGGAGAAATTACAGTTTGTGCATTTACAATATTCATTGATTTTTGCCATTGAAAAACGTCCAGAAATGATTGAAGCTACTGACTGAATGAAAGGAGCTGGCATCTCACTCTCTTTGAATCTTCTTTATCATGCTAAGAGGAGCAGGAAAAAGCAAAAAATTTCAGAATTGCACCTTGCAATGCGGAGAAATTACTGTTTGTGAATTTACAATATTCGTTGATTTTTGCCATTGAAAAACGTCCAGAAATGATTGAAGCTACTGACTGAATGAAAGGAGCTGGCATCTCACTCTCTTTGAATCTTCTTTATCATGCTAAGAGGAGCAGGAAAAAGCAAAAAATTTCAGAATTGCACCTTGCAATGCGGAGAAATTACAGTTTGTGCATTTACAATATTCATTGATTTTTGCCATTGAAAAACGTCCAGAAATGATTGAAGCTACTGACTGAATGAAAGGAGCTGGCATCTCACTCTCTTTGAATCTTCTTTATCATGCTAAGAGGAGCAGGAAAAAGCAAAAAATTTCAGAATTGCACCTTGCAATGCGGAGAAATTACTGTTTGTGCATTTACAATATTCATTGATTTTTGCCATTGAAAAACATGTTATTCATATACCAGAAATGTTTGAAGCTCCTGACTGAATGAAAGGAGCTGGCACCTCACTCTCTTTGAATCTTCTTTATCATGCTAAGAGGAGCAGGAAAAAGCAAAAAATTTCAGAATTGCACCTTGCAATGCGGAGAAATTACTGTTTGTGCATTTACAATATTCATTGATTTTTGCCATTGAAAAACGTCCAGAAATGATTGTAGCTACTGACTGAATGAAAGGAGCTGGCATCTCACTCTCCTTGAATCTTCTTTATCATGCTAAGAGGAGCAGGAAAAAGCAAAAAATTTCAGAATTGCACCTTGCAATGCGGAGAAATTACTGTTTGTGCATTTACAATATTCATTGATTTTTGCCATTGAAAAATGTCCAGAAATGATTGAAGCTACTGACTGAATGAAAGGAGCTGGCATCTCACTCTCTTTGAATCTTCTTTATCATGCTAAGAGGAGCAGGAAAAAGCAAAAAATTTCAGAATTGCACCTTGCAATGCGGAGAAATTACTGTTTGTGCATTTACAATATTCGTTGATTTTTGCCATTGAAAAACGTCCAGAAATGATTGAAGCTACTGACTGAATGAAAGGAGCTGGCATCTCACTCTCTTTGAATCTTCTTTATCATGCTAAGAGGAGCAGGAAAAAGCAAAAAATTTCAGAATTGCACCTTGCAATGCGGAGAATTTACTGTTTGTGCATTTACAATATTCATTGATTTTTGCCATTGAAAAACATGTTATTCATATACCAGAAATGTTTGAAGCTCCTGACTGAATGAAAGGAGCTGGCACCTCACTCTCTTTGAATCTTCTTTATCATGCTAAGAGGAGCAGGAAAAAGCAAAAAATTTCAGAATTGCACCTTGCAATGCGGAGAAATTACTGTTTGTGCATTTACAATATTCATTGATTTTTGCCATTGAAAAACGTCCAGAAATGATTGAAGCTACTGACTGAATGAAAGGAGCTGGCATCTCACTCTCTTTGAATCTTCTTTATCATGCTAAGAGGAGCAGGAAAAAGCAAAAAATTTCAGAATTGCACCTTGCAATGCGGAGAAATTACAGTTTGTGCATTTACAATATTCATTGATTTTTGCCATTGAAAAACGTCCAGAAATTATTGAAGCTACTGACTGAATGAAAGGAGCTGGCATCTCACTCTCTTTGAATCTTCTTTATCATGCTAAGAGGAGCAGGAAAAAGCAAAAAATTTCAGAATTGCACCTTGCAATGCGGAGAAATTACTGTTTGTGCATTTACAATATTCGTTGATTTTTGCCATTGAAAAACGTCCAGAAATGATTGAAGCTACTGACTGAATGAAAGGAGCTGGCATCTCACTCTCTTTGAATCTTCTTTATCATGCTAAGAGGAGCAGGAAAAAGCAAAAAATTTCAGAATTGCACCTTGCAATGCGGAGAAATTACTGTTTGTGCATTTACAATATTCATTGATTTTTGCCATTGAAAAACATCATGTTATTCATATACCAGAAATGTTTGAAGCTACTGACTGAATGAAAGAAGCTGGCATCTCACTCTCTTTGAATCTTCTTTATCATGCTAAGAGGAGCAGGAAAAAGCAAAAAATTTCAGAATTGCACCTTGCAATGCGGAGAAATTACTGTTTGTGCATTTACAATATTCATTGATTTTTGCCATTGAAAAACGTCCAGAAATGATTGAAGGTACTGACTGAATGAAAGGAGCTGGCATCTCACTCTCTTTGAATCTTCTTTATCATGCTAAGAGGAGCAGGAAAAAGCAAAAAATTTCAGAATTGCAACTTGCAATGCGGAGAAATTACTGTTTGTGCATTTACAATATTCATTGATTTTTGCCATTGAAAAACGTCCAGAAATGATTGAAGCTACTGACTGAATGAAAGGAGCTGGCATCTCACTCTCTTTGAATCTTCTTTATCATGCTAAGTGGAGCAGGAAAAAGCAAAAAATTTCAGAATTGCACCTTGCAATGCGGAGAAATTACAGTTTGTGCATTTACAATATTCATTGATTTTTGCCATTGAAAAACGTCCAGAAATGATTGAAGCTACTGACTGAATGAAAGGAGCTGGCATCTCACTCTCTTTGAATCTTCTTTATCATGCTAAGAGGAGCAGGAAAAAGCAAAAAATTTCAGAATTGCACCTTGCAATGCGGAGAAATTACTGTTTGTGCATTTACAATATTCGTTGATTTTTGCCATTGAAAAACATCCAGAAATGATTGAAGCTACTGACTGAATGAAAGGAGCTGGCATCTCACTCTCTTTGAATCTTCTTTATCATGCTAAGAGGAGCAGGAAAAAGCAAAAAATTTCAGAATTGCACCTTGCAATGCGGAGAAATTACAGTTTGTGCATTTACAATATTCATTGATTTTTGCCATTGAAAAACGTCCAGAAATGATTGAAGCTACTGACTGAATGAAAGGAGCTGGCATCTCACTCTCTTTGAATCTTCTTTATCATGCTAAGAGGAGCAGGAAAAAGCAAAAAATTTCAGAATTGCACCTTGCAATGCGGAGAATTTACTGTTTGTGCATTTACAATATTCATTGATTTTTGCCATTGAAAAACATGTTATTCATATACCAGAAATGTTTGAAGCTCCTGACTGAATGAAAGGAGCTGGCACCTCACTCTCTTTGAATCTTCTTTATCATGCTAAGAGGAGCAGGAAAAAGCAAAAAATTTCAGAATTGCACCTTGCAATGCGGAGAAATTACTGTTTGTGCATTTACAATATTCATTGATTTTTGCCATTGAAAAACGTCCAGAAATGATTGAAGCTACTGACTGAATGAAAGGAGCTGGCATCTCACTCTCTTTGAATCTTCTTTATCATGCTAAGAGGAGCAGGAAAAAGCAAAAAATTTCAGAATTGCACCTTGCAATGCGGAGAAATTACTGTTTGTACATTTACAATATTCATTGATTTTTGCCATTGAAAAATGTCTAGAAATGATTGAAGCTACTGACTGAATGAAAGGAGCTGGCATCTCACTCTCTTTGAATCTTCTTTATCATGCTAAGAGGAGCAGGGAAAAGCAAAAAATTTCAGAATTGCGCCTTGCAATGCGGAGAAATTACTGTTTGTGCATTTACAAAATTCATTGATTTTTGCCATTGAAAAACATCATGTTATTCATATACCAGAAATGATTGAAGCTACTGACTGAAGGAAAGGAGCTGGCATCTCACTCTCTTTGAATCTTCTTTATCATGCTAAGAGGAGCAGGAAAAAGCAAAAAATTTCAGAATTGCACCTTGCAATGCGGAGAATTTACTGTTTGTGCATTTACAATATTCATTGATTTTTGCCATTGAAAAACGTCCAGAAATGATTGAAGCTACTGACTGAATGAAAGGAGCTGGCATCTCACTCTCTTTGAATCTTCTTTATCATGCTAAGAGGAGCAGGAAAAAGCAAAAAATTTCAGAATTGCACCTTGCAATGCGGAGAAATTACAGTTTGTGCATTTACAATATTCATTGATTTTTGCCATTGAAAAACGTCCAGAAATGATTGAAGCTACTGACTGAATGAAAGGAGCTGGCATCTCACTCTCTTTGAATCTTCTTTATCATGCTAAGAGGAGCAGGAAAAAGCAAAAAATTTCAGAATTGCACCTTGCAATGCGGAGAAATTACTGTTTGTGAATTTACAATATTCGTTGATTTTTGCCATTGAAAAACGTCCAGAAATGATTGAAGCTACTGACTGAATGAAAGGAGCTGGCATCTCACTCTCTTTGAATCTTCTTTATCATGCTAAGAGGAGCAGGAAAAAGCAAAAAATTTCAGAATTGCACCTTGCAATGCGGAGAAATTACAGTTTGTGCATTTACAATATTCATTGATTTTTGCCATTGAAAAACGTCCAGAAATGATTGAAGCTACTGACTGAATGAAAGGAGCTGGCATCTCACTCTCTTTGAATCTTCTTTATCATGCTAAGAGGAGCAGGAAAAAGCAAAAAATTTCAGAATTGCACCTTGCAATGCGGAGAAATTACTGTTTGTGCATTTACAATATTCATTGATTTTTGCCATTGAAAAACATGTTATTCAAATACCAGAAATGTTTGAAGCTCCTGACTGAATGAAAGGAGCTGGCACCTCACTCTCTTTGAATCTTCTTTATCATGCTAAGAGGAGCAGGAAAAAGCAAAAAATTTCAGAATTGCACCTTGCAATGCGGAGAAATTACTGTTTGTGCATTTACAATATTCATTGATTTTTGCCATTGAAAAACGTCCAGAAATGATTGTAGCTACTGACTGAATGAAAGGAGCTGGCATCTCACTCTCCTTGAATCTTCTTTATCATGCTAAGAGGAGCAGGAAAAAGCAAAAAATTTCAGAATTGCACCTTGCAATGCGGAGAAATTACTGTTTGTGCATTTACAATATTCATTGATTTTTGCCATTGAAAAATGTCCAGAAATGATTGAAGCTACTGACTGAATGAAAGGAGCTGGCATCTCACTCTCTTTGAATCTTCTTTATCATGCTAAGAGGAGCAGGAAAAAGCAAAAAATTTCAGAATTGCACCTTGCAATGCGGAGAAATTACTGTTTGTGCATTTACAAAATTCATTGATTTTTGCCATTGAAAAACATCATGTTATTCATATACCAGAAATGATTGAAGCTACTGACTGAAGGAAAGGAGCTGGCATCTCACTCTCTTTGAATCTTCTTTATCATGCTAAGAGGAGCAGGAAAAAGCAAAAAATTTCAGAATTGCACCTTGCAATGCGGAGAAATTACTGTTTGTGCATTTACAATATTCATTGATTTTTGCGATTGAAAAACATCATGTTATTCATATACCAGAAATGATTGAAGCTACTGACTGAATGAAAGGAGCTGGCATCTCACTCTCTTTGAATCTTCTTTATCATGCTAAGAGGAGCAGGAAAAAGCAAAAAATTTCAGAATTGCACCTTGCAATGCGGAGAAATTACAGTTTGTGCATTTACAATATTCATTGATTTTTGCCATTGAAAAACGTCCAGAAATGATTGAAGCTACTGACTGAATGAAAGGAGCTGGCATCTCACTCTCTTTGAATCTTCTTTATCATGCTAAGAGGAGCAGGAAAAAGCAAAAAATTTCAGAATTGCACCTTGCAATGCGGAGAAATTACTGTTTGTGCATTTACAATATTCATTGATTTTTGCCATTGAAAAACGTCCAGAAATGATTGAAGGTACTGACTGAATGAAAGGAGCTGGCATCTCACTCTCTTTGAATCTTCTTTATCATGCTAAGAGGAGCAGGAAAAAGCAAAAAATTTCAGAATTGCACCTTGCAATGCGGAGAAATTACTGTTTGTGCATTTACAATATTCATTGATTTTTGCCATTGAAAAATGTCCAGAAATGATTGAAGCTACTGACTGAATGAAAGGAGCTGGCATCTCACTCTCTTTGAATCTTCTTTATCATGCTAAGAGGAGCAGGAAAAAGCAAAAAATTTCAGAATTGCACCTTGCAATGCGGAGAAATTACTGTTTGTGCATTTACAATATTCATTGATTTTTGCCATTGAAAAATGTCCAGAAATGATTGAAGCTACTGACTGAATGAAAGGAGCTGGCATCTCACTCTCTTTGAATCTTCTTTATCTTGCTAAGAGGAGCAGGAAAAAGCAAAAAATTTCAGAATTGCGCCTTGCAATGCGGAGAAATTACTGTTTGTGCATTTACAAAATTCATTGATTTTTGCCATTGAAAAACATCATGTTATTCATATACCAGAAATGATTGAAGCTACTGACTGAAGGAAAGGATCTGGCATCTCACTCTCTTTGAATCTTCTTTATCATGCTTAGAGGAGCAGGAAAAAGCAAAAAATTTCAGAATTGCACCTTGCAATGCGGAGAAATTACTGTTTGTGCATTTACAATATTCATTGATTTTTGCCATTGAAAAACGTCCAGAAATGATTGAAGCTACTGACTGAATGAAAGGAGCTGGCATCTCACTCTCTTTGAATCTTCTTTATCATGCTAAGAGGAGCAGGAAAAAGCAAAAAATTTCAGAATTGCACCTTGCAATGCGGAGAAATTACTGTTTGTGCATTTACAATATTCATTGATTTTTGCGATTGAAAAACATCATGTTATTCATATACCAGAAATGATTGAAGCTACTGACTGAATGAAAGGAGCTGGCATCTCACTCTCTTTGAATCTTCTTTATCATGCTAAGAGGAGCAGGAAAAAGTAAAAAATTTCAGAATTGCACCTTGCAATGCGGAGAAATTACTGTTTGTGCATTTACAATATTCATTGATTTTTGCCATTGAAAAACATCCAGAAATGATTGAAGCTACTGACTGAATGAAAGGAGCTGGCATCTCACTCTCTTTGAATCTTCTTTATCATGCTAAGAGGAGCAGGAAAAAGCAAAAAATTTCAGAATTGCACCTTGCAATGTGGAGAAATTACTGTTTGTGCATTTACAATATTCATTGATTTTTGCTATTGAAAAACATCATGTTATTCATATACCAGAAATGATTGAAGCTACTGACTGAATGAAAGGAGCTGGCATCTCACTCTCTTTGAATCTTCTTTATCATGCTAAGAGGAGCAGGAAAAAGCAAAAAATTTCAGAATTGCACCTTGCAATGCGGAGAAATTACAGTTTGTGCATTTACAATATTCATTGATTTTTGCCATTGAAAAACGTCCAGAAATGATTGAAGCTACTGACTGAATGAAAGGAGCTGGCATCTCACTCTCTTTGAATCTTCTTTATCATGCTAAGAGGAGCAGGAAAAAGCAAAAAATTTCAGAATTGCACCTTGCAATGCGGAGAAATTACTGTTTGTGCATTTACAATATTCATTGATTTTTGCCATTGAAAAACGTCCAGAAATGATTGAAGGTACTGACTGAATGAAAGGAGCTGGCATCTCACTCTCTTTGAATCTTCTTTATCATGCTAAGAGGAGCAGGAAAAAGCAAAAAATTTCAGAATTGCACCTTGCAATGCGGAGAAATTACTGTTTGTGCATTTACAATATTCATTGATTTTTGCCATTGAAAAACGTCCAGAAATGATTGAAGCTACTGACTGAATGAAAGGAGCTGGCATCTCACTCTCTTTGAATCTTCTTTATCATGCTAAGAGGAGCAGGAAAAAGCAAAAAATTTCAGAATTGCACCTTGCAATGCGGAGAAATTACTGTTTGTGCATTTACAATATTCATTGATTTTTGCCATTGAAAAATGTCCAGAAATGATTGAAGCTACTGACTGAATGAAAGGAGCTGGCATCTCACTCTCTTTGAATCTTCTTTATCATGCTAAGAGGAGCAGGAAAAAGCAAAAAATTTCAGAATTGCGCCTTGCAATGCGGAGAAATTACTGTTTGTGCATTTACAAAATTCATTGATTTTTGCCATTGAAAAACATCATGTTATTCATATACCAGAAATGATTGAAGCTACTGACTGAATGAAAGGAGCTGGCATCTCACTCTCTTTGAATCTTCTTTATCATGCTAAGAGGAGCAGGAAAAAGCAAAAAATTTCAGAATTGCACCTTGCAATGCGGAGAAATTACAGTTTGTGCATTTACAATATTCATTGATTTTTGCCATTGAAAAACGTCCAGAAATGATTGAAGCTACTGACTGAATGAAAGGAGCTGGCATCTCACTCTCTTTGAATCTTCTTTATCATGCTAAGAGGAGCAGGAAAAAGCAAAAAATTTCAGAATTGCACCTTGCAATGCGGAGAAATTACTGTTTGTGCATTTACAATATTCATTGATTTTTGCCATTGAAAAACGTCCAGAAATGATTGAAGGTACTGACTGAATGAAAGGAGCTGGCATCTCACTCTCTTTGAATCTTCTTTATCATGCTAAGAGGAGCAGGAAAAAGCAAAAAATTTCAGAATTGCACCTTGCAATGCGGAGAAATTACTGTTTGTGCATTTACAATATTCATTGATTTTTGCCATTGAAAAACGTCCAGAAATGATTGAAGCTACTGACTGAATGAAAGGAGCTGGCATCTCACTCTCTTTGAATCTTCTTTATCATGCTAAGAGGAGCGGGAAAAAGCAAAAAATTTCAGAATTGCACCTTGCAATGCGGAGAAATTACTGTTTGTGCATTTACAATATTCATTGATTTTTGCCATTGAAAAATGTCCAGAAATGATTGAAGCTACTGACTGAATGAAAGGAGCTGGCATCTCATTCTCTTTGAATCTTCTTTATCATGCTAAGAGGAGCAGGAAAAAGCAAAAAATTTCAGAATTGCGCCTTGCAATGCGGAGAAATTACTGTTTGTGCATTTACAAAATTCATTGATTTTTGCCATTGAAAAACATCATGTTATTCATATACCAGAAATGATTGAAGCTACTGACTGAAGGAAAGGATCTGGCATCTCACTCTCTTTGAATCTTCTTTATCATGCTTAGAGGAGCAGGAAAAAGCAAAAAATTTCAGAATTGCACCTTGCAATGCGGAGAAATTACTGTTTGTGCATTTACAATATTCATTGATTTTTGCCATTGAAAAACGTCCAGAAATGATTGAAGCTACTGACTGAATGAAAGGAGCTGGCATCTCACTCTCTTTGAATCTTCTTTATCATGCTAAGAGGAGCAGGAAAAAGCAAAAAATTTCAGAATTGCACCTTGCAATGCGGAGAAATTACTGTTTGTGCATTTACAATATTCATTGATTTTTGCGATTGAAAAACATCATGTTATTCATATACCAGAAATGATTGAAGCTACTGACTGAATGAAAGGAGCTGGCATCTCACTCTCTTTGAATCTTCTTTATCATGCTAAGAGGAGCAGGAAAAAGTAAAAAATTTCAGAATTGCACCTTGCAATGCGGAGAAATTACTGTTTGTGCATTTACAATATTCAATGATTTTTGCCATTGAAAAACGTCCAGAAATGATTGAAGCTACTGACTGAATGAAATGAGCTGGCATCTCACTCTCTTTGAATCTTGTTTATCATGCTAAGAGGAGCAGGAAAAAGCAAAAAATTTCAGAATTGCACCTTGCAATGCGGAGAAATTACTGTTTGTGCATTTACAATATTCATTGATTTTTGCCATTGAAAAACGTCCAGAAATGATTGAAGCTACTGACTGAATGAAAGGAGCTGGCATCTCACTCTCTTTGAATCTTCTTTATCATGCTAAGAGGAGCAGGAAAAAGCAAAAAATTTCAGAATTGCACCTTGCAATGCGGAGAAATTACTGTTTGTGCATTTACAATATTCATTGATTTTTGCCATTGAAAAACATCATGTTATTCATATACCAGAAATGATTGAAGCTACTGACTGAATGAAAGGAGCTGGCATCTCACTCTCTTTGAATCTTCTTTATCATGCTAAGAGGAGCAGGAAAAAGTAAAAAATTTCAGAATTGCACCTTGCAATGTGGAGAAATTACTGTTTGTGCATTTATAATATTCAATGATTTTTGCCATTGAAAAACGTCCAGAAATGATTGAAGCTACTGACTGAACGAAAGGAGCTGGCATCTCACTCTCTTTGAATCTTCTTTATCATGCTAAGAGGAGCAGGAAAAAGCAAAAAATTTCAGAATTGCACCTTGCAATGCGGAGAAATTACTGTTTGTGCATTTACAATATTCATTGATTTTTGCCATTGAAAAACATCATGTTATTCATGTACCAGAAATGTTTGAAGCTACTGACTGAATGAAAGGAGCTGGCATCTCACTCTCTTTGAATCTTCTTTATCATGCTAAGAGGAGCAGGAAAAAGCAAAAAATTTCAGAATTGCACATTGCAATGCGGAGAAATTACTGTTTGTGCATTTACAATATTCATTGATTTTTGCCATTGAAAAACGTCCAGAAATGATTGAAGCTACTGACTGAATGAAAGGAGCTGGCATCTCACTCTCTTTGAATCTTCTTTATCATGCTAAGAGGAGCAGGAAAAAGCAAAAAATTTCAGAATTGCACCTTGCAATGCGGAGAAATTACTGTTTGTGCATTTACAATATTCATTGATTTTTGCCATTGAAAAACGTCCAGAAATGATTGAAGCTACTGACTGAATGAAAGGAGCTGGCATCTCACTCTCTTTGAATCTTCTTTATCATGCTAAGAGGAGCAGGAAAAAGCAAAAAATTTCAGAATTGCACCTTGCAATGCGGAGAAATTACTGTTTGTGCATTTACAATATTCATTGATTTTTGCCATTGAAAAATGTCCAGAAATGATTGAAGCTACTGACTGAATGAAAGGAGCTGGCATCTCACTCTCTTTGAATCTTCTTTATCATGCTAAGAGGAGCAGGAAAAAGCAAAAAATTTCAGAATTGCGCCTTGCAATGCGGAGAAATTACTGTTTGTGCATTTACAAAATTCATTGATTTTTGCCATTGAAAAACATCATGTTATTCATATACCAGAAATGATTGAAGCTACTGACTGAAGGAAAGGATCTGGCATCTCACTCTCTTTGAATCTTCTTTATCATGCTAAGAGGAGCAGGAAAAAGCAAAAAATTTCAGAATTGCACCTTGCAATGCGGAGAAATTACTGTTTGTGCATTTACAATATTCATTGATTTTTGCCATTGAAAAACGTCCAGAAATGATTGAAGCTACTGACTGAATGAAAGGAGCTGGCATCTCACTCTCTTTGAATCTTCTTTATCATGCTAAGAGGAGCAGGAAAAAGCAAAAAATTTCAGAATTGCACCTTGCAATGCGGAGAAATTACTGTTTGTGCATTTACAATATTCATTGATTTTTGCCATTGAAAAACGTCCAGAAATGATTGAAGCTACTGACTGAATGAAAGGAGCTGGCATCTCACTCTCTTTGAATCTTCTTTATCATGCTAAGAGGAGCAGGAAAAAGCAAAAAATTTCAGAATTGCACCTTGCAATGCGGAGAAATTACTGTTTGTGCATTTACAATATTCATTGATTTTTGCCATTGAAAAATGTCCAGAAATGATTGAAGCTACTGACTGAATGAAAGGAGCTGGCATCTCACTCTCTTTGAATCTTCTTTATCATGCTAAGAGGAGCAGGAAAAAGCAAAAAATTTCAGAATTGCGCCTTGCAATGCGGAGAAATTACTGTTTGTGCATTTACAAAATTCATTGATTTTTGCCATTGAAAAATATCATGTTATTCATATACCAGAAATGATTGAAGCTACTGACTGAAGGAAAGGATCTGGCATCTCACTCTCTTTGAATCTTCTTTATCATGCTAAGAGGAGCAGGAAAAAGCAAAAAATTTCAGAATTGCACCTTGCAATGCAGAGAAATTACTGTTTGTGCATTTACAATATTCATTGATTTTTGTCATTGAAAAACGTCCAGAAATGATTAAAGCTACTGACTGAATGAAAGGAGCTGGCATCTCACTCTCTTTGAATCTTCTTTATCATGCTAAGAGGAGCAGGAAAAAGCAAAAAATTTCAGAATTGCACCTTGCAATGCGGAGAAATTACTGTTTGTGCATTTACAATATTCATTGATTTTTGCCATTGAAAAATGTCCAGAAATGATTGAAGCTACTGACTGAATGAAAGGAGCTGGCATCTCACTCTCTTTGAATCTTCTTTATCATGCTAAGAGGAGCAGGAAAAAGCAAAAAATTTCAGAATTGCACATTGCAATGCGGAGAAATTACTGTTTGTGCATTTACAATATTCATTGATTTTTGCCATTGAAAAACGTCCAGAAATGATTGAAGCTACTGACTGAATGAAAGGAGCTGGCATCTCACTCTCTTTGAATCTTCTTTATCATGCTAAGAGGAGCAGGAAAAAGCAAAAAATTTCAGAATTGCACCTTGCAATGCGGAGAAATTACTGTTTGTGCATTTACAATATTCATTGATTTTTGCCATTGAAAAACGTCCAGAAATGATTGAAGCTACTGACTGAATGAAAGGAGCTGGCATCTCACTCTCTTTGAATCTTCTTTATCATGCTAAGAGGAGCAGGAAAAAGCAAAAAATTTCAGAATTGCACCTTGCAATGCGGAGAAATTACTGTTTGTGCATTTACAATATTCATTGATTTTTGCCATTGAAAAATGTCCAGAAATGATTGAAGCTACTGACTGAATGAAAGGAGCTGGCATCTCACTCTCTTTGAATCTTCTTTATCATGCTAAGAGGAGCAGGAAAAAGCAAAAAATTTCAGAATTGCGCCTTGCAATGCGGAGAAATTACTGTTTGTGCATTTACAAAATTCATTGATTTTTGCCATTGAAAAACATCATGTTATTCATATACCAGAAATGATTGAAGCTACTGACTGAAGGAAAGGATCTGGCATCTCACTCTCTTTGAATCTTCTTTATCATGCTAAGAGGAGCAGGAAAAAGCAAAAAATTTCAGAATTGCACCTTGCAATGCGGAGAAATTACTGTTTGTGCATTTACAATATTCATTGATTTTTGCCATTGAAAAACGTCCAGAAATGATTGAAGCTACTGACTGAATGAAAGGAGCTGGCATCTCACTCTCTTTGAATCTTCTTTATCATGCTAAGAGGAGCAGGAAAAAGCAAAAAATTTCAGAATTGCACCTTGCAATGCGGAGAAATTACTGTTTGTGCATTTACAATATTCATTGATTTTTGCCATTGAAAAACGTCAAGAAATGATTGAAGCTACTGACTGAATGAAAGGAGCTGGCATCTCACTCTCTTTGAATCTTCTTTATCATGCTAAGAGGAGCAGGAAAAAGCAAAAAATTTCAGAATTGCACCTTGCAATGCGGAGAAATTACTGTTTGTGCATTTACAATATTCATTGATTTTTGCCATTGAAAAATGTCCAGAAATGATTGAAGCTACTGACTGAATGAAAGGAGCTGGCATCTCACTCTCTTTGAATCTTCTTTATCATGCTAAGAGGAGCAGGAAAAAGCAAAAAATTTCAGAATTGCGCCTTGCAATGCGGAGAAATTACTGTTTGTGCATTTACAAAATTCATTGATTTTTGCCATTGAAAAACATCATGTTATTCATATACCAGAAATGATTGAAGCTACTGACTGAAGGAAAGGATCTGGCATCTCACTCTCTTTGAATCTTCTTTATCATGCTAAGAGGAGCAGGAAAAAGCAAAAAATTTCAGAATTGCACCTTGCAATGCGGAGAAATTACTGTTTGTGCATTTACAATATTCATTGATTTTTGCCATTGAAAAACGTCCAGAAATGATTGAAGCTACTGACTGAATGAAAGGAGCTGGCATCTCACTCTCTTTGAATCTTCTTTATCATGCTAAGAGGAGCAGGAAAAAGCAAAAAATTTCAGAATTGCACATTGCAATGCGGAGAAATTACTGTTTGTGCATTTACAATATTCATTGATTTTTGCTATTGAAAAACATCATGTTATTCATATACCAGAAATGATTGAAGCTACTGACTGAATGAAAGGAGCTGGCATCTCACTCTCTTTGAATCTTCTTTATCATGCTAAGAGGAGCAGGAAAAAGCAAAAAATTTCAGAATTGCACCTTGCAATGCGGAGAAATTACAGTTTGTGCATTTACAATATTCATTGATTTTTGCCATTGAAAAACGTCCAGAAATGATTGAAGCTACTGACTGAATGAAAGGAGCTGGCATCTCACTCTCTTTGAATCTTCTTTATCATGCTAAGAGGAGCAGGAAAAAGCAAAAAATTTCAGAATTGCACCTTGCAATGCGGAGAAATTACTGTTTGTGCATTTACAATATTCATTGATTTTTGCCATTGAAAAACGTCCAGAAATGATTGAAGGTACTGACTGAATGAAAGGAGCTGGCATCTCACTCTCTTTGAATCTTCTTTATCATGCTAAGAGGAGCAGGAAAAAGCAAAAAATTTCAGAATTGCACCTTGCAATGCGGAGAAATTACTGTTTGTGCATTTACAATATTCATTGATTTTTGCCATTGAAAAACGTCCAGAAATGATTGAAGCTACTGACTGAATGAAAGGAGCTGGCATCTCACTCTCTTTGAATCTTCTTTATCATGCTAAGAGGAGCAGATAAAAGCAAAAAATTTCAGAATTGCACCTTGCAATGCGGAGAAATTACTGTTTGTGCATTTACAATATTCATTGATTTTTGCCATTGAAAAATGTCCAGAAATGATTGAAGCTACTGACTGAATGAAAGGAGCTGGCATCTCACTCTCTTTGAATCTTCTTTATCATGCTAAGAGGAGCAGGAAAAAGCAAAAAATTTCAGAATTGCGCCTTGCAATGCGGAGAAATTACTGTTTGTGCATTTACAAAATTCATTGATTTTTGCCATTGAAAAACATCATGTTATTCATATACCAGAAATGATTGAAGCTACTGACTGAAGGAAAGGATATGGCATCTCACTCTCTTTGAATCTTCTTTATCATGCTAAGAGGAGCAGGAAAAAGCAAAAAATTTCAGAATTGCACCTTGCAATGCGGAGAAATTACTGTTTGTGCATTTACAATATTCATTGATTTTTGCCATTGAAAAATGTCCAGAAATGATTGAAGCTACTGACTGAATGAAAGGAGCTGGCATCTCACTCTCTTTGAATCTTCTTTATCATGCTAAGAGGAGCAGGAAAAAGCAAAAAATTTCAGAATTGCGCCTTGCAATGCGGAGAAATTACTGTTTGTGCATTTACAAAATTCATTGATTTTTGCCATTGAAAAACATCATGTTATTCATATACCAGAAATGATTGAAGCTACTGACTGAAGGAAAGGATCTGGCATCTCACTCTCTTTGAATCTTCTTTATCATGCTAAGAGGAGCAGGAAAAAGCAAAAAATTTCAGAATTGCACCTTGCAATGCGGAGAAATTACTGTTTGTGCATTTACAATATTCATTGATTTTTGCCATTGAAAAACGTCCAGAAATGATTGAAGCTACTGACTGAATGAAAGGAGCTGGCATCTCACTCTCTTTGAATCTTCTTTATCATGCTAAGAGGAGCAGGAAAAAGCAAAAAATTTCAGAATTGCACCTTGCAATGCGGAGAAATTACAGTTTGTGCATTTACAATATTCATTGATTTTTGCGATTGAAAAACATCATGTTATTCATATACCAGAAATGATTGAAGCTACTGACTGAATGAAAGGAGCTGGCATCTCACTCTCTTTGAATCTTCTTTATCATGCTAAGAGGAGCAGGAAAAAGTAAAAAATTTCAGAATTGCACCTTGCAATGCGGAGAAATTACTGTTTGTGCATTTACAATATTCAATGATTTTTGCCATTGAAAAACGTCCAGAAATGATTGAAGCTACTGACTGAATGAAAGGAGCTGGCATCTCACTCTCTTTGAATCTTGTTTATCATGCTAAGAGGAGCAGGAAAAAGCAAAAAATTTCAGAATTGCACCTTGCAATGCGGAGAAATTACTGTTTGTGCATTTACAATATTCATTGATTTTTGCCATTGAAAAACGTCCAGAAATGATTGAAGCTACTGACTGAATGAAAGGAGCTGGCATCTCACTCTCTTTGAATCTTCTTTATCATGCTAAGAGGAGCAGGAAAAAGCAAAAAATTTCAGAATTGCACCTTGCAATGCGGAGAAATTACTGTTTGTGCATTTACAATATTCATTGATTTTTGCTATTGAAAAACATCATGTTATTCATATACCAGAAATGATTGAAGCTACTGACTGAATGAAAGGAGCTGGCATCTCACTCTCTTTGAATCTTCTTTATCATGCTAAGAGGAGCAGGAAAAAGCAAAAAATTTCAGAATTGCACCTTGCAATGCGGAGAAATTACAGTTTGTGCATTTACAATATTCATTGATTTTTGCCATTGAAAAACGTCCAGAAATGATTGAAGCTACTGACTGAATGAAAGGAGCTGGCATCTCACTCTCTTTGAATCTTCTTTATCATGCTAAGAGGAGCAGGAAAAAGCAAAAAATTTCAGAATTGCACCTTGCAATGCGGAGAAATTACTGTTTGTGCATTTACAATATTCATTGATTTTTGCCATTGAAAAACGTCCAGAAATGATTGAAGGTACTGACTGAATGAAAGGAGCTGGCATCTCACTCTCTTTGAATCTTCTTTATCATGCTAAGAGGAGCAGGAAAAAGCAAAAAATTTCAGAATTGCACCTTGCAATGCGGAGAAATTACTGTTTGTGCATTTACAATATTCATTGATTTTTGCCATTGAAAAACGTCCAGAAATGATTGAAGCTACTGACTGAATGAAAGGAGCTGGCATCTCACTCTCTTTGAATCTTCTTTATCATGCTAAGAGGAGCAGGAAAAAGCAAAAAATTTCAGAATTGCACCTTGCAATGCGGAGAAATTACTGTTTGTGCATTTACAATATTCATTGATTTTTGCCATTGAAAAATGTCCAGAAATGATTGAAGCTACTGACTGAATGAAAGGAGCTGGCATCTCACTCTCTTTGAATCTTCTTTATCATGCTAAGAGGAGCAGGAAAAAGCAAAAAATTTCAGAATTGCGCCTTGCAATGCGGAGAAATTACTGTTTGTGCATTTACAAAATTCATTGATTTTTGCCATTGAAAAACATCATGTTATTCATATACCAGAAATGATTGAAGCTACTGACTGAAGGAAAGGATATGGCATCTCACTCTCTTTGAATCTTCTTTATCATGCTTAGAGGAGCAGGAAAAAGCAAAAAATTTCAGAATTGCACCTTGCAATGCGGAGAAATTACTGTTTGTGCATTTACAATATTCATTGATTTTTGCCATTGAAAAACGTCCAGAAATGATTGAAGCTACTGACTGAATGAAAGGAGCTGGCATCTCACTCTCTTTGAATCTTCTTTATCATGCTAAGAGGAGCAGGAAAAAGCAAAAAATTTCAGAATTGCACCTTGCAATGCGGAGAAATTACTGTTTGTGCATTTCCAATATTCATTGATTTTTGCTATTGAAAAACATCATGTTATTCATATACCAGAAATGATTGAAGCTACTGACTGAATGAAAGGAGCTGGCATCTCACTCTCTTTGAATCTTCTTTATCATGCTAAGAGGAGCAGGAAAAAGCAAAAAATTTCAGAATTGCACCTTGCAATGCGGAGAAATTACAGTTTGTGCATTTACAATATTCATTGATTTTTGCCATTGAAAAACGTCCAGAAATGATTGAAGCTACTGACTGAATGAAAGGAGCTGGCATCTCACTCTCTTTGAATCTTCTTTATCATGCTAAGAGGAGCAGGAAAAAGCAAAAAATTTCAGAATTGCACCTTGCAATGCGGAGAAATTACTGTTTGTGCATTTACAATATTCATTGATTTTTGCCATTGAAAAAGGTCCAGAAATAATTGAAGGTACTGACTGAATGAAAGGAGCTGGCATCTCACTCTCTTTGAATCTTCTTTATCATGCTAAGAGGAGCAGGAAAAAGCAAAAAATTTCACAATTGCACCTTGCAATGCGGAGAAATTACTGTTTGTGCATTTACAATATTCATTGATTTTTGCCATTGAAAAACGTCCAGAAATGATTGAAGCTACTGACTGAATGAAAGGAGCTGGCATCTCACTCTCTTTGAATCTTCTTTATCATGCTAAGAGGAGCAGGAAAAAGCAAAAAATTTCAGAATTGCACCTTGCAATGCGGAGAAATTACTGTTTGTGCATTTACAATATTCATTGATTTTTGCCATTGAAAAATGTCCAGAAATGATTGAAGCTACTGACTGAATGAAAGGAGCTGGCATCTCACTCTCTTTGAATCTTCTTTATCATGCTAAGAGGAGCAGGAAAAAGCAAAAAATTTCAGAATTGCGCCTTGCAATGCGGAGAAATTACTGTTTGTGCATTTACAAAATTCATTGATTTTTGCCATTGAAAAACATCATGTTATTCATATACCAGAAATGATTGAAGCTACTGACTGAAGGAAAGGATCTGGCATCTCACTCTCTTTGAATCTTCTTTATCATGCTTAGAGGAGCAGGAAAAAGCAAAAAATTTCAGAATTGCACCTTGCAATGCGGAGAAATTACTGTTTGTGCATTTACAATATTCATTGATTTTTGCCATTGAAAAACGTCCAGAAATGATTGAAGCTACTGACTGAATGAAAGGAGCTGGCATCTCACTCTCTTTGAATCTTCTTTATCATGCTAAGAGGAGCAGGAAAAAGCAAAAAATTTCAGAATTGCACCTTGCAATGCGGAGAAATTACTGTTTGTGCATTTACAATATTCATTGATTTTTGCGATTGAAAAACATCATATTATTCATATACCAGAAATGATTGAAGCTACTGACTGAATGAAAGGAGCTGGCATCTCACTCTGAATCTTCTTTATCATGCTAAGAGGAGCAGGAAAAAGTAAAAAATTTCAGAATTGCACCTTGCAATGCGGAGAAATTACTGTTTGTGCATTTACAATATTCAATGATTTTTGCCATTGAAAAACGTCCAGAAATGATTGAAGCTACTGACTGAATGAAAGGAGCTGGCATCTCACTCTCTTTGAATCTTGTTTATCATGCTAAGAGGAGCAGGAAAAAGCAAAAAATTTCAGAATTGCACCTTGCAATGCGGAGAAATTACTGTTTGTGCATTTACAATATTCATTGATTTTTGCCATTGAAAAACGTCCAGAAATGATTGAAGCTACTGACTGAATGAAAGGAGCTGGCATCTCACTCTCTTTGAATCTTCTTTATCATGCTAAGAGGAGCAGGAAAAAGCAAAAAATTTCAGAATTGCACCTTGCAATGCGGAGAAATTACTGTTTGTGCATTTACAATATTCATTGATTTTTGCTATTGAAAAACATCATGTTATTCATATACCAGAAATGATTGAAGCTACTGACTGAATGAAAGGAGCTGGCATCTCACTCTCTTTGAATCTTCTTTATCATGCTAAGAGGAGCAGGAAAAAGCAAAAAATTTCAGAATTGCACCTTGCAATGCGGAGAAATTACAGTTTGTGCATTTACAATATTCATTGATTTTTGCCATTGAAAAACGTCCAGAAATGATTGAAGCTACTGACTGAATGAAAGGAGCTGGCATCTCACTCTCTTTGAATCTTCTTTATCATGCTAAGAGGAGCAGGAAAAAGCAAAAAATTTCAGAATTGCACCTTGCAATGCGGAGAAATTACTGTTTGTGCATTTACAATATTCATTGATTTTTGCCATTGAAAAACGTCCAGAAATGATTGAAGGTACTGACTGAATGAAAGGAGCTGGCATCTCACTCTCTTTGAATCTTCTTTATCATGCTAAGAGGAGCAGGAAAAAGCAAAAAATTTCAGAATTGCACCTTGCAATGCGGAGAAATTACTGTTTGTGCATTTACAATATTCATTGATTTTTGCCATTGAAAAACGTCCAGAAATGATTGAAGCTACTGACTGAATGAAAGGAGCTGGCATCTCACTCTCTTTGAATCTTCTTTATCATGCTAAGAGGAGCAGGAAAAAGCAAAAAATTTCAGAATTGCGCCTTGCAATGCGGAGAAATTACTGTTTGTGCATTTACAAAATTCATTGATTTTTGCCATTGAAAAACATCATGTTATTCATATACCAGAAATGATTGAAGCTACTGACTGAAGGAAAGGATATGGCATCTCACTCTCTTTGAATCTTCTTTATCATGCTTAGAGGAGCAGGAAAAAGCAAAAAATTTCAGAATTGCACCTTGCAATGCGGAGAAATTACTGTTTGTGCATTTACAATATTCATTGATTTTTGCCATTGAAAAACGTCCAGAAATGATTGAAGCTACTGACTGAATGAAAGGAGCTGGCATCTCACTCTCTTTGAATCTTCTTTATCATGCTAAGAGGAGCAGGAAAAAGCAAAAAATTTCAGAATTGCACCTTGCAATGCGGAGAAATTACTGTTTGTGCATTTCCAATATTCATTGATTTTTGCTATTGAAAAACATCATGTTATTCATATACCAGAAATGATTGAAGCTACTGACTGAATGAAAGGAGCTGGCATCTCACTCTCTTTGAATCTTCTTTATCATGCTAAGAGGAGCAGGAAAAAGCAAAAAATTTCAGAATTGCACCTTGCAATGCGGAGAAATTACAGTTTGTGCATTTACAATATTCATTGATTTTTGCCATTGAAAAACGTCCAGAAATGATTGAAGCTACTGACTGAATGAAAGGAGCTGGCATCTCACTCTCTTTGAATCTTCTTTATCATGCTAAGAGGAGCAGGAAAAAGCAAAAAATTTCAGAATTGCACCTTGCAATGCGGAGAAATTACTGTTTGTGCATTTACAATATTCATTGATTTTTGCCATTGAAAAAGGTCCAGAAATAATTGAAGGTACTGACTGAATGAAAGGAGCTGGCATCTCACTCTCTTTGAATCTTCTTTATCATGCTAAGAGGAGCAGGAAAAAGCAAAAAATTTCACAATTGCACCTTGCAATGCGGAGAAATTACTGTTTGTGCATTTACAATATTCATTGATTTTTGCCATTGAAAAACGTCCAGAAATGATTGAAGCTACTGACTGAATGAAAGGAGCTGGCATCTCACTCTCTTTGAATCTTCTTTATCATGCTAAGAGGAGCAGGAAAAAGCAAAAAATTTCAGAATTGCACCTTGCAATGCGGAGAAATTACTGTTTGTGCATTTACAATATTCATTGATTTTTGCCATTGAAAAATGTCCAGAAATGATTGAAGCTACTGACTGAATGAAAGGAGCTGGCATCTCACTCTCTTTGAATCTTCTTTATCATGCTAAGAGGAGCAGGAAAAAGCAAAAAATTTCAGAATTGCGCCTTGCAATGCGGAGAAATTACTGTTTGTGCATTTACAAAATTCATTGATTTTTGCCATTGAAAAACATCATGTTATTCATATACCAGAAATGATTGAAGCTACTGACTGAAGGAAAGGATCTGGCATCTCACTCTCTTTGAATCTTCTTTATCATGCTTAGAGGAGCAGGAAAAAGCAAAAAATTTCAGAATTGCACCTTGCAATGCGGAGAAATTACTGTTTGTGCATTTACAATATTCATTGATTTTTGCCATTGAAAAACGTCCAGAAATGATTGAAGCTACTGACTGAATGAAAGGAGCTGGCATCTCACTCTCTTTGAATCTTCTTTATCATGCTAAGAGGAGCAGGAAAAAGCAAAAAATTTCAGAATTGCACCTTGCAATGCGGAGAAATTACTGTTTGTGCATTTACAATATTCATTGATTTTTGCGATTGAAAAACATCATATTATTCATATACCAGAAATGATTGAAGCTACTGACTGAATGAAAGGAGCTGGCATCTCACTCTGAATCTTCTTTATCATGCTAAGAGGAGCAGGAAAAAGTAAAAAATTTCAGAATTGCACCTTGCAATGCGGAGAAATTACTGTTTGTGCATTTACAATATTCAATGATTTTTGCCATTGAAAAACGTCCAGAAATGATTGAAGCTACTGACTGAATGAAAGGAGCTGGCATCTCACTCTCTTTGAATCTTGTTTATCATGCTAAGAGGAGCAGGAAAAAGCAAAAAATTTCAGAATTGCACCTTGCAATGCGGAGAAATTACTGTTTGTGCATTTACAATATTCATTGATTTTTGCCATTGAAAAACGTCCAGAAATGATTGAAGCTACTGACTGAATGAAAGGAGCTGGCATCTCACTCTCTTTGAATCTTCTTTATCATGCTAAGAGGAGCAGGAAAAAGCAAAAAATTTCAGAATTGCACCTTGCAATGCGGAGAAATTACTGTTTGTGCATTTACAATATTCATTGATTTTTGCTATTGAAAAACATCATGTTATTCATATACCAGAAATGATTGAAGCTACTGACTGAATGAAAGGAGCTGGCATCTCACTCTCTTTGAATCTTCTTTATCATGCTAAGAGGAGCAGGAAAAAGCAAAAAATTTCAGAATTGCACCTTGCAATGCGGAGAAATTACAGTTTGTGCATTTACAATATTCATTGATTTTTGCCATTGAAAAACGTCCAGAAATGATTGAAGCTACTGACTGAATGAAAGGAGCTGGCATCTCACTCTCTTTGAATCTTCTTTATCATGCTAAGAGGAGCAGGAAAAAGCAAAAAATTTCAGAATTGCACCTTGCAATGCGGAGAAATTACTGTTTGTGCATTTACAATATTCATTGATTTTTGCCATTGAAAAACGTCCAGAAATGATTGAAGGTACTGACTGAATGAAAGGAGCTGGCATCTCACTCTCTTTGAATCTTCTTTATCATGCTAAGAGGAGCAGGAAAAAGCAAAAAATTTCAGAATTGCACCTTGCAATGCGGAGAAATTACTGTTTGTGCATTTACAATATTCATTGATTTTTGCCATTGAAAAACGTCCAGAAATGATTGAAGCTACTGACTGAATGAAAGGAGCTGGCATCTCACTCTCTTTGAATCTTCTTTATCATGCTAAGAGGAGCAGGAAAAAGCAAAAAATTTCAGAATTGCACCTTGCAATGCGGAGAAATTACTGTTTGTGCATTTACAATATTCATTGATTTTTGCCATTGAAAAATGTCCAGAAATGATTGAAGCTACTGACTGAATGAAAGGAGCTGGCATCTCACTCTCTTTGAATCTTCTTTATCATGCTAAGAGGAGCAGGAAAAAGCAAAAAATTTCAGAATTGCGCCTTGCAATGCGGAGAAATTACTGTTTGTGCATTTACAAAATTCATTGATTTTTGCCATTGAAAAACATCATGTTATTCATATACCAGAAATGATTGAAGCTACTGACTGAAGGAAAGGATATGGCATCTCACTCTCTTTGAATCTTCTTTATCATGCTTAGAGGAGCAGGAAAAAGCAAAAAATTTCAGAATTGCACCTTGCAATGCGGAGAAATTACTGTTTGTGCATTTACAATATTCATTGATTTTTGCCATTGAAAAACGTCCAGAAATGATTGAAGCTACTGACTGAATGAAAGGAGCTGGCATCTCACTCTCTTTGAATCTTCTTTATCATGCTAAGAGGAGCAGGAAAAAGCAAAAAATTTCAGAATTGCACCTTGCAATGCGGAGAAATTACTGTTTGTGCATTTCCAATATTCATTGATTTTTGCTATTGAAAAACATCATGTTATTCATATACCAGAAATGATTGAAGCTACTGACTGAATGAAAGGAGCTGGCATCTCACTCTCTTTGAATCTTCTTTATCATGCTAAGAGGAGCAGGAAAAAGCAAAAAATTTCAGAATTGCACCTTGCAATGCGGAGAAATTACAGTTTGTGCATTTACAATATTCATTGATTTTTGCCATTGAAAAACGTCCAGAAATGATTGAAGCTACTGACTGAATGAAAGGAGCTGGCATCTCACTCTCTTTGAATCTTCTTTATCATGCTAAGAGGAGCAGGAAAAAGCAAAAAATTTCAGAATTGCACCTTGCAATGCGGAGAAATTACTGTTTGTGCATTTACAATATTCATTGATTTTTGCCATTGAAAAAGGTCCAGAAATAATTGAAGGTACTGACTGAATGAAAGGAGCTGGCATCTCACTCTCTTTGAATCTTCTTTATCATGCTAAGAGGAGCAGGAAAAAGCAAAAAATTTCACAATTGCACCTTGCAATGCGGAGAAATTACTGTTTGTGCATTTACAATATTCATTGATTTTTGCCATTGAAAAACGTCCAGAAATGATTGAAGCTACTGACTGAATGAAAGGAGCTGGCATCTCACTCTCTTTGAATCTTCTTTATCATGCTAAGAGGAGCAGGAAAAAGCAAAAAATTTCAGAATTGCACCTTGCAATGCGGAGAAATTACTGTTTGTGCATTTACAATATTCATTGATTTTTGCCATTGAAAAATGTCCAGAAATGATTGAAGCTACTGACTGAATGAAAGGAGCTGGCATCTCACTCTCTTTGAATCTTCTTTATCATGCTAAGAGGAGCAGGAAAAAGCAAAAAATTTCAGAATTGCGCCTTGCAATGCGGAGAAATTACTGTTTGTGCATTTACAAAATTCATTGATTTTTGCCATTGAAAAACATCATGTTATTCATATACCAGAAATGATTGAAGCTACTGACTGAAGGAAAGGATCTGGCATCTCACTCTCTTTGAATCTTCTTTATCATGCTTAGAGGAGCAGGAAAAAGCAAAAAATTTCAGAATTGCACCTTGCAATGCGGAGAAATTACTGTTTGTGCATTTACAATATTCATTGATTTTTGCCATTGAAAAACGTCCAGAAATGATTGAAGCTACTGACTGAATGAAAGGAGCTGGCATCTCACTCTCTTTGAATCTTCTTTATCATGCTAAGAGGAGCAGGAAAAAGCAAAAAATTTCAGAATTGCACCTTGCAATGCGGAGAAATTACTGTTTGTGCATTTACAATATTCATTGATTTTTGCGATTGAAAAACATCATATTATTCATATACCAGAAATGATTGAAGCTACTGACTGAATGAAAGGAGCTGGCATCTCACTCTGAATCTTCTTTATCATGCTAAGAGGAGCAGGAAAAAGTAAAAAATTTCAGAATTGCACCTTGCAATGCGGAGAAATTACTGTTTGTGCATTTACAATATTCAATGATTTTTGCCATTGAAAAACGTCCAGAAATGATTGAAGCTACTGACTGAATGAAAGGAGCTGGCATCTCACTCTCTTTGAATCTTGTTTATCATGCTAAGAGGAGCAGGAAAAAGCAAAAAATTTCAGAATTGCACCTTGCAATGCGGAGAAATTACTGTTTGTGCATTTACAATATTCATTGATTTTTGCCATTGAAAAACGTCCAGAAATGATTGAAGCTACTGACTGAATGAAAGGAGCTGGCATCTCACTCTCTTTGAATCTTCTTTATCATGCTAAGAGGAGCAGGAAAAAGCAAAAAATTTCAGAATTGCACCTTGCAATGCGGAGAAATAACTGTTTGTGCATTTACAATATTCATTGATTTTTGCTATTGAAAACATCATGTTATTCATATACCAGAAATGATTGAAGCTACTGACTGAATGAAAGGAGCTGGCATCTCACTCTCTTTGAATCTTCTTTATCATGATAAGAGGAGCAGGAAAAAGCAAAAAATTTCAGAATTGCACCTTGCAATGCGGAGAAATTACAGTTTGTGCATTTACAATATTCATTGATTTTTGCCATTGAAAAACGTCCAGAAATGATTGAAGCTACTGACTGAATGAAAGGAGCTGGCATCTCACTCTCTTTGAATCTTCTTTATCATGCTAAGAGGAGCAGGAAAAAGCAAAAAATTTCAGAATTGCACCTTGCAATGCGGAGAAATTACTGTTTGTGCATTTACAATATTCATTGATTTTTGCCATTGAAAAACGTCCAGAAATGATTGAAGGTACTGACTGAATGAAAGGAGCTGGCATCTCACTCTCTTTGAATCTTCTTTATCATGCTAAGAGGAGCAGGAAAAAGCAAAAAATTTCAGAATTGCACCTTGCAATGCGGAGAAATTACTGTTTGTGCATTTACAATATTCATTGATTTTTGCCATTGAAAAACGTCCAGAAATGATTGAAGCTACTGACTGAATGAAAGGAGCTGGCATCTCACTCTCTTTGAATCTTCTTTATCATGCTAAGAGGAGCAGGAAAAAGCAAAAAATTTCAGAATTGCACCTTGCAATGCGGAGAAATTACTGTTTGTGCATTTACAATATTCATTGATTTTTGCCATTGAAAAATGTCCAGAAATGATTGAAGCTACTGACTGAATGAAAGGAGCTGGCATCTCACTCTCTTTGAATCTTCTTTATCATGCTAAGAGGAGCAGGAAAAAGCAAAAAATTTCAGAATTGCGCCTTGCAATGCGGAGAAATTACTGTTTGTGCATTTACAAAATTCATTGATTTTTGCCATTGAAAAACATCATGTTATTCATATACCAGAAATGATTGAAGCTACTGACTGAAGGAAAGGATATGGCATCTCACTCTCTTTGAATCTTCTTTATCATGCTTAGAGGAGCAGGAAAAAGCAAAAAATTTCAGAATTGCACCTTGCAATGCGGAGAAATTACTGTTTGTGCATTTCCAATATTCATTGATTTTTGCTATTGAAAAACATCATGTTATTCATATACCAGAAATGATTGAAGCTACTGACTGAATGAAAGGAGCTGGCATCTCACTCTCTTTGAATCTTCTTTATCATGCTAAGAGGAGCAGGAAAAAGCAAAAAATTTCAGAATTGCACCTTGCAATGCGGAGAAATTACAGTTTGTGCATTTACAATATTCATTGATTTTTGCCATTGAAAAACGTCCAGAAATGATTGAAGCTACTGACTGAATGAAAGGAGCTGGCATCTCACTCTCTTTGAATCTTCTTTATCATGCTAAGAGGAGCAGGAAAAAGCAAAAAATTTCAGAATTGCACCTTGCAATGCGGAGAAATTACTGTTTGTGCATATACAATATTCATTGATTTTTGCCATTGAAAAAGGTCCAGAAATAATTGAAGGTACTGACTGAATGAAAGGAGCTGGCATCTCACTCTCTTTGAATCTTCTTTATCATGCTAAGAGGAGCAGGAAAAAGCAAAAAATTTCACAATTGCACCTTGCAATGCGGAGAAATTACTGTTTGTGCATTTACAATATTCATTGATTTTTGCCATTGAAAAACGTCCAGAAATGATTGAAGCTACTGACTGAATGAAAGGAGCTGGCATCTCACTCTCTTTGAATCTTCTTTATCATGCTAAGAGGAGCAGGAAAAAGCAAAAAATTTCAGAATTGCACCTTGCAATGCGGAGAAATTACTGTTTGTGCATTTACAATATTCATTGATTTTTGCCATTGAAAAATGTCCAGAAATGATTGAAGCTACTGACTGAATGAAAGGAGCTGGCATCTCACTCTCTTTGAATCTTCTTTATCATGCTAAGAGGAGCAGGAAAAAGCAAAAAATTTCAGAATTGCGCCTTGCAATGCGGAGAAATTACTGTTTGTGCATTTACAAAATTCATTGATTTTTGCCATTGAAAAACATCATGTTATTCATATACCAGAAATGATTGAAGCTACTGACTGAAGGAAAGGATCTGGCATCTCACTCTCTTTGAATCTTCTTTATCATGCTTAGAGGAGCAGGAAAAAGCAAAAAATTTCAGAATTGCACCTTGCAATGCGGAGAAATTACTGTTTGTGCATTTACAATATTCATTGATTTTTGCCATTGAAAAACGTCCAGAAATGATTTAAGCTACTGACTGAATGAAAGGAGCTGGCATCTCACTCTCTTTGAATCTTCTTTATCATGCTAAGAGGAGCAGGAAAAAGCAAAAAATTTCAGAATTGCACCTTGCAATGCGGAGAAATTACTGTTTGTGCATTTACAATATTCATTGATTTTTGCGATTGAAAAACATCATATTATTCATATACCAGAAATGATTGAAGCTACTGACTGAATGAAAGGAGCTGGCATCTCACTCTGAATCTTCTTTATCATGCTAAGAGGAGCAGGAAAAAGTAAAAAATTTCAGAATTGCACCTTGCAATGCGGAGAAATTACTGTTTGTGCATTTACAATATTCAATGATTTTTGCCATTGAAAAACGTCCAGAAATGATTGAAGCTACTGACTGAATGAAAGGAGCTGGCATCTCACTCTCTTTGAATCTTGTTTATCATGCTAAGAGGAGCAGGAAAAAGCAAAAAATTTCAGAATTGCACCTTGCAATGCGGAGAAATTACTGTTTGTGCATTTACAATATTCATTGATTTTTGCCATTGAAAAACATCATGTTATTCATATACCAGAAATGATTGAAGCTACTGACTGAATGAAAGGAGCTGGCATCTCACTCTCTTTGAATCTTCTTTATCATGCTAAGAGGAGCAGGAAAAAGTAAAAAATTTCAGAATTGCACCTTGCAATGCGGAGAAATTACTGTTTGTGCATTTATAATATTCAATGATTTTTGCCATTGAAAAACGTCCAGAAATGATTGAAGCTACTGACTGAACGAAAGGAGCTGGCATCTCACTCTCTTTGAATCTTCTTTATCATGCTAAGAGGAGCAGGAAAAAGCAAAAAATTTCAGAATTGCACCTTGCAATGCGGAGAAATTACTGTTTGTGCATTTACAATATTCATTGATTTTTGCCATTGAAAAACATCATGTTATTCATGTACCAGAAATGTTTGAAGCTACTGACTGAATGAAAGGAGCTGGCATCTCACTCTCTTTGAATCTTCTTTATCATGCTAAGAGGAGCAGGAAAAAGCAAAAAATTTCAGAATTGCACATTGCAATGCGGAGAAATTACTGTTTGTGCATTTACAATATTCATTGATTTTTGCCATTGAAAAACGTCCAGAAATGATTGAAGCTACTGACTGAATGAAAGGAGCTGGCATCTCACTCTCTTTGAATCTTCTTTATCATGCTAAGAGGAGCAGGAAAAAGCAAAAAATTTCAGAATTGCACCTTGCAATGCGGAGAAATTACTGTTTGTGCATTTACAATATTCATTGATTTTTGCCATTGAAAAACGTCCAGAAATGATTGAAGCTACTGACTGAATGAAAGGAGCTGGCATCTCACTCTCTTTGAATCTTCTTTATCATGCTAAGAGGAGCAGGAAAAAGCAAAAAATTTCAGAATTGCACCTTGCAATGCGGAGAAATTACTGTTTGTGCATTTACAATATTCATTGATTTTTGCCATTGAAAAATGTCCAGAAATGATTGAAGCTACTGACTGAATGAAAGGAGCTGGCATCTCACTCTCTTTGAATCTTCTTTATCATGCTAAGAGGAGCAGGAAAAAGCAAAAAATTTCAGAATTGCGCCTTGCAATGCGGAGAAATTACTGTTTGTGCATTTACAAAATTCATTGATTTTTGCCATTGAAAAATATCATGTTATTCATATACCAGAAATGATTGAAGCTACTGACTGAAGGAAAGGATCTGGCATCTCACTCTCTTTGAATCTTCTTTATCATGCTAAGAGGAGCAGGAAAAAGCAAAAAATTTCAGAATTGCACCTTGCAATGCGGAGAAATTACTGTTTGTGCATTTACAATATTCATTGATTTTTGCCATTGAAAAACGTCCAGAAATGATTGAAGCTACTGACTGAATGAAAGGAGCTGGCATCTCACTCTCTTTGAATCTTCTTTATCATGCTAAGAGGAGCAGGAAAAAGCAAAAAATTTCAGAATTGCACCTTGCAATGCGGAGAAATTACTGTTTGTGCATTTACAATATTCATTGATTTTTGCCATTGAAAAACGTCCAGAAATGATTGAAGCTACTGACTGAATGAAAGGAGCTGGCATCTCACTCTCTTTGAATCTTCTTTATCATGCTAAGAGGAGCAGGAAAAAGCAAAAAATTTCAGAATTGCACCTTGCAATGCGGAGAAATTACTGTTTGTGCATTTACAATATTCATTGATTTTTGCCATTGAAAAATGTCCAGAAATGATTGAAGCTACTGACTGAATGAAAGGAGCTGGCATCTCACTCTCTTTGAATCTTCTTTATCATGCTAAGAGGAGCAGGAAAAAGCAAAAAATTTCAGAATTGCGCCTTGCAATGCGGAGAAATTACTGTTTGTGCATTTACAAAATTCATTGATTTTTGCCATTGAAAAACATCATGTTATTCATATACCAGAAATGATTGAAGCTACTGACTGAAGGAAAGGATCTGGCATCTCACTCTCTTTGAATCTTCTTTATCATGCTAAGAGGAGCAGGAAAAAGCAAAAAGTTTCAGAATTGCACCTTGCAATGCGGAGAAATTACTGTTTGTGCATTTACAATATTCATTGGTTTTTGCCATTGAAAAACGTCCAGAAATGATTGAAGCTACTGACTGAATGAAAGGAGCTGGCATCTCACTCTCTTTGAATCTTCTTTATCATGCTAAGAGGAGCAGGAAAAAGCAAAAAATTTCAGAATTGCACCTTGCAATGCGGAGAAATTACTGTTTGTGCATTTACAATATTCATTGATTTTTGCGATTGAAAAACATCATGTTATTCATATACCAGAAATGATTGAAGCTACTGACTGAATGAAAGGAGCTGGCATCTCACTCTCTTTGAATCTTCTTTATCATGCTAAGAGGAGCAGGAAAAAGTAAAAAATTTCAGAATTGCACCTTGCAATGCGGAGAAATTACTGATTGTGCATTTACAATATTCAATGATTTTTGCCATTGAAAAACGTCCAGAAATGATTAAAGCTACTGACTGAATGAAAGGAGCTGGCATCTCACTCTCTTTGAATCTTCTTTATCATGCTAAGAGGAGCAGGAAAAAGCAAAAAATTTCAGAATTGCACCTTGCAATGCGGAGAAATTACTGTTTGTGCATTTACAATATTCATTGATTTTTGCGATTGAAAAACATCATGTTATTCATATACCAGAAATGATTGAAGCTACTGACTGAATGAAAGGAGCTGGCATCTCACTCTCTTTGAATCTTCTTTATCATGCTAAGAGGAGCAGGAAAAAGTAAAAAATTTCAGAATTGCACCTTGCAATGCGGAGAAATTACTGTTTGTGCATTTACAATATTCATTGATTTTTGCGATTGAAAAACATCATGTTATTCATATACCAGAAATGATTGAAGCTACTGACTGAATGAAAGGAGCTGGCATCTCACTCTCTTTGAATCTTCTTTATCATGCTAAGAGGAGCAGGAAAAAGTAAAAAATTTCAGAATTGCACCTTGCAATGCGGAGAAATTACTGTTTGTTCATTTACAATATTCATTGATTTTTGCCATTGAAAAACGTCCAGAAATGATTGAAGCTACTGACTGAATGAAAGGAGCTGGCATCTCACTCTCTTTGAATCTTCTTTATCATGCTAAGAGGAGCAGGAAAAAGCAAAAAATTTCAGAATTGCACCTTGCAATGCGGAGAAATTACTGTTTGTGCATTTACAATATTCATTGATTTTTGCCATTGAAAAACGTCCAGAAATTATTGAAGCTACTGACTGAATGAAAGGAGCTGGCATCTCACTCTCTTTGAATCTTCTTTATCATGCTAAGAGGAGCAGGAAAAAGCAAAAAATTTCAGAATTGCACCTTGCAATGCGGAGAAATTACTGTTTGTGCATTTACAATATTCATTGATTTTTGCCATTGAAAAACATGTTATTCATATACCAGAAATGTTTGAAGCTACTGACTGAATGAAAGGAGCTGGCACCTCACTCTCTTTGAATCTTCTTTATCATGCTAAGAGGAGCAGGAAAAAGCAAAAAATTTCAGAATTGCACCTTGCAATGTGGAGAAATTACTGTTTGTGCATTTACAATATTCATTGATTTTTACCATTGAAAAACGTCCAGAAATGATTGAAGCTACTGACTGAATGAAAGTAGCTGGCATCTCACTCTCTTTGAATCTTCTTTATCATGCTAAGACGAGCAGGAAAAAGCAAAAAATTTCAGACTTGCACCTTGCAATGCGGAGAAATTACTGTTTGTGCATTTACAATATTCATTGATTTTTGCCATTGAAAAACATCATGTTATTCATATACCAGAAATGTTTGAAGCTACTGACTGAATGAAAGGAGCTGGCATCTCACTCTCTTTGAATCTTCTTTATCATGCTAAGAGGAGCAGGAAAAAGCAAAAAATTTCAGAATTGCACCTTGCAATGCGGAGAAATTACTGTTTGTGCATTTACAATATTCATTGATTTTTGCCATTGAAAAACGTCCAGAAATAATTGAAGCTACTGACTGAATGAAAGGAGCTGGCATCTCACTCTCTTTGAATCTTCTTTATCATGCTAAGAGGAGCAGGAAAAAGCAAAAAATTTCAGAATTGCACCTTGCAATGCGGAGAAATTACTGTTTGTGCATTTACAATATTCATTGATTTTTGCCATTGAAAAACGTCCAGAAATGATTGAAGCTACTGACTGAATGAAAGGAGCTGGCATCTCACTCTCTTTGAATCTTCTTTATCATGCTAAGAGGAGCAGGAAAAAGCAAAAAATTTCAGAATTGCACCTTGCAATGCGGAGAAATTACTGTTTGTGCATTAACAATATTCATTGATTTTTGCCATTGAAAAACATGTTATTCATATACCAGAAATGTTTGAAGCTACTGACTGAATGAAAGGAGCTGGCACCTCACTCTCTTTGAATCTTCTTTATCATGCTAAGAGGAGCGGGAAAAAGCAAAAAATTTCAGAATTGCACCTTGCAATGCGGAGAAATTACTGTTTGTGCATTTACAATATTCATTGATTTTTGCCATTGAAAAACGTCCAGAAATGATTGAAGGTACTGACTGAATGAAAGGAGCTGGCATCTCACTCTCTTTGAATCTTCTTTATCATGCTAAGAGGAGCAGGAAAAAGCAAAAAATTTCAGAATTGCACCTTGCAATGCGGAGAAATTACTGTTTGTGCATTTACAAAATTCATTGATTTTTGCCATTGAAAAACGTCCAGAAATGATTGAAGCTACTGACTGAATGAAAGGAGCTGGCATCTCACTCTCTTTGAATCTTCTTTATCATGCTAAGAGGAGCAGGAAAAAGCAAAAAATTTCAGAATTGCACCTTGCAATGCGGAGAAATTACAGTTTGTGCATTTACAATATTCATTGATTTTTGCCATTGAGAAACGTCCAGAAATGATTGAAGCTACTGACTGAATGAAAGGAGCTGGCATCTCACTCTCTTTGAATCTTTATCATGCTAAGAGGAGCAGGAAAAAGCAAAAAATTTCAGAATTGCACCTTGCAATGCGGAGAAATTACTGTTTGTGCATTTACAATATTCATTGATTTTTGCCATTGAAAAACATCATGTTATTCATATACCAGAAATGTTTGAAGCTACTGACTGAATGAAAGGAGCTGGCATCTCACTCTCTTTGAATCTTCTTTATCATGCTAAGAGGAGCAGGAAAAAGCAAAAAATTTCAGAATTGCACCTTGCAATGTGGAGAAATTACTGTTTGTGCATTTACAATATTCATTGATTTTTACCATTGAAAAACGTCCAGAAATGATTGAAGCTACTGACTGAATGAAAGTAGCTGGCATCTCACTTTCTTTGAATCTTCTTTATCATGCTAAGAGGAGCAGGAAAAAGCAAAAAATTTCAGACTTGCACCTTGCAATGCGGAGAAATTACTGTTTGTGCATTTACAATATTCATTGATTTTTGCCATTGAAAAACATCATGTTATTGATATACCAGAAATGTTTGAAGCTACTGACTGAATGAAAGGAGCTGGCATCTCACTCTCTTTGAATCTTCTTTATCATGCTAAGAGGAGCAGGAAAAAGCAAAAAATTTCAGAATTGCACCTTGCAATGCGTAGAAATTACTGGTTGTGCATTTACAATATTCATTGATTTTTTCCATTGAAAAACATCATGTTATTCATATACCAGAAATGTTTGAAGCTACTGACTGAATGAAAGGAGCTGGCATCTCAATCTCTTTGAATCTTCTTTATCAGGCTAAGAGGAGCAGGAAAAAGCAAAAAACTTCAGAATTGCACCTTGCAATGTGGAGAAATTACTGTTTGTGCATTTACAATATTCATTGATTTTTACCATTGAAAAACGTCCAGAAATGATTGAAGCTACTGACTGAATGAAAGTAGCTGGCATCTCACTCTCTTTGAATCTTCTTTATCATGCTAAGAGGAGCAGGAAAAAGCAAAAAATTTCAGACTTGCACCTTGCAATGCGGAGAAATTACTGTTTGTGCATTTACAATATTCATTGATTTTTGCCATTGAAAAACATCATGTTATTCATATACCAGAAATGTTTGAAGCTACTGACTGAATGAAAGGAGCTGGCATCTCACTCTCTTTGAATCTTCTTTATCATGCTAAGAGGAGCAGGAAAAAGCAAAAAATTTCAGAATTGCACCTTGCAATGCGGAGAAATTACTGTTTGTGCATTTACAAAATTCATTGATTTTTGCCATTGAAAAACGTCCAGAAATGATTGAAGCTACTGACTGAATGAAAGGAGCTGGCATCTCACTCTCTTTGAATCTTCTTTATCATGCTAAGAGGAGCAGGAAAAAGCAAAAAATTTCAGAATTGCACCTTGCAATGCGGAGAAATTACAGTTTGTGCATTTACAATATTCATTGATTTTTGCCATTGAGAAACGTCCAGAAATGATTGAAGCTACTGACTGAATGAAAGGAGCTGGCATCTCACTCTCTTTGAATCTTTATCATGCTAAGAGGAGCAGGAAAAAGCAAAAAATTTCAGAATTGCACCTTGCAATGCGGAGAAATTACTGTTTGTGCATTTACAATATTCATTGATTTTTGCCATTGAAAAACATCATGTTATTCATATACCAGAAATGTTTGAAGCTACTGACTGAATGAAAGGAGCTGGCATCTCACTCTCTTTGAATCTTCTTTATCATGCTAAGAGGAGCAGGAAAAAGCAAAAAATTTCAGAATTGCACCTTGCAATGTGGAGAAATTACTGTTTGTGCATTTACAATATTCATTGATTTTTACCATTGAAAAACGTCCAGAAATGATTGAAGCTACTGACTGAATGAAAGTAGCTGGCATCTCACTTTCTTTGAATCTTCTTTATCATGCTAAGAGGAGCAGGAAAAAGCAAAAAATTTCAGACTTGCACCTTGCAATGCGGAGAAATTACTGTTTGTGCATTTACAATATTCATTGATTTTTGCCATTGAAAAACATCATGTTATTGATATACCAGAAATGTTTGAAGCTACTGACTGAATGAAAGGAGCTGGCATCTCACTCTCTTTGAATCTTCTTTATCATGCTAAGAGGAGCAGGAAAAAGCAAAAAATTTCAGAATTGCACCTTGCAATGCGTAGAAATTACTGTTTGTGCATTTACAATATTCATTGATTTTTTCCATTGAAAAACATCATGTTATTCATATACCAGAAATGTTTGAAGCTACTGACTGAATGAAAGGAGCTGGCATCTCAATCTCTTTGAATCTTCTTTATCATGCTAAGAGGAGCAGGAAAAAGCAAAAAACTTCAGAATTGCACCTTGCAATGTGGAGAAATTACTGTTTGTGCATTTACAATATTCATTGATTTTTACCATTGAAAAACGTCCAGAAATGATTGAAGCTACTGACTGAATGAAAGTAGCTGGCATCTCACTCTCTTTGAATCTTCTTTATCATGCTAAGAGGAGCAGGAAAAAGCAAAAAATTTCAGACTTGCACCTTGCAATGCGGAGAAATTACTGTTTGTGCATTTACAATATTCATTGATTTTTGCCATTGAAAAACATCATGTTATTCATATACCAGAAATGTTTGAAGCTACTGACTGAATGAAAGGAGCTGGCATCTCACTCTCTTTGAATCTTCTTTATCATGCTAAGAGGAGCAGGAAAAAGCAAAAAATTTCAGAATTGCACCTTGCAATGCGGAGAAATTACTGTTTGTGCATTTACAATATTCATTGATTTTTGCCATTGAAAAACATCATGTTATTCATATACCAGAAATGTTTGAAGCTACTGACTGAATGAAAGGAGCTGACATCTCACTCTCTTTGAATCTTCTTTATCATGCTAAGAGGAGCAGGAAAAAGCAAAAAATTTCAGAATTGCACCTTGCAATGCGGAGAAATTACTGTTTGTGCATTTACAATATTCATTGATTTTTGCCATTGAAAAACGTCCAGAAATGATTGAAGCTACTGACTGAATGAAAGGAGCTGGCATCTCACTCTCTTTGAATCTTCTTTATCATGCTAAGAGGAGCAGGAAAAAGCAAAAAATTTCAGAATTGCACCTTGCAATGCGGAGAAATTACTGTTTGTGCATTTACAATATTCATTGATTTTTGCCATTGAAAAACGTCCAGAAATGATTGAAGCTACTGACTGAATGAAAGGAGCTGGCATCTCACTCTCTTTGAATCTTCTTTATCATGCTAAGAGGAGCTGGAAAAAGCAAAAAATTTCAGAATTGCACCTTGCAATGCGGAGAAATTACTGTTTGTGCATTTACAATATTCATTGATTTTTGCCATTGAAAAACATGTTATTCATATACCAGAAATGTTTGAAGCTACTGACTGAATGAAAGGAGCTGGCACCTCAATCTCTTTGAATCTTCTTTATCATGCTAAGAGGAGCGGGAAAAAGCAAAAAATTTCAGAATTGCACCTTGCAATGCGGAGAAATTACTGTTTGTGCATTTACAATATTCATTGATTTTTGCCATTGAAAAACGTCCAGAAATGATTGAAGGTACTGACTGAATGAAAGGAGCTGGCATCTCACTCTCTTTGAATCTTCTTTATCATGCTAAGAGGAGCAGGAAAAAGCAAAAAATTTCAGAATTGCACCTTGCAATGTGGAGAAATTACTGTTTGTGCATTTACAATATTTATTGATTTTTGCCATTGAAAAACGTCCAGAAATGATTGAAGCTACTGACTGAATGAAAGGAGCTGGCATCTCACTCTCTTTGAATCTTCTTTATCATGCTAAGAGGAGCAGGAAAAAGCAAAAAATTTCAGAATTGCACCTTGCAATGCGGAGAAATTACTGTTTGTGCATTTACAATATTCATTGATTTTTGCCATTGAAAAACATCCAGAAATGATTGAAGCTACTGACTGAATGAAAGGAGCTGGCATCTCACTCTCTTTGAATCTTCTTTATCATGCTAAGAGGAGCAGGAAAAAGCAAAAAATTTCAGAATTGCACCTTGCAATGCGGAGAAATTACTGTTTGTGCATTTACAATATTCATTGATTTTTGCCATTGAAAAACATCATGTTATTCATATACCAGAAATGTTTGAAGCTACTGACTGAATGAAAGGAGCTGGCATCTCACTCTCTTTGAATCTTCTTTATCATGCTAAGAGGAGCAGAAAAAAGCAAAAAATTTCAGACTTGCACCTTGCAATGCGGAGAAATTACTGTTTGTGCGATTACAATATTCATTGATTTTTGCCATTGAAAAACATCATGTTATTCATATACCAGAAATGTTTGAAGCTACTGACTGAATGAAAGGAGCTGGCATCTCACTCTCTTTGAATCTTCTTTATCATGCTAAGAGGAGCAGGAAAAAGCAAAAAATTTCAGAATTGCACCTTGCAATGCGGAGAAATTACTGTTTGTGCATTTACAATATTCATTGATTTTTGCCATTGAAAAACGTCCAGAAATGATTGAAGCTACTGACTGAATGAAAGGAGCTGGCATCTCACTCTCTTTGAATCTTCTTTATCATGCTAAGTGGAGCAGGAAAAAGCAAAAAATTTCAGAATTGCACCTTGCAATGCGGAGAAATTACAGTTTGTGCATTTACAATATTCATTGATTTTTGCCATTGAAAAACGTCCAGAAATGATTGAAGCTACTGACTGAATGAAAGGAGCTGGCATCTCACTCTCTTTGAATCTTCTTTATCATGCTAAGAGGAGCAGGAAAAAGCAAAAAATTTCAGAATTGCACCTTGCAATGCGGAGAAATTACTGTTTGTGCATTTACAATATTCGTTGATTTTTGCCATTGAAAAACGTCCAGAAATGATTGAAGCTACTGACTGAATGAAAGGAGCTGGCATCTCACTCTCTTTGAATCTTCTTTATCATGCTAAGAGGAGCAGGAAAAAGCAAAAAATTTCAGAATTGCACCTTGCAATGCGGAGAAATTACAGTTTGTGCATTTACAATATTCATTGATTTTTGCCATTGAAAAACGTCCAGAAATGATTGAAGCTACTGACTGAATGAAAGGAGCTGGCATCTCACTCTCTTTGAATCTTCTTTATCATGCTAAGAGGAGCAGGAAAAAGCAAAAAATTTCAGAATTGCACCTTGCAATGCGGAGAATTTACTGTTTGTGCATTTACAATATTCATTGATTTTTGCCTTTGAAAAACATGTTATTCATATACCAGAAATGTTTGAAGCTCCTGACTGAATGAAAGGAGCTGGCACCTCACTCTCTTTGAATCTTCTTTATCATGCTAAGAGGAGCAGGAAAAAGCAAAAAATTTCAGAATTGCACCTTGCAATGCGGAGAAATTACTGTTTGTGCATTTACAATATTCATTGATTTTTGCCATTGAAAAACGTCCAGAAATGATTGAAGCTACTGACTGAATGAAAGGAGCTGGCATCTCACTCTCTTTGAATCTTCTTTATCATGCTAAGAGGAGCAGGAAAAAGCAAAAAATTTCAGAATTGCACCTTGCAATGCGGAGAAATTACTGTTTGTGCATTTACAATATTCATTGATTTTTGCCATTGAAAAATGTCCAGAAATGATTGAAGCTACTGACTGAATGAAAGGAGCTGGCATCTCACTCTCTTTGAATCTTCTTTATCATGCTAAGAGGAGCAGGAAAAAGCAAAAAATTTCAGAATTGCGCCTTGCAATGCGGAGAAATTACTGTTTGTGCATTTACAAAATTCATTGATTTTTGCCATTGAAAAACATCATGTTATTCATATACCAGAAATGATTGAAGCTACTGACTGAAGGAAAGGAGCTGGCATCTCACTCTCTTTGAATCTTCTTTATCATGCTAAGAGGAGCAGGAAAAAGCAAAAAATTTCAGAATTGCACCTTGCAATGCGGAGAATTTACTGTTTGTGCATTTACAATATTCATTGATTTTTGCCATTGAAAAACGTCCAGAAATGATTGAAGCTACTGACTGAATGAAAGGAGCTGGCATCTCACTCTCTTTGAATCTTCTTTATCATGCTAAGAGGAGCAGGAAAAAGCAAAAAATTTCAGAATTGCACCTTGCAATGCGGAGAAATTACAGTTTGTGCATTTACAATATTCATTGATTTTTGCCATTGAAAAACGTCCAGAAATGATTGAAGCTACTGACTGAATGAAAGGAGCTGGCATCTCACTCTCTTTGAATCTTCTTTATCATGCTAAGAGGAGCAGGAAAAAGCAAAAAATTTCAGAATTGCACCTTGCAATGCGGAGAAATTACTGTTTGTGCATTTACAATATTCGTTGATTTTTGCCATTGAAAAACGTCCAGAAATGATTGAAGCTACTGACTGAATGAAAGGAGCTGGCATCTCACTCTCTTTGAATCTTCTTTATCATGCTAAGAGGAGCAGGAAAAAGCAAAAAATTTCAGAATTGCACCTTGCAATGCGGAGAAATTACTGTTTGTGCATTTACAATATTCATTGATTTTTGCCATTGAAAAACATCATGTTATTCATATACCAGAAATGTTTGAAGCTACTGACTGAATGAAAGGAGCTGGCATCTCACTCTCTTTGAATCTTCTTTATCATGCTAAGAGGAGCAGGAAAAAGCAAAAAATTTCAGAATTGCACCTTGCAATGCGGAGAAATTACTGTTTGTGCATTTACAATATTCATTGATTTTTGCCATTGAAAAACATAATGTTATTCATATACCAGAAATGTTTGAAGCTACTGACTGAATGAAAGGAGCTGGCATCTCAATCTCTTTGAATCTTCTTTATCATGCTAAGAGGAGCATGAAAAAGCAAAAAATTTCAGAATTGCACCTTGCAATGTGGAGAAATTACTGTTTGTGCATTTACAATATTCATTGATTTTTACCATTGAAAAACGTCCAGAAATGATTGAAGCTACTGACTGAATGAAAGTAGCTGGCATCTCACTCTCTTTGAATCTTCTTTATCATGCTAAGAGGAGCAGGAAAAAGCAAAAAATTTCAGACTTGCACCTTGCAATGCGGAGAAATTACTGTTTGTGCATTTACAATATTCATTGATTTTTGCCATTGAAAAACATCATGTTATTCATATACCAGAAATGTTTGAAGCTACTGACTGAATGAAAGGAGCTGGCATCTCACTCTCTTTGAATCTTCTTTATCATGCTAAGAGGAGCAGAAAAAAGCAAAAAATTTCAGACTTGCACCTTGCAATGCGGAGAAATTACTGTTTGTGCATTTACAATATTCATTGATTTTTGCCATTGAAAAACATCATGTTATTCATATACCAGAAATGTTTGAAGCTACTGACTGAATGAAAGGAGCTGGCATCTCACTCTCTTTGAATCTTCTTTATCATGCTAAGAGGAGCAGGAAAAAGCAAAAAATTTCAGAATTGCACCTTGCAATGCGGAGAAATTACTGTTTGTGCATTTACAATATTCATTGATTTTTGCCATTGAAAAACGTCCAGAAATGATTGAAGGTACTGACTGAATGAAAGGAGCTGGCATCTCACTCTCTTTGAATCTTCTTTATCATGCTAAGAGGAGTAGGAAAAAGCAAAAAATTTCAGAATTGCAACTTGCAATGCGGAGAAATTACTGTTTGTGCATTTACAATATTCATTGATTTTTGCCATTGAAAAACGTCCAGAAATGATTGAAGCTACTGACTGAATGAAAGGAGCTGGCATCTCACTCTCTTTGAATCTTATTTATCATGCTAAGTGGAGCAGGAAAAAGCAAAAAATTTCAGAATTGCACCTTGCAATGCGGAGAAATTACAGTTTGTGCATTTACAATATTCATTGATTTTTGCCATTGAAAAACGTCCAGAAATGATTGAAGCTACTGACTGAATGAAAGGAGCTGGCATCTCACTCTCTTTGAATCTTCTTTATCATGCTAAGAGGAGCAGGAAAAAGCAAAAAATTTCAGAATTGCACCTTGCAATGCGGAGAAATTACTGTTTGTGCATTTACAATATTCGTTGATTTTTGCCATTGAAAAACGTCCAGAAATGATTGAAGCTACTGACTGAATGAAAGGAGCTGGCATCTCACTCTCTTTGAATCTTCTTTATCATGCTAAGAGGAGCAGGAAAAAGCAAAAAATTTCAGAATTGCACCTTGCAATGCGGAGAAATTACAGTTTGTGCATTTACAATATTCATTGATTTTTGCCATTGAAAAACGTCCAGAAATGATTGAAGCTACTGACTGAATGAAAGGAGCTGGCATCTCACTCTCTTTGAATCTTCTTTATCATGCTAAGAGGAGCAGGAAAAAGCAAAAAATTTCAGAATTGCACCTTGCAATGCGGAGAATTTACTGTTTGTGCATTTACAATATTCATTGATTTTTGCCATTGAAAAACATGTTATTCATATACCAGAAATGTTTGAAGCTCCTGACTGAATGAAAGGAGCTGGCACCTCACTCTCTTTGAATCTTCTTTATCATGCTAAGAGGAGCAGGAAAAAGCAAAAAATTTCAGAATTGCACCTTGCAATGCGGAGAAATTACTGTTTGTGCATTTACAATATTCATTGATTTTTGCCATTGAAAAACGTCCAGAAATGATTGAAGCTACTGACTGAATGAAAGGAGCTGGCATCTCACTCTCTTTGAATCTTCTTTATCATGCTAAGAGGAGCAGGAAAAAGCAAAAAATTTCAGAATTGCACCTTGCAATGCGGAGAAATTACTGTTTGTGCATTTACAATATTCATTGATTTTTGCCATTGAAAAATGTCCAGAAATGATTGAAGCTACTGACTGAATGAAAGGAGCTGGCATCTCACTCTCTTTGAATCTTCTTTATCATGCTAAGAGGAGCAGGAAAAAGCAAAAAATTTCAGAATTGCGCCTTGCAATGCGGAGAAATTACTGTTTGTGCATTTACAAAATTCATTGATTTTTGCCATTGAAAAACATCATGTTATTCATATACCAGAAATGATTGAAGCTACTGACTGAAGGAAAGGAGCTGGCATCTCACTCTCTTTGAATCTTCTTTATCATACTAAGAGGAGCAGGAAAAAGCAAAAAATTTCAGAATTGCACCTTGCAATGCGGAGAATTTACTGTTTGTGCATTTACAATATTCATTGATTTTTGCCATTGAAAAACGTCCAGAAATGATTGAAGCTACTGACTGAATGAAAGGAGCTGGCATCTCACTCTCTTTGAATCTTCTTTATCATGCTAAGAGGAGCAGGAAAAAGCAAAAAATTTCAGAATTGCACCTTGCAATGCGGAGAAATTACAGTTTGTGCATTTACAATATTCATTGATTTTTGCCATTGAAAAACGTCCAGAAATGATTGAAGCTACTGACTGAATGAAAGGAGCTGGCATCTCGCTCTCTTTGAATCTTCTTTATCATGCTAAGAGGAGCAGGAAAAAGCAAAAAATTTCAGAATTGCACCTTGCAATGCGGAGAAATTACTGTTTGTGCATTTACAATATTCGTTGATTTTTGCCATTGAAAAACGTCCAGAAATGATTGAAGCTACTGACTGAATGAAAGGAGCTGGCATCTCACTCTCTTTGAATCTTCTTTATCATGCTAAGAGGAGCAGGAAAAAGCAAAAAATTTCAGAATTGCACCTTGCAATGCGGAGAAATTACAGTTTGTGCATTTACAATATTCATTGATTTTTGCCATTGAAAAACGTCCAGAAATGATTGAAGCTACTGACTGAATGAAAGGAGCTGGCATCTCACTCTCTTTGAATCTTCTTTATCATGCTAAGAGGAGCAGGAAAAAGCAAAAAATTTCAGAATTGCACCTTGCAATGCGGAGAAATTACTGTTTGTGCATTTACAATATTCATTGATTTTTGCCATTGAAAAACATGTTATTCATATACCAGAAATGTTTGAAGCTCCTGACTGAATGAAAGGAGCTGGCACCTCACTCTCTTTGAATCTTCTTTATCATGCTAAGAGGAGCAGGAAAAAGCAAAAAATTTCAGAATTGCACCTTGCAATGCGGAGAAATTACTGTTTGTGCATTTACAATATTCATTGATTTTTGCCATTGAAAAACGTCCAGAAATGATTGTAGCTACTGACTGAATGAAAGGAGCTGGCATCTCACTCTCTTTGAATCTTCTTTATCATGCTAAGAGGAGCAGGAAAAAGCAAAAAATTTCAGAATTGCACCTTGCAATGCGGAGAAATTACTGTTTGTGCATTTACAATATTCATTCACTTTTGCCATTGAAAAATGTCCAGAAATGATTGAAGCTACTGACTGAATGAAAGGAGCTGGCATCTCACTCTCTTTGAATCTTCTTTATCATGCTAAGAGGAGCAGGAAAAAGCAAAAAATTTCAGAATTGCGCCTTGCAATGCGGAGAAATTACTGTTTGTGCATTTACAAAATTCATTGATTTTTGCCATTGAAAAACATCATGTTATTCATATACCAGAAATGATTGAAGCTACTGACTGAAGGAAAGGAGCTGTCATCTCACTCTCTTTGAATCTTCTTTATCATGCTAAGAGGAGCAGGAAAAAGCAAAAAATTTCAGAATTGCACCTTGCAATGCGGAGAAATTACTGTTTGTGCATTTACAATATTCATTGATTTTTGCGATTGAAAAACATCATGTTATTCATATACCAGAAATGATTGAAGCTACTGACTGAATGAAAGGAGCTGGCATCTCACTCTCTTTGAATCTTCTTTATCATGCTAAGAGGAGCAGGAAAAAGCAAAAAATTTCAGAATTGCACCTTGCAATGCGGAGAAATTACAGTTTGTGCATTTACAATATTCATTGATTTTTGCCATTGAAAAACGTCCAGAAATGATTGAAGCTACTGACTGAATGAAAGGAGCTGGCATCTCACTCTCTTTGAATCTTCTTTATCATGCTAAGAGGAGCAGGAAAAAGCAAAAAATTTCAGAATTGCACCTTGCAATGCGGAGAAATTACTGTTTGTGCATTTACAATATTCATTGATTTTTGCCATTGAAAAACGTCCAGAAATGATTGAAGGTACTGACTGAATGAAAGGAGCTGGCATCTCACTCTCTTTGAATCTTCTTTATCATGCTAAGAGGAGCAGGAAAAAGCAAAAAATTTCAGAATTGCACCTTGCAATGCGGAGAAATTACTGTTTGTGCATTTACAATATTCATTGATTTTTGCCATTGAAAAACGTCCAGAAATGATTTAAGGTACTGACTGAATGAAAGGAGCTGGCATCTCACTCTCTTTGAATCTTCTTTATCATGCTAAGAGGAGCAGGAAAAAGCAAAAAATTTCAGAATTGCACCTTGCAATGCGGAGAAATTACTGTTTGTGCATTTACAATATTCATTGATTTTTGCCATTGAAAAACGTCCAGAAATGATTGAAGCTACTGACTGAATGAAAGGAGCTGGCATCTCACTCTCTTTGAATCTTCTTTATCATGCTAAGAGGAGCAGGAAAAAGCAAAAAATTTCAGAATTGCACCTTGCAATGCGGAGAATTTACTGTTTGTGCATTTACAATATTCATTGATTTTTGCCATTGAAAAACATGTTATTCATATACCAGAAATGATTGAAGCTACTGACTGAAGGAAAGGAGCTGGCATCTCACTCTCTTTGAATCTTCTTTATCATGCTAAGAGGAGCAGGAAAAAGCAAAAAATTTCAGAATTGCACCTTGCAATGCGGAGAATTTACTGTTTGTGCATTTACAATATTCATTGATTTTTGCCATTGAAAAACGTCCAGAAATGATTGAAGCTACTGACTGAATGAAAGGAGCTGGCATCTCACTCTCTTTGAATGTTCTTTATCATGCTAAGAGGAGCAGGAAAAAGCAAAAAATTTCAGAATTGCACCTTACAATGCGGAGAAATTACAGTTTGTGCATTTACAATATTCATTGATTTTTGCCATTGAAAAACGTCCAGAAATGATTGAAGCTACTGACTGAATGAAAGGAGCTGGCTTCTCGCTCTCTTTGAATCTTCTTTATCATGCTAAGAGGAGCAGGAAAAAGCAAAAAATTTCAGAATTGCACCTTGCAATGCGGAGAAATTACTGTTTGTGCATTTACAATATTCGTTGATTTTTGCCATTGAAAAACGTCCAGAAATGATTGAAGCTACTGACTGAATGAAAGGAGCTGGCATCTCACTCTCTTTGAATCTTCTTTATCATGCTAAGAGGAGCAGGAAAAAGCAAAAAATTTCAGAATTGCACCTTGCAATGCGGAGAAATTACAGTTTGTGCATTTACAATATTCATTGATTTTTGCCATTGAAAAACGTCCAGAAATGATTGAAGCTACTGACTGAATGAAAGGAGCTGGCATCTCACTCTCTTTGAATCTTCTTTATCATGCTAAGAGGAGCAGGAAAAAGCAAAAAATTTCAGAATTGCACCTTGCAATGCGGAGAAATTACTGTTTGTGCATTTACAATATTCATTGATTTTTGCCATTGAAAAACATGTTATTCATATACCAGAAATGTTTGAAGCTCCTGACTGAATGAAAGGAGCTGGCACCTCACTCTCTTTGAATCTTCTTTATCATGCTAAGAGGAGCAGGAAAAAGCAAAAAATTTCAGAATTGCACCTTGCAATGCGGAGAAATTACTGTTTGTGCATTTACAATATTCATTGATTTTTGCCATTGAAAAACGTCCAGAAATGATTGTAGCTACTGACTGAATGAAAGGAGCTGGCATCTCACTCTCTTTGAATCTTCTTTATCATGCTAAGAGGAGCAGGAAAAAGCAAAAAATTTCAGATTTGCACCTTGCAATGCGGAGAAATTACTGTTTGTGCATTTACAATATTCATTGACTTTTGCCATTGAAAAATGTCCAGAAATGATTGAAGCTACTGACTGAATGAAAGGAGCTGGCATCTCACTCTCTTTGAATCTTCTTTATCATGCTAAGAGGAGCAGGAAAAAGCAAAAAATTTCAGAATTGCGCCTTGCAATGCGGAGAAATTACTGTTTGTGCATTTACAAAATTCATTGATTTTTGCCATTGAAAAACATCATGTTATTCATATACCAGAAATGATTGAAGCTACTGACTGAAGGAAAGGAGCTGGCATCTCACTCTCTTTGAATCTTCTTTATCATGCTAAGAGGAGCAGGAAAAAGCAAAAAATTTCAGAATTGCACCTTGCAATGCGGAGAAATTACTGTTTGTGCATTTACAATATTCATTGATTTTTGCGATTGAAAAACATCATGTTATTCATATAGCAGAAATGATTGAAGCTACTGACTGAATGAAAGGAGCTGGCATCTCACTCTCTTTGAATCTTCTTTATCATGCTAAGAGGAGCAGGAAAAAGCAAAAAATTTCAGAATTGCACCTTGCAATGCGGAGAAATTACAGTTTGTACATTTACAATATTCATTGATTTTTGCCATTGAAAAACGTCCAGAAATGATTGAAGCTACTGACTGAATGAAAGGAGCTGGCATCTCACTCTCTTTGAATCTTCTTTATCATGCTAAGAGGAGCAGGAAAAAGCAAAAAATTTCAGAATTGCACCTTGCAATGCGGAGAAATTACTGTTTGTGCATTTACAATATTCATTGATTTTTGCCATTGAAAAACGTCCAGAAATGATTGAAGGTACTGACTGAATGAAAGGAGCTGGCATCTCACTCTCTTTGAATCTTCTTTATCATGCTAAGAGGAGCAGGAAAAAGCAAAAAATTTCAGAATTGCACCTTGCAATGCGGAGAAATTACTGTTTGTGCATTTACAATATTCATTGATTTTTGCCATTGAAAAACGTCCAGAAATGATTGAAGGTACTGACTGAATGAAAGGAGCTGGCATCTCACTCTCTTTGAATCTTCTTTATCATGCTAAGAGGAGCAGGAAAAAGCAAAAAATTTCAGAATTGCACCTTGCAATGCGGAGAAATTACTGTTTGTGCATTTACAATATTCATTGATTTTTGCCATTGAAAAACGTCCAGAAATGATTGAAGCTACTGACTGAATGAAAGGAGCTGGCATCTCACTCTCTTTGAATCTTCTTTATCATGCTAAGAGGAGCAGGAAAAAGCAAAAAATTTCAGAATTGCACCTTGCAATGCGGAGAAATTACTGTTTGTGCATTTACAATATTCATTGATTTTTGCCATTGAAAAATGTCCAGAAATGATTGAAGCTACTGACTGAATGAAAGGAGCTGGCATCTCACTCTCTTTGAATCTTCTTTATCATGCTAAGAGGAGCAGGAAAAAGCAAAAAATTTCAGAATTGCGCCTTGCAATGCGGAGAAATTACTGTTTGTGCATTTACAAAATTCATTGATTTTTGCAATTGAAAAACATCATGTTATTCATATACCAGAAATGATTGAAGCTACTGACTGAAGGAAAGGATCTGGCATCTCACTCTCTTTGAATCTTCTTTATCATGCTTAGAGGAGCAGGAAAAAGCAAAAAATTTCAGAATTGCACCTTGCAATGCGGAGAAATTACTGTTTGTGCATTTACAATATTCATTGATTTTTGCCATTGAAAAACGTCCAGAAATGATTGAAGCTACTGACTGAATGAAAGGAGCTGGCATCTCACTCTCTTTGAATCTTCTTTATCATGCTAAGAGGAGCAGGAAAAAGCAAAAAATTTCAGAATTGCACCTTGCAATGCGGAGAAATTACTGTTTGTGCATTTACAATATTCATTGATTTTTGCGATTGAAAAACATCATGTTATTCATATACCAGAAATGATTGAAGCTACTGACTGAATGAAAGGAGCTGGCATCTCACTCTCTTTGAATCTTCTTTATCATGCTAAGAGGAGCAGGAAAAAGTAAAAAATTTCAGAATTGCACCTTGCAATGCGGAGAAATTACTGTTTGTGCATTTACAATATTCATTGATTTTTGCCATTGAAAAACATCCAGAAATGATTGAAGCTACTGACTGAATGAAAGGAGCTGGCATCTCACTCTCTTTGAATCTTCTTTATCATGCTAAGAGGAGCAGGAAAAAGCAAAAAATTTCAGAATTGCACCTTGCAATGCGGAGAAATTACTGTTTGTGCATTTACAATATTCATTGATTTTTGCTATTGAAAAACATCATGTTATTCATATACCAGAAATGATTGAAGCTACTGACTGAATGAAAGGAGCTGGCATCTCACTCTCTTTGAATCTTCTTTATCATGCTAAGAGGAGCAGGAAAAAGCAAAAAATTTCAGAATTGCACCTTGCAATGCGGAGAAATTACAGTTTGTGCATTTACAATATTCATTGATTTTTGCCATTGAAAAACGTCCAGAAATGATTGAAGCTACTGACTGAATGAAAGGAGCTGGCATCTCACTCTCTTTGAATCTTCTTTATCATGCTAAGAGGAGCAGGAAAAAGCAAAAAATTTCAGAATTGCACCTTGCAATGCGGAGAAATTACTGTTTGTGCATTTACAATATTCATTGATTTTTGCCATTGAAAAACGTCCAGAAATGATTGAAGGTACTGACTGAATGAAAGGAGCTGGCATCTCACTCTCTTTGAATCTTCTTTATCATGCTAAGAGGAGCAGGAAAAAGCAAAAAATTTCAGAATTGCACCTTGCAATGCGGAGAAATTACTGTTTGTGCATTTACAATATTCATTGATTTTTGCCATTGAAAAACGTCCAGAAATGATTGAAGCTACTGACTGAATGAAAGGAGCTGGCATCTCACTCTCTTTGAATCTTCTTTATCATGCTAAGAGGAGCAGGAAAAAGCAAAAAATTTCAGAATTGCACCTTGCAATGCGGAGAAATTACTGTTTGTGCATTTACAATATTCATTGATTTTTGCCATTGAAAAATGTCCAGAAATGATTGAAGCTACTGACTGAATGAAAGGAGCTGGCATCTCACTCTCTTTGAATCTTCTTTATCATGCTAAGAGGAGCAGGAAAAAGCAAAAAATTTCAGAATTGCGCCTTGCAATGCGGAGAAATTACTGTTTGTGCATTTACAAAATTCATTGATTTTTGCCATTGAAAAACATCATGTTATTCATATACCAGAAATGATTGAAGCTACTGACTGAAGGAAAGGATCTGGCATCTCACTCTCTTTGAATCTTCTTTATCATGCTTAGAGGAGCAGGAAAAAGCAAAAAATTTCAGAATTGCACCTTGCAATGCGGAGAAATTACTGTTTGTGCATTTACAATATTCATTGATTTTTGCCATTGAAAAACGTCCAGAAATGATTGAAGCTACTGACTGAATGAAAGGAGCTGGCATCTCACTCTCTTTGAATCTTCTTTATCATGCTAAGAGGAGCAGGAAAAAGCAAAAAATTTCAGAATTGCACCTTGCAATGCGGAGAAATTACTGTTTGTGCATTTACAATATTCATTGATTTTTGCGATTGAAAAACATCATGTTATTCATATACCAGAAATGATTGAAGCTACTGACTGAATGAAAGGAGCTGGCATCTCACTCTCTTTGAATCTTCTTTATCATGCTAAGAGGAGCAGGAAAAAGTAAAAAATTTCAGAATTGCACCTTGCAATGCGGAGAAATTACTGTTTGTGCATTTACAATATTCAATGATTTTTGCCATTGAAAAACGTCCAGAAATGATTGAAGCTACTGACTGAATGAAATGAGCTGGCATCTCACTGTCTTTGAATCTTGTTTATCATGCTAAGCGGAGCAGGAAAAAGCAAAAAATTTCAGAATTGCACCTTGCAATGCGGAGAAATTACTGTTTGTGCATTTACAATATTCATTGATTTTTGCCATTGAAAAACGTCCAGAAATGATTGAAGCTACTGACTGAATGAAAGGAGCTGGCATCTCACTCTCTTTGAATCTTCTTTATCATGCTAAGAGGAGCAGGAAAAAGCAAAAAATTTCAGAATTGCACCTTGCAATGCGGAGAAATTACTGTTTGTGCATTTACAATATTCATTGATTTTTGCCATTGAAAAACATCATGTTATTCATATACCAGAAATGATTGAAGCTACTGACTGAATGAAAGGAGCTGGCATCTCACTCTCTTTGAATCTTCTTTATCATGCTAAGAGGAGCAGGAAAAAGTAAAAAATTTCAGAATTGCACCTTGCAATGCGGAGAAATTACTGTTTGTGCATTTATAATATTCAATGATTTTTGCCATTGAAAAACGTCCAGAAATGATTGAAGCTACTGACTGAACGAAAGGAGCTGGCATCTCACTCTCTTTGAATCTTCTTTATCATGCTAAGAGGAGCAGGAAAAAGCAAAAAATTTCAGAATTGCACTTTGCAATGCGGAGAAATTACTGTTTGTGCATTTACAATATTCATTGATTTTTGCCATTGAAAAACATCATGTTATTCATGTACCAGAAATGTTTGAAGCTACTGACTGAATGAAAGGAGCTGGCATCTCACTCTCTTTGAATCTTCTTTATCATGCTAAGAGGAGCAGGAAAAAGCAAAAAATTTCAGAATTGCGCCTTGCAATGCGGAGAAATTACTGTTTGTGCATTTACAAAATTCATTGATTTTTGCCATTGAAAAACATCATGTTATTCATATACCAGAAATGATTGAAGCTACTGACTGAAGGAAAGGATCTGGCATCTCACTCTCTTTGAATCTTCTTTATCATGCTAAGAGGAGCAGGAAAAAGCAAAAAATTTCAGAATTGCACCTTGCAATGCGGAGAAATTACTGTTTGTGCATTTACAATATTCATTGATTTTTGCCATTGAAAAACGTCCAGAAATGATTGAAGCTACTGACTGAATGAAAGGAGCTGGCATCTCACTCTCTTTGAATCTTCTTTATCATGCTAAGAGGAGCAGGAAAAAGCAAAAAATTTCAGAATTGCACCTTGCAATGCGGAGAAATTACTGTTTGTGCATTTACAATATTCATTGATTTTTGCCATTGAAAAACGTCCAGAAATGATTGAAGCTACTGACTGAATGAAAGGAGCTGGCATCTCACTCTCTTTGAATCTTCTTTATCATGCTAAGAGGAGCAGGAAAAAGCAAAAAATTTCAGAATTGCACCTTGCAATGCGGAGAAATTACTGTTTGTGCATTTACAATATTCATTGATTTTTGCCATTGAAAAATGTCCAGAAATGATTGAAGCTACTGACTGAATGAAAGGAGCTGGCATCTCACTCTCTTTGAATCTTCTTTATCATGCTAAGAGGAGCAGGAAAAAGCAAAAAATTTCAGAATTGCGCCTTGCAATGCAGAGAAATTACTGTTTGTGCATTTACAAAATTCATTGATTTTTGCCATTGAAAAACATCATGTTATTCATATACCAGAAATGATTGAAGCTACTGACTGAAGGAAAGGATCTGGCATCTCACTCTCTTTGAATCTTCTTTATCATGCTAAGAGGAGCAGGAAAAAGCAAAAAATTTCAGAATTGCACCTTGCAATGCAGAGAAATTACTGTTTGTGCATTTACAATATTCATTGATTTTTGTCATTGAAAAACGTCCAGAAATGATTGAAGCTACTGACTGAATGAAAGGAGCTGGCATCTCACTCTCTTTGAATCTTCTTTATCATGCTAAGAGGAGCAGGAAAAAGCAAAAAATTTCAGAATTGCACCTTGCAATGCGGAGAAATTACTGTTTGTGCATTTACAATATTCATTGATTTTTGCCATTGAAAAATGTCCAGAAATGATTGAAGCTACTGACTGAATGAAAGGAGCTGGCATCTCACTCTCTTTGAATCTTCTTTATCATGCTAAGAGGAGCAGGAAAAAGCAAAAAATTTCAGAATTGCACATTGCAATGCGGAGAAATTACTGTTTGTGCATTTACAATATTCATTGATTTTTGCCATTGAAAAACGTCCAGAAATGATTGAAGCTACTGACTGAATGAAAGGAGCTGGCATCTCACTCTCTTTGAATCTTCTTTATCATGCTAAGAGGAGCAGGAAAAAGCAAAAAATTTCAGAATTGCACCTTGCAATGCGGAGAAATTACTGTTTGTGCATTTACAATATTCATTGATTTTTGCCATTGAAAAACGTCCAGAAATGATTGAAGCTACTGACTGAATGAAAGGAGCTGGCATCTCACTCTCTTTGAATCTTCTTCATCATGCTAAGAGGAGCAGGAAAAAGCAAAAAATTTCAGAATTGCACCTTGCAATGCGGAGAAATTACTGTTTGTGCATTTACAATATTCATTGATTTTTGCCATTGAAAAATGTCCAGAAATGATTGAAGCTACTGACTGAATGAAAGGAGCTGGCATCTCACTCTCTTTGAATCTTCTTTATCATGCTAAGAGGAGCAGGAAAAAGCAAAAAATTTCAGAATTGCGCCTTGCAATGCGGAGAAATTACTGTTTGTGCATTTACAAAATTCATTGATTTTTGCCATTGAAAAACATCATGTTATTCATATACCAGAAATGATTGAAGCTACTGACTGAAGGAAAGGATCTGGCATCTCACTCTCTTTGAATCTTCTTTATCATGCTAAGAGGAGCAGGAAAAAGCAAAAAATTTCAGAATTGCACCTTGCAATGCGGAGAAATTACTGTTTGTGCATTTACAATATTCATTGATTTTTGCCATTGAAAAACGTCCAGAAATGATTGAAGCTACTGACTGAATGAAAGGAGCTGGCATCTCACTCTCTTTGAATCTTCTTTATCATGCTAAGAGGAGCAGGAAAAAGCAAAAAATTTCAGAATTGCACCTTGCAATGCGGAGAAATTACTGTTTGTGCATTTACAATATTCATTGATTTTTGCCATTGAAAAACGTCCAGAAATGATTGAAGCTACTGACTGAATGAAAGGAGCTGGCATCTCACTCTCTTTGAATCTTCTTTATCATGCTAAGAGGAGCAGGAAAAAGCAAAAAATTTCAGAATTGCACCTTGCAATGCGGAGAAATTACTGTTTGTGCATTTACAATATTCATTGATTTTTGCCATTGAAAAATGTCCAGAAATGATTGAAGCTACTGACTGAATGAAAGGAGCTGGCATCTCACTCTCTTTGAATCTTCTTTATCATGCTAAGAGGAGCAGGAAAAAGCAAAAAATTTCAGAATTGCGCCTTGCAATGCGGAGAAATTACTGTTTGTGCATTTACAAAATTCATTGATTTTTGCCATTGAAAAACATCATGTTATTCATATACCAGAAATGATTGAAGCTACTGACTGAAGGAAAGGATCTGGCATCTCACTCTCTTTGAATCTTCTTTATCATGCTAAGAGGAGCAGGAAAAAGCAAAAAATTTCAGAATTGCACCTTGCAATGCGGAGAAATTACTGTTTGTGCATTTACAATATTCATTGATTTTTGCCATTGAAAAACGTCCAGAAATGATTGAAGCTACTGACTGAATGAAAGGAGCTGGCATCTCACTCTCTTTGAATCTTCTTTATCATGCTAAGAGGAGCAGGAGAAAGCAAAAAATTTCAGAATTGCACCTTGCAATGCGGAGAAATTACTGTTTGTGCATTTACAATATTCATTGATTTTTGCGATTGAAAAACATCATGTTATTCATATACCAGAAATGATTGAAGCTACTGACTGAATGAAAGGAGCTGGCATCTCACTCTCTTTGAATCTTCTTTATCATGCTAAGAGGAGCAGGAAAAAGTAAAAAATTTCAGAATTGCGCCTTGCAATGCAGAGAAATTACTGTTTGTGCATTTACAAAATTCATTGATTTTTGCCATTGAAAAACATCATGTTATTCATATACCAGAAATGATTGAAGCTACTGACTGAAGGAAAGGATCTGGCATCTCACTCTCTTTGAATCTTCTTTATCATGCTAAGAGGAGCAGGAAAAAGCAAAAAATTTCAGAATTGCACCTTGCAATGCAGAGAAATTACTGTTTGTGCATTTACAATATTCATTGATTTTTGTCATTGAAAAACGTCCAGAAATGATTGAAGCTACTGACTGAATGAAAGGAGCTGGCATCTCACTCTCTTTGAATCTTCTTTATCATGCTAAGAGGAGCAGGAAAAAGCAAAAAATTTCAGAATTGCACCTTGCAATGCGGAGAAATTACTGTTTGTGCATTTACAATATTCATTGATTTTTGCCATTGAAAAATGTCCAGAAATGATTGAAGCTACTGACTGAATGAAAGGAGCTGGCATCTCACTCTCTTTGAATCTTCTTTATCATGCTAAGAGGAGCAGGAAAAAGCAAAAAATTTCAGAATTGCACATTGCAATGCGGAGAAATTACTGTTTGTGCATTTACAATATTCATTGATTTTTGCCATTGAAAAACGTCCAGAAATGATTGAAGCTACTGACTGAATGAAAGGAGCTGGCATCTCACTCTCTTTGAATCTTCTTTATCATGCTAAGAGGAGCAGGAAAAAGCAAAAAATTTCAGAATTGCACCTTGCAATGCGGAGAAATTACTGTTTGTGCATTTACAATATTCATTGATTTTTGCCATTGAAAAACGTCCAGAAATGATTGAAGCTACTGACTGAATGAAAGGAGCTGGCATCTCACTCTCTTTGAATCTTCTTTATCATGCTAAGAGGAGCAGGAAAAAGCAAAAAATTTCAGAATTGCACCTTGCAATGCGGAGAAATTACTGTTTGTGCATTTACAATATTCATTGATTTTTGCCATTGAAAAATGTCCAGAAATGATTGAAGCTACTGACTGAATGAAAGGAGCTGGCATCTCACTCTCTTTGAATCTTCTTTATCATGCTAAGAGGAGCAGGAAAAAGCAAAAAATTTCAGAATTGCGCCTTGCAATGCGGAGAAATTACTGTTTGTGCATTTACAAAATTCATTGATTTTTGCCATTGAAAAACATCATGTTATTCATATACCAGAAATGATTGAAGCTACTGACTGAAGGAAAGGATCTGGCATCTCACTCTCTTTGAATCTTCTTTATCATGCTAAGAGGAGCAGGAAAAAGCAAAAAATTTCAGAATTGCACCTTGCAATGCGGAGAAATTACTGTTTGTGCATTTACAATATTCATTGATTTTTGCCATTGAAAAACGTCCAGAAATGATTGAAGCTACTGACTGAATGAAAGGAGCTGGCATCTCACTCTCTTTGAATCTTCTTTATCATGCTAAGAGGAGCAGGAAAAAGCAAAAAATTTCAGAATTGCACCTTGCAATGCGGAGAAATTACTGTTTGTGCATTTACAATATTCATTGATTTTTGCCATTGAAAAACGTCCAGAAATGATTGAAGCTACTGACTGAATGAAAGGAGCTGGCATCTCACTCTCTTTGAATCTTCTTTATCATGCTAAGAGGAGCAGGAAAAAGCAAAAAATTTCAGAATTGCACCTTGCAATGCGGAGAAATTACTGTTTGTGCATTTACAATATTCATTGATTTTTGCCATTGAAAAATGTCCAGAAATGATTGAAGCTACTGACTGAATGAAAGGAGCTGGCATCTCACTCTCTTTGAATCTTCTTTATCATGCTAAGAGGAGCAGGAAAAAGCAAAAAATTTCAGAATTGCGCCTTGCAATGCGGAGAAATTACTGTTTGTGCATTTACAAAATTCATTGATTTTTGCCATTGAAAAACATCATGTTATTCATATACCAGAAATGATTGAAGCTACTGACTGAAGGAAAGGATCTGGCATCTCACTCTCTTTGAATCTTCTTTATCATGCTAAGAGGAGCAGGAAAAAGCAAAAAATTTCAGAATTGCACCTTGCAATGCGGAGAAATTACTGTTTGTGCATTTACAATATTCATTGATTTTTGCCATTGAAAAACGTCCAGAAATGATTGAAGCTACTGACTGAATGAAAGGAGCTGGCATCTCACTCTCTTTGAATCTTCTTTATCATGCTAAGAGGAGCAGGAGAAAGCAAAAAATTTCAGAATTGCACCTTGCAATGCGGAGAAATTACTGTTTGTGCATTTACAATATTCATTGATTTTTGCGATTGAAAAACATCATGTTATTCATATACCAGAAATGATTGAAGCTACTGACTGAATGAAAGGAGCTGGCATCTCACTCTCTTTGAATCTTCTTTATCATGCTAAGAGGAGCAGGAAAAAGTAAAAAATTTCAGAATTGCACCTTGCAATGCGGAGAAATTACTGTTTGTGCATTTACAATATTCAATGATTTTTGCCATTGAAAAACGTCCAGAAATGATTGAAGCTACTGACTGAATGAAAGGAGCTGGCATCTCACTCTCTTTGAATCTTCTTTATCATGCTAAGAGGAGCAGGAAAAAGCAAAAAATTTCAGAATTGCACCTTGCAATGCGGAGAAATTACTGTTTGTGCATTTACAATATTCATTGATTTTTGCCATTGAAAAACGTCCAGAAATGATTGAAGCTACTGACTGAATGAAAGGAGCTGGCATCTCACTCTCTTTGAATCTTCTTTATCATGCTAAGAGGAGCAGGAAAAAGCAAAAAATTTCAGAATTGCACCTTGCAATGCGGAGAAATTACTGTTTGTGCATTTACAATATTCATTGATTTTTGCTATTGAAAAACATCATGTTATTCATATACCAGAAATGATTGAAGCTACTGACTGAATGAAAGGAGCTGGCATCTCACTCTCTTTGAATCTTCTTTATCATGCTAAGAGGAGCAGGAAAAAGCAAAAAATTTCAGAATTGCACCTTGCAATGCGGAGAAATTACAGTTTGTGCATTTACAATATTCATTGATTTTTGCCATTGAAAAACGTCCAGAAATGATTGAAGCTACTGACTGAATGAAAGGAGCTGGCATCTCACTCTCTTTGAATCTTCTTTATCATGCTAAGAGGAGCAGGAAAAAGCAAAAAATTTCAGAATTGCACCTTGCAATGCGGAGAAATTACTGTTTGTGCATTTACAATATTCATTGATTTTTGCCATTGAAAAACGTCCAGAAATGATTGAAGGTACTGACTGAATGAAAGGAGCTGGCATCTCACTCTCTTTGAATCTTCTTTATCATGCTAAGAGGAGCAGGAAAAAGCAAAAAATTTCAGAATTGCACCTTGCAATGCGGAGAAATTACTGTTTGTGCATTTACAATATTCATTGATTTTTGCCATTGAAAAACGTCCAGAAATGATTGAAGCTACTGACTGAATGAAAGGAGCTGGCATCTCACTCTCTTTGAATCTTCTTTATCATGCTAAGAGGAGCAGGAAAAAGCAAAAAATTTCAGAATTGCACCTTGCAATGTGGAGAAATTACTGTTTGTGCATTTACAATATTCATTGATTTTTGCCATTGAAAAATGTCCAGAAATGATTGAAGCTACTGACTGAATGAAAGGAGCTGGCATCTCACTCTCTTTGAATCTTCTTTATCATGCTAAGAGGAGCAGGAAAAAGCAAAAAATTTCAGAATTGCGCCTTGCAATGCGGAGAAATTACTGTTTGTGCATTTACAAAATTCATTGATTTTTGCCATTGAAAAACATCATGTTATTCATATACCAGAAATGATTGAAGCTACTGACTGAAGGAAAGGATATGGCATCTCACTCTCTTTGAATCTTCTTTATCATGCTAAGAGGAGCAGGAAAAAGCGAAAAATTTCAGAATTGCACCTTGAAATGCGGAGAAATTACTGTTTGTGCATTTACAATATTCATTGATTTTTGCCATTGAAAAATGTCCAGAAATGATTGAAGCTACTGACTGAATGAAAGGAGCTGGCATCTCACTCTCTTTGAATCTTCTTTATCATGCTAAGAGGAGCAGGAAAAAGCAAAAAATTTCAGAATTGCGCCTTGCAATGCAGAGAAATTACTGTTTGTGCATTTACAAAATTCATTGATTTTTGCCATTGAAAAACATCATGTTATTCATATACCAGAAATGATTGAAGCTACTGACTGAAGGAAAGGATCTGGCATCTCACTCTCTTTGAATCTTCTTTATCATGCTAAGAGGAGCAGGAAAAAGCAAAAAATTTCAGAATTGCACCTTGCAATGCAGAGAAATTACTGTTTGTGCATTTACAATATTCATTGATTTTTGTCATTGAAAAACGTCCAGAAATGATTGAAGCTACTGACTGAATGAAAGGAGCTGGCATCTCACTCTCTTTGAATCTTCTTTATCATGCTAAGAGGAGCAGGAAAAAGCAAAAAATTTCAGAATTGCACCTTGCAATGCGGAGAAATTACTGTTTGTGCATTTACAATATTCATTGATTTTTGCCATTGAAAAATGTCCAGAAATGATTGAAGCTACTGACTGAATGAAAGGAGCTGGCATCTCACTCTCTTTGAATCTTCTTTATCATGCTAAGAGGAGCAGGAAAAAGCAAAAAATTTCAGAATTGCACATTGCAATGCGGAGAAATTACTGTTTGTGCATTTACAATATTCATTGATTTTTGCCATTGAAAAACGTCCAGAAATGATTGAAGCTACTGACTGAATGAAAGGAGCTGGCATCTCACTCTCTTTGAATCTTCTTTATCATGCTAAGAGGAGCAGGAAAAAGCAAAAAATTTCAGAATTGCACCTTGCAATGCGGAGAAATTACTGTTTGTGCATTTACAATATTCATTGATTTTTGCCATTGAAAAACGTCCAGAAATGATTGTAGCTACTGACTGAATGAAAGGAGCTGGCATCTCACTCTCTTTGAATCTTCTTTATCATGCTAAGAGGAGCAGGAAAAAGCAAAAAATTTCAGAATTGCACCTTGCAATGCGGAGAAATTACTGTTTGTGCATTTACAATATTCATTGATTTTTGCCATTGAAAAATGTCCAGAAATGATTGAAGCTACTGACTGAATGAAAGGAGCTGGCATCTCACTCTCTTTGAATCTTCTTTATCATGCTAAGAGGAGCAGGAAAAAGCAAAAAATTTCAGAATTGCGCCTTGCAATGCGGAGAAATTACTGTTTGTGCATTTACAAAATTCATTGATTTTTGCCATTGAAAAATGTCCAGAAATGACTGAAGCTACTGACTGAATGAAAGGAGCTGGCATCTCACTCTCTTTGAATCTTCTTTATCATGCTAAGAGGAGCAGGAAAAAGCAAAAAATTTCAGAATTGCGCCTTGCAATGCGGAGAAATTACTGTTTGTGCATTTACAAAATTCATTGATTTTTGCCATTGAAAAACATCATGTTATTCATATACCAGAAATGATTGAAGCTACTGACTGAAGGAAAGGATCTGGCATCTCACTCTCTTTGAATCTTCTTTATCATGCTAAGAGGAGCAGGAAAAAGCAAAAAATTTCAGAATTGCACCTTGCAATGCGGAGAAATTACTGTTTGTGCATTTACAATATTCATTGATTTTTGCCATTGAAAAACGTCCAGAAATGATTGAAGCTACTGACTGAATGAAAGGAGCTGGCATCTCACTCTCTTTGAATCTTCTTTATCATGCTAAGAGGAGCAGGAAAAAGCAAAAAATTTCAGAATTGCACCTTGCAATGCGGAGAAATTACTGTTTGTGCATTTACAATATTCATTGATTTTTGCGATTGAAAAACATCATGTTATTCATATACCAGAAATGATTGAAGCTACTGACTGAATGAAAGGAGCTGGCATCTCACTCTCTTTGAATCTTCTTTATCATGCTAAGAGGAGCAGGAAAAAGCAAAAAATTTCAGAATTGCACCTTGCAATGCGGAGAAATTACAGTTTGTGCATTTACAATATTCATTGATTTTTGCCATTGAAAAACGTCCAGAAATGATTGAAGCTACTGACTGAATGAAAGGAGCTGGCATCTCACTCTCTTTGAATCTTCTTTATCATGCTAAGAGGAGCAGGAAAAAGCAAAAAATTTCAGAATTGCACCTTGCAATGCGGAGAAATTACTGTTTGTGCATTTACAATATTCATTGATTTTTGCCATTGAAAAACGTCCAGAAATGATTGAAGGTACTGACTGAATGAAAGGAGCTGGCATCTCACTCTCTTTGAATCTTCTTTATCATGCTAAGAGGAGCAGGAAAAAGCAAAAAATTTCAGAATTGCACCTTGCAATGCGGAGAAATTACTGTTTGTGCATTTACAATATTCATTGATTTTTGCCATTGAAAAACGTCCAGAAATGATTGAAGCTACTGACTGAATGAAAGGAGCTGGCATCTCACTCTCTTTGAATCTTCTTTATCATGCTAAGAGGAGCAGGAAAAAGCAAAAAATTTCAGAATTGCACCTTGCAATGTGGAGAAATTACTGTTTGTGCATTTACAATATTCATTGATTTTTGCCATTGAAAAATGTCCAGAAATGATTGAAGCTACTGACTGAATGAAAGGAGCTGGCATCTCACTCTCTTTGAATCTTCTTTATCATGCTAAGAGGAGCAGGAAAAAGCAAAAAATTTCAGAATTGCGCCTTGCAATGCGGAGAAATTACTGTTTGTGCATTTACAAAATTCATTGATTTTTGCCATTGAAAAACATCATGTTATTCATATACCAGAAATGATTGAAGCTACTGACTGAAGGAAAGGATATGGCATCTCACTCTCTTTGAATCTTCTTTATCATGCTAAGAGGAGCAGGAAAAAGCGAAAAATTTCAGAATTGCACCTTGAAATGCGGAGAAATTACTGTTTGTGCATTTACAATATTCATTGATTTTTGCCATTGAAAAATGTCCAGAAATGATTGAAGCTACTGACTGAATGAAAGGAGCTGGCATCTCACTCTCTTTGAATCTTCTTTATCATGCTAAGAGGAGCAGGAAAAAGCAAAAAATTTCAGAATTGCGCCTTGCAATGCAGAGAAATTACTGTTTGTGCATTTACAAAATTCATTGATTTTTGCCATTGAAAAACATCATGTTATTCATATACCAGAAATGATTGAAGCTACTGACTGAAGGAAAGGATCTGGCATCTCACTCTCTTTGAATCTTCTTTATCATGCTAAGAGGAGCAGGAAAAAGCAAAAAATTTCAGAATTGCACCTTGCAATGCAGAGAAATTACTGTTTGTGCATTTACAATATTCATTGATTTTTGTCATTGAAAAACGTCCAGAAATGATTGAAGCTACTGACTGAATGAAAGGAGCTGGCATCTCACTCTCTTTGAATCTTCTTTATCATGCTAAGAGGAGCAGGAAAAAGCAAAAAATTTCAGAATTGCACCTTGCAATGCGGAGAAATTACTGTTTGTGCATTTACAATATTCATTGATTTTTGCCATTGAAAAATGTCCAGAAATGATTGAAGCTACTGACTGAATGAAAGGAGCTGGCATCTCACTCTCTTTGAATCTTCTTTATCATGCTAAGAGGAGCAGGAAAAAGCAAAAAATTTCAGAATTGCACATTGCAATGCGGAGAAATTACTGTTTGTGCATTTACAATATTCATTGATTTTTGCCATTGAAAAACGTCCAGAAATGATTGAAGCTACTGACTGAATGAAAGGAGCTGGCATCTCACTCTCTTTGAATCTTCTTTATCATGCTAAGAGGAGCAGGAAAAAGCAAAAAATTTCAGAATTGCACCTTGCAATGCGGAGAAATTACTGTTTGTGCATTTACAATATTCATTGATTTTTGCCATTGAAAAATGTCCAGAAATGATTGAAGCTACTGACTGAATGAAAGGAGCTGGCATCTCACTCTCTTTGAATCTTCTTTATCATGCTAAGAGGAGCAGGAAAAAGCAAAAAATTTCAGAATTGCGCCTTGCAATGCGGAGAAATTACTGTTTGTGCATTTACAAAATTCATTGATTTTTGCCATTGAAAAATGTCCAGAAATGACTGAAGCTACTGACTGAATGAAAGGAGCTGGCATCTCACTCTCTTTGAATCTTCTTTATCATGCTAAGAGGAGCAGGAAAAAGCAAAAAATTTCAGAATTGCGCCTTGCAATGCGGAGAAATTACTGTTTGTGCATTTACAAAATTCATTGATTTTTGCCATTGAAAAACATCATGTTATTCATATACCAGAAATGATTGAAGCTACTGACTGAAGGAAAGGATCTGGCATCTCACTCTCTTTGAATCTTCTTTATCATGCTAAGAGGAGCAGGAAAAAGCAAAAAATTTCAGAATTGCACCTTGCAATGCGGAGAAATTACTGTTTGTGCATTTACAATATTCATTGATTTTTGCCATTGAAAAACGTCCAGAAATGATTGAAGCTACTGACTGAATGAAAGGAGCTGGCATCTCACTCTCTTTGAATCTTCTTTATCATGCTAAGAGGAGCAGGAAAAAGCAAAAAATTTCAGAATTGCACCTTGCAATGCGGAGAAATTACTGTTTGTGCATTTACAATATTCATTGATTTTTGCGATTGAAAAACATCATGTTATTCATATACCAGAAATGATTGAAGCTACTGACTGAATGAAAGGAGCTGGCATCTCACTCTCTTTGAATCTTCTTTATCATGCTAAGAGGAGCAGGAAAAAGCAAAAAATTTCAGAATTGCACCTTGCAATGCGGAGAAATTACAGTTTGTGCATTTACAATATTCATTGATTTTTGCCATTGAAAAACGTCCAGAAATGATTGAAGCTACTGACTGAATGAAAGGAGCTGGCATCTCACTCTCTTTGAATCTTCTTTATCATGCTAAGAGGAGCAGGAAAAAGCAAAAAATTTCAGAATTGCACCTTGCAATGCGGAGAAATTACTGTTTGTGCATTTACAATATTCATTGATTTTTGCCATTGAAAAACGTCCAGAAATGATTGAAGGTACTGACTGAATGAAAGGAGCTGGCATCTCACTCTCTTTGAATCTTCTTTATCATGCTAAGAGGAGCAGGAAAAAGCAAAAAATTTCAGAATTGCACCTTGCAATGCGGAGAAATTACTGTTTGTGCATTTACAATATTCATTGATTTTTGCCATTGAAAAACGTCCAGAAATGATTGAAGCTACTGACTGAATGAAAGGAGCTGGCATCTCACTCTCTTTGAATCTTCTTTATCATGCTAAGAGGAGCAGGAAAAAGCAAAAAATTTCAGAATTGCACCTTGCAATGTGGAGAAATTACTGTTTGTGCATTTACAATATTCATTGATTTTTGCCATTGAAAAATGTCCAGAAATGATTGAAGCTACTGACTGAATGAAAGGAGCTGGCATCTCACTCTCTTTGAATCTTCTTTATCATGCTAAGAGGAGCAGGAAAAAGCAAAAAATTTCAGAATTGCGCCTTGCAATGCGGAGAAATTACTGTTTGTGCATTTACAAAATTCATTGATTTTTGCCATTGAAAAACATCATGTTATTCATATACCAGAAATGATTGAAGCTACTGACTGAAGGAAAGGATATGGCATCTCACTCTCTTTGAATCTTCTTTATCATGCTAAGAGGAGCAGGAAAAAGCGAAAAATTTCAGAATTGCACCTTGAAATGCGGAGAAATTACTGTTTGTGCATTTACAATATTCATTGATTTTTGCCATTGAAAAATGTCCAGAAATGATTGAAGCTACTGACTGAATGAAAGGAGCTGGCATCTCACTCTCTTTGAATCTTCTTTATCATGCTAAGAGGAGCAGGAAAAAGCAAAAAATTTCAGAATTGCGCCTTGCAATGCAGAGAAATTACTGTTTGTGCATTTACAAAATTCATTGATTTTTGCCATTGAAAAACATCATGTTATTCATATACCAGAAATGATTGAAGCTACTGACTGAAGGAAAGGATCTGGCATCTCACTCTCTTTGAATCTTCTTTATCATGCTAAGAGGAGCAGGAAAAAGCAAAAAATTTCAGAATTGCACCTTGCAATGCAGAGAAATTACTGTTTGTGCATTTACAATATTCATTGATTTTTGTCATTGAAAAACGTCCAGAAATGATTGAAGCTACTGACTGAATGAAAGGAGCTGGCATCTCACTCTCTTTGAATCTTCTTTATCATGCTAAGAGGAGCAGGAAAAAGCAAAAAATTTCAGAATTGCACCTTGCAATGCGGAGAAATTACTGTTTGTGCATTTACAATATTCATTGATTTTTGCCATTGAAAAATGTCCAGAAATGATTGAAGCTACTGACTGAATGAAAGGAGCTGGCATCTCACTCTCTTTGAATCTTCTTTATCATGCTAAGAGGAGCAGGAAAAAGCAAAAAATTTCAGAATTGCACATTGCAATGCGGAGAAATTACTGTTTGTGCATTTACAATATTCATTGATTTTTGCCATTGAAAAACGTCCAGAAATGATTGAAGCTACTGACTGAATGAAAGGAGCTGGCATCTCACTCTCTTTGAATCTTCTTTATCATGCTAAGAGGAGCAGGAAAAAGCAAAAAATTTCAGAATTGCACCTTGCAATGCGGAGAAATTACTGTTTGTGCATTTACAATATTCATTGATTTTTGCCATTGAAAAACGTCCAGAAATGATTGTAGCTACTGACTGAATGAAAGGAGCTGGCATCTCACTCTCTTTGAATCTTCTTTATCATGCTAAGAGGAGCAGGAAAAAGCAAAAAATTTCAGAATTGCACCTTGCAATGCGGAGAAATTACTGTTTGTGCATTTACAATATTCATTGATTTTTGCCATTGAAAAATGTCCAGAAATGATTGAAGCTACTGACTGAATGAAAGGAGCTGGCATCTCACTCTCTTTGAATCTTCTTTATCATGCTAAGAGGAGCAGGAAAAAGCAAAAAATTTCAGAATTGCGCCTTGCAATGCGGAGAAATTACTGTTTGTGCATTTACAAAATTCATTGATTTTTGCCATTGAAAAATGTCCAGAAATGACTGAAGCTACTGACTGAATGAAAGGAGCTGGCATCTCACTCTCTTTGAATCTTCTTTATCATGCTAAGAGGAGCAGGAAAAAGCAAAAAATTTCAGAATTGCGCCTTGCAATGCGGAGAAATTACTGTTTGTGCATTTACAAAATTCATTGATTTTTGCCATTGAAAAACATCATGTTATTCATATACCAGAAATGATTGAAGCTACTGACTGAAGGAAAGGATCTGGCATCTCACTCTCTTTGAATCTTCTTTATCATGCTAAGAGGAGCAGGAAAAAGCAAAAAATTTCAGAATTGCACCTTGCAATGCGGAGAAATTACTGTTTGTGCATTTACAATATTCATTGATTTTTGCCATTGAAAAACGTCCAGAAATGATTGAAGCTACTGACTGAATGAAAGGAGCTGGCATCTCACTCTCTTTGAATCTTCTTTATCATGCTAAGAGGAGCAGGAAAAAGCAAAAAATTTCAGAATTGCACCTTGCAATGCGGAGAAATTACTGTTTGTGCATTTACAATATTCATTGATTTTTGCGATTGAAAAACATCATGTTATTCATATACCAGAAATGATTGAAGCTACTGACTGAATGAAAGGAGCTGGCATCTCACTCTCTTTGAATCTTCTTTATCATGCTAAGAGGAGCAGGAAAAAGTAAAAAATTTCAGAATTGCACCTTGCAATGCGGAGAAATTACTGTTTGTGCATTTACAATATTCAATGATTTTTGCCATTGAAAAACGTCCAGAAATGATTGAAGCTACTGACTGAATGAAAGAGCTGGCATCTCACTCTCTTTGAATCTTGTTTATCATGCTAAGAGGAGCAGGAAAAAGCAAAAAATTTCAGAATTGCACCTTGCAATGCGGAGAAATTACTGTTTGTGCATTTACAATATTCATTGATTTTTGCCATTGAAAAACGTCCAGAAATGATTGAAGCTACTGACTGAATGAAAGGAGCTGGCATCTCACTCTCTTTGAATCTTCTTTATCATGCTAAGAGGAGCAGGAAAAAGCAAAAAATTTCAGAATTGCACCTTGCAATGCGGAGAAATTACTGTTTGTGCATTTACAATATTCATTGATTTTTGCTATTGAAAAACATCATGTTATTCATATACCAGAAATGATTGAAGCTACTGACTGAATGAAAGGAGCTGGCATCTCACTCTCTTTGAATCTTCTTTATCATGCTAAGAGGAGCAGGAAAAAGCAAAAAATTTCAGAATTGCACCTTGCAATGCGGAGAAATTACAGTTTGTGCATTTACAATATTCATTGATTTTTGCCATTGAAAAACGTCCAGAAATGATTGAAGCTACTGACTGAATGAAAGGAGCTGGCATCTCACTCTCTTTGAATCTTCTTTATCATGCTAAGAGGAGCAGGAAAAAGCAAAAAATTTCAGAATTGCACCTTGCAATGCGGAGAAATTACTGTTTGTGCATTTACAATATTCATTGATTTTTGCCATTGAAAAACGTCCAGAAATGATTGAAGGTACTGACTGAATGAAAGGAGCTGGCATCTCACTCTCTTTGAATCTTCTTTATCATGCTAAGAGGAGCAGGAAAAAGCAAACAATTTCAGAATTGCACCTTGCAATGCGGAGAAATTACTGTTTGTGCATTTACAATATTCATTGATTTTTGCCATTGAAAAACGTCCAGAAATGATTGAAGCTACTGACTGAATGAAAGGAGCTGGCATCTCACTCTCTTTGAATCTTCTTTATCATGCTAAGAGGAGCAGGAAAAAGCAAAAAATTTCAGAATTGCACCTTGCAATGCGGAGAAATTACTGTTTGTGCATTTACAATATTCATTGATTTTTGCCATTGAAAAATGTCCAGAAATGATTGAAGCTACTGACTGAATGAAAGGAGCTGGCATCTCACTCTCTTTGAATCTTCTTTATCATGCTAAGAGGAGCAGGAAAAAGCAAAAAATTTCAGAATTGCGCCTTGCAATGCGGAGAAATTACTGTTTGTGCATTTACAAAATTCATTGATTTTTGCCATTGAAAAACATCATGTTATTCATATACCAGAAATGATTGAAGCTACTGACTGAAGGAAAGGATATGGCATCTCACTCTCTTTGAATCTTCTTTATCATGCTTAGAGGAGCAGGAAAAAGCAAAAAATTTCAGAATTGCACCTTGCAATGCGGAGAAATTACTGTTTGTGCATTTACAATATTCATTGATTTTTGCCATTGAAAAACGTCCAGAAATGATTGAAGCTACTGACTGAATGAAAGGAGCTGGCATCTCACTCTCTTTGAATCTTCTTTATCATGCTAAGAGGAGCAGGAAAAAGCAAAAAATTTCAGAATTGCACCTTGCAATGCGGAGAAATTACTGTTTGTGCATTTACAATATTCATTGATTTTTGCGATTGAAAAACATCATGTTATTCATATACCAGAAATGATTGAAGCTACTGACTGAATGAAAGGAGCTGGCATCTCACTCTCTTTGAATCTTCTTTATCATGCTAAGAGGAGCAGGAAAAAGTAAAAAATTTCAGAATTGCACCTTGCAATGCGGAGAAATTACTGTTTGTGCATTTACAATATTCATTGATTTTTGCCATTGAAAAACGTCCAGAAATGATTGAAGCTACTGACTGAATGAAAGGAGCTGGCATCTCACTCTCTTTGAATCTTCTTTATCATGCTAAGAGGAGCAGGAAAAAGCAAAAAATTTCAGAATTGCACCTTGCAATGCGGAGAAATTACTGTTTGTGCATTTACAATATTCATTGATTTTTGCTATTGAAAAACATCATGTTATTCATATACCAGAAATGATTGAAGCTACTGACTGAATGAAAGGAGCTGGCATCTCACTCTCTTTGAATCTTCTTTATCATGCTAAGAGGAGCAGGAAAAAGCAAAAAATTTCAGAATTGCACCTTGCAATGCGGAGAAATTACAGTTTGTGCATTTACAATATTCATTGATTTTTGCCATTGAAAAACGTCCATAAATGATTGAAGCTACTGACTGAATGAAAGGAGCTGGCATCTCACTCTCTTTGAATCTTCTTTATCATGCTAAGAGGAGCAGGAAAAAGCAAAAAATTTCAGAATTGCACCTTGCAATGCGGAGAAATTACTGTTTGTGCATTTACAATATTCATTGATTTTTGCCATTGAAAAAGGTCCAGAAATAATTGAAGGTACTGACTGAATGAAAGGAGCTGGCATCTCACTCTCTTTGAATCTTCTTTATCATGCTAAGAGGAGCAGGAAAAAGCAAAAAATTTCAGAATTGCACCTTGCAATGCGGAGAAATTACTGTTTGTGCATTTACAATATTCATTGATTTTTGCCATTGAAAAACGTCCAGAAATGATTGAAGCTACTGACTGAATGAAAGGAGCTGGCATCTCACTCTCTTTGAATCTTCTTTATCATGCTAAGAGGAGCAGGAAAAAGCAAAAAATTTCAGAATTGCACCTTGCAATGCGGAGAAATTACTGTTTGTGCATTTACAATATTCATTGATTTTTGCCATTGAAAAACATCATGTTATTCATATACCAGAAATGATTGAAGCTACTGACTGAAGGAAAGGATCTGGCATCTCACTCTCTTTGAATCTTCTTTATCATGCTTAGAGGAGCAGGAAAAAGCAAAAAATTTCAGAATTGCACCTTGCAATGCGGAGAAATTACTGTTTGTGCATTTACAATATTCATTGATTTTTGCCATTGAAAAACGTCCAGAAATGATTGAAGCTACTGACTGAATGAAAGGAGCTGGCATCTCACTCTCTTTGAATCTTCTTTATCATGCTAAGAGGAGCAGGAAAAAGCAAAAAATTTCAGAATTGCACCTTGCAATGCGGAGAAATTACTGTTTGTGCATTTACAATATTCATTGATTTTTGCCATTGAAAAACGTCCAGAAATGATTGAAGCTACTGACTGAATGAAAGGAGCTGGCATCTCACTCTCTTTGAATCTTCTTTATCATGCTAAGAGGAGCAGGAAAAAGCAAAAAATTTCAGAATTGCACCTTGCAATGCGGAGAAATTACTGTTTGTGCATTTACAATATTCATTGATTTTTGCCATTGAAAAACATCATGTTATTCATATACCAGAAATGATTGAAGCTACTGACTGAATGAAAGGAGCTGGCATCTCAATCTCTTTGAATCTTCTTTATCATGCTAAGAGGAGCAGGAAAAAGTAAAAAATTTCAGAATTGCACCTTGCAATGCGGAGAAATTACTGTTTGTGCATTTATAATATTCAATGATTTTTGCCATTGAAAAACGTCCAGAAATGATTGAAGCTACTGACTGAACGAAAGGAGCTGGCATCTCACTCTCTTTGAATCTTCTTTATCATGCTAAGAGGAGCAGGAAAAAGCAAAAAATTTCAGAATTGCAACTTGCAATGCGGAGAAATTACTGTTTGTGCATTTACAATATTCATTGATTTTTGCCATTGAAAAACATCATGTTATTCATGTACCAGAAATGTTTGAAGCTACTGACTGAATGAAAGGAGCTGGCATCTCACTCTCTTTGAATCTTCTTTATCATGCTAAGAGGAGCAGGAAAAAGCAAAAAATTTCAGAATTGCACATTGCAATGCGGAGAAATTACTGTTTGTGCATTTACAATATTCATTGATTTTTGCCATTGAAAAACGTCCAGAAATGATTGAAGCTACTGACTGAATGAAAGGAGCTGGCATCTCACTCTCTTTGAATCTTCTTTATCATGCTAAGAGGAGCAGGAAAAAGCAAAAAATTTCAGAATTGCACCTTGCAATGCGGAGAAATTACTGTTTGTGCATTTACAATATTCATTGATTTTTGCCATTGAAAAACGTCCAGAAATGATTGAAGCTACTGACTGAATGAAAGGAGCTGGCATCTCACTCTCTTTGATTCTTCTTTATCATGCTAAGAGGAGCAGGAAAAAGCAAAAAATTTCAGAATTGCACCTTGCAATGCGGAGAAATTACTGTTTGTGCATTTACAATATTCATTGATTTTTGCCATTGAAAAATGTCCAGAAATGATTGAAGCTACTGACTGAATGAAAGGAGCTGGCATCTCACTCTCTTTGAATCTTCTTTATCATGCTAAGAGGAGCAGGAAAAAGCAAAAAATTTCAGAATTGCGCCTTGCAATGCGGAGAAATTACTGTTTGTGCATTTACAAAATTCATTGATTTTTGCCATTGAAAAACATCATGTTATTCATATACCAGAAATGATTGAAGCTACTGACTGAAGGAAAGGATCTGGCATCTCACTCTCTTTGAATCTTCTTTATCATGCTAAGAGGAGCAGGAAAAAGCAAAAAATTTCAGAATTGCACCTTGCAATGCGGAGAAATTACTGTTTGTGCATTTACAATATTCATTGATTTTTGCCATTGAAAAACGTCCAGAAATGATTGAAGCTACTGACTGAATGAAAGGAGCTGGCATCTCACTCTCTTTGAATCTTCTTTATCATGCTAAGAGGAGCAGGAAAAAGCAAAAAATTTCAGAATTGCACCTTGCAATGCGGAGAAATTACTGTTTGTGCATTTACAATATTCATTGATTTTTGCCATTGAAAAACGTCCATAAATGATTGAAGCTACTGACTGAATGAAAGGAGCTGGCATCTCACTCTCTTTGAATCTTCTTTATCATGCTAAGAGGAGCAGGAAAAAGCAAAAAATTTCAGAATTGCACCTTGCAATGCGGAGAAATTACTGTTTGTGCATTTACAATATTCATTGATTTTTGCCATTGAAAAAGGTCCAGAAATAATTGAAGGTACTGACTGAATGAAAGGAGCTGGCATCTCACTCTCTTTGAATCTTCTTTATCATGCTAAGAGGAGCAGGAAAAAGCAAAAAATTTCAGAATTGCACCTTGCAATGCGGAGAAATTACTGTTTGTGCATTTACAATATTCATTGATTTTTGCCATTGAAAAACGTCCAGAAATGATTGAAGCTGCTGACTGAATGAAAGGAGCTGGCATCTCACTCTCTTTGAATCTTCTTTATCATGCTAAGAGGAGCAGGAAAAAGCAAAAAATTTCAGAATTGCACCTTGCAATGCGGAGAAATTACTGTTTGTGCATTTACAATATTCATTGATTTTTGCCATTGAAAAATGTCCAGAAATGATTGAAGCTACTGACTGAATGAAAGGAGCTGGCATCTCACTCTCTTTGAATCTTCTTTATCATGCTAAGAGGAGCAGGAAAAAGCAAAAAATTTCAGAATTGCGCCTTGCAATGCGGAGAAATTACTGTTTGTGCATTTACAAAATTCATTGATTTTTGCCATTGAAAAACATCATGTTATTCATATACCAGAAATGATTGAAGCTACTGACTGAAGGAAAGGATCTGGCATCTCACTCTCTTTGAATCTTCTTTATCATGCTTAGAGGAGCAGGAAAAAGCAAAAAATTTCAGAATTGCACCTTGCAATGCGGAGAAATTACTGTTTGTGCATTTACAATATTCATTGATTTTTGCCATTGAAAAACGTCCAGAAATGATTGAAGCTACTGACTGAATGAAAGGAGCTGGCATCTCACTCTCTTTGAATCTTCTTTATCATGCTAAGAGGAGCAGGAAAAAGCAAAAAATTTCAGAATTGCACCTTGCAATGCGGAGAAATTACTGTTTGTGCATTTACAATATTCATTGATTTTTGCGATTGAAAAACATCATGTTATTCATATACCAGAAATGATTGAAGCTACTGACTGAATGAAAGGAGCTGGCATCTCACTCTCTTTGAATCTTGTTTATCATGCTAAGAGGAGCAGGAAAAAGCAAAAAATTTCAGAATTGCACCTTGCAATGCGGAGAAATTACTGTTTGTGCATTTACAATATTCATTGATTTTTGCCATTGAAAAACGTCCAGAAATGATTGAAGCTACTGACTGAATGAAAGGAGCTGGCATCTCACTCTCTTTGAATCTTCTTTATCATGCTAAGAGGAGCAGGAAAAAGCAAAAAATTTCAGAATTGCACCTTGCAATGCGGAGAAATTACTGTTTGTGCATTTACAATATTCATTGATTTTTGCGATTGAAAAACATCATGTTATTCATATACCAGAAATGATTGAAGCTACTGACTGAATGAAAGGAGCTGGCATCTCACTCTCTTTGAATCTTGTTTATCATGCTAAGAGGAGCAGGAAAAAGCAAAAAATTTCAGAATTGCACCTTGCAATGCGGAGAAATTACTGTTTGTGCATTTACAATATTCATTGATTTTTGCCATTGAAAAACATCATGTTATTCATATACCAGAAATGATTGAAGCTACTGACTGAATGAAAGGAGCTGGCATCTCACTCTCTTTGAATCTTCTTTATCATGCTAAGAGGAGCAGGAAAAAGTAAAAAATTTCAGAATTGCACCTTGCAATGCGGAGAAATTACTGTTTGTGCATTTATAATATTCAATGATTTTTGCCATTGAAAAACGTCCAGAAATGATTGAAGCTACTGACTGAACGAAAGGAGCTGGCATCTCACTCTCTTTGAATCTTCTTTATCATGCTAAGAGGAGCAGGAAAAAGCAAAAAATTTCAGAATTGCACCTTGCAATGCGGAGAAATTACTGTTTGTGCATTTACAATATTCATTGATTTTTGCCATTGAAAAACATCATGTTATTCATGTACCAGAAATGTTTGAAGCTACTGACTGAATGAAAGGAGCTGGCATCTCACTCTCTTTGAATCTTCTTTATCATGCTAAGAGGAGCAGGAAAAAGCAAAAAATTTCAGAATTGCACATTGCAATGCGGAGAAATTACTGTTTGTGCATTTACAATATTCATTGATTTTTGCCATTGAAAAACGTCCAGAAATGATTGAAGCTACTGACTGAATGAAAGGAGCTGGCATCTCACTCTCTTTGAATCTTCTTTATCATGCTAAGAGGAGCAGGAAAAAGCAAAAAATTTCAGAATTGCACCTTGCAATGCGGAGAAATTACTGTTTGTGCATTTACAATATTCATTGATTTTTGCCATTGAAAAACGTCCAGAAATGATTGAAGCTACTGACTGAATGAAAGGAGCTGGCATCTCACTCTCTTTGAATCTTCTTTATCATGCTAAGAGGAGAAGGAAAAAGCAAAAAATTTCAGAATTGCACCTTGCAATGCGGAGAAATTACTGTTTGTGCATTTACAATAATCATTGATTTTTGCCATTGAAAAATGTCCAGAAATGATTGAAGCTACTGACTGAATGAAAGGAGCTGGCATCTCACTCTCTTTGAATCTTCTTTATCATGCTAAGAGGAGCAGGAAAAAGCAAAAAATTTCAGAATTGCGCCTTGCAATGCGGAGAAATTACTGTTTGTGCATTTACAAAATTCATTCATTTTAGCCATTGAAAAACATCATGTTATTCATATACCAGAAATGATTGAAGCTACTGACTGAAGGAAAGGATCTGGCATCTCACTCTCTTTGAATCTTCTTTATCATGCTAAGAGGAGCAGGAAAAAGCAAAAAATTTCAGAATTGCACCTTGCAATGCGGAGAAATTACTGTTTGTGCATTTACAATATTCATTGATTTTTGCCATTGAAAAACGTCCATAAATGATTGAAGCTACTGACTGAATGAAAGGAGCTGGCATCTCACTCTCTTTGAATCTTCTTTATCATGCTAAGAGGAGCAGGAAAAAGCAAAAAATTTCAGAATTGCACCTTGCAATGCGGAGAAATTACTGTTTGTGCATTTACAATATTCATTGATTTTTGCCATTGAAAAACGTCCATAAATGATTGAAGCTACTGACTGAATGAAAGGAGCTGGCATCTCACTCTCTTTGAATCTTCTTTATCATGCTAAGAGGAGCAGGAAAAAGCAAAAAATTTCAGAATTGCACCTTGCAATGCGGAGAAATTACTGTTTGTGCATTTACAATATTCATTGATTTTTGCCATTGAAAAATGTCCAGAAATGATTGAAGCTACTGACTGAATGAAAGGAGCTGGCATCTCACTCTCTTTGAATCTTCTTTATCATGCTAAGAGGAGCAGGAAAAAGCAAAAAATTTCAGAATTGCGCCTTGCAATGCGGAGAAATTACTGTTTGTGCATTTACAAAATTCATTGATTTTTGCCATTGAAAAACATCATGTTATTCATATACCAGAAATGATTGAAGCTACTGACTGAAGGAAAGGATCTGGCGTCTCACTCTCTTTGAATCTTCTTTATCATGCTTAGAGGAGCAGGAAAAAGCAAAAAATTTCAGAATTGCACCTTGCAATGCGGAGAAATTACTGTTTGTGCATTAACAATATTCATTGATTTTTGCCATTGAAAAACGTCCAGAAATGATTGAAGCTACTGACTGAATGAAAGGAGCTGGCATCTCACTCTCTTTGAATCTTCTTTATCATGCTAAGAGGAGCAGGAAAAAGCAAAAAATTTCAGAATTGCACCTTGCAATGCGGAGAAATTACTGTTTGTGCATTTACAATATTCATTGATTTTTGCGATTGAAAAACATCATGTTATTCATATACCAGAAATGATTGAAGCTACTGACTGAATGAAAGGAGCTGGCATCTCACTCTCTTTGAATCTTCTTTATCATGCTAAGAGGAGCAGGAAAAAGTAAAAAATTTCAGAATTGCACCTTGCAATGCGGAGAAATTACTGTTTGTGCATTTACAATATTCAATGATTTTTGCCATTGAAAAACGTCCAGAAATGATTGAAGCTACTGACTGAATGAAAGGAGCTGGCATCTCACTCTCTTTGAATCTTGTTTATCATGCTAAGAGGAGCAGGAAAAAGCAAAAAATTTCAGAATTGCACCTTGCAATGCGGAGAAATTACTGTTTGTGCATTTACAATATTCATTGATTTTTGCCATTGAAAAAACGTCCAGAAATGATTGAAGCTACTGACTGAATGAAAGGAGCTGGCATCTCACTCTCTTTGAATCTTCTTTATCATGCTAAGAGGAGCAGGAAAAAGCAAAAAATTTCAGAATTGCACCTTGCAATGCGGAGAAATTACTGTTTGTGCATTTACAATATTCATTGATTTTTGCCATTGAAAAACATCATGTTATTCATATACCAGAAATGATTGAAGCTACTGACTGAATGAAAGGAGCTGGCATCTCACTCTCTTTGAATCTTCTTTATCATGCTAAGAGGAGCAGGAAAAAGTAAAAAATTTCAGAATTGCACCTTGCAATGCGGAGAAATTACTGTTTGTGCATTTATAATATTCAATGATTTTTGCCATTGAAAAACGTCCAGAAATGATTGAAGCTACTGACTGAACGAAAGG